>NC_083324.2:23381450-24581450 GCF_963455315.2 Globicephala melas | reverse complement strand
TTAATTCCTTGGCTTTGGGGCTGAAGGAGTTGTGTATGTACTGAGAACTTAATTCCCATCTTCTCTGATTTTGGACAGTGGAATAGGGAAGAAGAAGGTGGTTGTTTAGACTTCAAGCTAGCGAGAGATGTCCCTTTTTCGGGACTCACCCACGAGCTTAAAATGTATGCCGAGAGAGAAGAAACTAAATGAACACGTAAGCACCAATCAGAGAATCGAATATTCGTGCTTGAGCTATCTTAATGCCATGCTTTCAAGGGAGCTTCTTATCCAATGCTTTTTTATTATAATTGCTGAGGCTAAGCTGTAAGATGCCATGGTACATGGAGTTAGGCTACAGCACGGGACACAATTCGAGAATGGTATTTTCTTCAGCATGCTAAGGTAACAATATTTTCTTTCTGTTTGAGTAGCTGGCTATTGTTTCAAGAGCCTCACTGAAACAACAAATTAAATCAGGTTGAGTCTCCGTCGTCTTTGGTTCACTCAAGCTGGAGGATTATTACCAAAACAGACCACGGGTGCTTTCCAGCCAGCACTAGGTTCTTGGCAGTCTGCTTGAAATCTGATGAGCCCTTCTGTGAACAAGGGAAAGACCTCTGCAGAGACCTCCAGCTCAGACTAATTTTTTCTGCAGCATCATTTAACACAGGAACACCTGCCCATCCTACAGTGTCACCAAATGTAGCAAGTTTCTGCCTTTTATTGCTCAGTTAGGAGTAAGCCACCATGGGATGGGCAATTATGGCCAACAGACTTAGGCTTATCATACAGTTCAGTCCATTGGAAAAAAAATTGTTCCTCTGAGAATTAATAAACAGACGGCAAATTTATTTAAAAAGCCTCCTATTGAAAACGAAGATGCCCAATGACAGACACCAAGGATGTAGAAGATGCCAATGATGAGCCTTTCAGGAAAACACACACAAACACAGATGTGTTACAAAGAAAGTCTTTTGGTCCTTGAACTTGGGCATCTCGACAATTATATTCTTCTACGAACCAAATGCCATGTTCTAAATATATAACTTTGGTGATCAATCAGTACTGAAACATATTAGAGAATTATAGAATGATGTTTCTCTTCTTTGTCCTCTGCTGTCCCTTCTTAGCAAGGGCACTAAAGTTTCTAAACTATTCCCCCCAAACATTTTTTGTTCTCTTCTTTATTTCAGGCAGATTTTATTAGAATTAAGTTTTCAGGAGGCAGCAGGGTAGAATCATCTTTCTGATATTACTATCACCCCCCCTTCTTTTTGAGACTAAATCAAGAAGAGCTAAGAAAATCTCATCCAGCTCTCTTCACTTCTAAGCCCTGGTACAGGGGACAATCAGAGCAGCTCATTTCCTTTGGTAATTCCACCAATGACCCAATAAAGCAGTCAAAAGACTTCCTTTGATAATTAGAAAAAATGGAATCACCATGTCTGCAGAGATCTCCCCTGGCGTCTCTATTACTACAGACACACAACACATTTGCAGACTTGGCTAAAAAATGCCCATCACTTTTAATTTCATCTTGTCTTTGCTCTAGCCTTGGTCAATAAAAACACCCCAAACACTTCTGTTCATGGCATCCCTCTTTCTTCCCTCCTTTTTCTGAGTTTCTTTCTAGCCCCCTAGACCAATGGGAACATCAAACAGGATGAGTAATAATGGAGAAATGAAAGTTTTCAGCAGATCCTTACTCTGACATTCTCCAAAATTCGTGGAATTGATTTCTTTGTCTCTTTCACCCTTGCTCAATCCCGATGCAGGCGAAGGTGATATAGCTGGAATAGTAATGTCACAATTTTGCAAAGCTGAATGTACGTGTTTTCTCTTAGTTCATTTTAATTTAGTTTTGATTGATAAGGAAGGTGCAGTTAAGCTTTCACAATAAAGGTCAAGGCTGCTGTGGATTTTAAAAGACTATGGTTTGATTCTTTTTTTTTCCCACCGTACTTCTCTTGTCAAAAAGCTAGAATTTACAACTGTACCGCCGAGAATTTCACAGAACTACCTTTACCATCTTAGACTCTTCCTATTTAATTATACCCTGAAGTACCCATTCTCTTATGACCTTGTTTGAATCATGTCATGAACTTGAGATTTGTCTAACCCCTTACTTCCTTTCGAAAAAATTTAAGCATACTTTTGTCACAGCCACATTACTGTGTTTATTTAAAATAGTATCAAGTTCCTGGTGGGATTAATTCTTGGGCTAAAACCTGTTCAGATGAATTCTAGGGCAGTTCAACCAAAATAGTCTTTTGTTTAGTGACACAAGTCATCAGATCTGGCCAAGAGCTGAACAAATACACAAATAAGAACTGTCATAATAGCTCTTAAAATCTAGACGTACACCCAAGCTCCTTAAACTATGATAAAGGAGCTGTACACCAATTCCAGACCATTAAGCATGTCTCTCTCGAGGGACACGTGTACGCTGGTTAAAATGACAGCTTTGTCATTTTTCTTTCCCAACTCTTTTGTGAACAGGCAAAGTTTGAACTGCAAGCTTTAGATTTTGTTTCACAATAAACACTAGTGGGTACTAGCTGCTCTTCCTGAACACTTATAAATAAGATTGTATCGATGCCATTTTTAAAAGATGTACACAACTGCCATGTTATCTAGAGAAAATACAAACAGGCAACATGGCTTTTAAAGGACTTCCAAGCATGCTTTTTCTTTCTTTTTTTTTTTTAATAAATCTCGGGTTTTTTCGAATTTTACTTTATTATTTTTTTAATACAGCAGGTTCTTATTAGTTATCTATTTTATACATATTAGTGTATACATGTCAATCCCAATCTCCCAGTTCAACCCACCACCACCACCCATGCATGTTCTTAATTGAACACTTCAGCTCTTCAGAGGGATTTATTAACACATCTGTAATTCAGATTGATTCAACTGGACACTGCTGTTTTGACAGATGGCCACATCAAGAATGCTATATTTTGCACGGTATTCAGACCATGTGAAGGAACTGGATCAGAGACTTTGTTAAGAATCTTCACATTGTCCTTTACAATAAAATGAAATATGAGGAAAATATATTTTCCCAAAAAAGGAAATTAAGGGTACAATTAAGATGTTACTGCTGACTTTAATTTTCTTGGTTCTTTTCCTGGAGTACTTTGCTCATTTTAATATGTCTTGGGGAGAGGGGCAGGGAATCACATCTAATGAGGCTACATGCTTTACTTTTTCATTTTTTCCCAAAAGACAAGATAAAAAAACAGCCTAAGGGAATGGCAGAAACTGATCTGGGATAAAGCCAAATACTGATTAAAAGACAAGATTTAAAAAAAAAAAGACAAGATTGACGTAGGTTCATTCATAGGTACTGTGAAAAAAAGAAAATCTGTGACAGATACTGAATAACTATCATGGAGGGAAAAGTCTCATCATTATCCTGATTTAGTGGTGAGGAAGAAATCTATGTGAATTTGAACATCGGTCAGGTTGCTACAATCACTCAATTATGGAGCGTCTAATCAGCAAAAAAACCTGATTCTCATTTGTGCTGCTAGATCCTGTTCCTTAGATGTTCAAGAAAGTTAAGGCCTAAACTGGCACCATTACAAATATCTCAGTCTGCCTCTCATTCAATGCTTAGAGCAGCTGGCTGTGGCAGAATTACATATTTTTCTTATTTTTTTTTCTGGTGAAAACTTTTTTAAAAAAATGGATTAAATACCAAATTCTGAAGAAATACTGCTTCCATCAAGGTAAAAATGCCATCTGAGCTACAGCCTCCTATTCTTTGGGTGCACTAGAATTGTCTGTCAGTCCATGAGGCCCACACCAGCACTTCAGAACCTGATTTACTTTATTGCAAAAAGATTCATACATGGGAAACTCAGTCATAAATGTGTACTCTACTGAGAAAAGCAGGGGCATAGTCAACAAAGCAGTTATCTCCACATCAACTCAAGTTGGGTCACTGATTGGAGGACCTGCATGATTAAAGAGAAACGTGAAGGGAATGTGAAAATATTCCTCTTTGGAAAACATTTCTTCCATGAAATCATTCCGATTAGTGAGAAGACACAGTGAGAACAGACACCAGGTTCATGCTTAGCAACTACTGCTTACAAGGGATGTTCCAAATGGAACTTCATTTCCTCTGGCCCGGAGTGAGGTGTACTCAGGGGTCTTTCTAGTCCAGGGACTAAATAAACCCTTCTCAAGTTATCAGGCTTTTGCCAGCACAGTGAAGCCTTAGTCAAACAGCCTACTTAATTCCACGCACTATGGTAGTAAGAAGGCAATGATTTCTCTTCCTTGAAGAGGAAAAGCAAAGAGGGAGCCTCGGTGACTTCTAAAACTTTATCATCACCAAGACTCCAGTCATGCCTCGTGCCTCCTAAGTGCTGACTTGCACCCAGCAGTGTGGGCCACTTTCCTTCTCAGGCAGGGATGCTGTTCTCACTCCCCTGTTTGGTTTGGGTCACAGAGGAGTGGCTCCAGCCAGCAAGTAAAATGCTTCACAGCCAAGTCCAAGGGGGTGGGTGGGTGGCTGCAGTGTCCCCCCCACTCCCCCACCCCACCCCCCATGCCTCGGCCCTCCACGGGGCTTTGCTAAGAGAACCACAGGTGTGGCTCCAAATGAAACCTGTGCTGAGGGGGCTGGGGACCAAGAGGAAAGGCAGAATGCTTGTCTTCTCTCTTCCAGTTTGAATCTGACCCTTCAGCAAACCCGGCCTCCTCCCTCATTAATCATTCTCTCCTATCCTATGACAAAAAGGGAAAATGAAGTGCATGTTCTTCATAGATGCTTCATCCCAACCAATCATACTCAGAAGAAAAGGTCAGTGAGAGCAACCGCCAAAACAAACAAACAAAAATGGCCCATTTGTATCCCCTAAGATGAAAGCATTTTAGGAACTCTGATTGGTAACAGGAAGATAAGTGAATACTGTTTACAGTGAATAGTTTTTGGAAATCATTTCATAATAAAAAGTAAAACATTAAATGTGAAGGGATTACCCGGTTTATAACAGCCCAAAAGGTACTATGTATGACATCACTAGGTCATATTTTTCAAAAAGGTGAAGCTAAAGGAACATACTTAACCACAGTATAAATGATTAAAACACAAACCACTCACTACTCTTTTTTTTTCTTTTTAAGGGGAATGTTTAGAAAGACTGATAACGTTTAAAAAAAAATTACCAGTATTCTTAAAAACCGAGACCACTAAGAAAGCATTTAATTTCTTCTCATCACTCCTGCAATCCAAACCAATCGTATTTATGTTCTATTGTATATCAGAGCTGTTTCACGAGACAGGAGCTCAGAGGAGGCCACCATCTCCATGTAGGGAAGAATTAACGGGGCAGCAGCACTTATCGGCCACTTCTTTTTGTTTTTTTTTTGGCCACTTCTTTTAATGGAGAGGAAAAATAAATCCATTTTACCCAGGCCCTTCATCTGAGGACCATCCACGACTACCCCACCTGCCCAAACAGAAGACGTAACGGGGCCTCAGTGAATATCCAGCAGATTCTATCACTGCTCTGAGATGCTGTCACCTCTCACCTGGATTCACCTCTCTCCTGTTCACACACTGACAATCTATTCTCAATAAGCCTCAAGAAGAGAGCTGGAGCCCTGCGGCGGAGTCCAGGGAAGACAGGAGCCAGGGTGCTACTCACGTCGGTTTTCATACATGCTCCTGGACTGGGCCCAGATTTTAAAAGGATCTGGTTTTTTCTGCCCAGAGCTGTCAGTCTGGTCTGGAGCCGGGGCCTCGGCGGGTGGGAACTCGGGTAGCACCTGTGTGCCGTGGCCGGGAGAGGCTGTGTGCAGGCTTCGGTGGCTGGCAGCGCTGTGCTGGGAGCTATTCTGGCTGTCTTTTCTTTCCAGTGGTTGCTGAAAGGAAGCGAGTGAGAGGGGCAAGAAGAGATTATTATTGGTTCCCGGAGTGGGTGTTTTCCATCAGCTGGTTTTTGTTCAGCACTTCTGCGCACACATACATAAATTTATCAACAACATTTTGGCTTCCACCTTCGGCTCATGCTGAATGCAGGTAAATCCGCTGGGGACTGGCAGACAGATAGAGGGGTGGACCAGACAGAAGGACATCATGGTAAACCATACCGCTTTCAGGGTTGGAGCAGAAAACAAATCCAATTTTCATCACAGGTTCTCAGCTAAGTCACTGGGCTCATTTATTACGAAATGTACTCGTTTTAACATCTTCATTTTTAAACCAAACGTGACACAGAATACCATGCGTGGTTTAAGTGGAAAGCTAGAATATCCAGAAGAAATAGGATCAGGGCTAAAAATGCTCCTTGGGACTCCACATTTTCCCTTTTTCAGTAGTAAAATACCCAACTTCTTGCTAAGGATTTACCATCAGTCCTGCTAGCCTGTAAGAAACATAGATCAGATCTTTAAAAAATCATGCCTAGCATTATGTGTGCACTTGTACTTACAAGTATATAAAAAACCATTGTCTGAAGAGCTTTCATAATTCTTAGTGAATCAGTTTTGCAGACATCGCATTACACCTCTTGATCTCCTGATACTACTGTTGGTTGAAAACCAAGATCCAACTTTATATATGGGTTGACCTTGGGGGGTCAGCCTTCTTAGATTTGCAACTTGTCCAAGCTCCGAGTAGTAGTCAAAGGCAAAGAATTTCATTTCAATTTCAGTAGAATAAGTAGGAGGTTCCTGCTCCTTAAATTCTGCTCAGCTAAAGACCCTTCCCATTTTAGGAGATGCTCTTTGTTGGAAGGGCCATTGAATCAACAGCAAAATCTAGTCGGAGGAAAAATACTGCATGGGAAATAAAATAATTTCAGCTCTTATTTTCTCCAATGAAAGATGTGGTAAGCCCAGGTGTTTAGTTCCCCCCATTCAAAAGAAAAATCCTGGAGTCCTGTCTCTCACACAACAGACACCATGTCACTACACTTAACTGCTTCAGAGCATTGTAAAGGGGCATCTCCGGCCTGTCTTATAGATCCTGTATAGCTTATGATTTTCGAGTAGTATATAAGATCTCTGACATAGACATTCTAGTTCCCTAAAGCTCTTTATAGCGTCAAAATCTTGCCCTCAGTCTTGCAATCAGTCCTATCATACCATTCTTCCTTATTCTCTCCCCCAGGTAGCCTCCATCTTCCATTCACATCTCCGTGGAAATTTCCAAGGTCCCGTTCATTTACTTCTCAGGTCCCTCTACTCCTTCCCTTCCAGTCCTTGCTTTGAAGTAAGCATTGAAGTAAGGCCAAGGACAAAAACTTCATTTTCCCTTGACTGTTCAGATCACAGATCTGAAGACAGGTTTTAGCAAGGACTCAAAGTCGAAAATTGGGCATGTATTTCATGAAGGTAAGATAGACTCTTTAAAATTATACTTGATGTGCCTGCGGGAGAGATGTGAGGACCATATTCTAAACTAGCAAAGAGGTCTTGGGAACCAGCTATACGAGGGGCTTAATTCACTCAGACTCAAGGGGACAACATACTCTGGGTGAAGAGGTCAGGAAAACACACTGATGTTTGGACAGGGACAACCATCACCATTACCCCACATCACCAGCGTTCCCTTTTGAGGATCAAGGGCTCCGCTCAGCCTTGGGTGGATCCGCATGCTGAAGACTTGGGACAGAACCTGGTTCTGCCAACTTCCAACAGGGTCCTCCCCAAAGTGAATTCGGCTCTCAGGGCCAGCTATCCCCTTTCTATTCCCTAAGAAGGTCAAAACCTGCCTTCTTGCTTCCCCTGGAGACATGCTGAAGATTTTCAGAGTCAGAAAGACATTAACGAAGGATACAATCCCCATTCCCTTTTGCACGAGCATGGGAATTTGTTTTCCTCTTCACCGCGGTCTTTGTAAGGGTCTCCATTATAAACAGGCATGTGTAGTGTACACACCTCAGCATAAATAGAAAAAAAGATGGGCTCTGGGTGGGTTTTCTCCCTCTTATACTTTCCTGTACTGCCTACTTCTTATTTTTATAATGTACAGAGAATGTTTTTTATAATCAAGACCAAATGTAAAGCTGTTTTCATTTAGAAATGAACCTTGGTAAGGAGAATTAATGGGACTGTTACTTTCTATTTTTTACATTTTGGTAGTGTTTTGTGTCCACTCTCCTCTTGGAAGGGCAGGAAGAAGATATTTTAAAAGTGAAAGCAAATAATTCAATAGATGAAGGGCCTCTGGATTAACCATGAGAGTTTCATCCCTCTCTTCAAATGACCACCCTCGCCTGGTTTTTCAGATGAGTAGCAAATGCTAGATGTGGGGTCAGTCCATTGACACTAAGTTCATTTCATGGTTAGAGTCAGTCTCTGACCGTGGAAGTTCCAGTCTCCTTCGTGTAGAGGTTCCTCTTCACAAAGCCTCACCAGGACCCTGTGAGCCGCACTGCGGGATTACCTGAGGGCAACTGCACAATCTTCTTCTTCTTCCTTTCCTGGGGATACTCGGTAACCTCTTGAAATGTAACCTCTTCCAATCACTGCCTCTTCCTGAACAGGAGAGAAACACCTTACCGGCAACCCTGTCCCACTGAGAGAGTCTGGACCTTTCTCCAGCAGCGAAGGCACAGGTGCTTCCACAGACACGCTCACAAATGCATGCACACAGACTCTGTATGTCACCTCAGGGGTTTCCAAGACCCTTCGATGGCTGTCCCAGTGTAACAAATCTGACACAGAGGACCTGGAAATCTCAAGTTTAAATGAAGAGACAGCTTCGCCATAACCAGAGGGTGCAAATGAAGTTTACCAGAAACGGCTTGGGCCATTTAAAAACTTTTATCCCCTTTTCTCACCTTCCCCATAAAGGACGCATTTAGGTCCAATTTATCACAAAATGACGGATATAGTCTGGACAGAGTCTACAAAACTGCCTCTCCATCAAACTGCACCTCTGCATCCCCTTTGAATGCCATCTAAACTTTGCTCCTAAATTTGGAAAATAAAAGTACAGCAGCATCCTGAGAACATGCTCTGAACACTAGGCCAGCGCTAACCCATCGCTAAACGCATGTTCTAACCCACCCTCATGGGCCAAGCACATGAGCATCCGGAAACTTTCTGGATTTTTCCCTGATAAGATTTAACCTCGCTTTATGTTTCCTCTCAAGTTCAATTATGAAAATGACTTAATTTGAAAATGCATTCTGTATTTAGTACCCTGGCACCTAAGCTTTTTGAAGCTATGTTCTGTGTGTGTAGAAAAGTTCAAAATATACCTTTTTACTTTCTGAGAACACGTTAATTAGATATGACATTATCTTTTATTTGGTTAGGGTCCAGAACTGTCCAGGAGAAAAGCCATGTTTATATAGCTCTCAACTTAAAGTCACCTCATATGCCTTTTCAGCAGTCTGGATTCCCTCCCAGAAGACTTGGGCCATGAGGACAAATTCACTGCTGAACACAGGATCCGACTTGCACCAAATGTGATTGTCTCTCACCTCATTTTTCTAGGTGAGAAACTGGCCCTCAAATAAGCATTAATAAAGATACACTTGCAAGTCTGTTAAAGTAATTCTATGCATGCTAAGAACATGGCTGGCGCAATCCATCAATGATAGCACATCCAGAATGGCCCCTCTTAAGTGACCTGCAATACATTTATTCGCTCATCCAATAAATACACACTGATCACCTGCTATGAGCCAGATTCTGAAAAGTACAATGTGTAAGTAAGAAAGAGATAGTACCTGAGAATTTGTACCTATGTATCTAGGTGTGTGTATGTGTGGAGATGGAATATTAATCAAATAATAATGACAGACTGATGACAACACACTGCAGTGTCCTTAAGGTTAGTAATAAGGAGAAGCCTCTGGAAGAACATTCCATTAATGGAAACAGCATGTGCCAAGTCTGCAAAGCAAAAGTGAGCTTGGCCTGTTTGGAGAGCAGAGAGGTAGCTAGTGTGGCACAGCAGGGGGTGGCGTGGCTTGAGAGGAACTTGGAGACCGAATAATGCAAGGGCCTTGTGGGCTACTTTAAGGAGTTTGGGTTTCACTCTTAGTTCTGGGGAGGAGGAATCCATTAGTGAATTTAAAGCACGGATGTGCCAGGAGCCAACTTATTTCCAGAAAGTTTGGTCTGGCTACTGTCTGGAGAATAGGTTGATGTGGGTGGGAGTAACAGCAGAGAGCCAGTCAGGAAGCTACTGTGCAGACCAGATGAGGGACCCGGGGTGGCTTATACAAGGGTAAAAGCTATGACAAGGGGGAGGGACAAGTAAAGTCAAAAGATATTTTGGTGCCAGATTTGATAGGCATTGCTGAAAGGCTGCATGGGGGAGAGGAGGAGTAAGAAAAGGGGAAGGGGGAGGGGGGAGGGGGGAGGGAAAGGGGAAGGGGAAGGAGGAAGGGGGAGGGGGAAAGGGGAAGGGAGAAAGGGGAAAGGAGAAGGAGGAAGGGGGAAGGGGAAGGAGGAAAGGGGAAAGGGGAAGGGGAAAGGGGAAGGGGGAAGGGGAAAGGGGAAGGGGGAAGGGGGAAGGGGGAAGGGGGAAGGGGAAGGGGGAAGGGGGAAGGGGAAGGGGGAAAGGGGAAAGGGGAAGGGGGAAGGGGGAAAGGGGAAGGGGGAAGGGAAAGGGGAAGAGGGAAGGGGAAGGGAAAGGGGGAAGGGGGAAGGGAGAAGGAGGAAAGGGGGAAGGGGAAGGGGGAAGGGAAGGAGGAAGGGGGAGGGGAAGGGAAAGGGGAAGGGGGAAGGGAAGGAGGAAGGGGGAGGGGGAAAGGGGAAGGGGGAAGGGAAAGGAGGAAGGGGGAAGGGGAAAGGGGAAAGGGGAAAGGGGAGGGGGAAGGGGGAAGGGAAAGGGGAAAGGGGAAGGGGGAAGGGAAAGGGGAAAGGGGAAGGGGGAAAGGGGAAAGGGGAAGGGGGAAGGGAAAGGGGAAGAGGGAAGGGGGAAGGGAGAAGGGGGAAAGGGGAAGGGGGAAGGGAGAAGGAGGAAAGGGGAAGGGGGAAGGGGAAAGGGGAAAGGGGAAGGGGGAAGGGGGAAGGAGGAAGGGAAGGAGGAAGGGGGAGGGGGAAGGGGAAGGGGGAAGGAGGAAGGGGGAAGGGAAGGAGGAAGGGGGAAATGGGAAGGGGGAAAGGGAAAGGAGGAAGGGGGAAGGGGGAAGGGGAAGGGGGAAGGGGGAGGGAGGAGGAGTTCTCAGAAACACAACTATCCACCTCCAGCTTGAATAACGCTTGGAAACGAGGACCATATATCGAGTTGAATGTCTCCAACACTAGCTGTTGTCACTATGTGGATATTTTTGAAGCAAGATTTTTACTTCTGAGTATCAAATCAGGGCCAACTAGGAAAAAAGAAACGATTTCAATTTTGAAAACTCCACAGAAATCCTTGGCCACATCTGGCTGTGAACTTGTGTCATAAGACCATGTAAAATGAAACTGCACCAACCTTCCTAAAACAAATGATTTCCTTATTACTGACAGGCCAGAGAAAGTGGGAAGATGCAATGGATTTTATAAATGGAAATGGGGAAAAAAGTCAGCTCATTAGTATTTCACAGAATGATTTCAAAACGGAGGTACTTATATAGTGAGCTGAAAATATTTGCTCGGAAGAGCAAATGAATACAGACAGCACTTAGCTTAAATGATGAAAAGAATTCATGTGGCTTAAAAATGATAAATCAATCCATTTTTAAGGCAAAATTATTTACAGTTCATGTATCTGCCAAGACTGAAGGCCACTGCAGCGATTTACATGGACAACAGGAAAAACTACAAGTGCTGAGGAGGTATCAGGCCAATGTCATTAAAGGTTGCGCGAAAATCAGTCTCAAATGCAAGCCAAAGCAGAGGATGGTCCTTCTTTTTGTCTCTTTCTTTTATCATTTATGGGTCTAAGTCAAATGATTTCTTCCAAAAGGCAAGAAAGAGGAATTAATGGAGAAGAAAAGGAAAGTTCTGATTGGATATGAAAATGAATTTCAGTTCATACTGAATGTTGTAATGGACTCTAATACAACAGAAAATTCTATTTTTTAAGGCTTCAAAGGGCCGAGGGTATGAGCTGCTGTGAGCCATGAGAGGCAAGGAGACTTACTTAAGTAACCCTAGGCCTTCTCCCATCCACTACTCTCACTGCTTCTCCTTGGAGCTTGGAGCTTTGGTGGGCTGTGCTATGCCCTGGATCTGGGACAAGTGGCACTGGGGTGCTAAAGCCACCAGGAGAGTTTGAGAAAGAGGCAGCATTCAGGATGATTCAGGCCGGGGTCACTTACTGTGCACATTGTCTAAGGTCTCTCCCTCATATTTCTTAATGACTAGCTGTCAGCTATGTCCTTAGCATCCCTTCCGCGGGAAAGGGACAGAGGACCATGGAACAGAAACCTGTCACTGTTGCTACCTTTCAGCTTGCTGCATTTGCTGAGGACACTTCCTTGCCCATCACTTGGTGTCCCCCATATGAAAACTTTATGTGAGAGCTCTTTTTTTTTTTTAAAGTGTTTATTTATTTGGCTGCATCGGGTCTTAGTTGTGGCATACAGGCTCTTCATTGCGGCACGTGAGCTTCTCTCTAGTTGTAGCGTGCGGGTTCTTTCTTCTCTAGCTGTGGCGCACAGGCTCCAGAGTGCATAGGCTCTGTAGTTTGGAGCACACGGCTCTCTAGTTGAGGCACACGAGCTCAGTTGATGTGGCTCGCGGGCCCAGCCGCCCCACAGCATGTGGGATCTGAGTTCCCCAACCAGGGATCAAACCTGGGTCCCCTGCACTGGAAGGTAGGTTCTTTACCACTGGACCACCAGGGAAGTCCCTGTGAGAACTTTTTTAGGAACTAGGAAAACACTGTGTCCTTAGTGAACACGTTATGCTTTTTTTTTTTTTGATCTGAAAATAAAAGCTAAGTAAATAATGTGGTTACCTATGCTGCGTAGGCTGCTGGGGAACTTGGAAGAATTCCATAGCTCTATCACAGTATCTGATTCAATTTTTTTATAGCTTTTTATGTCTTTGGATGACTACTTCACTTAAGTTATTATCATTAAGAGCTGAATGAGTTTTATTATGTGAGTACTTGTTTTATGTTATATTTCTGCTTTGTTACCTTTTGAAAGTATATGCTCATCATACTTTAGGCCTCATGAGGAGGGTCTGTACAGATCTGCCTATTTATCTTTCCCCAGTTGTACGAGGACATGGATGTTTTCTGTTTTAGTTCCTGTTGTATACTAGTGCTGGGTCTGGCATGCAGGTGATACCCAATAAATATCTGTTGATGGAACAAATGCATAAAAAATTTTAGTAATTTGTGACAATAAATCCTTTTTTTGAAAGGAGCAATCAATAAATCATTTATAAGCTCCAAGAAGAAGGGCACCATCTTATTTATTATATCATTTCCAAAGGCTCACACCAAACCTGACACTTAGTAGTTTTTCAACACCAACTTGCTGAATGGAAGGATGAATGGATGAGTGGATAAAAGAGAAATGCACGGATAGATGAATGGATATATGGTGGATGGATAAATGGACAGAGGAAAGAAGGGAGCAAAGGAAGCAATAGTTGGGAAATGAACTAGTGAAAAAGCCTGGGTGAACACTGACCTAGAATTCAGGGTTTGGTGTGGTATTTAGAGTTTACAACGCTCACACGCAAAATCCTCGTGTGTGATTTCGACCAAGAGTCTCCGTTAAACCAGTTTCCAGTCAGGATGATTAAAGTGGACCACCGAGCCATTTTCCCAGTGAGGCCTAAAACCTGACAGCAAATACGTCTTATTTTTGTCTCTGCCATTTGGCAGAAAAATCCCTGATGCTATGGATATCCAGGTATTAAATTAGTTAAATTTTATTAAGACACTGCCGTTGTCCCCCTTGAGTATTTAAACCATAAATTTAACATGTACACTAAATCTAGCAGGTGAAATGGCTGCTTGAGAGTAAGTTACAGAGGCTATTCAGGAGGAGAAACGAGATCAAAAAGAGAAGTCCTGTTCTAATAAAACCCCAACTACTTAATTATTCAAAACCTTTATAGGAAAAAAAAAGATAATGAGGGCAAAGGAAGCTGTCAGTCACGTGAGCAAGCCAACAATTGCAGGAGTCTCTAAGAATAAAGAACAGACATGGTCCTGGGTTCAAACGGTATATCTCAGAGCTAATGGTAACTCTCAGCGTATCACAACCCAGGCACAATCGGTGTGCGTTTCATTCCGTAGCCCACCTGGCCCTGCCTGTCATCACAGGAATGACTTTCCGGAACCACGTCATCCAGCTTCCCCATGGATTCCCTCCGACCCTACCAGAACAATCCCATCATCATCTGTCTCTCTAGCAGGACCTCAGCAAATTTCAAACTGGGAAAGGGAAACAGCTTCCAACCCACCTGTGCAGAACTCCCACTGATCACAGATGTTTGCGAGGGTCCACTGGCAACAGCAGACCTCGGCTGATATCCCCCTACTTTTGTACAGCAGCTGCCAGAGTGTGCCAGCAGTGCTGTGAAAGCCATCATCCCTGTCCTGGCAGAGAAACCAGCGAAGGACAAGCCCCAAGCTGGGGGATGGTTCTTTTCTAACCCAGCAACACACCAGTCTCTTAGCTTGTGGTAATTAAGAGCCAGCAGATTGTGGGCAACGCAATTAAGAGAGCTTTTTTTCCTAGGAATGCAGCCTGAGTAATTGGTTTGCTGCTTGTTCATGACATGACTTCCTCCAGAATAAACAGTCATGGGGAATTCTCTTAACTGACTTGGTGAATGCAAGCTCTGTACCTGTTTGATACCCTTTGAGTTCAATGGGGAATTCCAACACACTTTGGGGGAGAAGAGATGCAAATGACTCTACAAAATTCTTTTTGCACAGCAAGTTGAAATGGGATGCAAAATGAAACAGAACACCTTGCTACCCGATGTCATGCTGTGTGTGCCAAACTGTCCCCCCCTCAGTATACGCTTCTGGTCAAGACTCCATGCCATGTGGAGGGTGTAAAATAAGTCCATGCCTCAGGTAGCACGCTTGGGGCTGCAGGAGAGAAAAGGATGACTGTTGCTAACTCAAGCTCATGTGACACATCTCTCAGATGTGCTTCTATTTTTCTGAAGGCTGAATAGGTTTCTGACTGTGATCCTGGGAGGGGGAGACACACACACACAGACACACACAGAGACACACACAGAGACACACAGACAGACACACACACACAGGCTTTGGCATCTCTGTGGTTCCAATGTAGACACCTACCAGCACTTCTCAGCCTGGACATTAACACAAAATGACAAGGGAAGCAGCCCCGAAGTCACGTGTTCCCATCACCATGGCACCATGCCACGGCAATCAATTACTGCAGGTTTTTCTCTTTGGAGAACTTAGGAGTAGGGTTTACGAATGCAGGAAGCTCCCTCTCTCATCTCCTGAATAAACTTCTGCCTCTTGCTGCCAGGCTTCGAGACAGGTGGAAAGAATTCAGCTGCAGCACTGTAAGCTGCAAAGTTTTTAAGTTCTCCGTTCCCGGATGGCAGAGGTTGTCAATTCCTCCTCCCCCCCATACTCTAAGCCACAAGGAAGTACACCCCTCTTTATCTTACTGTTAATGATTTTGGATGCTTCTTTCACCACATCAATTTCACAGGCATCAGAGTTCCAGATTTTGAGGATTTAAGTAGCATTTTAATTTGTTGTCAGTGCTCAGGGAGCAAAGGCTCACCATCACCAAGCGAAACGCTAGAGCCTCAAAGCTATTAGCGAACATGTCGACTAGGTAATGCATCTTCAGGGAAACCAGATTAGAAAGGACAGCATAACATTGATTTTTTTTTTTTTTAAAGACTCTTATACCTGCAGCACAATACCACTAAAGCTGGCAAAACAACAAAGGATATTTCCACAACAAGGAAATGTCTTATTCTCAGGGCTGGGGCATTTTCCATGTGAGCATGGGCATATATACAGGACTGAGCAATTCTACCATAAACCTACAGGCTTTAAAATCCTTAAATAATTCATCACCCAGTGCAAAAGAAAGCTGAGGGAGGGAATCTACCCATGCGAATGGCTTGAAACACCAGCTGAGAGCAATGCTACTCAGGAAGCAGGCAGAGTTTTTTGGTTTTTCCTTCCCTCAAAAGAAACAGTAGCGTTTGTATCAAATTAAAACATCTAAGAAACTCATCCACTGGGATGAGAGTTGTGATGCATTTATACAGAGAAGATTCCAAACACGCATTCTTTATCCAGGCACCCGCAGCCTGCCTGCAAATCACTAGACAGTTAAAGACAAACCCCAATACCTTCTATACCAAACGGATCCCCAGAACTTAATAAAACGAGCCCTGGTTTTTTGTCTCCTCCACCCACTGTAAAACACATTTAAGTCCAGCCAGATAGCGTCCCCTCCCACCGCCAGCCCCCCCCACCCCACCCCAAAACGAGCACCAAGTAACTGACAAGTCCTTACCGACTTTGGGCTCTTCTTGGGAACTGGCAGCCCTGGAAAAAATGCAACAAGGAGGGAAGCGGGGAAGAAATCATTAGCATATAAACGTTACCTTCTCCTTAAAGAACAATCCCCAGGTGTTTCATGGCAACCTAGCCATCTGCAGAGTTATGTCAGATTTCTCCCCAGCATCGGAGTTACCAGGCTGTTCATATCGAATCAAAGCAGAGGGAGGAGGAGAGGGAGAGGCAGGAGATCTATCTGCATTAGCTATGCTGACTGGTACTGCAGCAGCCTGGAGGCTGGGAAAAGAAATTCACAGACCTCAGCGGCCTGGGAAATTGAACACTTGGACAGAATCTCAAATGCCCTTCTGGATTAAGAGCGACTTAATTTACAGTTAAGTCCAGGATGTTTCCTTTCCTGTCCACTTGTCAACTGAAGTGGACCAATCAGGACAGAGGAAGGGGGTGTATATTTAGTTTCAGAGGAGTAAATGGTTAAAATTAAATTTTTTTTTGTCTTTCTTTTTTTCTTCCTTTTTTTTTTTCTCTGCCTTTTAGGAGAGGAAATGCCTTCTTTACTTGAATGAGCTGAACACCAAAAGAAAAACGGATGCTCTTTTGCCAGAACAGGACACAAATCCAGGCTGGTTTAGGACACCCTCTGGATCGTCAGCACACCCCTTCACACATCATTCATCCGAGCAAACTCCTATTCCGTTTGCTGGGACTAGCCCCTCGAAAGCAGGCTGCTGGGGAATGAAAAGAGAAATTTCATGGAGCTGAGAGAAAAAGATAATAATGCAGAAAGAGAAAGGCAGAGGAGAAAAAGGGGCTCACAGAACCTTGCTGGCTCTTCCAAAACCCTGTCTTTAGTGGCAGGGTGAGAGCTGAAAGGGGCCGCTGATCTCACTTCTGGGAAAGTCAGAAGCCATTAGGGGCAGACTTATAGAAAATCTGTCACCAAGGGAGTGTGGCAAAGGAGGGCTGGAAAGGAAAATAAAAACATTTATCAGTGTTTTGAAAGTAATCATTTCTGCAAGCAGTTCTCTCATTTTGTTTTTTAATTTTTGGTTTGAGCCAAGGTTAGAATACAAAATGCAGATTCCACCCACGTTAGGCACAATGCAGGACCTGACGTATTGGGATCTGATGATTTTGCACCGGAAAGGTCAACCTTTTTTAGAACATGATCCCTAGGCAGTGTAACGATTTCAACTCTCCTGGAAGTGACTTGTCAAACGAGGAGCCGTGCTAAGTTCAGCGCAAGTAACAGGAGGCCGCGGGAGCGGGTGAGTAGTAGGAAGCCACCCAGAGGAGCGCTGCTAATGGGCGCCCTGCACGAGAGGCGTGACAGGGACTGCTCATCCCCACAGGCAGTGGGGGCACTCTTCTGGCACGGCTCGTCACATCACCAAAAGGAGGTCACCACGGCCTGGCACAGGGGCTCTGGGACTTCAGAATGCACATGGAGGACGTGGCAGCTTCTTCTCAATGCAGGATCCCAGGACCCACCCTCAGGGGCCAAGGAATCTGCAGTATGAGCAAACATCCCAGAAGATTCTGACAAAGAAGGTTGGAGGACCCCATTTAAGGAAACCATAATACAGTAGAATGAGGATTATTACTCTTTCAAGTGCGGCAAACTCGGATAGGCTACGTTCAGCGAGTTGCTTTAAAGTCCTCTGCGCCTCAGTTTTTCAATTTATGAAGTGGAGAGAATAAGACTCATTGTACTCGTTGTGATAATTAAATAGACAAAATGTTTAAAAGCCTCATACTTGGCACAGGGCAGGCCCTCAAGTGTCAACCCCTTTTACTTTCCTTTGCTAATTTACACCATTCGGGGAAAAAAAAAAAGTGGTTACGGTTATCTTACTCTAATTAGGAAAACTCATTTGCCTAGCATGCTAAAATGCAAAAAATACGTAGGGTAAATATTTTGCCTATGGATGAGAATAACTGTCTTGAGCAATTTAGATGTCATTTTTCTTAAAAATAATTATTAGGTGCCTTAATTTGTTCATTAATGTGATTCCCTTAAGGAATTCTATCAAGTTATATTAGTTTGGGTCACTGGGTACACTTCGAAATGGTCAAATATCACATCCTTAAATACAGATGTTTCCCTAATTCAGACTGACGTTCTTAGCTCACTGGAATAAGCAGCACTTCACTGGAGTGAGCTTTTACTAGACTTGATGTCACCCAAGATCCCAATGACCCTCTACAGAACTTTGTAAAGAATCTCCAACTAGTTAGGAGAAGTCAGGGAAAATGACCTCGATCCACACTCTGCTCATCATTTCTAAAACTCTGACCATCTTAAATTCTCAACCTGTTAAGATTTTCATGTATAAAATAAACAGCACCGTGGATTCTCTATCAGAGAGAAGCATTCGCACACACATCCAACGGTTATGCAGGTACAAGGATGCTCAGTGCAGCACGGCTGGTATAAAGGGAACCTGGAAATGACTGGAAGTTCTAGATAAACTCAGGGACACCGAACCTATGAAGCCGTCCGCAGAGGTTAAAAGGTACGAGCTAACTCTATGGGTAACAGCATGGATGGTCTCCAAACTATAACGTTGAATGAGAACAGCATGAGGTAGAAGGGCAGCCATAGAAGACAGGTGTTAAACATATTCAGACACACACCCTCTCCTTGACTGTCACACATGAAAACTGGTAACTGAAGTACTGTATTTCCGGTGGGGAAACAAGGGGCAGGGACTGGATGGACTAATTTAAGCAGACTTCAGCCTTAATCTAGAATTTTTTTCAACAACACCAAATTCACATCTTGCTGAGGCAATAAAATATTAATTTAAAAGTAAACGTTAATTAATTCAGAGCTATTCAGATAGACTGAAAATAGCCGGGAAGACCTGATGGGAAGCACTAAAAGACATCACCGGAAGAATTCCCCAAGACCGAGAGGTCCTGGTATGTGGCCCTTGTCTAGCTGGAGGTGACTGCGGCCGTCCCACACTGGATGGGTGACAGAAAGCAGCACGATCCCACACTTGATGGCACGTCAGTGGGTTTCCTTAGGGCAAAGGCACACTTTGTGCTCCCAGTGGAAGCGGGAAGCTTACTTGTAGGAATCGTGTCACATATTACATACGAGGCATATGGACAGAAACAGCACCTGTCCTAAGAGGCTCGTCTGCTCCCTTCGGGGAGAGGAAGGGGAATTTTGAGAAGAGGCAGCAGGAAGAATCCACGGACAGCACCATCTGCTCTTAGAGCCTGGGAGGTGGCAAATGCTACTTCCAAGGGATCCCAGAAAATTTCACGGGAAAGTGTACCTTCAAAGTGGGAGTCTAAGTGTGATCTACAGAAGTGAGAAAAGCTTGGGACCTGAATTTCTCAAGTTCCCAATGAAAAAGGTGTCCCTTTGGAGAAAACAAATGGCAAATTCTTTGCTAGTGACTGAGATCTGACCAATCAACATGAGGAGGAGGAAGAATCTCTTTCCCTTAAATATCAAGGCCATAAACTACACTACTGAACATGTTCTCATATAACTAAATGGCAAATGTTATTCTTGGTGGAATTTTAAAAAGGTTGTACACAAAAGTTTATATGAAAAAAGTAAAAAATGTAACAGAATACATAAGCATTTGGAAACAAAGAACAGAAGGTTATACACTTAAACTGTATGTTCTTGGGCTCATGAGGTCATGAATGGCTTTATTACCTATTTTAGAATCTTCTACAACAAGAAAAGCTTTATTTACTTATGAACATATACATACCCACAGATACCACAATAAACAAAAGTCTATACTGCCTCTGTACGACAAATGCAGCAAATTTCAGAACATTTTATCGCATTTTTCAATCTCTAGAGCCATCACCGACCTCTACATCCTCCAAGACTTGCTTACTTTTTCCCAAAATGAATATACACATAATGAGTTTCTTTAAGCATCCTACTGAAATTAAGACTTCTGTCTGTCCTAGTGACTAAATGGAAACAGGGAAGACATCGGAGAGCTCAGCTGAGCTATCAGGAAGCCAAAAAGAAGCCAATCACTGCCATTTTGGCACCGAGATGAACAAACCTGAGATGCTGGGAAAGAGACTGGACTTCCCTGGACCTCATTTCCTCTAGGTTTAAAGGAAGTGAGAATGTCAACCAACCTCACTATCTGAAAGAAGCAAGAAAAATCGTGCAAAGGGCTTGGAAAGGGTGAATGCTAAAGTCATTGTCAAATGCAAAGTGGATCTTCAAATAAGAAAACTGTACTGTGTCATCAATTTACTTTGACTTCATTGTGATATTCATCCCCTTTGTACTTGGTTTCTAGATTTGAGCATTTTAATGGAAACATTTGGTTTCCTCCTCAGCATTCTGACAAACACTATGTCACTAATCCACATGTCATCAAACACATGGGATTCTTTAGAGGGTTGCGTAGCAAAAGGCTGCATTAACAAATGTCCTGGTGCTGAATACGGTAATGCCATGTGTAAGAAGCAAGGAACTTATATATATTTAGAAAGAGAGAGAGTTAGTTCATGGAGCCCACGGAAAGCCACAGAAAGAAGACTGAGAACTTGGCCAGGGGCTACTCTTAGATTCCAAAGAGGCTAAGACTACTTCTGAGCACATTTTCATTTCAGACCCCACTAACCTTCTCTCTTATTCTGAAACCTATCAACACGTAATCCTACATGTAGGACTCAAAGATTACAGCTGACTTTAACTCACTAAACTTATCATTAGGAGTTTGTATTAAGAGAACAAGCAGAGAGTCTCACAGTGATTTACATAAAAAAGATGTTCAACACAGTGTTATTTAAAGAAGATAGAAAATGGAAACAATCTGAATTTCCAAGAACAAAGGAATGAGCAAACATATTGTTACAGATGAAAATTTATGAATTCATTAAAAATGAATGGATTGTAAAAGTGAAGACTGCTTAGTGACGTGGGAAAATGGTAATGACATAAGATATGAAAAGCAGATTTAAAACTGCCAGAGGATATAAATTCATTGTTAAAAAATAGATATATGTATATATCACACATATATCATACACTCAAAGACTAGAGGAAGATGTATTAAAATGTTGCTTCAGAATGCTAGCATGAATAGATCATTCATATTCTTATTACTGGTATTTTCCAAGATTTTAATACAACAGAGCTGTAATCATAAACAGCTAATTGTTACTGAATGTTGCAGCCATACTGTGTGTGCTTGGATAATGGGATATACCTGTCAGCTTTAGTGCAGTGCTAGATTAAAAAATAACTGGAGGGCTTCCCTGGTGGCACAGTGGTTGAGAGTCCGCCTGCCGATGCAGGGGTCACGGGTTCGTGCCCCGGTCCGGGAAGATCCCACATGCCGCGGAGCGGCTGGGCCCGTGAGCCATGGCCACTGAGCCTGCGCATCCAGAGCCTGTGCTCCGCAACGGGAGAGGCCACAACAGTGAGAGGCCTGCGTACGGCAAAAAAAAAAAAAAAAAAAAACTGGAATTTTTTTCTAGCTCTCTCTTGGCTCAGTGACTGCCATTTCTACTCAAGTGTCTGTGCTACTTACTAAATTATTGGGCCATGGCCTTGATTGAAAATGGGATAAAAAGCTGTTAGAGCCTCTCTGAAGCAAAGCTTCACAGAAGCACACAATTTTGCATACAAATTCAAGGAGCCTCTGAAACCTTGACCAGGGACCCTGAGAAATCCATTCTACTGGGGTCTACGATCCTCAGGGTAAATCATCTCCTCCAAGCACATGGCTATGGTGTTAGAATTCCTAGGGTGAGGTTCACTTTAGCTGAGTTTGTACCTCTAAGAAGAACAGTGCATGTAAAATACTTCATCTGCAAATACAGGGGACAATGTGAAGGATCAAGCAGAAAGGGAAAAGTTCCATTGCTTGCTTCTCCTTCTTCTTTCTTGGGAAGATCTAAAGGGCACAGCTAAATAAAATTTGAGGAGAGATACTGCATTAAAGAACACACCAGAACGCTAATATTTACCAGCAAAAATGCTGCTGCATGAAAAAATTATGAACCTAGTAGGTAATGATGATGGATCAAAATACTAAGAGATCAGCGAGGTACAGAAGGGAAGGGGTGCAGGAAAAACAGAGTGAGAAAACCTGTGATTTTCCTGGCAATGCAGAATTGATGATTATTTGACTGCAAACCAGTGGCTCTAAACAATTAACATTAACGGTCAGTAACCTTTCTAAAAAAAGCCATCTGCACCATTCTCTGCCAATTAGTATTTTGTTTGTTTTGTTTAATACATAATACATAAACCATGAAATAAATTTAAATTGCCCTTGCCTTACTGGTGAAATGCTAATAAGGACAGCTCAGAAAACTGAAAAAGGTAGGTACAGTCAGCCCTAATTTTCTCCACTGAGGGCAGGAAGGAAATTGGGGGAAATGCATTCACGCATTTAGGCAAACTGGGCTAAGGGCCTACTATGTGCCAAGAGCTGGCATGAGACAAAGCACTGAACTAAACCTCTAATGTCCTGTTTTCACAGTGCTCACATTCTGTGGGGAAACAGAGAAGAAACAACTTCGCAAATAATTTCAGAGTGGGGCTTCCCTGGTGGCGCAGTGGTTGAGAGTCTGCCTGCCGATGCAGGGGACACGGGTTCGTGCCCCGGTCCGGGAAGGTCCCACATGCCGCGGAGCGGCTGGGCCCGTGAGCCATGGCCACTGAGCCTGCGTGTCCGGAGCCTGTGCTCCGCAACGGGAGAGGCCACAGCAGTGAGAGGCCCACACACCGCAAAAAAAAAAAAATTTCAGAGTGATAACTTCGGTGATGAAAATGAAGCAGGATAATGGAACAGTAGCCTGGGATGCATGGCTAGTTTATACTCGGTGGCCAAGCATGTCTTGCTTGAAGACAGAGTATTTGAGCTAAGACTTGAATCATGAGAAGGGACCATCCATGTACCTATTCATCCATGCAAGACTGACTGAGCTCTGCCATATGCCTAGTGAAGCGTGACTCAAGAGTTAAAGGTAAATCAGACATGGCCCTGACCTGGACGACTTCACAGTCTGTCTTAAAAGAGAAAGAAGCAAAGCAACACTTATAATGCAGTGTGGCCAGTGCTAAGTGCTGTGGTAAGAGGGAGCACCACTGCTCTTGGGAGCATGAGAAACGAACGCTAATGCATTGTGAAGCAGGGGGCAGAGAGGACAATGGACACTGAAGGAGGGCCAGCATTTAAACACGGGGTCAAGGGCTTGGGAGCAACATGCAATAATTGATGCTAGATTGAATAATGATGATGACCTATTTTTTAAGGGTTTTTTTTCTCCCCCTAAACTAATTAGTGTGCCAGCATAAACTCAAGGCCAAGTTTAAAACCAGAGTACATTTCCACTGAAGGACCTTACAAACACGATATATCACAAAACTGAATCCATAAATCCAAATAAAAAATGGTTCTAATTTAGACGTTTCATTTTTTTTCTCCTGCCTCTAGCCAAATACCATCATCAACCCTGCAGCATAATTTTTTAATGCAAATATGATACCAATTGCCAAGAATGAGAGCATCAGACTCAATGTCTCCAAAAAGATGAAGACGTTCTTTCCTTTGGGGGACCTCATAACGGTCATTATGAAATATTACGGCCATCATATTTTAAAAAGACAGTTGGACTTCCGACGTATGGACTAAGTAGCTCCCAATGCTGTGTCAGGTGGCATTTTGTTAAGAAGATTAAGAATATAGTTGTACAGCTTTACAGCTATGGAGAAGTCTGCTTCAATTACACAGTACATATAGCCTAATAAATATGTCCTGAAGAGAAATAAATGGCTTGCAAGGCTGCTGATTGCTAATGGTTTACAAAGCCTTTCACCTCAAAGTCATAAGCCTTGAACTGGCACAGGTGAGGAGAGACAGGAGTCATTAATACTTCGGGCTGCTCCAAAACCTAGGTGAGATGGATGAATTGCCCTCATGCAATTCCTAAAAGACAAATGGTCACTTCAGAAAGGGTACCATTGAAATAACATGGATAGTCCTACAGTTGGCTTTTGAAAACCTGAAAAACACCTTGAAGGGTCACCAACTCAGCTTCTCCTCTCATTTGTTAAAAAATAAGTAAATAAAAACAGGGTCTTCACAGACATAGAGAATGGACTTGAGCACACGGGGAGGGGGAAGGGTAAGCTGGGACGAAACGAGAGAGTAGCATGGACATATATACACTACCAAATGTAAAATCGATAGCTAGTGGGAAGCAGGCACATAGCACAGGGAGATCAGCGCGGTGCTTTGTGACCACCTAGAGGGGTGGGATAGGGAGGGTGGGAGGGAGACACAAGTGAGAGGGGTTATGCGGATATACGTATACATATAGCTGATGCACTTTGTTATACAGCAGAAACTAACACAACATTGTAAAGCAATTATACTCCAGTAAAGATGTTAAATAAAAAAAACAAAATTAAAAAAAAATTTAAAGGGGGTCTTCAAAAGCAAGGGTTGAGTGCAAAAATAACAAGAACTGAGAGCTTGCCTTTGACATACATTTATTCTTCATTACTGCTAAGTACTAATAGCATCCCTATTATTACAGATGAGAAAATTGATACACTGGTGGTTAAATAACACGGCTAAGGCCACACAGTTAGGTGAGCAGCTGCCTGAAGACTTGGTCTAATGCCAAGTTTGAGCTTTTAAACACTGAACTGTACAGTCTCATTCAAAGGTGTTTCATCTATTTTGGATCATAGCCCATTAGGAAGGGATTAAAATGACAGTGTTGGTGCATACAAAGTGTATTCAGATCAAATTTTGCATATAGCTTCATGGAATATATGGCTATCAACCTATAGGTCAATGGGTCGAGGTATCTTGGACCCATAACTGTGATGTGAATCTAGGAAGAGGGTTTCCTTTCTACAAGTAGCACGGAAGTCTATGCATAGTCAATCAAGTTCTTAAGATGTCTGTGATATCTTAAGATCCACAGACTTGCAGTACCAAGTCACAGTATGGAAACCATTGGCCATCTAAAGCTACACATGCTAAAATATAACAAGATGGGTCTCTAATTTGAAGGCAATGAAGCCAGTCTTTTAAGCTATTGTACATAACGAACAGGTTGGCTGGACACCAAGCCCTATGGAATACTTTCGAAAGCCTCTACTTTTTTCGAGCTTGAAAATGTGTTCTGACACTACCTGATAATAGGATTTTTTTAAAAAACTGGTGATAGGGAAAAGATGGAGAGAGTCAGAAGGAGAGTGAGTTACGGCATCTTCTCTCCAGGAGGGAAAAGAAAAAGAACTATAAAAGTCAACTTAAAAAGTCCACTAAGGGCTTCGCTGGTGGCACAGTAGTTAAGAATCCGCCTGCCAATGCAGTAGACACGAGTTCAAGCCCTGGTCCGGGAAGGTCCTACATGCCGCAGAGCAACTAAGCCCGTGCTCCACAACTACTGAGCCTGCGCTCTAGAGCCCGTGAGCCACGACTACTGAGCCTGTGTGCCGCAACTACTGAAGCCCAGGCGCCCTACAAGAGAAACCGCCGCAATGAGAGGCCCGTGCACCCCAATGAAGAGTAGCCCCCGCTCGCCGCAACCAAAGAAAGCTCGTGTGCAGAAACAAAGACCCAACGCAGCCGAAAATAAATTGAAAAAGAAGTCCGCTAATTTGTCATGATGTTCTATGAGGCCAATCTTTGTTCTCCAGGGAATATTCCTACCAAGATCTACTTAAAAGGGTGGAATTAAGCCACTTTTTCAAATGGTTCCAGGAAAGCCCTCTACCTCTCTGTGGGTTGGAAATGTTTGTAATTTGGGAATTTGGGATAAGATCTTACCTTAGTCTATAAATGCTTCTACCTCTTAGGAAGACTCCCCAGCTGGCTCTCCTACCACCTGTATTTCAAATTTGAATTGCTTTTTGCGCAAATGCTTAAGGGTTGGCCCTGTTATACCCATTCTTTCTTATCGACAGTTCATCAAGGTCTCCCTGGGACAGGAGAGACAACTTGTCTCCAAGGCACTGCCTCCAAAGTGAAAAGTTTGACTTTTAGCTGCATAGGATGTATGGTGAGGATTATGAAACAATAGCTCAAAATAGCTCATTGAAAGAAAAAAACGATAAGGGTTCCTTTCCTGGGGTGAAAAAACAGGATGCTGTGTGGGCCCTTATTTTAAGGTCACTGGCCCCAAAGGGAAACCTATCACTGTAATTGGTACCAAGACGTTTCTAGGTTAAAAAAAAAAAAAAAATACATGCCAGGATTCTTTTCTTCAGGATTTCTGCCTTTTAGGATGACTCTTATCGTGGATGCTTATTTTTAGCAATGTAAGTTAGGCACAGGACCAAGTAAGAGATCCAGGAGGGTATCCTGAGTTTTCTACTTACAGGACACCAAATCCCTAAAATCTGAAGCCCTTCTTGAGGCTTCTTTATTTTTCTTACCATGTTCATCTCCAAAATGTATCCTGAAATGTCTGTTCATCTCCACTACCACCGCCTTTTCTTGCCTAGGTGATGGCAAGCGCCAAAATCCTGTTCTCTCTGTTTTATTCTTTATCCCCTTTAATGCATTATCCACACAGAGACCAGAGACATCCTTCTACAGCAAAAATCAGATTATATGGACGCCTGACTACATATCCCTGTGGCTTCCCAACACAGTTTCAACAAAACACAAACTCTTTCTGTGTCCCACAAAGCCCTCCTCGCTCTGAGCCTGCCTGCCTCTTTAAATCCCAGCACACTTCCCCTTGATCATGCACCCCAGCCAGACTGGCACTCTCTCCACTTCCGGGCTCATTCCTTTCATTCCTCTGGGCATTTTCACTGGCTGTTCCCTCTGTCTGCAACACTGTGCCTGCAATCTACGTGGGAGCAGCTTATTCTCATCACTCAGGGCTCTCCTCAAATGTCACTTCTTCAGAGAAGCCATCCAGGGATCCAGGCCATCAGCAGATTGGAAACGACCTTTTCTGTCCCACTGTATTCACACAGCCCAATTTGTTTTCATAGACCCTGTGGCTCTCTAAAATCAATACATTTGTTTACTTGTTTATCGTTTCTATTGTTTATTGTTATCATTTACTTATTTATTGTCTCCATTTCAGGGACCTTGTATCTTATGCTACGGGTAGCCTCCCCGCCCTTGAACGGTATGTGGTCCCCAGTTCAATAAATATCTTTGGAAGGAATGCATGACTGTTGCGAGCTTATGAAGTGAGCCTGTGTCTTGAGGGATGCAGGAAGCGTGGATGAGGTAAAGGGGAGGGCGGCTTGGCCTCTCTTCTGATCACCATCATCACTGCGGTGACTACTTAACAGCTCTTGATCCTTGGGCTGCTCCTTGATTTATTGGTGAGCTGCCAGGCTCGGCTCAACTCACCTCCACCTCCCTCTGCGTGGAGAGCAAGGTTCCGCTGTGCCACCTTGTGTTCTAAATTCCTTATCACAACGGATGGGAAGCGCTCAACTCTCAGACTTAACTGGAGGCTCACAAAGCAACCCCAAGGCCAACAGTTACTGGTCCCAGCACATGAGTGTGTTCTCAGGGGCTCTTGGAGAATCTAAGCACATTTTCACTTAAGGACACCTTCAGGTCTTTCCTCAGAAAAGTAACTTTTATGACAACACTGAATTTAAAAGCTCCAAATGTCTCACCCTTCCCCACAAAAGGCAAACACACACTGATGAAAACTATTTCAGGTTCCTTTCTTCAGCCAAATCCATGAATCTCTGGAGCAGTTTTAACAGCCTTATTGGGTGTGACAATCACTTTCCTGTCACAATGTACTTCTGCCAAATAGGACGGCAATTTTCCTGTCTGCTCGGGAAGGGCGTCTATTATTCAGGCATTTCAATTAACTTCATTACCGAACTGCTTAATTGCGACGGAAGCCACCGCCGGCACCGAATCAAACTTGACTCCCATCTCTTAAATGCAGAAGATCATATTAGCTTTGGAAGGCAGGGGTCATGGTTAACAACCGCAAGGGGATCCGACCTGTGGGTCCAGAAGCACTGCATTATTCAAAGCGTCTGGCAGTCAGACCTAAAGGGCCATTTACTGAAGAGTCATGTTTTTCTAAAAGAGCAAAGGACATAGGATGGGCAGCCCCATTCATCTCCCATGGAGATATTAAATGTCTTCAAAATCCTCTCGCTGAAACAATATCTGCCCTGGTCTAAGCGATTACGTGAATTACAGAGGAAGAAAAGCTGTTGCCCTGACTTTGTCCGTTTCTAATGCTTGCTGCCCCATACAGCTGTGAGAAGCAGCAGAAGCTTATGCTTTGTTCAACTATCAGATTTCAGGATTCAGTGAGTCAATACTCATTCCTCCACTTGGATTTGCTTAAAGGCAGAATATGGGAATCAGTTTCACTCCCATACACTCCAACACACACACTGTCCCACTCAGGATGAATATCAATTAGAAAGAACTTTTATCGGTCAAGTACATTTAAGAGGCAAGGGAAATGCAAGGACCTCAAGGCCATTTCATGAAATATTTTAGCTGGGAAAGAGATATACAGCCGGGCACTGCTGTGAAGAAGTACACTGCATTGATGGCAGGGAAGAGTAAGTAACAGAAATTCACACTGGAAACAACATAGATGATCCCCCAGTAAGCATTTATAGTGCAGAAGATACTCAACATGTTTCTCATGGTAGAGATCAAAGCCAGAATCCTTTTGCTCCCTCTCCTGTTTGATTTTGGCAGGTGTTTTTTTTTTTTGTTTGTTTTTTTTAAGGAAATGAGGCTCTAATCAGGTTTAGAACTTCATGCAAATACACTGGAAATGGATTTTTAAAAGCTGTCATAAAATTTTTGAGACTGCTTTTTGTATGGAAGAAATTAGCCATGGATATTTTGGGGTGCCCCATGCACAGTGAATGTGTACTGTTCACCCAATTTTTCTCTTGCTTTTGGATTGAACATTCTCTGGGTTACCCTAATAACTTATACATGACAAAGAATTTCTGAAAGGGTCTAACCAAAAAATGTAGTATTTTGTAGGGGCAACACAGAGAAACGTGATGAAGCCATCCCTGGCCTTGAGCTCAAGCTGAGCTTCTCCCTAAATTAAGAGACCATGGAAGTACTTGGTAAGACAAAGGCAGAGGTTCCCATTGCCCTTCCCATGGTTTGGATTCTAGACCCCCACTCACACATTACTTCCAAGCATCCTTCCTCCTTTCCTCTTCTCTCCCTAACTTCCTGACAGCCTCCTTCCCTGCAGCAGTGATTCCTGCATTTTAGATTTCAGGGACCAGCAAATTTTCACTAAACAGATTTGAGCGACTGGTCACAAGGTGCCAATTCCTTATTCTGCAAACTAGGAACATTAAAAAGGGGGAGGTAAATAACAACCGACTACCATTCCATAAGTAAAAGGATAGTTCAGCAGAGGAAAAAAAAAAAAAAACAGGAAGGATATAATCTCTAAAAGAGAGTCTTACACCTTCGAAAAACTTCACTTCATGAATAACCTGCTACTCTATCCTGCTTTTTCTCATTTCACTGTTTACTGAAAATCACTGTCACCACAGACCAGAAGAAGGAACACCTCCAGCCACGTTTTTTCTTCAGGCGCCTCTTTTTTGCCTTCTCTTTTCTCTACCCCAGAAAACTACTCCTAAAGTATTGAAAATGGTAGGACCACCTGAGTATCTCTCATCCACCTCCTTTCTCCTAAGCCCCAACCAACCCTACAGAGCAGTCAACCCTCCATCAGGACGGGGCAGCAGTGTGGGTAAATGAGCCCTCATCTCATTCCATCCTCCCTGCAGTACTGAGGAAGGTACAGGTCCATTTATATTTCGGATGATAATGCAAAGGCTTGGGGACATTGCCCATAGCTGGCTCAGGCTGTGTTGCTAGCGAGTGGCAGAGAGGAGGCCAGAAGGGAGATGTGACGTGGCCAAGGGGTACTTCCATCACTGAGCTGATGCAGAAGCAATGACTGAGGAGAAATGGGGACTTCTCCCGTGAAATCTCTTCCATCCAAGTTCAACACAAAAAAATCCATAAACTGATTTCATTTGTATCTTAAAAAAAATAAGACGCAGCATTTCCAAGAAGTAAAAACAAAGGGTGTCGAAGGGGTTAAAGCCATGGTTCCCAGTCCAGGTTGCTGCTGCCCTTCAGGGGACATTGGCCATGCCTGAAGACACTGCTGGGTATCATCGCTGGGGAGGAGGAGAGTGCTGCTGGCCTCCAGCGGGTACAGGCCAGGGGCGCTGTGACATGTCCCATGCACAGGACAGCCCCTCACAATAAAGAATCATCCAGGCCATGACACCAAGAGTGCGCAGTCTGAGAAACTCTGGGATAAAAAACAACTGTCTCTTCTTCCTTCACCCACCAAAGTCAAAGTGAAAAGTGGCTTTGCAGGGGCAGACTACATAAACAAAGAACCCCATGAATTCACAGGCACTGCTTTTATTTTTCCAGTGCAAGCATTTCCCCCTTTGGTCAATGGTATCTATGGCAAAAGTAATGACGGAGAACATTTTTCAATTTAGAAACAACATAAGTATCTCAGGAAGCACAGACCTAATTCCAACTATCTCCAAATGATTAAAATAAACTGATTAGTGTTTATGCAACTACAAGAAAGCTTTTTTATTTTACTTTATTTTACTTTTTTTTTTGTGGTACGCGGGCCTCTCACTGTCGTGGCCTCTCCCATTGCAGAGCACAGGCTCCGGACGCGCAGGCTCAGCGGCCACGGCTCACGGGCCTAGCCGTTCTGCGGCATGTGGGATCTTCCCAGACCGGGGCACGAACCCGTGTCCCCTGCATCGGCAGGCGGACTCTCAACCACTGTGCCACCAGGGAAGCCCAAGAAAGCTTTTTTAAGTACACAGTTTTCGATGGGTTCCTCACGCCATGGCCTCTGAACATACTAACTGTCAAAATAAATATCTAATAAAAACTTAGGATGCTGAATGAGGTGAGCTGATAGCCGATACCAGGGATGGAACGGAATTCCCTCTACTACAGAATCTTAAAATTGCTCCACGTTGCCGTTTCCTAGCTATTATGACTGCTGCTCTAACATACGGTACAAAAGGATCCTTTGAATAACTGTGCCTCAAAAGTTAAAATCACAAAAACAGTATATGAGAATTTTTCAAGGCAAAGGTAATATGGCAAATGGAATTTCTAGAAAAAGAATTAAGCACGAGGAAATGGAGAGGATGTGATTAACCACGCTGTATTTTAGATGTTTACTTGCACATCATTCATCTATTATGAGAGATTAGCACAGTGCTGAAGTTTCACTGAATGAAAGAATGAATAGTGTTTGCTGTATGTGGTGAGAAACAAGAAACATTGAGAACATTAGAAACACAAAAAGGAAGAGGAATATAAAATAAAACTAGGTACCAACTTGGCATCAAAAAGGCAAGTTCCATTTTGCCAGTGGAAACAACACTCCTAAGGACCCACTGCTATTTTCAGACATTAAGATTCTACCAACAAGGGCTTCCCTGGTGGCACAGGGATTGAGAGTCCACCTGCCGATGCAGGGGACGCAGGTTTGTGCCCCGGTCCGGGAAGATCCCACATTCCGCGGAGCGGCTGGGCCAGTGAGCCATGGCCGCTGAGCCTGCGCGTCCGGAGCCTGTGCTCCGCAATTAGAGAGGCCACAGCAGTGAGAGGCCCGCGTACCGCAAAAAAAAAAAAAAAAAAAAAGATTCTACCAACAAGATTTCAGAACCTAAAAGGATTATGTTCATAAATAAGGGACATGACTAATCTCTAAGCAGGAATACAAAAAGGGGGAATAACAGGCAAGGTACAAATTGGGGAATGTTTTTAAATCTGTAGGTGGCAATGCAAAGACAGACTCAATAAAAACCACAGCAGACACTTAACTCCAGATGGTGGTTAAGAATGTGTGATTTAATTTGAGGAAAATGAAGGAAGGTGGAAAAATATTACCCCGAGTAAACTCTCTGCCTCAGAGAACAGTTTTGAAAATGTTCAGAACTGCAAAATGCTTAGAGGGGAGGCTAGGAAGATATCTCTTCCAATAAAGAGAATCTCAATGAAGGGAGGTTGCAAAACTAGTATCAGAGAAGGCAAAATAATAATAAGAAGAAATGTAATAACGTTCCTCATACCAGATGCTTTTCGCATCGGAGTCCCCATCCCAAGGAGGTGATCACTGGTTAATTTTCATATGGAACTAAAGTAAAGGTAGAAAATAAACTCCAGCATCAAGGGAAAAAAAAGTCTGAGGATACCTTCTTTCTTTTGTTTAAAAAAAAAAAAGTATAAATTAAACCAAAAAGAAAGGAAAAGCAGCCAGTTCCTGAAATTTTGAGATGATGATGGTAAAAAGAAATATCTAGGAAACAGGCCCACCGCAGGTCCATGCCCTCCATGCTCCCCTGTCAGTACCTGCACACATGCTGTCTTTGGGTCTCAAACTCCGCTGTCTGCGGGCAGCGGGCAAGTAATGCAGAAGAGTGTGTGAGGCCAGATGGAAGATAAAAGGGAATGGCAGGCCTGTGGTAAACTGGAATTGTTGGTACCAGATAAAGGCATGCAAATTTTAAAAGACTTTTTAAAGAGACTGCTAAAAAATACATGAGTGGGTCATGCCAAATCGGGGGAGGGGGTGTAGGGGCAGGTACGCTACTGGGCAGAGATCAGGGATTCTGTTAAACATCCTACAATTCACAGGATGGACCCCTGTAACGAAGAATTATCTGGCCCTAAGCAGGGTGGATAAATTGGGAGATTGGGATTGACATATACACACTACTATATATAAAATAGATAACTAATAAGGACCTACTGTGTAGCACAGGGAACTCTACTTAATACTCTGTAATGACCTATATGGGAAAAGAATCTAAAAAAGACTGGGTATATGTATATGTATAACAGATTCACTTTGTGGTTCACCTGAAACTAACATAACATTGTAAATCAACTATGCTCCAATAAATTTTTTTAAAAAAATGTTTTCTTGGAACGTTACCAATCCATTTGCTTCCATATCATCTGCAACAAGGGCAGAGGAGAGCGGAGGTGACGGAAACCGTATGGCCCACAAAGCGAAAATACTGACCAATCTGGCCCTTCCCAGAAGAGTCTGCCAACCCTGATTCTGAGTCAACATACTAAGTCCTATTGACCCTCCAAACACATCCCCAATGCCCCACTTCCCCAGTCCCCACTGCCATCACTTGATTCTACGCTGCCAACTCCCTTCTCCAACCACAATGGCCCTACTGGGTCTCCCCCTTCCATGCCAACTCCTCTAAAATCTACTCTTCCCACATATGCCAGAGGGACTGTCTAACAATGTTAATGAGATCTCATCCCTTCATTGCTTAAAACTGAACATCACACAGAAAATAAAATCCAAATTCCTAACCCTGGTTGTCGGTCTCTGAAACTCATCACCATTCCTCTTGCTCACCTTTCTTCAGCCACACTGTCCCACATTCTAGTTCTTTTCTGGGGCCTTTGCACTAACTGTCCCTTGTCCGTGGAATGCTGTTTCCTTCCTCGTGGTCATTCAAATCTCACCACCTAATCGAAAGCAGCCCTCTCGGCCCTACCCTTAAAACTTCATCCAGTTTTACTTTCTTCACAGCACTTCTCTCTGCATGATATCTTCTTGTTCATCTGGTTATTTCTGCCCTTTCTCTCCTTCCTCTAGAATAAAAGGTTCATGAAATCAGGAGCAAACTTGTTTGTTTTTGGATGATCTGTTTGATTCATAGCACCTAGACAACGCCTGGCCCACCATGTTCATGAATTTCTCCCTGAAAAGGGGAAAACAAAAGAACCTCTTTACATTCAAATGTAGCCCTGTAGGTAGAAGCACAGAATGATTATTCTACAGTCTGCCGACCAATGTAATAATTCTAACTTGAAATTCCTACACTCTTCCAGAAAGGGGAAACGATGTCACCACTCTTTAATGAGAATTATAAATCACACACATTTATAATAAATAATACACAAAAACAATAACTCGGTGCATTAAGTTTACCTTCAAGGAGGATGAGACATTCCCTTACCGGAAAAAAACAAAAACAAAAACAATAATGCGGTTTTAGGTGTGCTGATCACTTTGCATTATGAATATAACAGGATTACAACTCAAACTATCCAACCAAGTCAAAACCTGCATATAAATGTTAGAACAAATAAATGCAGTCTGCTTAGGTTTAAAAATTAGGACCAAAATCAATTTAAAAATTATGAGACCAAAAATCAGAGTTCTTTACTTAAGATGCTGAAAGTGAGGGGTAATTTGTATCCATTGTATAATGAAAGAACTAAAATAGAGACATTTTAAAATTTATCTCATCTTTTGCTATAAGTCGTCTCAAATGTAAATGTGGCCTACCCTCCTATAAGAATTCTCAAGTAAAATGCTTGATAACTTTCAACCATGGCAATAAATCAAAACAGCAACTTAAAAACTGCATTAGAAATAAAGGCAGCTCCTTAATAGTAAACACAAACGGCAGCCTGTTTAGCACCATGGAAGTGACAGCAAATTTGCTAAATTAACGTGAAAAACGTTTAATAGCTAGGAAAATATTAGGTAGCACACTAGATTTGACAAGAGGACTCGACTTCCAAAATTACTAGAAAAACCAAGTACCACAGGTAAGCAGGGAGGTCAGTTAGTTTGAGATATAGAATCAGATAAATATATCAAGAAAACTTCCACATCTTCCTTTTTAAATAGAGGTCTGACAAACAGTAAATGCTGATGATCATACAGCAGATTATATATTATTTTATATATAAGAATTTAAGGTGAATTTTTCTTGCATTAAAGTTTCTTCCTCTTTTGGAGATTGGTTCAAGATGGAGGAGTAGAAGGACGTGAGCTCACCCCCTCTTGCAATAGCACCGGAATCACAACTAACTGCTGAATAATCAACAGGAAGACACTGGAACTCACCCAAAAAAGATACCCCACAACCAAAGACAAAGGAGAAGCTGCAGTGAGACAGTAGGAGGGGCACAATCACAATAAAGTCAAATCCTATAACCACTGGGTGGGTGAATCACAAACTGGAGAGCAATTATACTACAGAAGTCCACCCACCGGAGTGAAGATTCTGAGCCCCACATCAGGCTTCCCAACTTGGGGGTCTGGCAATGGGACAAGGAATTCCCAGAGAATCAGACTTTGAAAGCTAGCGAGATTTGATTGCAGGACTTCAACAGGACTGGGGGAAACAGAGACTCCACTCTTGGAGGGCACACACGAAGTAGTGTGTGCATCAGGACCCAGGGCGAAGGAGCAGTGACCCTATAAGAGAATGAACCAGACCTACCTCCTAGTATTGGAGGGTCTCCTGAAGAGGCAGGGGGCGGCTGTGGCTCACCACAGGGACAAGGACACTGGCAGCAGAAGTTCTGGGAAGTACTCCTCAGCGTGAGCCCTCCCGAGTCCGCCATTAGCCCCACCAAAGAGCCTGTAGCCTCCAGGGCTGGGTCACCTCAGGCCAAACAACCAACCGGGAGGGAACTCAGCCCCACCCAACAGCAGAGAAGCTGATTAAAGTTTTACTGAGCTCTGCCCATCAGAGCACCAACCAGCTCTACCCACCACCAGTTCCTCCCATCAGGAAGCTTGCACAAGCCTATTAGGTAGCCTAATCTACCAGAGGGCAGACAGCAGAAGCAAGAAGAACTACAGTCCTGCAGCCTGCGGAATGTAAAAACACAATCACAGAAAGTTAGATGAAATGAAACAGGAGAGGATTATGTCCTAGATGAAGGAACAAGATAAAACCCCCAAAAAACAACTAAATGAAGTGGAGATATGCAACCTTCCAGAAAAAGAATTCAGAATAATGATAGTGAAGATGATCCAGGACCTCAGAAAAAGAACGGAGGCAAAGTTGCAGAGGATGCAAGATATGTTTATCAAAGACCTGGAAGAATTAAAAAAAAAAACACCTAGAAGAATTAAAGAATAAACAAACAGAGACGAACAATACAATAACTGAAATGAAAAATACACTAGAAGGAATCAATAGCAGAATAACTGAGGCAGAAGAATGGATAAGTGACCTGGAAAACAGAATGGTGGAATTCACTGCCATGGAACAGAATAAAGAAAAAAGAATGAAAAGAAATAAAGACAGCCTAAGAGACCTCTAGGACAACATTAAATGCACCAACATTTGCATTACAGGGGTGCCATAAGGAGAAGAGAGATAGAAAGGACCCAAAAAAATATTTGAAGAGATTAATAGTCAAAAATTTCCCTAACATGGGAAAGGAAATAGCCACCCAGGTCCAGGGAGCGCAGAGAGTCCCAGGCAGGATAAACCCAAGAAGAAACACGCCGAGACACACAGTAATCAAACTGACAAAAATCAAAAACAAAGAAAAATTATCAAAAGCAACAAGGGAAAAACGACAAATAACATACAAGGGTACTCCCATAAGGTTAACAGCTGATTTCTCAGCAGAAACTCTACAAGCCAGAAGGGAGTGGCATGATATATTTAAAGTGACAAAAGGGAAGAACCTACAACCAAGATTACTCTATCCAACAAGGATCTCATTCAGATACCACGGAGAAATCAAAAGCTTTACAGACAAGCAAAAGCTAAGAGAATTCAGCACCACCAAACCACCTCTACAACAAATGCAAAAGGAACTTCTCTAAGTGGGAAACACAAGAGAAGACAAGGACCTACAAAAACAAACACAAAACAATTAAGAAAATGGTAATAGGAACATACATATTGAAAATTACCTTAAATGTGAATGGATTAAATGCTCTAACCAAAAGACACAGGCTCACTGAATGGATACAAAAACAAGACCCATATATATACTGTCTACAAGAGACCCACTTCAGACCTAGGGACACATACAGACTGAAAGTGAGGAGAGGGAAAAAGATATTCCATGCAAATGGAAATCAAAAGAAAGCTGGAGTAGTAATATTCATATCAGAAAAAATAGGCTTTAAAATAAAGAATGCGGGCTTCCCTGGTGGCGCAGTGGTTGAGAGTCCGCCTGCCGATGCAGGGGACACGGGTTCGTGCCCCAGTCCGGGAAGATCCCACATGCCGTGGAGAGGCTAGGCCCGTGAGCCATGGCCGCTGAGCCTGCGCGTCCGGAGCCTGTGCTCCGCAACGGGAGAGGCCACAACAGTGAGAGGCCCACGTACAGCAAAAAAAAAAAAAAAAAAAAAAAAAAACAAGAAAATAAAGAATGTTACAAGAGACAAGGAAGGACACTACATAATGATCAAGGGATCAATCCAAGAAGAAGATATAACAATTATAAATATGCATGCACTCAACATAGGAGCACCTCAATACATAAGGCAAATGCTAACAGCTATAAAAGAGGAAATCGACAGTAACACACTAACAGTGGGGGACTTTGTAACACCACACTTACACCAATGGACAGATCACCCAGAAAGAAAATTAATAAGGAAACACAAGCTTTAAATGACACAATAGACCAGACAGATTTAATTGATATTTATAGGACATTCCACACACTTTCTTCTCAAGTGTACATGGAACATTCTCCAGGATAGATCACATCTTGGGTCACAAATCAAGCCTCAGTAAATTTAGGAAAATTGAAATCATATCAAGCATCTTTTCCTACCACAATGCTATGCGATTAGAAGTAAATCAGAGGGGAAAAAACGTAAAAAACACAAACACATGTAGGCTAAACTACACATCACTAAATAACCAAGAGATCACTGAAGAAATCAAAGAGGAAATCAAAAAATACCTAGAGACAAATGACAATGAAAACACGACGATCCAAAACCTATGGGATGAAGAAAAAGCAGTAATAATAGGGAAGTGTATACCAATACAAGCCTACCTCAAGAAACAAGAAAAATCTCAAATAAACAGTCTAACCTTACACCTAAACTAGAGGAAGGAGAACAAACAAAACCCAAGTTAGTAGAAGGAAAGAAATCATAAAGATCGGAGCAGAAATAAATGAAATAGAAACAAAGAAAACAATAGCAAAGATCAATAAAACTAAAAGCTGGCTATTTGAGAAGATAAACAAAATTGATAAACCTTTAGCCAGACTCATCCAAAAAAAAGAGGGAGAGGACTCAAATCAATAAAATTAGGAATGAAAAAGGAGAAGTTACAACTGACACCGCAGAAATACAAAGCATCCTAAGAGACTACTACAAGCAGCTCTATGCCAATAAAATGCACAACCTGGAAGAAGTGGACAAATTCTTAGAAAGGTATAACCTTCCAAGACTGAACCAGGAGGAAATAGAAAATATGGACAGACCAATCACAAATAATGAAATTGAAACTGGTTAAAAATCTTCCAACAAACAAAAGTCCAGGACCAGATGGCTTCACAGGTGAATTCTATCAAACATTTAGAGAAGAGCTAACACCCATCTTTCTCAAACTCTTCCAAAAATTTGCAGAGAAGGGAACACTCCCAAACTCATTCTACGAGGCCACCATCACCCTGTTACCAAAACCAGACAGAGACACTAAAAAAAAATAAAATTATAGACTAATATCACTGATGACTATAGATGCAAAAATCCTCAACAAAATACTACCAAACAGAATCCAACAACACATTAAAAGGATCATACACCATGATCAAGTGGGATTTATCCCAGAGAGGCAAGGATTCTTCAATAAATGCAAATCAATTAATGTGATACACCATATTAACAAACTGAAGAATAAAAACCATATGATCATCTCAATAGATGCAGAAAAAGCTCTTGACAAAATTCAACACCCATTTATGATAAAAACTCTACAGAAAGTGGGCATAGATGGAACCTACCTCAATATAATAAAGACCATATACAACAAACCCACAGCAAACATCATTCTCAATGGTGAAAAACTGAAAGCATTTCTTCTAAGATCAGGAACAAGACAAGACTGGCCACTCTCACCGCTATTATTCAACATAGTTTTGGAAGTCCTAGCCATGGTAATCAGAGAAGAAAAAGAAATAAAAGGAATCCAAATTGGAAAAGAAGAAGTAAAACTGTCACTGTTTGCAGATGACATGGTACTATACATACAGAATCCTAAAAATGCTACCAGAAAACTACTAGAGCTCATCAATGAATCTGGTAAAGTTGCAGGATACAAAATTAATGCACAGAAATCTCTTGCATTCCTATACACTAACAATGAAAGATCAGAAAGAGAAATTAAGGAAACAATCCCATTCACCATTGCAACGAAAAGAATAAAATACCTAGGAATAAACCTACCTGAGGAGGCAAAAGACTTGTACTCAGAAAACTATAAGATGCTGATGAAAGAAATCAAAGATGACACAAACAGATGGAGAGATATACCATGTTCTTGCATTGGAAGAATCAATATTTTGAAAATGACTATATTACCCAAAGCAATCTACAGATTCATGCAATTCCTATCAAATTACTAGAATAAAAAATCTTACAATTTCTATGGAGACACAAAAGACCCCAAATAGCCAAAGCAATCTTGAGGGGAAAAAAAGGGAGCTGGAGGAATCAGACTCCCTGACTTCAGACCATACTACAAAGCTACAGTAATCAAGACAATATGGTACTGGCACAAAAACAGAAATATAGATCAATGGAACAGGATAGAAAGCCCACAGATAAACCTACACACATATGGTCAACTAATCTATGACCAAGTAGGCAAGGATATACAATGGAGAAAAGACAGACTGTTCAATAAGTAGTGCTGGGACAACTGGACAGCTACATGTAAAAGAATGAAATTAGAACACTCCCTAACACCATACACAAAAATAAACTCAAAATGGATTACAGACCTAAATGTAAGGCCGGACACTATAAATCTCTTAGTGGAAAACATAGGAAGAACACTCTATGACATAAATCACAGCAAGATCTTTTTTGACCAACCTCCTAGAGTAATGGAAATAAAGACAAAAATAAACAAATGGGACCTAGTGAAACTTAAAACCTTTTGCACAGCAAAGGAAACTATAAACAAGATGAAAAGACACCCCTCAGAATGGGAGAAAATATTTGCAAGTGAATCGACAAAGGATTAATCTCCAAAATATATAAACACCTCATGCAGCTCAATATTAAAAAAACAAACAACCCAATCAAAAAATGGGCAGAAGACCTAAACAGACATTTCTCCAAAGAAGACATACAGATGGCCAAGAGGCACATGAAAAGCTGCTTAACATCACTAATTATTAGAAAAATGCAAATCAAAACTACAATGAGGTATCACCTCACACTGGTCAGAATGGCCATCATCAGAAAATCTACAAACAATAAATGCTGGAGAGGGTGTGGCGAAAAGGGAACCCTCTTGCACTGTCGACGGGAATGTAAATTGATACAGCCACTATGGAGAACAGTACGGAGGTTCCTTAAAAAACTAAAAATAGAATTACCATATGACCCAGCAATCCCACTACTGGGCATATACCCAGAGAAAACCATAATTCAAAAAGACACATGAGCCCCAATACTCATTGCAGCACTATTTACAATAGCTAGGTCATGGAAGCAACCTAAATGCCCATCGACAGACAAATGTATAAAGAAGATGTGGTACATAGGTACAATGCAGTATTACTCAGCCATAAAAAGGAACGAAATTGAGTCATTTGTAGAGACATGGATGGACCCAGAGACTGTCATACAGAGTGAAGTCAGAAAGAGAAAAACAAATATCATATATTAAAGCATATATGTGGAATCTAGAAAAGTGGTACAGATGAACCGGTTTGCAAGGCAGAAATAGAGACACAGATGTAGAGAACAAACGTATGGACACCAAGGTGGGAAAGCAGGGTGGTGGAGGGGGGTGGTGGGATGAATTGGGAGATTGGATTGACATATATACACTAATATGTATAAAATGGATAACTAATAAGAACCTGCTGTATTAAATAAAATAAAATAAAATTCAAAAAAAAAGTTTCTTCCTCTTTTTAGAGTAAAGATACTTTACATAATAAAATAATTTAAGTTAAGCTCCTTAACCTCAGTCCAGGATTAAAGATGAGATGCTTCCTGGCCAGGTGGAAGCCCTATAATCCCCATTAAAAGTTGATGAGCTGTCTCAGGATTAGGACAGAGCAGATCGCCCAAGTGCTAATACAAGTCTTTCATGTTCTCTGAGTCTCAATTCCTTGTGACCCCTTAACATCCAGTTAACACATGTAAAGAGCTTAGAGCAGTACCTACACATGGAAAGAATTTAATAAATAGGACCTATTATTATCATTATCTGTATAAAAAGAAATGTATTAACCATAAAGTTGCCTTCAATTCCATATTTTTCTTCTGTCAAACGCATATAAGAGAAAGGGTAAAATAAAGGACATGCAACATATCACTTTTGCGGGCAAAATAATCAAAATCTCGCGAGCAGCAATGGCCAACAGCATTTTTTATGAGGGTGGAAAGGTTCTATAACTGCACTGTCCAATATAGCAGCCATTGGCCACATGTGGCTATTCGGTTCTTGAAACGTGGCCGGTTGGACTAAATTTTACACCGTATTTAGCTTTAATTAATTAAATAGCCACATGTGGATAGTGACTACTGCACTGGACCTGGAGAACAGGCTTAATTGGACCAACATGATCCACTGCCACGAAATGCATTTCCTTGTCATTTATTTATTTAATTGAAGTAGAGGTGATTTACAATGTTGTGTTTGGTAACCTTGAGTTTGTTTTCTATGTCTGTGGGTCTATTTCTGTTTTGTATATAAGTTTATTTGTATCATTTTTTCCTTGTCATTTAGAACAGCCTGTGACAGAGGGCATGGGCTTTACAGGCCAACAAAACTGGGTTGGAAGTCAGCCTGTCTCACCTTCATGCTGTGTGATTTTCGAGGTGGTCCATCTCCCGCGGCCTGTTTCCCCAGCTCTAATGATAAGCTCTCACCCCAGAAAGTTCTCTAAAGGATGATGAGCATTTATGAAAACAAAGGGCCTTGCATTAATTCACAGCTTTCCTTCAATATATATGATTTTCTGAAGACCTACAATGTGCCAGGCATGTTTTTGGTGGTGGGGATCAAATAATGATTGAGACCCAGTCCCTACTCTCACAGAGACCACAAAGAAGCGTCCATGGCCTCAGAAAGCAGGACAGAGCAGAGCATGATGGCGGTGGACGCTGTTTTCTTTTCTACGGAGTGGTCAGAGCAGGCTTCTTGAAGGAAAGGACCTTTGAGCAGAAGCCTCAAGGGCAGGAGTGAGAAAGCTCCTTGGCTCTCTGTGACAGGAAATACACAGAAGAAAGAGCAAGTGCTTGTCTGTGACACAGGACTTTGGAGTTTACTCTGAATGATGGGATGTCATCCTGACATGAGCAGCGACTGGATCCAATTGACTTTAAATCACTCTAGCCGGAGAATGGACTAGAGGAAGCCTTGAGACCTGTTGCAAGGCCACAGCAAGGCCAGGTGCCACATGATGGACGGCAGAGGCCGGGGAAGAGGTGGGAGGATGACACGACAGAGGAGGGGGAATAGATGGGATGTGCTGACGTGAATACACAGACCCCACCACTATTAGGATATCACTCTGCCGGCAACCTGAATTCTCCTTTCCGAGGCCCTGCAGCTCAACTGAAGAGATTCTGGCAGTCAAACACTTGAGCAGTGCAATTTGCAATTCATTCTCCAGTCCGAGACCAGAGGGCAAAGAGAAAAGAGGCACCTGATCACCCAGGTTTAACTCTCCGGCAGCGCGGTTCTAATTATGATGGTTTTGCATCATTTCAGACGTGGAAAAACACACGCAGAGAAGAGCTAATGCTAATCACATGCTTGGATGATGAGATAAGATATTGCTTTCCCTGTGTGGATCGATGACGATTTAATGAACTATCATCAGCAAATATGGATGAAAATTAAGTGGCATTAATTTGCCACGGACTTCAGACCTTACTCATTCTTTCATGTATAAGATGTACTCCTTAATGGTATTGGAGCTTTTCATCTACAAGCCAGGAGGCTGCTTAGCATAGTGGGTAAGAGATCAGTCTCTGGAACTAGAATTCCTGGGTTCAAATCCTAGCTTGCATTTATCAGCTGTGTGATTCTGGGTAAATCACTGAGCTTCTCTGGGGCTCAGCACCCTCTCCTCTAAAGTGGAGGTAAGGTTTTAGTCACCTCAGAGGGCTCTTGAATTATGATATGTAAAATGTTTAGAACCAACTACACCTGGCACATTGCAGAAGCGTTTAATGTTTTTATGTATTACAAATGCTTGAACCAAGGAGGAGTCTTATACATGCTTCCCAACTAAACCAGAAATTTCTCTTTTGCTTTATACTAAGCAAGTTCAGCTGTGGAATCTCAACACCTCAACAAAAGCAATTCCTTCACTTCTTTTTTTTTTTTTCCTACTAATCACTGCCTTCATTTCCCACAGGGTCCTATTCAGAATCACACTGCAAATGGATGGTTCCAATGTGGTCACAAGAGTGGGATGTTGTGAGGTTTTATTTCTGCCTGTGTGTACACGTATGTATTGCTTGTACCATGGTTACAATCCTGGTACATAGTAAGTAATCAATGATTATTGTAACATTATTACTATCACTACCATGATTTTCATATTTCATTTTGCCTTTTAACATCTTTTTATCTTTCTGAAGTTATGAAGAGTGACTTCAAAACTATATAATTAATTTCCTAATGTGACTTGCAGAGAAAATTTAATTTATCCAGCTAGTATTTACTAAGACCTTACCACATGCCAGGTTCCCCATGACGTGCCAGGGATACAAAAGTGCAAGTTGGATACAGTCCTCCCCTCCAGGAATCCTAACATTTCATTACTTTATATTCAGATCCTAAAATTACTTAGTGCCCTGACAAGCGCACTCAGTATACAAAGCATCACTTCTGATTCTGTTGTGATCAGTAAAAGCCACTGGAGCGTTGTGCTCAAAAGAAGCATCTCTGAGACCAAGTCTTCCTTTCTATCCTCCTCTGAAGTAGAAACATGTCAAATTTGGGAGCTGCAATGGATCTTAGGGAAGATGGAAAACCTGTTGCTTAGAAATCGGACTTTAAAAGAAGAAATTACTTAGAAATGAAAATAACTGTTAAGTTATAAACTTATTTCACTCTCAAGTTATATGTCACAGAATCAAAATGAGAAGGGACGACGAGGGCAGAAGCCTAAAACTGATTGCAATTCTGATTTTACATCAGCATTGCCAGTGCAGCTTCTAAAAAAAATACAGGTGCCTGCACATCATGCACTGAAATTAAAATTCTGCAGGTACACACTGGAGTTTGTTTTTTCTTTTTTAAAAAAGAAACCCACCATACCCAGTGGCTTCTGATACTAGAGGATATCAGTAAAACACCACTGATTTATCATGTGACTGCTTCTAGGTCAGGAATTGGTACAAATGCTACCTTTTTTCAGATGACTTGCCTAAGGTCACAAAGGGAAGAAAGGCAGGAGTTGCAATTTAAACTCGTATTGTCTGACTCTCGAATCTTGTGGTCTTTCTCCTACACATCAATGAGGCCATTTTTTGGCATAAAATTAGAGTTAGCAGGGGTCACCCTAAAGATGAGCTAGTGCAAAATATCCATTTTTTTGGATAAAGAAATGAGTCTCAGGGCAAGAGTTGTAACCCAGTCAGAGGTACAGAGGAGCTATGGGCACAGTTTGAACTAGAGGCAGGCTCCTGGAACCTCTAGTTCAGCGTTTTCTTCAGTACACTTGTTCTCTCTAAAGTAAAACACACATTCTCCAATTTCATAAAGTATTCCAAATTGTCTTTTAAAACAGGGTATTCTGACTCCACCCCAAATGAGATCTTCAGGAGTGTCATACCTCCCACTAGGCATAAATTAGCCAAATATACAAAAAACACAGGGGGCACAGGTAGTTATGCTACATATAATATAATCCCCTTAAAAAAATTATTTATTTATTTGGTCGCGTGGGGTCTTAGTTGCGGCAGGCAGACTCCTTAGTTGTGGCTCATAGACTTAGTTGTGGCATGCATGTGGGATCTAGTTCCCCAACCAGGGATCAAATCTGGGCCCCTTGCATTGGGAGCTGGGAGTCTTATCCACTGCGCCACCAGAGAAAACCCAATATAACCCCTTTTCTTTTTTTTTCTTTTTTTTTAAAACCATTTTTAAAGTCTTTATTGAATTTGTTACAATATTTTTTTAAATTAATTATTTTTGGCTGCATTGGGTCTTCATTGCTGCACATGGGCTTCCTCTAGTTGCAGTGAGTGGGGGATATTCTTCATTGCAATGCGCGGGCTTCTCATTGTGGTAGCTTCTCTTGTTGCAGAGCACAGGCTCTAGGCGCACGGGCTTCAGTAGCTGTGGCACGCGGGCTCAGTAGTTGTGGCTTGCGGGCTCCAGAGCAGAGGTTCAGTAGTTGTGGCGCACAGGCTTAGTTGTTCTGTGGCATGTGGGATTCTCCCAGACCAGGGATCGAACCCGTGTCCCCTGCATTGGCAGGTGGACTCCCAACCACTGTGCCACTACGGAAGTCTGAATTTGTCACAATATTGCTTGTTTTATGTTTTGGTTTTTTGGCTGTGAGGCATGTGGGATCTTAGCTCCCTGGCCAGGGATCCAACTCGTAACCCCTGCATTGGAAGGCAAAGTCTTAACCACTGGACCACCAGGGAAGTCCCACTCCCTCTTTTAAAGTAAAAAAAGCTTTATGGAACAAATTCTACATCTTTTTTAAATTAAAAAAATATATATTCAAAACAATAGTAATCACCTTCTAGCATGATTTTCCAAATGCTTAAAAAAGCCTCTAGACTCACACTGGTGTCAGGTGATGGGCTGTCTGAATGCAAATACCATGTGAAAAATTAAGAAAAATAGAAGGCATTCTCCTTACTGGCCAGCAGAGGGAGGAGGAGGAAAGGACTTACCATGGGAAGATGGGCAGCCAGGCACAGGAAGGAGGTGCTGCCCTTTAAGAACCTGAGTGACATCCATAGGCACGGACATGTTTATAAAGAAGACACTTGTAAACAAATAAGTAATGGTCCCAGCTGCCAGGGCTATGGATAGACACGCCCAGCAAGCCCAAGCCTGACCTAGGAAACTGTCTCTGGAAATTTACAAATGATATTTCAACCTCTGCTTACTTCCATTGGTGGGAGGGGGATTAAAGAAAAAAAAATGCTAAAACCCCAAATGCACCTGATTTCGACCGGAACAAAAATAAAAAATGAGCTTGGGAGTTAAGAGTGAAAACCAAAATACAAATGTAGTTAAGTTCTGCCCCAAAGTAGAAAAGACTAGTTCTTTAAAGCACAGAAAGCCCCACCTTTGAGATATTTATTCCTGAGAATCAAGAGAGGTGTAGACTCAATGAGTTTATCAATCTGCTTACCAGGAGTTATGATGGAAATAAGATTCATTAGAAAGAATCAGTGAAGTGGCCATTTACTTTCTCATTTAACCTAGCCTCTATCCTAAACGATCATCAAACCTTCTCATTTACACCGCCATCATACAAGAGGAATGATTAAAATGCCAGCCCCAATTCAAGTAATGATGTATGGCAGAAACAAATACATTTATATGCTTTCTAGAAAGATTAATAGTAGCTGGTGTTAGCTTGCCAAGTGCAGATGTACAAACTTTCTATCTGACACATAAATCAAACATAAGGCATATGGCATATTTTAAAGACTGCTGATGTTACAATGATTTTAAATTACTCAGGTTTTGGAATAAACTATGTAGATGTTGACTAATGTGGCAATATATTCTGGATCTTCCCTTATTAATTTAATGTTATAAAATATAATGGCATTAACCAAAAGAAGGTCTTAGGAATTAAGAAGAGAAAATGTAAACATATTTGAAATCAAGGGGTATATTTTTATAATGAGTTGTTTGCTAATTTGGGCAAATTCATTACAATATGGCTCCAGTAACCACTGTAAGGTAGTAAACTACAATGAGACTTTACTTTTTGGTCTCCTTAAAAGTGAAGTGAATGGAAAAGAAAAAGTGAACAAAATGGCAAAAGAAACGAAGGAGCCAATAAATGAAGAAGGAGAGCAGGGTGATTTGTGATGTCAAATGAGCAGTGGCTGAATCAGAGATGCCCTGATGTACCAAGAACTATCTAAAAGTTTCCAAGTTGCCGGCCACTGAAACCAGCAATTGTGCAAAAATCAGTGGTGTTCAGGGTTAAGTAGGGCAGAGCACTAGACTGGAAACCAAAGAATACAGGTGAACTTCTCAATCCTACTGTTGGCTGGTATGTTCCTTTTCAGGGATGTGGTAAAAATGACATGAGAGTTGTGTGTAGGTTTGAAAAGCGCTTTGTAAACTGCTCGCTGGTCTGTACGTGCAGGGGCCATCACCCCACCCCCTCCCTCTCCTCCTCGTCCTTAACCTCAAGTCACTTCCTACCACATCTTGGTCACTGTTTAAAACAAAATGATCTGTACAGTCAAGTGGTCTAGGTATAAGAAGAAGCTTCAAAATTTTATTGGTAGAAATAACTTTTTAAAAAATAAAATCTGGGGCTTCCCTGGTGGCGCAGTGGTTGAGAGTCTGCCTGCCGATGCAGGGCACACGGGTTCGTGCCCCGGTCCGGGAAGATCCCACATGCCGCGGAGTGGCTGGGCCCGTGAGCCATGGCCGCTGAGCCTGCACATCCGGAGCCTGTGCTCCGCAACGGGAGAGGCCACAACAGTGAGAGGCCCGTATACCGCAAAAAAATAAATAAATAAATAAAAATAAAGTAAAAAAAAATAAAATCTGCAAAAAAAATTTAAAAATCTGCAAATGGGTTTTACACCTGTTCAAGAAGGGTGGACTGAGCATTGTGATTCACACAGACAGTTCTGAATTTTGGATTTCCTTCCCACAACCCCAGTCATTTTGATCACAGAACACACAGCTTCACGAGAGCCCGAGGACATGGCTGTTGCGACATAAACAAGCTTTTCTGTCTCAATGAAACCGAGAGGAAATAAAAGTCTGGGTCCTGATCTCTTTTCAGAGGGTCAGAATACTCTGTTCATGAAACACATCCTATTGGCAAGGGTCAAGGAAATGACCAAACTCAGGTCCATTGTGGGAGGTGATCAATCAAGATTAGTCACAAATACAGACCCAGGAGCAAGACATTTCAACAGGCGTAAAATGTTTCTCAGTGTGAGGTCCTGGGAGTTCCGGTGGCACAGAGGTGGGGGGTTGCTGGCAGGGGAAAGAAAGCCAACTGTCTCAGGATTTAGAATACCCCACTTCTCTGAGATCCATAACCCCTTCATTAAAATGTGCATATGCTGAGATGTTTTTGATACGATTGGTGGAGCCGTTGTTGCTGCCAAGTATAAATAATCACATATCCATTCATTCATTCACTACCTATTCATTCATGAACACCTAGGGGGAGTCAGGTACTGTGTTAAGTACTGGGGATTCAGCTGTCAACATGCAGAGGTGGGCTCTGGCTTTATGGAGCTTATATTCGAATGAAAAAGAGAGAGTAAAGGGAACCCTCCTACACTGTTGGTGGGAATGTAAACTGGTAGAGCCACTATGGAGAACAGTATGCAGGTTCCTTAAAAAACTAAAAATAGAGCTACCATCTGATCCAGCAGTCCCATTCTTGGGCATATATCTGGAGAAAACCGTAATTCAAAAAGATACACGCACCCCAATGTTCATTGCAGTGCTATTTACGATAGCCAGGACATGGAAGCAACCTAAATGCCCATCAACAGAGGAATGGATAAAGAAGATGTGGTACATATACACAATGGAATATTAGTCATAAAAAAGAACGAAATAATGCCATTTGCAGCAACTTGGATGGACCTAGAGATTGTCACACTGAGTGAAGTCAGAGAAAGACAAATATCATATGATATCGCTTATATGTGGAATCTAAAAACAAAGGGTACAAATGAACTTATCTACAAAACAGAAATAGATTTACAGATGTAGAAAATAAACTTATGATTCCCGGGGATAAGGTTCGGGGAGGGATAAATTCAAAGATTGGGATTGACATATACACGCTACTATATATAAAGTAGATAACCAATAAGGACCTACTGTACAGCACAGGGAACTCTACTCAATACTCTGTCATGACCTATATGGGAAAAGAATCTAAAAAAGAGTGGATATATGTACATGTATAACAGATTCACTTTGCGGTATGGCTGAAACTCACATAACATTGTAAATCAACTATACTCCAATAAAAATTTTAAAAACTATACTCCAATAAAAAAAAAGAGAGAGGAACAAAAAAAATAAGTAAATATATAAAACAATGGCTTGGGATAATAATGATCATAATAAAAGCTATTAAGAAATGGGGTGATGCAGCAGAGATTACATAGGAGTGCTGGGTGCGACTTTAGATAAGTAATCAGAGAAGCCCTCTCTCAGGAGGAGCCCTGAATGAGACCGAGCCAGCCAAGGGAAGAGCTGGGGAAAAGAGTCTTCCAAGCAGTGGAAACAGAAAGTGCAAAGGCCCTGAGACAGAAGGGCTTAGAGTAGTGAAGGCACTACAGAAAAGAAGCCAGGTGGCCAAGCACGGTGAGGAAGGGACAGGAGTATGAGACGAGGCTGGAAGAGTGGCCGAGAGCCACGTTTTGCATGCACACTGTGTCGACCAGGTTCAGGAGAATTAAAAGACAAAGGTTTTCAAAGCTTAATGGGTTTTAAAAAGCACAGTCTGATTTACATTTAAAGGTACTGAAACAGAGCAGGACCCTATGGTCCTTTCCCGACCATGTCCTCCACCTTTGTCTATTGAAAAACTTTACTCAAAGAATAAGTTTAATCAGAGAAGTGAGAAAATGCAGAAGCTAAGGAAAACAGTCAAACAGAACCAAATAATAACAGTTTAGTTATTAAGCAAAGTCAGGGACCTTTAGTTCCTTCTCAAGGGCTAAACATTCATAGCCATATCCTTTGAGCTGGTTTGTAGATACAGAAACCCACACCAGGTGGAAGAAATTAACTACATGATGACCAGACTGCAGCCATGACAGAAGCTGCCACAATTCTGAGAACTGGTCTCAAAGAAACGGGAACAAACTGACCCTGGAACTGAAGACTAACTGTACTTGAAACAATCAAGATGACACTGATCAGACCACTGCTTGGCCAATTTCAAGATGACTGTCAGAGCTGACTGTGCTGTTTCTGCATTGTAACCCTCTCCCTCTGGCTATAAAAACTCTTGCCCACTGACTGTCTGCTGCGGGGGAATTGGCCTTTGGACATGAGTCCCCCCTCCCCCCAGGTTGCCCGCCTCTGAAATAAAACAAACTTTCCTTTCCACCAAGCTTGCCTCTTTATTAGCTTTTGAGTGGCAAGCAGCCAGACCCCACTTTCGGTAACAGTATCACTCTAGCTGCATGTCCCTTTGTATAAATACATAAAGTATAAACATAACCTTTATTCTAAAGAGGCTAGCATTTAGAGAAATCAGAAGGCATTTTGAATGCATTTCCCAATATTTAAATAAAAATGATCTTAAAGGAACAGACATGCAGAAAGCCCCAAGTAGCTACCTGATAACCAGTAAGTACAATAATGGATTTGGGTTTAAAAACAATGAAAGATAATAAATCGACATACCTCCTCGTTGCACTAACAATGTGACCTCACTTCCCTTTGGACATTCGATCAGCATGTCCACAACTTGGTTGTGAGTCAGAGCCTGCACGTTCTTCTTGTTAACTTCCACTATAAGATCCCCTTCCTTCAGGCCTCGGCACCTTGGACTGTCGACGATCTGTTTCACTCTTTGGCCGCCACCTCCAGGACTGTCCGCAATAGTAAAACCAAAGCCCATTGGCCCTTTGACTATATGAACAGTTATGAGTTCTGGCTGAGTGGCTATGGAGGAAGCCAAAGAGACAGTGTCATTGGGGTAACCATGGGAACCATTTGAAGCCACGTCTGCAGGGCTGCTTGGCCTGGCGTCCTTCATGCCATTGACTTTGCCTGTTTTACTACTGTGACTAGCCGGCGAGTCATAGGTCTCTTGCCCATTCACAATAATTGGTTCTTTATCCAAAATGGCCACAGAGGTCACTAAACTCGTGTTGGGGTCATCTGGGTCAAAAGGCAATGGATAACCTCGGCAGAGTTCAAGGTCCACGCTGGCACCGATGGGAATGGACTGGAAGATTTTCACAACTTGTGCGTGTGTGTGTCCCAAAACACAGGTGTCGTTCACACTCACAATCACATCTCCTGCAAAAGAGTTGACGGTTAAAAAAACAGTGCCCAGAAAAGTTATATCAATTTTATACTATCAAATCCTACCGATAGGAAGCTGAACTGAAACTGTTTGGGGGTAGTACCGTAAAGCACAAAGAGACTGCTTCTATTAGTTATTTTATGCTAATCAGGCATTTTTGTAGCATCTAGTGTCTTCCCTGCTAATGAGAATATAATGATCATTGAAAGAACATTGGAGCTTTCTTCTGAAAAAAATTCTCACTATAAAAAACCAAGGTGAGAATCATTTATTCAAATGGATCTACATTTTTAGTAAATTACTGCCTTACTGTACTCAACAGCACCCTAACAGTTCCCCAAAATGGGGAAATGTTAAAATGCTTCAAAGCTTTTCATTTATACCAGGGAATGCATTTACTTAGTGCAGGAACCTTGTTCATTCGCCAAGTTTCTAAAGGACACTTACAAACTTATGAAATCATGGTGTCATCTGGTCCTGACCACACAGGACCACGTGGTGTCTCATACCTGTTTCCATCTTGCCGTCCAACGCGGCGGGACCATCTAGGACCAAGCTCTTGATCTGCAGAAACTCGTCAGGCTCATCCCCTCCAACGACCGTGAAGCCAAAGCCACGACTGCTTTTCCGCAGCTTCGTGTGAATGAATTTGCCTTTCAACTCTGAAGGGTTTCGTGTAAAAAAGGGTTTGCCTGGATTAAAACAAGAAATGTGTAAGGAACATCACCAGGAGTGAAAAGATGAATTAACTAAGAAAAGATAAGAACTTAGAGATAACTTCTCCAAGCTCCTGTGCTGGGGCATGTGGGCACAAAGGTGCCCTAAGAAAGTCCTCTCTTGATTTCAGTACTAAGGGAGTTCCTAGGCCCCTTTGTGTAAGGAGGGGGCTAGGGTACATAGTGTGTCAGCACAAAGATCCAAAAGAAAATGTAAGAGAAGGATGACATTGGTGTCCATCGTCTGACATGGATCCCTAGTTTTAGTTCATGTAGTCTGACAACAAGCTACGTGAAGTTCTTCAGAGAAAGAGGAGCGGGTCTTTGCTTGGTGTCTTCTGTTTTGTCATCGTTTATATTTTCCAGTATGGCTTCCAATATATTGCCCTGTGCTTGGCTTCCACTTATAAAACCAATTAAGCAAAAACTTTAGCTTTCAGACAAACAGAAAATTCATTCTCAAACTAAATAGATAATACTAGGAGACATAGTAGAGTCACAAAGAATAACTTGATAAAAATGGAGAATCACTATATTAAAAATTAAAGAGTCATAACTCTACTGTGAATTGAATTCTAAAATTCACCTGATTTTTCCTGTTCATTTGCATCGTTTAACAATTTGTGGAATTGCCTAGATATGTCTGCTGCTAAAACTTAATATTTAAAAAACGTTTAGGACATGTGGCTTAGAATATTTAAGGAAAAAGAAAAAAACCTGAACTAAACAAAACAGTAACAAGAGCCAGATGGCTCCAAATTCAATTGTCTTGTTTAAAATAAATTAATAGATATACAGCTTCCAAACATGCTACCTAAGGATTTACTGAGTTTTCTTGATAACATTCACAAATAACATTTTGTACACAAACCCAAAATTTTATTTTGGGTTTGGGCATTTCTCTGTAATTAAGAAGCTCATTGGAATTTCCCTGATTACCCCGGGGAGTGAACATCATTCTATGCTCAGACTCTTTCAACTCTCCTAATTATATTTCCCATCTCCCGCCCTGACCACAGCTTCTCCACATGCCCTATTTCTTTTCTATCAAAAATGTTATACAAATAAATAAATAAATAAAAATTAAAAAATAATAAAACAAACGAACAGGAGAAAAAGTCTCCATGTCTCTATATACCCCTGTACTACCAGGCTGGCACCCAGGAAGGAAAGTTATTTTTGGTTAGCTGTATATTTTTTAAAAGGTCTCTGGGCATACATACAATCTTTAATTGCACACTTCAAAAGTTTCTGGCTCTTAAGAAGGCTGTTTTAAATTGCCTGGAGTCACAGGTCTGCTCACTCACCTCCTCCTCTCTAGAGCAGTCCCAAGGCTGGTGGGAAGCATGACAAACTACAGCCCTGTCACCGTGGCTAATGAAAGGTGAGACCTAGCAGGATTCACCATGCGAAGTCGTCTGCCAGAGCGCCACGGAGGTGATGTCAAGCGCAGCCAGGGCTTGTACTGAAACAGTTGCTATGGTAATTACTAGATGGAAAATCGAGGACCGTTGAGATAACCCCCAAATTTTCCCTTTTGGGATATGTGAATAGCAGACATTCTTGAGGCAGAGGTTACTAGGGCGAGCTCGAAGGGAAATGTATTTCACTTATGCAAAGACATCAATAGCATCACCTTCTCAGTGAGACTTTCTCTGTCCACCGTATTAAAAACTGCAATACCTCCTTCAACATTCACAATCCCCCTTACCTGCTTCATTTCTGTTGTTAGCATTTACCACCATCCCACGCAGTATACATCTTACTTATTGGTTGGGGGTTTTGTCTCCCTCTCCCCAGCCCCTTGCAGGAGGGGCACTGCACATGCCCACCCATACAACACTAAAATGGAAACCCCATAAGGATTTCTGCTTGTATATCCAGTGTGTAGAACGTGGTCTGTTTCATTGTATGTGCTCCGAAAACGTGTGCTGAATGAATGAATGAACAACAACGCAAAGAAATGAGATTTAACGTGTCGTTGAGAAGGCAGAAAGAGGTGGTTGAGTGTGTAAGTTTCCCACCCTGATTATAGGCAAAGTTAGAAAATGTAAAAATGTATCTGGCAGATTATCTGAATGAAATGTTTTAAAGCCATTAGCATATTTTGAGCTCAGAATGTTTTCAGCTTAAGAGACATGAAGAAGACATTGAAATTACGCCACTGACTTCCTGTTTCAACACTTAACTAGGGAGGGAAGATCAGAGGGTTTCACATTTATGCACATTTTATTACATTTTATGTATGGGTAGATCATCAGTTATTGTAGTTTTGGAAAAGAAATGCTTTTCTACCCACAAGCAGTGGAATGTGGAGCTCTCTGCTGCAGCCCTGTGGCACGTGTCATTTTCTAAGCGATGCTAATCTCTTTACTAGTCACCACTTGTAGATGTGGTTATGTGTGAGGACCACCTGGGCAACTTTTTAAAGATGTAGGGGCTGCCCTGGACTCACTGAATCAGGATCTTCTGGGTCTCGGCCCAAACATCTATTCCTGAATAAACCATAGGTGCTTGCTTCTCTGCCAAGCTGCACTATTCTTGGTAATACTGTTTGAATACCCTACACTAGTGCTGTCCAAGAGCACGTCCTGTGACGCAGGAAATGCTCTGTATCTGCACTGTCCAACGTGGCAGCTGCTGGTCACACGCAGCTCTTGAGCCCTTGAAACATGGCTAGTGGAACCGAGGAACTGAATTTTTGAGTTTTTAATTGTAATGAACTTGAATTTAACTGGTATCACGTAGCCAGTAGCAGCCAAACTGGATGGCACACATTGAGACTATGCAATGAAGTAACCCACAAAAAACTACAACAAAAAGGTGTTAGCCAAAAGCTAAGCTGTTCCTAATGACAGCTAGGGTTCAAATCTGTGCTCTACTACTTCCTGGCTGTGTGGCTTTGGGCAAGTTACTAAACCTCTCTCTGCCTGAGGGTCGGATGCATAAGTGGAGGTAATGAGGGTACCAACCTCAACATTCATATGATGGTTGTAAGGAAGAACTGTGGACAGATAACATAGGTAAAGTGCTTAGGGAGGTGGCTGCTGCATAAAAGAGCTCAATAAATGTAGGCTATTATTTTGATGATGGTGGTGGTGAAGTGGGTGGGGTAAACGGGCAGCTACAAAAATCTCTCTCTGAGTATTAAGGTGGAAGATGGAGAGATTTCCCAAGAGCAGATCTCTTTAAAAATTATCATTTGCTGGGATGAGAAGTACACTCTTGATCAGAAGCAAGTTTAGTTGAGCAGTGAACTTAGCAAAATTAATATCAAACAATCTAACTCTATTAGCTATACAGCTTCTTCCTGAGAGTACTGTCAGGAACATAGACCAGGATGCTTAACCAGCAGGCAGGGAACTCAGAGTTGTAACCTATGATGATAATATCCAATTTAATGTTTCTCACAATTGCAGCTTGGAGTCAAAGGGTATGGATTTAAACTGGCTTCTGTATCCATTATATTCCAAAGATATGACTATATGTGAAAGACAAGAATCAATGTAGAGACTATGGAGTAGAAGGGTTTTAAGAATAATGACTAGTTCCCACAGGGAGTTCAGTGAGCCTCTCCCAAACCCTAACCACTATGGGAGCCTAGAGGACTAAAGTAAAAAAGAAAAGGAAAGAAAGGCCTAAAACAAGAGAAGAATCTGAGATAAAGTTCCTAATAGAGATCAATTCCATGTGGACTCTTAACTCAGCTGGTGCACTAAGCATGTGGCACCCAGAACCTGAAACTTTAAAGCTTTAATTGATTTAATCTCTAAGACAGTTCTTTAAGGAAGCTAGGCTGGTTATCATGGATGTACATACATTGTTTCACACAATAATAAATTTAGCAGAGGCGACTAGGTCTAGTTCGGGGTATCCCCCAGTGGGAAATAAAACCAGTCTCCTGCCTCCATAGGATTTAAAGTCTGAAGAGGAAACTATTGTTAGATAATTAAACACAAATAAACACTAATTATCAACAGTTAAATTCTAGAAATAAGAAGTTTAGGATGGGAAGAGTGAATAAGACAGGGGAATCCAGCAAAAACCTTAGATGAGTAGAAGTTAGCAAAGCAAAGAGTGGGAGGAAAAGACAGCTGCACACAGGGAACAGCATATGCAAAGGCCCTGATGTGGTCCATAGTTTTGCTGATTTAAGGAATTGAAAAGAGGTTCAAGGAACTGAAAAGTTAGTGTAGCTAACTTACCATGAGCAGGAAAATAAGACAACATGAGGCCACAGAGGAATTTCATATTTAAAAAAATACAAAACAGGCCCCAATCATGTTGATATGAATTAATATGTTATTATCTTCTATGTTCTCTCTGTATTAAAACCATTAACATCATAGAAAAGTATGAAATTATTTTACATAAGTTGATATTAATACCAATCTCATGACAATATCAGCTAAAAGGGAAACAATTTTTCTTATGAAAATTACAGTGGAGGAATGAAAATTAGGGAAAAGAGTTATTCTACTTATCTTTTAATGTCTGACACAATTATTTATTTCTTTTAAAATGTTGAGAGAAGGAACACAAATTTTACAGTTTTTTTCATGGTTCTGTAACACAAACTCCCCAACCCTATCAAATATGCTGCTTGTTCTATTTTTTTTATTTAAAAGAAAAAAACTAAACAAAAAAACCCCAAACCTTTTCTATCCCTTAAGAGTAATGAGGCCTGAAAGTAGCAAGATTCTGGAGCTTCCAATTTTCAAAAAGGAATCTCTGTAGGGGATGCATACTACTTGTGAATGTAAATAAGTGAGACCCAGTGAAGCGATGTAAAACATGCATAAATGCCCAAACTGCAGCAAGAATAGAGGTTAGAGTTTACAACACAATAATATCAAACCACTTTACATTTACAAGAAAATCTTAGTCAAAAGCAAATACGTTGACTAGAATCTTGAAATATCTAGTGCTGAATTTTCAGTGTATCTTATTTAACACAATATTAAATATCTGTGTTCTCGAAATCAAGGATTCACAACTCTTAAGATGATTCCCCCCCCCCAGGGGCATTTGGCAATATCTGGGGACTTGTTTGTCACAAAGTGGGAGGGATTCTCCTGGCACCTAGGGGGTAGAGGCCAGGAACACTGCTCAGTGTCCTACAATACATACAGGACAGCCTACAACAAAGAACTGTCTAGGAACAATTCTTTGGAATGACTTGGGTGTTACAAGATTCCACTCTTTAAAGTTTCTCTAAAAAAGTTAAAATTTTGAGCCAAATTAGGATGCAATTATAAAAACACTTTACCCTGAAGTGGAGCTTCTCTGGCCTGCTCCGGATTGCTTGGGGGGTGGTTTGGAATAATAGGAGGCACGAGCGATGAATGATCTTCTGTCCATTCTACAAGAAGACAAGAAACAGTTTGCTGTTTTTCCTTCCATTTGCTTACTTAAGATTACTTACGTAGGTCGCCTTACTTAGGATTCACCTTCTTCTTCATTATAAAACTACCCAAACCTATAAAACCAGAAGCAGAGAGCTTCGAATGAAAAGAAACTGGTACCTAACCCCACTCTATGTTAAGGATAATAAGGTCCCTCCCACTGTGTGCGTGCGTGTGTGTGTGTGTGTGTGTGTGTGTGTGTGTGTGTTTCTGTCGCTTTCTCCTAAGATCTTTGAGGACAGAAATACAACCAATAAAAATACAACTAATAAAATCTCCAGCTCTCTCTGGCTGGAGAGTACAAAGTGAGACCAAGTAAAAAATATCAGGAAAGATACAGAGTTAACTAAAGCTGGCCCAGTATGGGAGAAACTTCTCTAATGCAATTTAGACCTAGGTTGGGCTGCTGAAGCCTGCTTGTCTTGGGCAGTGAAGGTGGATTGTAGCAGTTTACTAAGGTGAGATCCCCTATCATCTCTCAAACCCAAATGGGACCCATTACTAAAACTCCTCAGTCCTAAGTCGTACTCACTTTGGAGGCCCAGAAATAACCCACTACGAGTGACCCTTGAGATCTACCCCAAAGTCACTTCTCCAGCTAAGCTAATGATGTGTATGTACATCAATTTTAACACTCATATATCAATTGTACACTCCCATTCCCCAAACTCATAAAAAATTTTTTAAAAAGTTTTAAATAGAAAGAGATTAAGGTAGAAAGGAGACCTTTTCAATGGGTAAGTATACTCACACACACATAGACACATACAAACACACTCTCTCTAAAATACGGTCTATGGCAGTGGTTGTCAAACTATGACTTATAGGCCAAACTGGTCCTAATGTCTATTTTTATAAAGCTTGTAAGCCAAGAATGGTTTCTACATATTTAAATGATTGAAAAAAATCTAAAAAGAATATTTTGTAACACATGAAAATTACATGAGGTTCAAATTTTAGTGTTCACACATAATGTTTTACTGAAACACAGCCATGTCCACTTGTTTACATATAGTCTGTAGCTGTTTTCATACCATACGGGCAGAGATGAGCAGTTTTAATAGAGACTGTATGAATAGCAAAGCCTAAAGTATTTATTATATGGCCATTTACAGAAAAAGTTTGCCAACTTCCATGCTATGGTCTATATTTATTATATTCAATATTATAATAAGAGAAGTATTATACTTGATATACATATACCTGATATTCACTTATTACATTGAAGGGGTACTAAGCCTATTATTTTTAAAGATTGCAATGAAAAATGAGGAAACACCTAAGCATCTATTAATAAACAGATGGCTAAATGAAGTGCAGAGATTCATAAAAGGGAATAATATGCAGTCATTAAAAATTACAAGGTAGGAAACCTTCAAGATGGCGGAGGAGTGAGACATGGAGATCACCTTCCTCCCCACAAATACATCAGAAACACATCTACATGTGGAACAACTCCTACAGAACATCTACTGAACGCTGGCAGAAGACCTCAGACCTCCCCAAAGGCAAGAAACTCCCCACGTACCTGGGTAGGGCAAAAGAAAAAACAGAGACAAAAAAATAGGGATGGGACCTGCACCTCTGAGAGGGAGCTGTGGAGGAGGAAAAGTTTCCACACATTAGGAAGCCCCTTCGCGGGCGGAGACGGGAGGTGGCGGAGGGGAAGCTTCGGAGCCACGGCGGAGAGCACAGCAACAGGGGTACAGAGGGCAAAGCAGAGACATTCCTGCACAGAGGATCAGTGCCGACCAGCACTCACCAGCCGGAGAGGCTGGTCTGCTCACACGCTGGGGTGGGCAGGGGCTGGGAGCTGAGGCTCGGGCTTTGGTCGGATCCCAGGGAGAGGACTGGGGCTGGCGGCGTGCACACAGCCTGAAGGGGTTAGTGCACCACAGCTAGCCGGGAGGGAGTCCGGGAAAAAGCCTGGACTTGCCTAAGAGGCAAGAGACCACTGTTTCAAGGTGCGCGAGGAGAGGGGATTCAGAGCACAGCCTAAACGAGCTCCAGAGACGGGCGCGAGCCGCGGCTATCAGCACGGCCCCAGAGACGGGTATGAGATGCTAAGGCTGCTGCTGCCGCCACCAAGAAGCCTGTGTGCGAGCACAGGTCACTATCCACACCTCCCCTCCCGGGAGCCCATGCAGCCCACCACTGCCAGGGTCCCGTGATCCAGGGACAACTTCCCCGGGAGAACACACGGTGCGCCTCAGGCTGGTGCAATGTCACGCCGGCCTCTGCCGCTGCAGGCTCGCCCCGCACTCCGTACCCCTCCCTCCCCCTGGCCTGAGTGAGCCAGAGGCCCCGAATCAGCTGCTCCTTTAACCCTGTCCTGTCTGTAGGAACGCCCTCAGGCGACCTACACGCAGAGGCAGGACCAAATCCAAGGCTGAGCCCCAGGAGCTGTGCGAACAAAGAAGAGAAAGGGAGATCTCTCCCAGCAGCCTCAGAAGCAGCAGATTAAATCTCCACAATCAACTTGACGTACCCTGCATCTGTGGAACACCTGAATAGACAACGAATCATCCCAAAACTGAGGTGGTGGACTTTGGGAGCAACTGTAGACATGGGGTTTGCTTTCTGCATCTAATTTGTTTCTGCTTTTATGTTTATCATAGTTTAGTATTTAGAGTTTATTATCATTGGTAGATTTGTTTATTGATTTGGTCGCTCTCTTCGTTTTTTTTAATATATAATCTTCTTGTTTTTCCTTTTTTTCTTTTTGTGAGTGTGTATGCTTCTTTCTGTGATTTTTTCTGTATAGCTTTGCTTTTACCATTTGTCCTAGGGTTCTGTCTTTTTTTTTTTTTTTCCCGTATAGTTTTTAGCGCTTGTTATAATTGGTGGATTTGTTTTTTTGGTTTTGTTGCTCTCTTCTTCCTTTTTTCAAATTACTTTTTATTTTTTTTAAAAAAATTTATTTTAATAACTTTTCTCTTCCTCCCTCCCTCCCTTCGTTCCTTCCTTCTTTCTTCTTTCTTTTTTTTCCTCCCTTTTCTTCTGAGCTGTGTGGCTGACAGGGTCTTGGTGCTCCAGCCGGGTGTCAGGGCTGTGCCTCTGAGGTGGGAGAGCCAAGTTCAGGACATAGGTCCTCCAGAGACCTCTTGGCTCCGCATAATATCAAATGGTGAAAGCTCTCCCAGAGATCTCCATCTCAACGCTAAGACCCAGCTCCACTCAATGACCAGCAAGCTACAGTGCTGGACACCCTATGCCAAACAACTAGCAAGACAGGAACACAACCCCACCCATTAGCAGAGAGGCTGCCTAAAATCATAATAAGGTCACAGACACCCTAAAACACACCACCGGACGTGGTCCTGCCCACCAGAAAGATCCAGCCTCATCCACGAGAACACAGGCACTAGTCCCCTCCACCAGGAAGCGTACACAACCCAATGAACGAACCTTAGCCACTGGGGGCAGACACCAAAAACAACAGGAACTATGAACCTGCAGCCTGCGAAAAGAAGACCCCAAACACAGTAAGTTAAGCAAAATGAGAAGACAGAGAAACACACAGCAGATGAAGGAGCAAGGTAAAAACCCACCAGACCACACAAATGAAGAGTATAATAGGCAGTCTACCTGAAAAAGAATTCAGAGTAATGATAGTAAAGATGATCCAAAATCTTGGAAATAGAATGGAGAAAATACAAGAAACGTTTAACAAGGACCTAAAAGAACAAAACAGCCAACAATGATGAACAACAAAATAAATGAAATTTAAAATTCTCTAGAAAGAATCAATAGCAGAATACCAGAGGCAGAAGAACGGATAAGTGACCTGGAAGATAAAATGATACAAACACATGGAGAGATATACCATGTTCTTGGATTAGAAGAATCAACATTGTGAAAATGACTATACTACCCAAAGCAATCTACAGATTCAATGCAATCCCTATCAAGCTACCAATGGCATTTTTCACAGAAGTAGAACAAAAAATTTCACACTTTGTATGGAAACACAAAAGACCCTGAAGAGCCAAAGCAATCTTGAGAACGAAAAACGGAGCTGGAGGAATCAGGCTCCCTGACTTCAGCCTATACTACAAAGCTACAGTCATCAAGACAGTATGGTACTGGCACAAAAATACAAATATAGATCAGTGGAACAGGATATAAAGCCCAGAGATAAACCCACCCACATATGGTCATCTTATCTTTGATAAAGGAGGCAAGAATATACAATGGAGAAAAGACAGCCTCTTCAATAAGAGGTGCTGGGAAAACTGGACAGCTACATGTAAAAGAATGAAATTAGAACACTCCCTAACACCATACACAAAAATAAACTCAAAATGGATTAAAGACCTAAATGTAAGGCCAGACACTATAAAATTCTTAGAGGAAAACACAGGCAGAACACTCTATGACATAAATCACAGCAAGATCCTTTTTGACCCATCTCCTAGTGAAATGGAAATAAAAACAAAAATAAGCAAATGGGACCTAATGAAACTTAAAATCTTTTGCACGGCAAAGGAAACCATAAAAAAGACAAAAAGACAACCCTCAGAATGGGAGAAAATATTTGCAAATGAAGCAATTGACAAAGGATTAATCTGCAAAATATACAAGCAGCTCATACAGCTCAATACCAAAAGCACAAACAACCCAATCCAAAAATGGGTAGAAGACCTAAACAGACGTTTCTCCAAAGAAGATATACATATTGCCAACCAACACATGAAAGGATGTTCAACATCACCAATCATTAGAGAAATGCAAATCAAATCTACAATGAGGTATCACCTCACAGTGGTCAGAATGGCCATCATCAAAAAATCTACAAACAATAAATGCTGGGGAGGGTGTGGAGAAAAGGGAACCCTCTTGCACTGTTGGTGGGAATGTAAATTGATACAGCCACTATGGAGAACAGTATGGAGGTTCCTTAAAAAACTAAAAATAGAACTACCATACGACCCAGCAATCCCACAACTGGGCATATACCCTGAGAAAACCATAATTCAAAAAGAGACATGCACCACAATGTTCATGGCAGCACTATTTAAAATAGCCAGGACATGGAAGCATCCTAGGTGTCCACTGACAGATGAATGGATAAAGAAGATGTGGCACATATATACAATGGAATATTACTCAACCATAAAAAGAAACGAAACAGAGTTATTTGTAGTGAGGTGGATGGACCTAGAGTCTGTCATACAGAGTGAAGTAAGTCAGAAAGAGAAAAACAAATACCGTATACTAACACATATATATGCAATCTAAAAAAAAAGAATGGTTCTGAAGAACCTAGGGGCAGCACAGGAATAAAGACGCAGATGTAGAGAATGTACTTGAGGACACGGGGAGGGGCAAGGGTAACTGGGACCAAGTGAGAGAGTGGCATGGACATATATACGCTACCAAATGTAAAATAGATAGCTAGTGGGAAGCAGCTGCATAGCACAGCGAGATCAGCTCAGTGTTTTGTGACCACCTTGAGGGGTGGGATAGGGAGGGTGAGAGGGAGATGCAAGAGGGAGGGGATATGGGGCTATATGTATACGTATAGCTGATTCACTTTGTTATTAAGCAGAAACTAACACACCACTGTAAGGCAATTATACTCCGATAAAGATGTTAAAAAAAAATTTAAAGGTTAAAAAGAGGTAAATCTATATTAAGTAGCATTGAAATTTGTGCAAGAAATATATTTAAGTGGCAAAAACAGGTCACAAAACTAATACATATACAAATACATAATATATTAATATATATAAATTATGATCTACTTTTTGTAAAAAGATGCATATTTGTACATCCCCAGAAAATTTCTGCACAGTGTTTATTGCTGAGAGTGGGATGGGAACCAGTAGGACCTCCACTGGCTTAAATGGAGAACTTATATGTTCTCCACTCCTGAATTGTTCATATTTTTGTGAAGAGCGTGAACTAACTTGTAGTTTTTTAAAAGCACTGAAAATTAACAGCGTTTTCTGATTCTTATATGTAATGTTCCTAAAATTAAAAGTTAGTTCCATACCCAGCACCTCCTCTTAACGTGCTAAAAGTGGTTTGGATTTAGATACCAGGTGCTGTGCAAAAGCTACTGAGCACAAGGTAGTTCTTTCACCATCAGAAATGTTCTCCAATCTAACGGCAGCCCCTTTCTAAATTAGAGTGGAGATTGGGTGCTTTTCAACTGGGCCCCCCACTTTAGCTGTCCAGGTTCAGGGTATGGAATCTAGCAGAGGCTCTGCATTACTCCCCACCCTTCCAGGACATGCAGTCCCCAGCACGGCAAAGGACTTGATGCCCGTGGCCAGTTCTGACCACACGGGGGTGTCAGCGCCCAGGCTTTGCCCGGAGCTCCTTGGCCCACAGATCACGGGAGAGCGAACCTTCTGGCTGCTGCTGCTGCTGCTGCTGTTGCTCCAGCTGCTTCTTCCGTTTGGCTTCTAGAACCGGGTTCTCATATTGTGTCTTCCTGTTGATGTGGCTGGAGCAGAAGGCAGATTGCATTCAGTTAGGAAACATTGCATCCCACAAGCAAAAAGCCAATCAGTCCAAGTCCCTTGATTAGACCTGAGCAAAGCAGGTGGTCTGAGATGTTGAGCACCTTGTGTCAAAAAGCACAGTTAGGAAGATACGATCAAATAAAAACAAAAATGAATGGTTTCCATATACTGACTGCTTATTTGTCCCAAGCACTGTGCTACCAGCTTTACATGCATTTTATTTTTAAAATCTTCAATAAATGCTAGGATAGAGGTCCTATTTTTATTCCTATTTTATGGATAAGGAAGGGAAGTTTCTGAGCAGTTAAGAAACAGCTCACCTCACAAAACAGAACTAGTCAACAGTAAAGAGGATTCAAGCTCAGACTGGCCTGCTTTCAAGTCCCAGGATTATAACCACTGACTCTGCCAAATGCCCAAGGAATCACGTGACGGGAGGGTGTTTCTTTAATTCAACAAGAAGTCGATTATAGAATTATTTTAAAAGGAGATTAAAGTGAAGATGTGGTGTTGTCTGTAATAAGTAATGCCAGAAATTCTGCGTAACTTTCTACAACAGAGTTCACGGAAGCATAAGCATTTCCCAAACGATCAAGTTAAAAGAAGGACTCTACCAACATCTGTCAACTATTCTGATCAATAGGCATGGAGTCAGGATTCAAAGGATAAGCCTTAGGCAAAAAGACTCCAAATGCAGCTAACCTAAGCAAATGTGATGTGTTCAAAGTGACAAAGACCCAGATACTTCAGATGGCTCCAAAACTAATAAGGCCAAGGCAAGATAAAAATACACACACACACACACACACAAACATATATATAAATCCAAATGCATATTTTTTGCCATCACCCTATTTAGTGTATGTATATGTATATACACACATAGTACACAGACACACAAGCATAAACATATTCCTATCTTTTTTCCTTCATCAAAATCATACTTCATAAGAAGTTTGAAAATATTCCTATTATGTGATTATTTAGAACTCAAAATATTTTTTCAAGCCAGGCTTTACTTTTTAAAGCCAGGCTTGTCAAGTAGGGTGGATAGACCGACTACCCTTAATTCCTATTATAGGACTACTTGTTTATTTCCTAATTCTGGTAGGCCATTTCATGCTAAGATATAGTCTAACATTCACAGGCACATGGATCTGAGAAGACAGGGAGGAGAAATGTATGGTAAGGTAACAACTCGCCCCTCACTCCAAGTCTCTTTATCCATCAAAGCTGCTAGTCATTTATTCTTTTTCTCTTTTGATGCACAAATTATTTGAGGGAGAACTCAAAACAAGCCCCAATTAGACAGGAGCCCCACTGTATATCTGGGAGAAAAATGATCTGTAGGGCACACAGAGGAATTTTATGAGGGTCAGGGAAAAGACTAAGATCACCTTTCTTTCTCTTTTAAATTTTTTAAAATTAAAATTTTTTTTATTGAAGTATAGTTGATTTACAATGTTGTGTTAATTACTGCTGTACAGCAAAGTGATTTGGTTATACATACATACATATATATATGTATACATTCTTTTTAAAAAAAATGTTCTTTTCCATCATGGTTTATCACAGGATACTGAACATAGTTCTCTGTGCCATGCAGTAGGACTTTGCTGCTATCCATTCCATATGTAAAAGGCTACATCTGCTCACCCCAACCTCCCACTCCATCCCTCCCCAGATCCCCTCCCCCTTGGTAAACACCACTCTGCTCTCTATGTCTGTGATCCTGTTTCTGTTTCACAGGTAGGTTCATTTGTGTCATATTTTAGATTCCACGTATAAGTAATATCATATGGTATTTGTCTTTCTCTTTCTGACTTACTTCACTTAGTATGATAATCTCTAGATGCGTCATGTTGCTGCAAACGGCATTCAAGTTGGCCTTTCTAATGCCCCCCATTCCCAATCTTTCTGTTAGGTAAAGAGGTGGCAATGTGAGTATTGACCAAAGACACCCGCTATGTTGAACTCGTAATTTTTTACAATAAGATGCTGAGCATTTTATGTCCTGGCATTGTTGCATCATATGTTTCTATCACCAGGGTATTATACGAATAACTTTTCATTGCTAGCAGCATGAGTGATAGAAAGCGTTCCAGTGATAGAAAGCGTTCCAAGTTATCTTCATTGTGGCAGGTAGGATTTTGATGATAGAACATTTATATGGCATGTGTTTCTTTTGTAAGATCTTTTATTATTACTCATCTTTCTCAGAGGAAATGATGTAAAACATTTTTTCAATGTTTACCCACTTAGGTTTCTTTTATTTTCTTTGAGTATCATCCTACCGATATATAACTGTGATGAAAGGACCAAGTGTATGCCTCTTGCTACAATAAGGTACATGGTAAAGAGGTAGTGATGAGGGTTTGAGACTCTTAGAAATGGAACACAGGAGCCACAGGTATGGTAAAGGCAAAGAGGCTTACACAGTCTTGCCACTTAGGCTAGTTCTCAATTTCCTTCTTAATTGCGGCAGCGTTTCATATATTATTTAGATCTGTCTGACCCTTCTGGAAAGTCTGAATGAATAAATAAATGATTACTGAGAACTTCAGACTTAAGCAGGGCAAGAAATAGGCAAAACTGATTCTTTATCTGAAGATAAACAACCCATACTCAGTGTACTGACTCCTTGCTTTTCTCATTCATTCAACTAATACTTATTATTCAGTACCTGCCATAGGCCAGGACTATGTTGGGCTTTGGTAATACAGTGATAAACAGAAGACATGAATACTGCCCTCATGGATTTTATAATATAATTTATCATCATTAGATTTGCTGAATATTTTTTCATTATAAAATTAATATTATGTTACTATTATTATTCTGTTTGTGCCTTATCACAATGGCAAACTCTGTTCAGCAGAAGTGTAAATAATTACAGAAGGGTGCAAGCTCAAATGTGTTTTAACAGGCACTTACTCTACATAGTAGATACCATAGACAGGGTCATCAATCTTTTCCCAACCAGCAGGCAGTTCTGAAAAAGAAAAGAACATTCAGACCAAGAAGAGCATATTCTTGAAGAGCCTAAGGACTTTCAACAGCTGGGTTAGGCAAAAAAAGAAAGACTCATAAAATAATGCCTTAAATCCAATTAAAACTGCGTATCCTAACCAAAAAAAAAAACAAAGAGTGAGAATTATTTTATTGGTGTATTTTTCTACACGAAGAGCAATTCTTTACTGATATTTTGCACAAGCAAATGAAACTTAATAAAATGCAGTCTCAGGTGCCTTCATTCTAAATCAACTATTAAATGAGATTTTAATGGAAATATAGTTAAGTTTTGCCTCGAACGCCTAGTTCCTATTTTAAATATTTGCTGTTTTCTCATTTTATTGCTAGACTACCTTATTACACAAGCAAAAATGGATGAATGTTTCCTTTCATTTTCGATACAATAGTGCCGTTTCTGCTCTCCCTGGAATAAATTAAAATTTGCATCTTATTTTCTCCTTGTTCCTAATTAAAATGCTACCGAGTAAATAAAAAATGGCCACATGGAGTTGGATTTTTGAATTGCACACATCTACAACTCAATTGCTATATCTGGACAGGCCCATCTTCACTGGGGCTGTGCCTATGAAAGCAGAAACACAGGTCCTGCTCTCCAAGACTCACTACCTAAGGGGGTAGACTATTCCTCTAAATGTGGTGGTAAAATGGCATTGGGTGATATGTGTGCCTTTCTGAAAACTCACCTGTGCTCTACCGAACTTCATAAGGTTTCATATCAAAGGCTGCAACTTCATTAACTAGGTAGTAGTGGGTTCTGTCATAATAAGAACCTACTGTGAAAAAGCCCACTGCACCAGATAATTCGGTGAAAGAAGCAACTACATTGTGTTTTGCGTCGTTAAACAAGTCTTCAGGCAGAGCAGCACTTCTCCTTAAATCTCTGTCCCTTCTTTTTGGTTCCAGGTAAGAAATGGAGTCATGTGCACGTGCACATATACACACATAGGGCTAATTACTTAAAGTTTATGTTTTGCTCAGATTTGGCTGCACATCAAGAGACATTAATTTCATGGTTTTTGCTACACCTGGTATTTGTTTTCAAACAAAGAGACAGGTTCCCCCCTTTGCTTCCTTTTTTTAAACAAAACAAAACAGAACACTTAGCAGGTCTTAAGGAAGTCTTTGGATTCTGGGAGACATAAGCTACTAAAAGGCAAGGCAGGGCCAACGTGCAGATGTTGATATAACTTGGCATTTTTGTACACAGCGTCTTGCGGACGGATGCAAATCAAATGCCTGGGAAATGGTTTCCCCTTACAATGCTGGAAATTGCCGTTTAAATGCAAACGAACCAGGAAAACGTTTCCAAAGAGTTGGGAAATCAGAAGGTTACAAAAAGGCTAATTGGTGCCCACGCATGTGCTTGTGCTGCCATGGGGCAGAAGAGCGAGTGGGTGTGAGGGGACCACATCATGTTTAACCAAACTTCTTTTCAAAATCTGTAACCTTGATATATGGCCTGATTATCTTCAGATAAAATAGGGGAAAAAATTAAGAATTCAATTCATTCCATTTATTTGTCAAACATTTATTTAGTGCCTACTGTCTGCCTGAAGGTATGCTAGGTGCCAGGTACACAAAGATAATTACAAGTGCACCAGCTGGGCAGACAATTCATACATCATCACAGGGTAAGCGCTTTGATGGAGGTCCAAGGAGGCTGCAAGATAAGAAGCCACCTCTGGCTTTGCCCTGTCACCTACTCAACAATTTACATACTAGAGTTGAGACATGAGGTCAGTCAACTGGTATTTCTGGATGATTGTAAATTGAAACACATCTTCTGGGACAGATTAGCAAACTCCAGAAATGTTCCAGTTTTTCCAGCTATAACTCATTTAAAATTGAAAAGACAGATTTCTCACTTCCCATGTGGTGATTAACTTAATAATAGGAATTAGTCTCTGAAAGCTTAAAATAGAAATGGGTCATCGATTTAGAAACAGAAGATGTTTGTCTTCCAATGTGCCATTTGGTTCTAAAAAGTTGAAAATGGCAGAAAATACTGAAGCCCAGAAAATGATGGCGTTACAAATTTTTTCTTTTTTCTAAACTACTCTAAAGATACATAGAGAGCCACACCCCCATGTCTAACAACTGTCAGACATCAGAACAGTCTGTACAAGATGTCACCGAGATTTCAGGTGGCTCAGACCCTTTTGGGATTGTCCAGATCTTGGTCTGAACTTTAGCCCTAATGTTTTTGTTTTTGTTTTTTTAACATCTTTATTGGAGTATAACTGCTTTATACTTATACTATATAACATATATATACTATATAACATATATATACAAGTTATATATACTATATAACACAATGGTGTGTTAGTTTCTGCTTTATAACAAAATGAATCAGCTCTACATATACATATGTTCCCATATCTCTTCCCTCTTAGCCCTAAGGTTTTATCAGTCTAGTGTTTGGCTAGCTACTTAACATCTCGAAACCACATCTTTGTCCTGGATTTACCTCAAAGGTCAACTGTAGACTAAATAAGGATGTTTGTAAAACCTTTTACACAGCACCTGGCACCTAAGCTCAGCTAATGGCAACGGTTCTAGGAAAGCCCAAAAGGAACTGGACAAATCTATATGGCCTGCTTGCTTGCTGTTCCTACCACTAAAAATCTCATGTTGTACTAATCATCGCCATGGAAGTGAATATGGAGCAGAAAAATGTTCCAAGAGTTGTGTCAGGGCACAGATTGAAAGTCATGTTCACAGTCAGAGATATGGTTCTACACTGTAATTCAGTGTTGATTGGGAGGGGATCTCATTTCCCTACCTAATGAAAACTCTGTAATTCGAAAAGAAGGTTCTTCAAGTGCTTTTTCATTCTGGGGAGATTACTGCAGAAGATGTGATAAATTCTGCAAAACCAAAGTGCATAATGGAGCTAGTGACCCAGCCCAGACAACAGAGTTCAGAAATGACAATTCTGCAATCAAATGATCTGTGTCCAACACCCAAGTCCACCGCCCCTGCCTCTCAGAGGCCGATTATAGAGAGGGTTTCCTTGTCACATCTGCAATTATACTGTTCATTGAAAACCTGACAGTTGCTATTGTTTGCAATTAGGATCCTCTTATTAAGAAAATGGGCAGTGAGCTTGTCAAAGGCATCTGAAGTGAATGCAAGGAAAAACTGTGCGTGTGCATGTGCGTGTGCGTGTGCGTGTGTGTGTGTGTCTGTCTGTCTGTGAATAAGGACATATTTGGGCCATTTCTATTATACATGTTGCTCTCCTGCCCCATATTAAACACAAAAAGTATCATAAGGAAACACTGAAAAGTCCAACAAGAAAGAATTAGTTACTAAATCAGAAAACTGGCAAAATAACATGTGCTGATCTCAGGGGCAAATATTAAGACATATTATTATTAAGTCTCCTCTTAAGCCCAATGAGAGCTCCTCTTTCAGCCCCTCTTTACAGGTAAGGAACAGGAAGCTAAGGGAAGGTGAATGACTTGCCCAAGGTCACAGAGCAAATAAGTGGCGGAACCCAGATATGAGTCTAGGCAACCTGCCCTGACCCCAGAGACAGCTCCCACTTCACCAAACCATCTCCCAGAACTGTGGCTCTGGCCATGAGAAGGTAAGAAGGTAAGTAAGCCAGTAAAACTTACTTTTTAGAGTCTTTAACAGCACAGGAAAGTTTCTACAATGTTACAGATACATGAGAAAAGAAGACAATTGATTCTTTCCTGAAAACTTCAACATTCAAGCTTCCACAGAAGCAAATAAGGCTGTGCCCCTATGCACAATGGAATTATCTCACCAACTGCCCACACACAGTGGTGGGCACTCACACACATTAGGTAGGTGGCCAGAGTAGTTTAAATTGGTTCCACAAAGGATCGAGGCACTCATTTTTCATCTGGAAAAGCTAGTTCTGTCTTTTTCAATGATTTTATCTAATATCACTGGATTGATACTTTTTTTCTTAATTTATAAAATGAGTTTCAAATTGTTCTGTCACACAGGTTGAATCTCAAGTCATTCCTACCACAATGACCACAAGGACAATTTATTATACGTCTTTAAAAATAGATCTTTCGGGACTTCCCTGGTGGCGCAGTGGTTAAGCATCCGCCTGCCAATGCAGGGGACACAGGTGCGAGCCCTGGCCTGGGAAGATCCCACACACCGTGGAGCAACTAAGCCCGTGCACCACAACTACTGAGCCTGCGCTCTAGAGCCCGCGAACCACAGCTACTGAGCCCGCGTGCCACAACTACTGAAGCCCGCTTGCCTAGAGCCCGCGCTCCGCAACAAGAGAAGCCACTGCAATAAGAAACCCACGCACTACAACAAAGAGTAACCCCCTCTTGCTGCAACTAGAGAAAGCCCGTGCTCAGCAACAAAGACCCAACACAGACAAAAATAAATAAACAATTAAATTTATTAAAAAAAAAAAACAACAACGCTGAACATAAAACATTTAACTTAGCAGGGAATATAATTCAATATATTCCAAGAGGAGAGATAAAAGAGTTTGGAATTATCTGCTAATGTAAATTATTTCTGAACTGCAAGAGCTTGGACTAATCAAGACTTGATTTCCATTGACATACACACTCTGAGGAAAATGACACATATAAACCCAGGATCCGGTTTTCAAGCCATTCACTATGGTTACAAAGTCAACACGCAGCTTGTGACTGAGTAACAACATAATACTAGGACTTAGTACCCATTCAGCTAATCAGTGGAATTGCTGTACTGCTGTTACTCTAAGATCTTTCAGCTAGTCTGGAAGATTTTTGTTTTGCTTTTCTGTATTCCCCATGGAGAAAGCCACCCACACCAAATAAATAAAGAAATGAGCCTGAGAGAGATTATAGGAGAGTTGAAGGGACATGGCAAGCATCTATCCCTGTTTTTTCTTACTCCTCAATTTACGAGAGTATCCGGCACTGATCTGCTAACTCTCATTCTAGTCCCAATTCCCTCAGACTTCTTCTTTGTAGACACAACTTATTACAACTCTGTGTGATGTCTGCAGTCAGACACATGGGTTGTATACGATTGACCTTTCGTGGCTAAGCCGGAATGAAAATCATAATTGGAGAAGTGCAAACTAAAGAAACAGAGGGATTAAGCAAGTCACTGGGGACCAAGGCAACCAGGGCAAGTTATGCAGGCTGGGAGGGTTTACCTAGTTCACTGTCCAGCTCCTCCGTATGGATCCCTTCTTCTCCAAAGGAATAGCAGGAATGAGACAGAAAAGAGAGAAAGAAAAATTCAGACACCAGCACCAAGAAAAGAAACTCCCCTCAAGAAAAACAGCAGCAAACACATCACTTTGTTTTGTCCTTACCTGCATTGTGGCTTATTTCATTGGCTTGACTACTCAACTCGAGACCTCAGCGTAAATCACAAAACGGGAAGAGCTGATATTGGCAACATAATTATATGGCTCACTTCCTTGCATGGCAAAATAGGGTTTGATCGGTTGTAAAAGATGACAAACACCCTTGAGGTTTCAACGTCCTTACGTGGCAAGTCACTTATTACAGGTCTTATTTCAAGCAAACAAAGCTGTTAGACCTTTCAATATTAGTCCTTTTAATCCTTCAATAATCTTCTAATCAGCGAGGCAAAATTACTTAACTTATAAGTAATACCGCTGCCTGAAAAACGGAAGGCGAGGTCAAATTGAGAATACGCGTTCTAAGGTGAGCTACACTTCATCGTCTTTCAAAAGGAGTTAGAAAAATGAACTATGTCAGGACGATATACATGGGGGAAGTGAGGCTTGATGGCTGCCCCAAAAGGAGCAGTGGGAGACGGAGCTTACTTGGTATAAGATTTCTAAGTCAAACAGCTCAGAAATAATAGAATGAAAATGTTCTCTGTAATTTCAGGGAGCAAAACAAGAAAAGATCCTCTCCATTCTTGACCGTCTCTGGCTGTCAGTAAAGCATTTTATTTTGACTGTGAAGAGACACAGGACAGCACACAACACATCATGGCATAGACAGTCACTCCAGCTACACAGCGGGTGGCTATCCCTCCAGTCTAAGCTCCACAAACACAGGGATCAAGCCTGTTTTCACTACTGCAATATGTTCAGTGCCCACTGAAGTTTTTGATACATAATAGGTACCAAATATTTCTCAAATGGATGAATGAATGTATGAACAAATGAATCGATTATTGACTTCAGTCACCAACGCGGCCCTACACACCTTGTAAACTCTTGATTTAAAAACTCTCCAACTGCCAACAATAAGGTTGACACTGGTATTGTTTCCTAAGAAGGGAATCTTATTTACATAAAATCGTTCATGAAAATGGCCTTTTGGATACTATTTAAAATATCTTTGGGGGCACTCGTTCATTTCCTCAAAAATTCTTTAATGAGAACTACTATGTGCCAGTCACTATGCCAGGTGACAGCGACATCGAAATGAGCACCAACAGGCACATCTCTATCCTTCCGGGAAAGGAAACATGGCCAAAGCTCACATAGATAAAAATTAAATTAAAACTATGGTAAGTTCTCTGAAGTTAAGATACATAATAGACTGACCTAATCATATCTGGGGGCAAAGTCCGGGGCAGAATCCCTGAGCTGTCATCTGAAGGTTATGCAAAATTTAATGAAAAGACTTAGAGTGAAAAATGACTAGAATTTAAGCTCTGCAAGAGCAGGGCTTCTTGTTTATTGTGTTCAGTGATACATCTGAAATTCCCATAATGCACTGGACATAGAGAAGGCATTCAATAATTATTTGTGGGATGCAAGAGTATTCTAAGAAGGGAGAACTGCACATCTAACGATCATGGAGCAGCAGCTCGATGAGGACTCGTGGGGATGAAGGACAGAGTATGGGTTGGAACGAGAGTCAGACAAGCTTAGAGACTGAACCACAGAGAGCTTGGAGACACAAGCTATGGACTTGGCATTTACTGAACAGCCCACAGCCATTAAACAGGGCTTGAGGCGGTGGTGATAACACAAAGACATTTTAAAAAACTGCTCTGAGTACGGTGCAAGAAGGAGAGCGGGCAAGAGTCTGGGTGGAAGATGAGCATGACCTTGACCAGCATGGCAGAGATAGTGAAGAAAATGGAGAAAATGGATTCCAGAGACATTTGGGAGGCAAGGTGAACTCAACTGGTAGTACATGGGTTAGAAGTGGGTGTTAAGAAAACTAAAACGTCATGAGGGACTCTTAAGTATGTATGAATTTACCCTCCACTGAGATGGGGAATACTTACAGAAGACCAGATTTGGGGTGGAGGTGGAATCATTAGTTGGGTTTTAATCAGAATGAGTTTAAAGTCTCCTTGAGACAAACAGTGTTATTAAAGATTAAAATACTGGCCTGGAGCTCAAAGGCAAGGTAGAAGGCCTCTAAGTGAACTACTAAAACACAGAAATAACAACAGGACTTATACACTGAAGATCAAAATCCAAACTAGTTTCTGACTTTATCGAGATAGGAAAAAGAAAATAGAACATTTTTACAATAAGTATGATGCCATACTGTTACATTTGATATGCATGTGACCTACAGAGAACAGAAAGAAACACAGGAGCAATATGGTGACCAACAATGTGATTCTTCTTTGTGTCATGATAACAAAAAACAATACAAGGCAGCTTTGTGGTAACTGGCAAGAGAAAAGGCAAATATAGGAACTGATGATACCTGCCACTGTGGTATAATCTGGTTATATACTTATAACATTTGTGTATAAAGGCACACAGACATACATATAGTTTCTAGCAGAAAAAGAATCTATGAATTCTAATGGTGAATGGACAATTACTAAGCATTTGGTATGAATACATACTTGTTCCAAAGGGAATAACATTAACACCAATGACATGAATTCTAAGAACTAAAAATAACCAGCATTGTTAAGAAAAACATTCAGTAATTCTACTCAATACTTTTACTCCGTTTTTCTCTGTAAAAGCTACTGGAGCCTTCTATTATCTATAAAATTATATTAACAGGCATTTTCATACATTCCCAGTATAGTTATAATGGATACTGACATTGAAGATCTGCTGGTAATAAGAGGGCCTAAAATGGCTTCAAAATCATCAGGCATCAAATAAAGATTAAATTTTGTTCTGAGAAGTTTTATGGTTGGAAGTATTTTATGTTCTGAACTTTGAAAACTGGTCACCTCTGTATTATCTATTAAATAGAATATGTGAATAATCAGGACAGTCCATTATCCTTAAGCATGCAAAATAATGCAGCTCCCACGCCTGTTCCGTTTCTTCTTCAGGACTCAGCAACCGAAATAAAACCAGCCTCTCAGCTATGCCTCCTCAGTCAGAAGGATTTGCATTTCCAGTTGAAGTCACCCAGCTAACCGTGAACACGCAATTCTATGTTCATTTCATGTAATCTGCGATCCACATATAGTCTGGAGTGTAAGGTTTTGACAGGATCATATTTTACGGGCTTACATTTTCAAACAAACCTCAAATTTATACGGACATCAATTCTGCCCCATAGGATAAATTAATAAAGTTTCACTATCTTACAGTAAAATGTGTATTCAAAATTATACTACTAATTCAAATGCCAGAAATCAATAATGAGTAGCAAAGCAAGCCATTTCCCTTTTAATTCGTCCATGTCAAAAAGCTATTTTGGTAGAACTTAGGATAGACTGAAAGGGAACACATTTGTTCCATCTTAATTTTCTTTTCCTTTTGCAAAAGTAATTAGAAATTCCAAAGCCTTGAAATAAACTTTCCTTTTTTATGATAGTAACTCTTATAGACAATTGATTCTTTCTTCTTTTAATTAGCAGGGAGAGTGGGGCTCAGTCTCTTTTGTGGAAGAATAGACTTTCTCATATTTAGGATATACTCTAAATCACACACAGACTCCCAATCACAACAAAATCTGCTTTCTTTATGCTGAACCTGGAGAAATAATCAAATTATGAAGTATGAAGAGTTCAAGAAAAATTCCTGATTTTTTTTTCTCTAAGACTGTCACAATATATAATTAGCGTCCAATAAGTGAGTGATCGGAGCATCTTTGGTTTCTAAATTCCTAGAGACTTTCTAGAATTTTCTCCAAGTTCCTGAAGGCACAGGTTGCATCTACATTTGAATACTTTCTGACTGTGCTGAAGTTCTGTTTCTAACAGAGAACTGAGGATGCCTTTATGTTTAAACAAATCATTCTTTGAAAGCAATTTTGCTGATTTCTCTCCTGCTTTTGGAAACCATAATGCACTTACTAGAAACTGGATTACCTTTCAAAAACCCATGGTTAGAAACCCGGTTGACCTTGCTACAACGCTTTAAAATTTGCATGTGTGAACAAGCCCCTTAAACCCAGACCTTCCTAGCTCCTTACCATCATCTTCACACTCTTCCAGAGGCTTCTGCTGCTTGTTCAGGCACCGAGGGTCTAACCAAGATGTTGTTTTTGTGTTATGGCTGAAATCCAGAAACAAAGACAAGAAATATGTTTGAAAAGAAAAAAAAAAAAAGGTAAAAAGCTCAATGACAGAAGATTTAAACAGTCTTGAACATTAACTCTCTTCTACCAAAGAAAAGATACTGTCTAACAGCAAACCGAGGCCAGAAGAGAGCCCCGGTTTGGAATTATGAAATGGCTTGAAGAGGGTCTTAGGGAGGCTGCTTCCTTACTCTAAGACATCACCATTCCATCATGGAAAGCTTAAAATGTAATACCAGCTTTATTTTTGAAAACTGAGCTCCAAATCATACCCCTTGTCTATACGGCCTACTCTTGTCTAGGCTTATTTTAGTCTTCACATTTGTCAAAGAGCGCATTCCAATTTATTTTCAATTTGTCTATGACTTCAGCGTTGGATGCTGGAATTCACAAAGAAGGCTGCTATTTCACTCGTTATATTACATAAGAATTCCCAGGACTGTGTGAAACTACTTCAATCCATGCAAGTGGCTTGAAGCTGCTAAGACATACCATTCATCACAGTATCCTTAATTATGCTTCAGACATAGTGAAGGCAACCCCAGATCACCTATCCCAAATTGAACCGAGACCAAGGAAAAGCTTGGAAAAGCTGCACATGTCACCCCACTTCCTTCTGGAGGGTCTAGCCCAACCAGAGAGGAAGTGTTTCAATAGACACTGTTCCCTTCAGTCATGTTAGAAATGCCAGGAGAATGACTGGGAGAATTGACCGGAAGCATATCTGGGACAAACTTCTGCTTGAGCAACCAGTCCACTCTATGCAAACTAAATATGAGGAGCAAAGAACTACAAGTCCAGTAGTTCAAGCTGCAAACCAGAAACGAAACATAGAAAATTTAAAAAAAAAAAAAATTTTTTTTTTTCGAAGTTTACGTAGTAAACTAATGTCTGAAGTTTTGGTTGTAAATACATTGAAAAAAATTATCAAAGTTTTTAATTTTAGATTCAAATCTTATTAATTGTTGGGAAAAAATTGAGGCTTAAGTGAAAAACGGAATGTGCAAATGTGTACAGACATTATCTCAACTGTGTTAGAAGAAAAAAACAGGGCTTCCCTGGTGGCGCAGTGGTTGGGAGCCCGCCTGCTGATGCAGGGGATGCGGGTTCGTGCCCCGGTCCGGGAGGATCCCACGTGCCGTGGAGCGGCTAGGCCCGGGAGCCATGGCCGCTGAGCCTGCGCGTCCGGAGCCTGTGCTCCACAACGGGAGAGGCCACAAGAGTGAGAGGCCCGTGTACCGCAAAAAAAAAAAAGAAAGAAAAAAAAGGAAAGAAATAACAAATGAAAGTTAATACAGTTACAACTAAGATCACCAACAGCACTTATTTGTCCTCTTAGAACTATCATAATCTGTTATGTCATTTACATATAAATTACAATTTACTTAATCCTTACAAGAACTCTATGAGAGGAGCATTGTTAGTATTAAAGTGATTACTCCCCATTCTCCACATGGGAAAACTGAGGACAAAGATGTAAAGAAACCTGCCCAAGAACACCCTGTTGATGCATGGAATCAAACCCAGGGAGTCCCGCAGTAGAACCCATGGTCTGTGCTATTCCTACATAGTAGGAGTGCAAAAATGGTCACTGATGGGAGGGAAGATTATGTGTGATATTTTAAAAAACACTTTTTTATCTCAAGATAATTGTAGATTCACATGCAGTTGTAAGAACAAACAAAGAGAGATTCCACATCCCCCCTTACCCAGATGCCACCAAGGGTAACATCTTGCAAAACTATAGTGCAAAGTCACAACCAGGATACTGACAGCCAGTCAACATATGGAACATTTCCATCATCACAGGATCTCTCACGTTGCCCTTTGACAGCCACACCCGGTTGCCTTACAATCCCTCCCTTCGAAACCCATTTTTAATCCCTGGCAACCACTGATCTGTTCTCCATGTCCATACTTCTGTCATATCAAAAATGTTATATAAATGAAATCATACAGTATGTAATCTTTTGGGGCTTGCATTTTTCATTCAGCATAATTCTCCTCGAGATTGTTGCATACATGAATAATTAATTCTTTTTACTGCTGAGTAGTATTCCATGGCATGAAGGTACTACACTTTAACCACTGAAGGACATCTGGGTGGCTTCCAGTTTTTGGCCATTTGGAATAAATCTACTATAAACATTTATGCACAAGCTTTTGTGTGAATGTAAGTGTTCACTCTTCTGGACAAATGTGCAATGGCTGGGTCGTATGGTAACTGCAATGTTTAGTTTAAGACACTGCCAAACTGTTTCCTGGAATACCACACAATTTTACATACCCACAAGCAATGTGTGAGTGATATAGTTTCTCTGAAGCTTCACCATCATTTAGTGTTGTTACTATTTTTTATTTTAGCCATCCTAATAGCTATATATATACCTAGGATATCTTTGTGGTTCTAATTTGCATTTCTCTAATGGCTAATGATGTTGAACATCTTTTCATGTACTTATTTGCCACCCATATATCTCCTTCAGTAAAATGTCTGTTCATGTCTTTAGTTCATTTTCTAACTGGATTTTTTTTTAATTGTTGAGTGTTGAGAGTTCTTTATATATTCTAGATACCAGTCCATTTTGAGATGTGGGGTTTATAAATATTTTCTCCCCGTCTGTAGTTTGTCTTTTCGTTTTCTTAACAGTCTTCTGCAAAGCAAAAGTTTTCATTTTGATGAAGCTGAATTGATCAATTATTCCTTTTAGGATCATGTTTTTGATGTCAAGTCAAAGAACCCCTTTCCTATTACTAGGTCTCAAAGACTTTCTATGCTTTTTCCCCCACTAGAAGTTCTATTACTTTACATTTTGTACTTTATGATGATCTATTCTGAGTTAATTTTTTTCTTTTTTCTAAGGCATGAGGTTTAGGCTGAGGTTAATTTATTTGCTTCTGGCTATACACTTGCTCCAGCACCATTTTATTGAAAAGGCGATCTTCCTTACATTGAATTGCTTTTGCATTCTTTGTTGAAAATCGGTTGGACACATTTGTGGGCCTGTTTCTGGGTTCCCTTGATCTATGTGTCTATTTCTTCATCAATACCACACAGCCTTTATTACTGTGGCTAGTTAATAAGCCTTGATATAGGCCAGACTGATTACTGTGACTTCATTCTTCTTTTCCAAAACTGTTTTACCTATTCTAGTTCCTTTGCCTTTCTATATAAATTTTAGAATAAACTTGTCTATACTAACAAAAAGCCTCACTGAGATTTCCACAGGATTTATATTAAACCTGTACACATATTTGGGGAGAACTGACATCTTCACTATACCAATTCTGAGTCTTTCAATCCATGAATAGAGTAGGTCTCTCCATTTATTTAGACTTTCTTTGATTTCTTTCATCAGTATTTTGTAGTTTACGGCATACAAAATCCTATACATGTTTCATTAGATTTATACCTAAGTGGCGTTTTTTTTTAAAGTAAATGTGAATTACATTTTCTTTTGAATTTTGTTGTCTGCTTGTTCATGGTTAGTATATAGATATACAACTGATGTTTGTATGCTTATCTTTTATCTTGCTGAACTCACTGATTCTAGAACTGTCTTGAACATTTCTGGTGATTTTCTAGATAGATAATCTGTGTGTCTTTTCTTTCCTTTTATTTAGGGCTAGAATTACAGTAAAATGTTGAATAAGAGTGGTAAGAGATAATATCCTTGGCTTATTCCCCATCTTGCAGGGAAAGTTTTTTGTCTTTCCCCATTAAGTATAATGTTAGCTGTTGGTTTTTTTATAGATGTTCTTTATGAACTCAAGAAATTCCCCTATGTTCTTATTTTCCTGAGAAATTTCTATCATGAATGAGTGAATTCTGTCAAATACTTTGCATCAATAAAAAAGATCATGTGATTGGTTTTCTTCTTTACTGGGGTCTTAATATGGTGGATTACATTGATTAAATTTTCAAATACTGAACCAGTCTTGTATCCCTGGAATACTTCCCACTTGGGCATGGTGTATAATTTTTTTTCTGTATTATTGATTACTATTTGCTAGTATTTTGTTATAGGTTTTTGCATCTATATTCCAGAGGATATTGCTCTGCAGTTTTCTTTTTATTTTTTTCGTGGACTATCCTTGTTTGATTTTGGTAACAACGTAATACTAGCTTCTTAAACATAATTGGGAAGTGTTCCTCCTCTTCTATTTTCAGGAAGAAATTGTGTAGAAATTTAATTCTTCTTTGAATGGTTCTCCAGTGAAATCATCTGGTTTCCAGAATTTTCTTTTTCAAGAGTTTTTAAATTATAAATTCATTAGGGCTATTTAAATTACCTATTCCATATTGGATGAGTTGTGGTAGATCATGCTTCTCAAAGAATTTGGTCTATTTCATCTAAGTTGTCAAATTTATATGTCCACACTTTCTGACAGCATTTTCACATCTTTCTGATGTCTTCAGGGTCGGCAGTAATTCTTTCTTTAAATTTTAATATTGGTAATTCACACCTTCTCTAATTTTTTCTTTGTCAATCTTGCTAGAGGTTCTTCAATTTTATTAATCTTTTTGAAGAATCAGCTGGTTGTTTCATTGATTATCTCTGCTGTTTTTGCTTTTGATTTCATTAATTTCTGCCCTTTATTGTTTCCTTCCACTTATTTCACATTTAATTTGCTTTTCTTTTCTAAGCTCTTAAATTGGGGGCTCAGATTGTTGATTAGAGACTTCTCTTTTCTAATATATATGCGTAGTGCTATAAATTTACCTCTCATCACTCCTTTGGCTGTATCCCACCCAAGAGGGTGAGGAGTTCCTTGTTACTACTGGGTAGAGATGGGAATTCCAGCTCCACATTAGGGCTCTTCTGACACCAGCTTGGCTGGGAGTGGTAGGAGTGCCTTATTACTGTTCCCACTAACTCTCTGAGGAGGCTGGGGGCCACTTTACCACTGGTGGTAAAAATGCTGACTCTTCACCAAACCTCCTCTGCCACTACCCCAGTGGGGAGAGAGGCTGCCTTGTTACTGCCATGTCAGGATGGGCATCCAGGCTCCCTCAACGTGGTCTCCATTGAAGTTAGATGAAGAAAGGGGGAGTGCTCATTACTGCTGGGCTACAAAGTCCCAGTTATCTTCTGAGCCTTTTTGGACACCACACTTGCAGGGAGGTTTGAGATCCTAGTTATATCCTGTGAAGGGTAGAGGACTAGGCTTCTCACTGATCTTTGCTGGTAGAGGTGGGAGCACAGGCTTTTGTGTCTTGTTGGCTGAAGCCCAGCAGTTATTCAATAAAAGCTTCCTGCCTTGCAGGATACCCCTTCCTGGTCCTCTGGCTAGAGAGAGTAGGCTTTCATGAGGGCTTTGTTTTTTGGTCTCCACTTGTTGGTGTTTCTGAATTACTAGCTTCTTCAGTTCCAAGTCTGAGTTATATGAGGTAAAACAAAAACTCAGGGAACTCACCACCTGTCATTTCTGTGATCCCAAGTTCCCCAGCCAGTCTGCCTTATTTTTATCTCCTTTCGAAGTCTTCTTATGTCCGTTTTCTTTATAATATCCAGAGTTTGTAAGTCCATGCTTACTTTTTTAATGTTCTTAAATTCCGGTATTTCTTAGATTTCCCATAAACTGTAAAGCTAACACAGACACATATATGTAAAACAAGGTAGATCTGATTCTATAGAAATTTAACTTGCTATTCAATGTAAGATACTCTAAGATGAAGTTCTTCAGAATGAAGGGCACCTGAAATCTCATTAACCAGGATATATAATTTAGGCTAAAATAAAAATGGTGTGTATCTAATAATTTAATATCTGCAGAATTTGATAGCTGCAGACCAAATCACAGAGTTGTCATAATAAGCCATACTTTTGCCTAAATTTTCTATTAAACATTAGGCCAATGAAGATTGGCCTGGCATTGGTTAAAAGCTAAATTAGGTTATGAAAAGTAAGCAAATCACTGTACTCTCCTATAAATCAGCCACAGTCTTGGGTCTTTACTAACCATTTTTACTAAGCACAGTCCTCACTAACCATCAAAATAACCAACTTTCTTTTTTCAAATTCATCAAGTCAGTCTTGAGCAAAACTATTGATACATTCTTTTTTTTAAAATAAATTTATTTTATTTATTTTTAACTTTTGGCTGCGTTGGATCTTCATTGCTGCACGTAGGCTTTCTCTAGTTGTGGTGAGCAGGGGCTACCCTTCGTTGCAGTGTGCGGTGCATGGGCTTCTCACTGCGGTGGCTTCTCCTGTTGCAGAGCATGGGCTCTAGGTGCACAGGCTTCAGTAGTTGCAGTGTGCGGGCTTCAGTAGTTGTGGCACGAGGGCTCGGTAGTTGTGGCTCATAGGCTCTAGACTGCAGGCTCAGTAGTCATGGCACACGGGCTTAGTTGCTCTGTGGCATGTGGGATCTTCCCGGACCAGGGCCCGAACCTGTGTCCCCTGCATTGGCAGGCAGATTCTTAACCACTGGGCCACCAGGGAAGCCCCTTTCAATACATTCTTTTCTAAAAATTTGAGTTTCACATATTACTCTGTATTAGGAATTCCTCTGTTATATTTTCCTTTGCTCAACGTAATTTTTCCTTACTAATGGACATAACTTTAAAGGCAATTTATTGCAAAAGCTAAGTACAAAATTCTAAGCTTATAGGTGACATCCATTTTTATAACATTTAAACTCCTCTGTGGTAACCAAATGATGATGATAAAAATGGTAACAGTAACAATAATGCTCAGTAATTAATACTAGCCCACGCTTTACATCCATTACCTCATCTAACTCTCACGAAAATGTGACAGGGTAGGCATGATCCACAACATTCATGTCCTTCTACACACAGGGAAAACTGAGATGCAGAGAGGCAAACTCAAGTTCCCAAGATCATATAAATAGTAAGGGGTAGAAACAACATGAGTTTTTAGGGGAGCTCTTAACCACTATACTTCCCTAACTCCCAGGAAAAGATTTCATCATCCACCCCTGTCTGCAGTCAGCATTTGTCATGAGCATGAAGACAGAAATATGGACTGTCCCCTCCTTCTGGTTGGAAAATAACCCTGGAGGTATAGTTCACTCATCTCCGATTTCCTAGGTTAGTTCTGAAAGAGGGTGTTACGAGACCCAAGCCTTTTCCCTCACTCCCATGTCCTTAGGATAATTATACTTTCTTACCCTTGCTGATTTTTCTAATTACAAAATATATGCTAGAATATTATTTGAGTGGAAATATATATTCAAACCCCACAGACATGTATAATGTAGTTAAGAAAATAAATTCTTTAAATTCCTTACTTAACTCAAACTCAAGTGTTAATAGATACTTCCAGAATTTTTCTAGACATAGAACTATATCTACATATTCATGGAAAACAAATATATACATATAATAACACAGCAGATATGTGTATATGCCCATGTATTTTACAAAGGTGAGACACTTCATATGTTATTCAAAAATGTCCTTTGTTATTGTTCCCTGAACAGCAGATCTTCAACGTTAATCTATTGGGTTGGCCAAAAAAGTTCTTTCGGGTTTTTCTGCAACATCTTATGGAAAAACCCAAATGAACTTTTTGGCCAACACGCAGTATTTGAGAAGAACAGACTTACCTATGTTTTTAATTATTTTATAGATTAATTGATCATTTTGTTTTTCTTTTTTATGGTACATAAAACTATGGTGAATCTTAATAGGGAATCTCAACAATAGAGCCAAAGTACAACATTTAAAAAATTGAGTATTGGTTAAGAAATTACATTATCTTAGATTTTCTAGAATGGTTTCAGTTTTATGTAATTTTTTCCTTTCCAGTACAGGTTATTTGTTAAATATTTAACTATATAATATTAAGTTTTTAATTTTGAAAGACTTTTCACATCTCTATATTCTCAAACTTCAATCCTTATACCTTACACCATGCAAAAAAATTAACTTAAAATGGATCACAGACCTAAATGTAAATTATACAACTTCTAAAAGAAATATAGCAGAAAAAGACTGCATTTTGACTTTGAGTTAGGCCAAGATTTCTTAGCTTCTACACTAAAAACACAATCCACAAGGGGAAAAAAAAAGTGAAAAATTAGACTTCATAAAAATTAAGAACTTCTGGCTCTTCAAAAGACACAGTTAAGACAATGGAAAGAAAAGCCAGACTTATACAAAATGTTTGCAAATCACACATATAATAAAGGAATTGTATCCAGAATATATGAAGAACTCTTAAAACTCAAAAAAGAAAAAAAAGGAAACTACAACCCAATTAAGAAAAAATAAGCAAAGGATTTATATATTCTAAGCAGCTAGATATATTCTTCATATATAATACCATAATTTATATATACACCATAGTTTAGTTGTCTAACTCTTTAGGGAAATTATTAATCTTATGCTTCCTCCAGCTCTTCAGTTTCAATGATTAGGATGTTATGCTAATTGCTTTTTTTGTACAAGGCTTGTTAAATCGTAGGAGAGAAGACCATCAGCACACGATCAGTCCTTTTACAATAAATTTACATCAGTAGCTGCTAGAGAAAGAGAAAGAAGGGAAATGGAAAAAGAGAGAGAGATTCAGGTAGAAATAATGGTACTTTACTCTATAAAATAGACTTCTCCGTTTTCGGTATAGGCCATCTCCCAGTTTTCAGGTAGAGGACCTAAATTATCCTCTGCAGAAAGAGGTAGGTATTGAGGGAACTTCTGAGAAGGGTCCGTGATGGGAGCGGCGATGATGCTACTATTGACAGGCGGGAGCGTTGCTTCTTGAAGACTGTGCTCTTCTTGGTCACCAGAATCGGCTGTTTAATCATGGGGAGAGAAAAAAACCATCGTCAATCATACCCCAAACTGAGGTGTTCACTACTGTGGGCATCTATATTCTTAAAAGCCTTCATCCTTTCCTAATTGCTGGACATCGACTATACTGTTTTATTTAGATGAAAGTTCTTTTAATAGAAAACATCAAAATGATGAATCAACTTGATTTTACTGAAAAAGAAAGAAGGGAAAAACATGCTCAAATAATGAATTGCTCACAATCTTGGAAATATCAAAGAAGAAACACATTCATGACTCAAACCCTCAAGTCCCTTAAACTAAGAAGGCCATCAGGTCACAGACTGAGCTGCACTCTCATCCCGTAGGTATCATTTGGTTTCATGACTGAAGAGGACTTTTGGAGGCAAGAAAAAAATCAATTCCAAAAAGTTTAGAATATAAAGACAGCTCTACCACTGAGTCAGATTCTAGCCTCCTTGGGAAAAGTGAGGAGAATGTTACTGTGAAAACCAGGACAGTTACCTCCAGAACAGTATTGTGTTGGTGGACTGCTTTGACTTGAGTCCTGAAGGCTCTAAGTACCTGAGTCTCCTTGCCTTCTTATTAACTAGAAACATCAGGAGGTGATGTCATCGAAGTCTCCACAAACGGCATTGTTGACATTCTCAATCTCCATGGGGCTTTAAAACATATTAATCTGGGGATGTAGTCATTTTCTATCTCCCACAGTAATTCTCCTGCAGACATTTCTGATTTACTCAAAGCAGACTGAGGAATAATAAAAGGCTGTTTTCAAATCTTCCCCCGATCAATAGCTCCCAACAACACACATGAGAATAAAGGTAATCCAAAAGTTGGATGGAGGACATGTCAAGCCTATTAAATAACCACCTCCACCCAAAATCCACCACCGTTGACGAGGCCAAGTGGCCTTTCCCTGCCTTGCATCTATCCCCTCGTCTTCTGGTACAACCGCTCAGATCTCCATTCGGAAATCATCTCCTCCATTCAAGGTCCATGTGGTCCAGGTGGGGACTGACTATACCCACTCCAAGTTCATGCAGTGGGCCCAAGTCACACCCATATCACTCTTGCCTTTATGACTGGATCAAGCACATGGTCCAAGGCAAACTAGTGTAGGCATGGAAGTGCCTGCTGGAACTATCAAGCAAGAGGTAGCCTCTTGATGCTGAAGTTATTAAGCTGATAGATTCCCATGTTGTAAAGCTTGGCAAGACTTGTCTGAAAATTAAACTCATGTAGAGGAAAGCAGAGATAAAATACAGAGAAAGTCGCCTAATACCCCTGATGAAGCCTCTCTGATTTCATGTACTCCTGGCCTCTTCAATTGCTTGATCTCCTAAATTCCCTTTCCTGCTGAAACCGATTTGAGTTGATTTTACAATTTGCACTGATGAGTGCAGGTTAATACAACAACTATTAAGTTTGAAGGAAAAAGAGGAAATTAGGCCACTATGGAAGAAAAAATTTGAAATTACTAATCAATAGCAAAAATTCAAAACATGGCAAGAATTAAGAGATTCACCCTTAATTCTCTAGGAGGGAAAATGTATTCATTTCTGGTACATCATTGGAAGGTACCCTTCTTAAGCTTAAGTGTATATAAGAATCACCTGGAGAGATTTTTGTTTGTTTGTTTTGTTTTGTTTAATATTTATTTATTTATTTGGTTGCACCAGGTCTTAGATGTGGCATGGGGGCTCCTTAGTTGCTGCTCGCCAGCTCCTTAGCTGCAGCATGTGGGCTCCTTAGTTGCAGCATGTGGGCTCCTTAGTTGTGGCATGTGAACTCCTAGTTGCAGCATGCGTGTGGGATCTAATTCCCTAACCAGGGACGAACCCAGGCCCCCTGCATTGGGCGTGTGGAGTCAACCACTGTGCTACCAGTGAAGTCCCTGGAGAGATTGCTAAAATGCAGACATGGCTCCCTACTTCAGACAACAGATTTGGAATTAGGTTCAAAAACGTGTATTTTGAGAGCACCCAGGTGATGGAGATTCAAATACAAGCATTACACTTTGAAGACAGAGATACAAAAATTGCTCAACAACAAAAAATCACTAGAACCTTTAGCTTCTAGGAGGGGTTTTGCTCAGCTGGCAATGTGACAGGGTACGGTGCAGCCTCGGGGTACAAATTCCTATGACCACTGATGCCAGGTCGGAGACACAAATGATGTATGTCTAGAACACTGGAGAGGGTGTATCCTTTCTGAAAGGAGCAGAGAACTCAGCGCCAGACAATTAGCATCCTGGGGAAAAGTGTACTCAGGGTTTCCGGATTTCTGATTTTTTCAAGAGAAGGTGGAAATCTATATTTTTATGCAAAACCTTCTAATTTTCCAATCCTAATTCCTTTTAAAAATAAAGCGGTGTAGCACAAGCAAGAAAATGAAAGATAGTGATTATAAGCACTGACTCTGAAGCCAGAATGCTTGAGTTTGAATCCTGGCTTTACTCTTGACTAACTTGGGAAACACACTCAACCTCTATGTGCCTTAGTTTCCTTATCTGTAAAGTGGGGATAATAACAGTACTTACCTCATAAGGTTGTGGAGAGGAATAGTTTATGTAAAGCACTCAGTACAGTAAACATCATCTTATTCATTAAAGTTGTTATTATTAAATTTTGTTTGCAGGTCAGAGCTGGCCCTCAGGCTGCCAATTCATTACAAATAGGCAGAAAAAGGATGGATTTGACAGCAAACCACAGAACAAATCATAGTGTGCCTATTTCTAACTATGTGACGTTAGAAGAGACTTTACCTTTCTGAGCATTTGTTTCCTCATCTGTAAAATGGGCATAACACACATACCACAAAAAGGGAACTACATGAAAAACGCCTGCAAAAGTGCCTGGAGCTCAGTGAGTGCTCAACAGAGCTCAGGACTTGGATGTGCTACTGGAAACACCAAGGGTCGAGGTCAGTGATCATCTATTAATATGATATTTAAGAGTCAGAGAAGTGCTGGGACAATAGTAGACATTCCAATAATTTTACTGAAACATTTTAATTAACCTATTTTAATAGAAACTGGATGTAACAGGAAAAGGGTGGTGGCCACAGGTGGGCCACTACATATGAAAAGAGAAACAACTTGCTTTAATCCTGAAGGTACACAATTCATGGAAGGGGAGGGAAAGAAGGGGGGAGGAAAAAGTCCTGCCGGTACTTCAAAACCTCGACTACACGAAGGGAATATTAGCTCACTGAAAAAATATATATGTAATTTTAATTTACTACAGAAATAAGAAATCCCTCCAGCAACTAGACCTTATTTTAAATTATCCAAATATATTTTATTTTATATGTTTTCAGTGTCTTCTTAAAGAAAAAAAGCTTTATTTACATATGATTGACATACAAAAAGCTATAGATATTAATTTTTCAGCTTTACTGAGGTATAATTGACAAAGCTGTAAGATATTTAAAATTCACATTGTGATGATTTGATACACATGTACATTGTCAAAGAATTCCTCCCATCTGGTTAATTGTTAAAAAAAGGTGACAGATATTTAATGTATACAACTTGATATGTTTGGTTTTCTGTTTCTTCCTTCTAGTTCGGGAGAACCTTAAAACAATCTCATTCTCTGAAAGAAAATCAGAAGTCCAAAAATGAGAGACTGGGGCACACATAGAGCAGATTCCAAAATTTCACAGTCCTAATCATGGCTTTGACTTTACACATGCTCTGACTTCAAAAACGCTTTCATTTAATTTACCAAACATTTAAGAGCACTGCTATCACTCTCTTACTAAAGATTGCCAATGCATCCAAAGAGGACAGGTAGAATGAATTACTGGAACACAGAGTGGGTAAGCAAACAGGAGGCTGGATTCTTGCATTGTCTAGTGAGCTTATTAACACACACTATTCCTCAGTGTTCTCATCTGCAAAATGGGGAAGATAATACTTAGGCAGCCTATCAAGATCTCCAGGAGGTTTATAGGATACCTGTGAAAATGATTCATAACCGTAAATAAACATGTAAAACATGTTCATTCATGGTAAGTCAGAAGCTTCCCAGCATTTACATACACTGACACACTTGGGAGCATTTGAAGGTGACTTTGACAACATAAGCTCATGTCAAATATACATTCTGGAGCTTATTTGAAATTACACATGCATTCAGATTTATGTGCCTCCCTCACTGTGTACATAACCAGTCAAAACCTTTGAGGCTACAAAGGGCTAATAAACTTGATTTAAAACACAAATGACACAGTGGATGAGCCACGCAGATTCTGGAGTCAGACTTTTTGGGCTGAAATGACAGCTTTCACCCTCACTGGCTTTGCGATACTGGACAAGCAATTAGACCTCCCTAGTATATGCATGAGAGCTTAGCAAAGTGCCTGCCACAGAGCACTGGGGAACCATTAGCTCTTTTGGTAATATCATTATCTCTTGACATTCCAAAGCAATATCTTACCATTAACTGCTAATGAAAAAGCAGCATCAGCAGTCTAATGTTCAACAACAGGGAGGCTGTTGGGAAAACAAGCTTAAGAACACAACTAAATAACATTTTTGGTGTCTCTTAGAGGTGGTTAATGGATGGATCAGCAACTTTTTAGTTGCAGTGGTTTGTTATATATTTTTCAAGTTGTCTATAATGAACAAAATACTTTCACAAATGTTTTAATTTATTTGTATAAATAACTGTGTGCTTTGCCCAACAGTGTAAGTCTACCTTCATGAAGCACAAATTAACAGTGTTCTCTCTCCAGGGCCTCCTTTAGGTCTGTAATTTGGGCATAACTTGTAGGAGACTGTCCTACTGCCTTGTGTTCAACAGTCAAGTTCTACGGTGAGAATCTGGGATGACTTCTCATTACTCAGCTCCTGCCTCCATCTTTGGTTGCAGAAAGGAAGGAAGGAAGGAAGGAAGGAAGGAAGGAAGGAAGGAAGAAGCGACCTCCCCAGGATGCTCCTGGCCTTAAACTCCCTGCTCTTTTATCAGCAGATAGTGCTAATGTTATTTAGGCATGTTATTTAGACATTTTGTGCCCCCTTCAAAAGAACCAAGCAGAAGTCAGCTGAGATCGTACCAAGAGCCTGTTATTAAAAATATCCTGGTAAATATCATTTTAAATAGCTCCATAGTGTTTGTACATTTGAATCTGACACTCATGCCTCTATCACAAATGGCTCAACCAGAAGTCAAGACTTCATTATGGTACTGCCACTCTGTGCTCGAAGCAGCTGGTGGATTGCTACTTAAAGAGGTTCAGAGCGCAAGATGCTTTGACACAGCTAGCTTGATACACATATCACAGACTGGGTAGTCTCAATTATTTGAAAGAATTCATATGAGTCAGGGTATGACATGTTGTCAGCTGTCATACTTGCAGTTTGGTAAGTGAGGAGGCATTTATTCAAAATATCCCTTCTGTATTGAAGATACCCTATCACTTGTATATCTCAGAATCAAGTCTCTCTCCATGCATCCCATCAGGCGCCACTTGGCTTTCTTTTTTTGTGCAGAAACTAATGATCAGACTGCCTTTAGCAATGATGACCCAGGCCCAGGTGGTTTTTTTTTTTTTTCCCCAACACCAGGAGTTCAAGTAGGGATGTTATGAGGTCAGATTTTCTGAGGCCTGGCTTCTAGAGACAGAGATTTACAGTGGTTAGAAATTGGAAAAGCATCAAGACCTACACTCAACTATCCCTACTCTGTTCTTGCTTTGTACTGAGAAATCTACTTAGTTAATGGAGGACAAATAAAGGCACCCAAGCTTCTTGGGGACCATCCAGTCAGCTTGGCAGAACTGTTTCGATGCATGTTACCCCCAAGGTCTTTCTATTTCTGTGACCACATCTACATTTTTGGGTTATATCATAATTTGCTATTCTTATTTGTTGGAAGATCAAGACATTAAAATAGTGGCTATTTTTTCTTCAAGGAAGTATTGTCTTTTTTTTTCATAATCTGCTTTTATTTCGGCGAGGACTACTATAAACGGATAAAATATTTTGAAGTGGATGTAATTAACTGATTTCAATAAACAAATATGTAGCAATGGGTAAATTTATTCCAGGTATTGCAACTGTAGGTCAGCCACTGGCCTAATCCATTCTAATTGAGAAAATGGAAATTTTCCTGGACTCGAATTCTTAGAGCTGGAAGGGGGAACCTAGATGTGATCTGATCCTAACCAGTCATTTTACAGATGAGAGCAGTTAGACAGTATGTTCATAATAAGACAGCTACCACGAACAAAGCTAGGACAGCAAGCCAGGACTCCTCCTTTCCCTAGTGCTTCTTATGGAAGGGTTGGGTTACCGTTACAATGATAAGCCATCAAAGAATTTTTTAAATTGTTGCCTTGAAAAATTTTAGCCTTCAGAAAGGCCCATACAGGCAGGAGAAAGCATTCAACTAACACAAACTTTTTTCTAAATATCCTAGTAGACTTGGTAGCACAAGGAGGAAAATACAGAACTGTAACTCTAAAATATCAAAGAAAATAAGTATAGGAAAAACAGAAAAAACAAGCGGTCATCAAAGTCACAACATTATCGACGAGTAACTCATGTCTTATTCAGTTGCGACACTGTGAGTTACTATACAAGGTCAAACCCCCAAAGAGTCAAAAATATTACTGAACAGTTCTGGGTCACTGCGCTAACCCAAGGAATGTATATCACAGCCTCTGTGAACGGTGCCTCCAGGGAACGTGCAATTCCTAACCTGTACATCCTTATTCAGAGGACTTGTCCTTGAAGATCTCCTCATAAAATACAGCCTACCGAAGCTTGGGCGTAGATAGCCCTGAATGTATATATAAAAATATAATGCAATGAGTAATATATGCTATATAATATAAAATACATATGCAGTATAGAATCTTATAGTATTTATTACTTTTTCATCTTTTCCCTCTTAGGGAATATAGCAGAATTTGCATAAGTTAACACATGATTTATTTCCATTGTATCTCTACTTGCAAAGGTATGAGAAAAAAGGATGCTGCTAGCCTTCCATACAGCATCAAGTGATATTAAACTATTAAACAAATTCTCCTATTTGTCTTTACAAGCAATCAGCCATAATTATGATGGAGCAGTGTCAAGACTAAGTAATGAATGAACAAAACAGATTTTTATGGATATCATTTTGAACAGAAAGAAAGGATGCTCGTTATTCTTGATTTCCTTCCACAAACACTGCCCTCCTGCCCCTTTAAGATAGCTGGGTGAAGTTAAAATACTCTTGCCAAGAAGCATGAAAAACAGACCAGAGAAAAGACCATCTCTTCCCCAAGCACCATGTGGTCAGAGTTTGAATTCTGGAAATCCTTCCAAATTCCTCCTGAGAATAGAAACCTTCTTGTAACTCTTCACAAAAGCCTCCCCCAGCCCTCCTTCCCTAAGTCCAACGAGGGAGAACATCATCTGGTCTTTACCTGTAAAGCTACTGTTCATTTCAGGAACATCATCCTCTTCCTCATTCTCCGCGTGGACTATGCCAGCATTTTGCATATCATTGTAGGACTTGGTTCGCTTTGGGGTTGACTGCTTGGAGCCAGAATGAAGGCTTTGCAAGGCATCCGTCGTGATCACTTTCCCACTGAGTGGCTGGCTAGGAGGTTTGGGTGTCCCATAATAGTTTCCTAGGTGATGGAGAGACACATTTGCATGTTTCAGAAAGAATACTTTGTTTCTCTCAAGACTGCAAATCCAAATCTCTCAGCCCATTAAAAAAATTTTTTTTTAAACTAGAAAACCAGAACAAACTGTATTTCATTTCTAGAATGGGTTAGAAAACATGTCAGTCCTACCCAGTTAGACATGGTGATTTCGGAAGCCAGGAGGAAAGCTGCATTGTGATGGGGCAAAGAACCTACTAGGGCTAAAAATAAAGGCGTCTGTGCTGAATGGCAGAGCTTCATCCTCATTACATTTGAATTTCAATCGGTCACCTTCTTACATATATGCACCAGCATAATGCAGAATCCAATTTAGAGAGAGTGGCACACAAAATAACAAATTCATTACTGCCGGCACCCTTACAGGCCAACAAAGTTGAGGTCACCCTCCATTAATAAGGGGACTCCTCAAGAGGGAACCAGGGCAATATTTTTTTAAAAAGGAAAGTGAACACCACGTGGCGCCTCTTTAACTGAATGGCAGGCCTGACTCTCAAGGTCATGTGTGGTTGGAACAAATCCTCACCCAGTTTTAAGAGGAAACTCTTGTGTCGACAGTGGCATCCCTCATGGGTCACTCGTTTAGTAAGTGCCCATTTTCACTTTTAGCCACTTCCCCCAGAGTTTGCCGCAGGTCTGACTGTCATGTGTGCTAAGTGACTCTGAGTGGTGCCTGTATGGGTTTTTACATTTTAATTTTTATTTTAATATGTGTATTCTTTTTTTTTTTTTTTTTTGCGGTACGCGGGCCTCTCACTGTTGTGGCCTCTCCCGTTGTGCAGCACAGGCTCCGGACGCGCAGGCTCAGCGGCCATGGCTCACGGGCCCAGCCGCTCAGCGGCATGCGGGATCCTCCCGGACTGGGGCACAAACCTGTGTCCCCTGCATCGGCAGGTGGACTCTCAACCACTGCGCCGCCAGGGAAGCCCTAATGTGTGTATATTTTTAATGTGCAGTAGAAAAATCTAACTAGTAAGTGATGTTAGTAAAATATAACATTTACTTCTAAAACTTAAGTGATAAAACAATACTTTATAAAACTGACTTTTTTAAACTTGCAGTTAAACCTGAAGTTTAAAAAAGCAGCTAAATTTAATAAGAAATTAATTGAGTAAATAATAGCAATGGTAACGATGAGTTTCCTTTTGAACACCTAAGGTAAAAATTGAGTTCTTTTAAAGAAAACCTGAAGTAAATAAAAGATACTATGTTAAGATATAGACAAAATCATGAAGGTGAGTCATGAATGGCCAAAGTTTGAAAAATACAGCTTATAATCAATAATATTCAGTGACTACATGATAAAAAAAAATCAACATCAGAATGCCATTGATCCATTCACCCTCTCACATCAAAGGAGTTAGGCCAGGAAGATAGATCATATTGAGTCCTTCAAAGAATCGTAAGTAGGGGGCTTCTCTGGTGGCCCCTGAAGCAGGGGACACGGGTTCATGCCCTGGTCCGGGAGGATCCTGCATGCCGCGGAGCGGCTAGGCCCGTGAGCCATGGCTGCTGAGCCTGCGCGTCCGGAGCCTGTGCTCTGCAACAGGAGAGGCCACAACAGTGAGAGGTCCGCGTACCGCAAAAAAAAAAAAAAAAAAAATCGTAAGTAGGGACTTCCCTGGTGGTCCAGTGGTAAAGAATCCGCCTTTCAAAGCAGAGGATGTGGGTTCGATCCCTGGTCAGGGAACTAAGATCCCACATGACTCGGTGCAACTAAGCCTGCGTGCCACAACTAGAGAGAAGCCCGTGCACCACCAATGAAGAGCCCACACGCCGCAACAAAGACCCACCGCAGCCAAAAAACAAAAAAAAGCCTAAGTAACGTTTGTAATTCTATGCTTAGTAAGGTATAATTTGTAAATAATAACAAATCCTGTACACAGTTGCTTCCCAAGAATCTTACGCATTGTCTAACCTCAGCACATAATTGTATAAAATACACATTTTATCATACAAGCACAAAAAGAAAAGGACACAGTAATATGCTGCTCAGCATGAGACACATAGGTGATAAAGAATTTATATCCATTAAATTTATCTTTATAATTAAAATTTCTTTCTTAACACAATTTCTCTGAAATATTTTTTGAATCATCAAATTTATGAGTATATGCACCCACTTTCTTTGAGAGTGGTGTAAACAGCATGTTGCAGCAGGGGAACCCTGAAAATGCATATTAAAAAGAGTGGTAGACGACCGAGCACCATGTTTGAATTTGAAGGAAACCAAATAGAAACCTGGTAAGTGCATTGTGGTGGCTTGTATTCAATTCAATCATTACAGTTCTTTCACAGAAAGTAATATTTCAACCTCTTCAAAAAACTTCTTTCAGGTTTCCAACTTAAAGGTATAGGGATTGAACAAAACTAGCTTGAAGAAAAGGCATCCATGTATGTTTTTAGAGACTAACAAAAGCACAGGGAAGAATGAACAAATGTATGAACCAAGACTCAACCCGCATTTCTAAAGAGGTTACAACCACAGGATGAATCGTGCCTTTGATGAAGTTGGAACACAGCCGCAGCACTGACTATTTTCATGAACTGAAGACTGTTAGTGAGGTTTAGGTAAGTAAAACAGCTAACTATTTACACAGTAATCTTCACCGTGGACAAAAGATGAGACAAACCTCTAACGAACCTAATTCTAATTCCTTATGATCACTATTATACAAAAACATCATGTACATTTTTGACTTAGAGGTTAAAGTAAGACCAATGTCTGCAAATAAGAATCTTACACTGAAAGATGTGACTAAAAGATAGGATCCTTTATTCATAATTTTATAATTATAATTTTGCAATCATTATCACTCATTTTCAGCGCCATTAAGCCAAGGGAATGTTCATGAAACTACCATCATTTAAAAATCAATTAAGGGCTTCCCTGGTGGCGCAGTGGTTCAGGGTCTGCCTGCCGATGCAGGGGACACGGGTTCGTGCTCCGGTCCACGAAGATCCCACATGCCACGGAGCAGCTGGGCCCGTGAGCCATGGCCGCTGGGCCTGCGTGTCCGGAGCCTGTGCTCCGCAACGGGAGAGGCCACAACAGAGAGAGGCCCGCGTACCGCAAAAAAAAAAAAAATCAGTTAAAACTTAGGCATCCTCAGTTTAGGACAGAAATAAATGTTTGAAAAAGAAACGTTCTAGTTAAATTTGACAAATATGTGTGGATTTTCCTCAGTTGTCAAGTTCAGGGTCTTTCTGAAGTTAATAAGTGATTAGCAGATTTCTCAATGCAATTACAAACTCCTCGCAAAAACCCACTTATTCATCATTGTTTCCTCTTTCTGGAAATTAGTTTTAAGATCAATTGGAGACAGATAAAAGCACATATTAATAGGTTGAACCGTACATAATTGGTGTTGTAAAAGAAAAACTGTCGAGTATCAGCAATTTCATTTGGGTTAATCTAATGTATAGGCATTGGGAGCGCTGGGCACATGGCAGTGACAAAGAACTTGGAAGAGGACAGCCTGGGATTCAAATGCCAACTTCACTGCTAATTGGTTATATAACCCTGGCCAAGTCATTTAACCATTTTTAAAAAAATCTTCATCCTCTTCTGTAAAATTGGGAATTTTAAGAATACCGAGTTTCTACCTAGAGTGCCTATTATGAGAATGCAATGAGATAGTCCATTTCATACCTTTAGCACACAAAAAAGGCTTCACTACAGGGAGGCTTGATAAATGCTACTTAATGTTAATAGTGTATGTTTCTAATGTTTAAAATGAGGTTCCTTACACCTTGTTGGAAGGATTAATGAGACAATGTGTCTGAAGTGCTTGCCACATGGTAACTGAGTACCATCCCTTTACTGATGTAAAGGAACAAGCAATGCCAATGACCAAATAACCTTGGGCAAGTTATTTACTCTCAGTCTCACTTTCTCTGTGCAATGGGAATGGTAGCATGAGCTTTAACAACATCACAGGATTATCATGAAAATCAAATGATGTAACTTTCTTTTCCTTTTTTTTTTTTTTTGCGGTACGCGGGCCTCCCACTGTTGTGGCCTCTCCCGGCGCAGAGCACAGTCTCCGGACGCGCAGGCTCAGCGGCCATGGCTCACGGGCCCAGCCGCTCAGCGGCATGCGGGATCCTCCCGGACCGGGGCACGAGCCTGCATCCCCTGCATCGGCAGGCAGACTCCCAACCACTGCGCCACCAGGGAAGCCCAAATGATGTAACTTTCTTGAAGGTATCCTGTAAACTATAAGGTATTATAAGTATGAGACCATGTAATTATTCAAATTTCTCCAGTATTTCTAATTTCCCGTATTGCCTACAACCTTTACAGAAAAGCTTCTATCTCGTGGTTTTCTAAGGGCAGAGGGTTCAACTTTCCTTTGCAGATATTTTTTAAAAAATCATCTGAATCAGTGACCAACATTTAAAAACTGAATATTTCTGATTAAAACCTGGATATACTGGGAGGTGCTGCCTGACAAACTGTAAAGTCTGGTTCTTTGGATTTGTCTTTTATAGGCAATGTTGGTGACAAGTGTGTGACCAAATTCACCAGGAACACACTCACTGAATTAAGGATTTCTGCACAAAGGTTTTGGCTCCTACCCTTGGTCTGCCCAGCCCTTGCCAGACAAACACCTGGCCTCAATCTAGAAGAGTGCCCTAAGGCTGTTGCAATGCAAAGGTCTGGGCAGGTTAAGGGGCATGCACACCGGAGGGATAGAAGAAAACCTCAAAAATCCTCTACAATTCACAGACTGGTCTTGGAGTGAATTGATTTTGGGTGAATCTGGTTTTGGACCCTGCACTTCTGGCTGATGGGGTCATGCCACAATCCCACGTTGTCTTTCCATGCAACCAAGGGCCAGATGGCTCATGCACTCCCCCATCTGCCACAGTTACCACCAGCACTGCCTCTACCAGGCCTATATACTCTCTCACTCCACCTACCCGGATGCCCAGGCACTTAAATTAAAAACCCCACCCTTCTGGGAGATTCTCCACCTTTATCAGTCATTCCCACTCTGGCCACCATCAGACCAAGCCTAACCATGGGAGAAACACAAACCTTACAGAGAGTATGCACAGGAGACTTCCTGTGAAGAATATATGAATTGCTTAATGGTACTAAATAAAAATCATTTGAAGAATTATAAATGAATAAAAGATTAATTTGGGTTATCACTTGGCAGTCTGCATCGTTTCTAAGAGACCTGACCATCTCACAGTCCCCATGTTAGCCGACACACATCTCCTGAGGTAGCCGGGCTCCCTCCCAAGTGACAATGTGAGAGTCCTGGCTACTATTTTCAGAACTGGTTCTACAATACAACTCAGCAGGGATGGTGGCTAGGGAGGGAGGGGAGGGCAGGGAAGACACAAGAGAAAGCCATCGCTGGCCTTAATTAACACGCACACACTTTGGTCACGAAGAAGCCAAAGAAAATATTTTCTGACACACATTTAAAAATTAATGGGGACTGAAAATCAATTTTTAGAGCTTGATAAAATATTGAAGGCGGACCGTAACCCTGAGTTTTAGGCCAGAATGAATCAAATCCATACAGCCTCTCGCTTTGTACAAATTTAGTATTCACTCATTCATTTCCTTACCAAGAACCTCTTGTTATGCCAGCCACTATGCTGGAAAGGTGAAAATGGGACTAAAACATGATCTTCACAAATGCTCTTCACAAATGTACATTGGTTTTTTAAACTTTGTGCAAATAATAGTTACATTAAATGGAGATTCTCTTTCAGAAGGTCAAGGTGAGGTCTGAAATTTTGAATTCTGTTGAATTTATCAGACTGTTTAATGAATCAGTACCTGTCTTTACGTCTAGACTGTAAGCTCCATGGAGGCAGCAGCCACATGTGTTTTGTGCACCACTGCATTCCCAAACCAAACATGGTCCCAGGCACACAGTGTCACTCAGTGATTCTTTGCAGGATGAGTAACCAAACAAGCGGAGACAGCACACATAAATCCCAGCTGGGGATGCTCCTCAATACCTATGATGTGGAACTGGTTTTCAATCGCATGACTCACAGCAGTTTCTCTCCAGTCCATCAATTCTATCTGAATGATCTCAGATCCATATCACTTCACTTTGCCAGTTGCTTGCTCAACACATAATGGACTCCCCCATTTGACACAGTTCCAACCAGCACTGCCTCCACCTGCCCTATACACTCTCTCACTCCACCTACCTGGACGCCCAGGCAGTTAAATTCAAAACCCCACCCTTCAGGGAAACTCTCCACCTTAACAATCATTTCCACTCTGGTCACCATCAGACCAAGCCTAGCCATGGGAGAAACACAAAGCTTACAGAGAGTATGCACAAGAGACTCCCTGCATCATTTCTAAGAGACACGAACCTGACCATCCCATAGTCCCCATGTTAGCCAACACACACTTCCTGAGGTGGCCGGGCTCCCACCACTTTCTTTTTACTCTTCCTTTTCCGACCCGCTCCACCCTACAAACCTATGACGTGCATGCACAGAAGGACAGTAAGCCCATGTCCTATAATTAGAGGTTTGTTCTTGCCAGTGCCATTTACCTTTGAATTTAAGACCAAAAAAGGGCAAAATAAGTTAATAGCTTTGTCAACCTAAGGTAAAGGACCTCTCTCTTTCCAGCCTCAGTTCTCATGGTATAAAGACTAGTATCCACCTAACAGAGACAGATGTCAACAGACCATGTGTATAAAGCACTCAGCATTATGCTGGCACAATAGTAGCATGTAATAAACCCCAGCATCTCAAACTGCGCCTGATGCTGTGAGCAGATAACAGCTCTCCTATGTAAAAGATGGCATTACCATCAAAGTATGTATTTAAAGAACAACATTAGGGCTTGCATGGTGGTGCAGTGTTAAGAATCCGCCTGCCAATGCAGGCGACACGGGTTTGAGCCCTGGTCCGGGAAGATCCCACATGCTGTGCGCACAACTACTGAGCCTGCACTCTAGAGACCGTGAACCACAACTGCTGAGCCCACACGCCGCAACTACTGAAGCCCACATGCCTAGAGCCCGTGCTCCGCAACAAGAGAAGCCACTGCAATGAGAAGCCCGCGCACCGCAACGAAGAGCAGCCCCCACTTGCCGCAACTAGAGAAGGCCTGTGCACAGCAACAAAAAGCCAACTCAGCCATAAATAAATAAATAAATAAATTTATAAAGAACAACATTAACAAAAAGTTACCTTTATTGTGCACCTACCAGGTCACTTCCCACACATTCACTAATTCTAATCTTTAACAATCCTACAGAAAAAAAAAACATACATCAATATTCCCATTTTCAGATGAAGAAACAGATTCACACAATGCATAAGTGATGACTGGCATTTAAACATGGATCTGTCCTGATCATCTATGCTCTCGACTCCAGGAATTGCTGGGGATCTCTAAGCAGAAAATTAAGTGAAACTTTCCTGGCCTCTGCCTCCTCGTCTTCACAGGCAGAGGAACGGACAATTGTCGCACAGATTTTCTTCGGTTCTTTCGTTACCAACAGAGAACACTGCATGGTAGAGTTTGCCAACAGAGCTTATCCCAACAGACGGCTGCTGAGGCCTGCCAAAGAACAGGACTCCAGATGGTCTCGTCTTCCTCAATGACAAACAAGAACTCTCTTCACCCCTGCTTTATCTCCGTGTCCCCTCAAAGCAGACCCTTGGCAGCTGCATTTTTGTAGACCTTCTAGGAAGCAGAACAGTACCATTATTGAAGGCTGACACCCCCCCTTCGTAATTAACATGCAGAGATATGCAACCCATAACTCCAATTGGAAATGTCACACTGGCACCGCACTTCCATGCTGAGGGGCAATCTTTGCAGGGCTCAAAGGGTATAATCAGCCTCTTCTACCCAGAGGCATTTGTAAAACAGGCATGTTTGGAACCACCCCACTGAATAGTTCATCCCTTGTAAACTCTCTCCCGGAGGAGCCCCAAGGGCTGGCTGAGGCAGAAACCTGTCTTACTGAGCACAAATGTAGATAGGAAAAACAAAAAAGAAAGCAAGGCAAAAAGGAGATGGTGCCGCTGATTTATATCAAGAGCCTTATCAAATACGTTAGCTCACTGTCACAATTAGGAAGTTGGGCCAAGGAGGAAAGACACATTTAGTCTTGTCTTCTTTGCCTTGCCTTGATGTTGATTCCATCCAGCGACAGAATGAGAAGTTGGTTCAAATTGCAGAGCCAAGACCAATTATGAGCTCCACTCACAACTTTTATAACTTGTGAGGGGCAATAGTTAGGCTCCTTACACAGTGAGGAAGGGCCTCTACTCTGTTGGAGGGTACGTGTCATATACCAGGCATTATAGCTGATGGGGGTGGAAAATTTCATCATGGAGCCCCTGACCCCACTCCCCCCACCACACACACCAGATCTGGCCTTTTCCAGCGCTTCTTATCTCAGCAAACGGTTCCAGCAGCTACCCAGTTTTCTAAGACAGCAACTAGGAGTCATCCTAGGAAGAATATCATCACCTGAATCTTCTACTTCCTTCTTATGATAACCAATCCCCAAGTCCACGTAAACATCTCATACTGTTGATAAAACAATGTATAACTCCTCTAAAAATTACAGTATTTTCTAAGATACTAATACTAATAAAAGAGCATACCCCACACACACACAATCACACATATATCTCAAGATTCAGTCAACTTATCACCACCACTACCAACATAGGCTAAAGCTAACTCCATGTGGGGCTGCCAGATAAAATGCAAAACTGGTATTCTGTATTTTTATTTGCTAAATCTAGCAACCTAACTCTAGCTCAACCACCAGACCTCATCTCAATACTATAATGCTTCTCCATGGGAAGCATTTCCCAACCCCAAAGACAGCAAATCTCCCCATCATATGGTCTCCTTTAAATATCCTGATACCTGTAACATACATACAAATGTATATTTATTTCTGAGATTGTTTGAATAATGTGTCTCATGAACTAGACTGTAAGACCCATAAGGGCAATGCTCATGTCTGGTTTTGCTCAGCATTTTATCTTTAACGAATAAATGAATGAATGTACAAACTAGTAAGAGACTCTACAGGAAAAGTATCCATTTCCAGGCAGCAGACTCAGGAAAGACGGGCATCCCAGTCCTGCCTAGGACATGACCTGAGTGAGGGGCATTTGGCCGGGTTTTGTCCCCAATTCTCCTTGGTGTCTTAGACCAGCGGGCCCCAACCTTTTTGGCAGCAGGGACCGGTTTCGTGGAAGATAATTTTTTCACGGATGGGGGTGGGAGGAATGGTTCATGCGGTAGTGCGAGCGATGGGGAGCGGCAGATGAAGCTTCACTTGCTCACCCACCACTCACCTCCTGCTGTGCAGCCCGGTTCCTAACAGGCCGCGGACCCATACCGGTCGGCAGCCAGGGGGTTGGGGACCCCGTCTTAGACCATTCTCTCTCTGGATCTCAGTTCTGTCTTCTGAAGAGATGAGCTCTACTGCCTTTCCAGCTTTAAAATTTTACAATCCAGCAATTCTAAACCCCTAACAAATAGTGGACCTGAAAGAATATTTGGAAGGTTATCAGACCTTGAGGTTTTATTGGTTGACTCTAGTTGTCTGCCCTATCATATGTCACGGAATGTACATAAAGAAGATCACCTCTCCTCTGTAGTAACATCCTCTTTGGCAGGATTCAAAATTACACTTTCCTAAAGGAGCTTAACTCTTAAAAGATGTGCTCAGCTCTCTGAAGTCAGATGAGTGAGAAGGGAAGGATATTCTTGAGTAGGTTCTCACCCGTCCTTGCAGGAGCTTTCATTCTTCAATATATGCAAATCAATCAATGTGATACACCATATTAACAAATTGAAGGATAAAAATCATATGATCATCTAAATTGATGCAGGAAAAGCTTTCGACAAAATTCAACACCCATTTATGATAAAAACTCTTCAGAAAGTGGACAGAGGGGAACTTACCTCAACATAATAAAGGCCATATTATTATTACAAACCCACAGCCAACATCATTCTCAATGGTGAAAAACTGAAGGATTTCTACTAAGATCAGGAACAAGACAAGACTGGCCACTCTCACCGCTATTATTCAACATAGTTTTGGAAGTTTTAGCCACAGCAATCAGAGAAGAAAAAGAAATAAAAGGAATCCAAACCGGAAGAGAAGAAGTAAAGCTGTCACTGTTTTCAGATGAAATGATACTATACATAAGGAATCCTAAAGATGCTACCAGAAAACTACTAGAGCTAATCAATGACTTTGGTAAAGCAGCAGGATACAAAATTAAGGCACAGAAATCTCTTGCATTCCTATACACTAACGATGAAAAATATGAAAGAGAAATTAAGGAAACACTCCCATTTACCATTGCAACAAAAAGAATAAAATACCTAGGAATAAACCTACCTAAGGAGACAAAAGTTTCCTGTATGCAGAAAACTATAAGATACTGATGAAAGAAATTGAAGATGATACAAACAGATGGAGAGGTATACCATGTTCTTGGATTGGAAGAATCAACATTGTGAAAATGACTATACTACTCAAAGTAATCTACAGATTCAATGTAATCCTTATCAAACTACCAATGGCATTTTTCACAGAACTAGAACAAAAAATTTTACAATTTGTATGGAAACACAAAAGACCCCAAATAGCCAAAGCAATCTTGAGAAAGAAAAACGGAGCTGGAGGAATCAGGCTCCCTGACTTCGGACTATACTACAAAGCTACAGTAATCAAGAAAGTATGGTACTGGCACAAAAACAGAAATATAGATCCATGAAACAGGATAGAAAGCCCAGAGATAAACCCACACACATATGGTCACCTTATCTTTGATAAAGAAAGCAAGAATATAAAATGGAGAAAAGACAGACTCTTCAATAAGTGGTGCTGGGAAAACTAGACAGCTACATATAAAGGAAAGAAATTAGAACACTTCCTAACACCATACACAAAAATAAACTCAAAATGGATTAAAGACCTAAATGTAAGACCAGACACTATAAAACTCTTAGAGGAAAACATAGGCAGAACACTCTATGACATAAATCACAGTAAGATCTTTTTTGACCCAACTCCTAGAGAAATGGAAATAAAAACAAAAATAAACAAATGGGACCTAATGAAACTTAAAAGCTTTTGCATAGCACAGGAAACCATAAACAAGATGAAAAGACAGCCCTCAGAATGGGAGAAAATATTTGCAAACAAAGCAACCGACAGAGGATTAATCTCCAAAATATACAAGCAGCTCATGCAGCTCAATACCAAAAAAACAAACAACCCAATCCAAAAATGGGCAGAAAACCTAAAAAGACATTTCTCCAATGAAGATATACAGATTGCCAACAAACACATGAAAGGATGCTCAATGTCACTAATCATGAGAGAAATGCAAATCAAAACTACAATGAGGTATCACCTCACACCAGTCAGAATGGCCATCATCAAAAAAATCTACAAACAATAAATGCTGGGGAGAGTGTGGAGAAAAGGGAACCCTCTTGCACTGTTGGTGGGAATGTAAATTGATACAGCCACTATGGAGAACAGTATGGAGGTTCCTTGAAAAACTAAAAATAGAACTACCATATGACCCAGCAATCCCACTACTGGGCATATACCCTGAGAAAACCATAATTCAAAAAGAGTCATGCCCCACAATGTTCATTGCAGCTCTATTTACAATAGCCAGGACATGGAAGCAACCTAGATGCCCATCGACAAATGAATGGATGAAGAAGATGTGGCACATATATACAATGAAATATTACTCAGCCATAAAAAGAAATGAAATTGAGTTATTTGTAGTGAGGTGGATGGACCTAGAGACTGTCATACAGAGTGAAGTAAGTCAGAAAGAGAAAAACAAATACCGTATGCTAACACATATATGGAATCTAAAAAAAAGTTTCTGAAGAACCTAGGGGCAGGACAGGAATAAAGACGCAGAGAATGTACTTGAGGACACGGGGAGAGGGAAGGGTAAGCTGGGACGAAGCGAGAGAGTGGCATGGACATATATACACTACCAAATGTAAAACAGATAGCTAGTGGGAAGCAGCCTCATCGCACAGGGAGATCAGCTCAGTGCTTTGTGACCATCTAGAGGGGTGGGATAGGGAGGGTGGGAGGGAGACGCAAGAGGGAGGGGATATGGGGATATATGTACACGTAGAGTTGATTCACTTTGTTATACAGCAGCAACCAGCACAACAATGTAAAGCAATTATAGTCCAATAAAGATGTTTAAAAAAAAAAAAAAAAACCTGTCCTGGAAAATATAGCAGCCACCAGACACACAAGACTATTTAAGGCTAAATTCGTTTACACTATTAAACTTAAAATCCAGTTTCTCAGTCACAAAAATCACATGCAGCCAGTGGCTGCCATGTTGGACAGCTCAGAATACTGAACAGTTCCATTACTGAAGAAAGTCCTACTGGATGGCATTGGTTCTACAGGAATCAGGAAATGGTTCCCTGCTCGTCCATCTCCAGGACCAACATTCCGACCCTCTCTTGGTTCACTGCTTTGCTCTCTCTGAATCCAGGCTTTGTGACTGGTGCTGACACACTGAACTCATGAGATCCTCTGACGAGCTTCAGGTCAAAGGCCACCTCCTCCAGGGGACCGCCTCTGATGCGAGATTCGATGTAGCACCCTTGCTAGATGCTTCTGGGGCACCCTTGTAGTTTCCTTCTCAGAACATTCATCACGTCTCTTGAAATTGTTTAAATTTAATTTGTCTCCCAAGACTGAGGGTCTATAGAGACCCTAGAGCCACAAAAACCTGGGTTTGATTCCCAGCTCTGTCTTGGGCTCACTCCATGAACTAAGCAAAGACAACAGGCATTTCTGGGCCTCATACTCTTCTTTTGTAAAATGGGGATAAACTGTATGCAGCTCACAGGATTACTGGGTAATTAAGTGAGTTGGTACACATAATGTGCACTGAAAAGCACCCAGCACATAGTGTACACTGGACAAACATTGGCAGAAGTAAATAACTATAGAGCATAAGCACCTTCAAAGGCAGAGCTGCTTTGGTCTTCTGCCCTAGACATCACACCCTGTGCCTGGGGACAATGTTGAAACGAACTGTGTGGGCACAGAAGGGCTGCCTTTAAAACTGCACTGTCAGGAACTTGCTCTATAGATCTACTCAAAACAGTATAGTGAGATATTTGTACAGGGATGTTCATGTCAGCACTGTTTACAAAACACCAAAAAAAGTAGGGAGAGGGGCATCCAAATGCCCATCTGCAGGGGACTAGTTAAATAAACTACATATATTCATACAATGGGATATGCTGCAGCATTTATAAAGAATGAGGTGGAACTGTGTACTTAACACACGTCCAAATGTGTTAAGTACAATGGACAAGAATGCAGTGAAATAAACAAGTATACATGTTTATGCCGTATATTGTCTAAGTTTTCTGAATCTCTGCACTAGACCCTCTAACAGCGGTTTCCTATGAGGAGGAGGAGAATCAATTTAAACTTAAATATACTTAAGTTCTTTACTCTAGAAAGAATTCCATCATGTACATTCATGACTTTTCCTGAAAACTGTTTAAAAGTCTTGCTGTGAAGAGTGATTTGTGTTGTGGTCTCTTCCTCTTTGGAACCAGGACAGGCCAAGAGGAAAAAAAATGTCAGCAGGGGAAACAGACAGTGAGGACCTGGGAAGTAAATAAAGATATTTTACTGGTAAATCCACTGGTTTACTGACTAGGAGAAGGGGGAGGGAATCCATCCACCAGGGTGGCAATTTCAGACCGGTCATGTGTGTAAATAGAAGAGCTAACACGCTGATGGAGGGCTTACATGTGTCAGACGCTGTTCTCAGCCCTTTCCAATTATTGTCTCATTTAATCCTACCTAGGAGAAAGCACTATTATTATCCTCATTTTACCGAAGGGAAAATGAAGACATGGAGCATTAAGCAACTTGCTGGAGGGCACACAGCTCAACAACAGAGGGGCTGAGACTCAAACTCTGGCAGGGCCACAGCCCAGCCTGCATGCTTGTTACTGTCCAATAGACAGAGCCGTCATCGAGGGGCTAGTCCAGGGGGAGCAAAGACAGAGAAGATCTATCCTGCCCTATTCTTGTGACAGCATCCAGCATTACATAAAAATTCCATTTTGCTTTCAGCTTATGAGAGTCAACACAATATATTCCAGTTGCTTCCAAAAAATTAGGAGGTGTCTCATATGACAGGGAAATCATACAGCTAAAAGGTCAAATGTCTGAAGAACACAGTCAAATGGCTGAAAAATGGAGTGGATTCATATGTGGCAAAAGAGAATTTCAACTCCAAAATAACTGAGCGACATTCACAGAAAGACGGTTTTGTGGAAGGATGATTAGACATTTTCTGAAAACCTTTTTCCTGTTGCTACCCACCAGGAAGTTGGGTGAAAGTACTAATGAGCTATTTTTACAACTCTTTAGTTACATCCAGGATCTTCTGAGGTTTTCAAAAAAGTGCATGGGATCTGAAAGTCCAACCACTGTGTTTGTTTCCTGGCAGCTGCATAACCTTGAGAAAGTTCCTAAATGCTACCTGGCCTCAGCATCCCCATGTAAAAAGTCAGGGATAATAGCTACCTCCGTCAAAGTGATCAAATTAATGGGAAAACAAAGTGACTCCACCTATGCATCACTTGTAACATAACCACCTCAATAAAATGAGTTGATTTTCTTTTTTGTCCCAGACAAGCTGTTGTCTAACCACATACTTTTTTCTCTTTCAACCCAATACTCTTGGGCTTTTCACAACCACTCCCATGCTTAACCTCTCCAAAAAGGCAAACGGATATTTTTCATATTAGGGGCACAAGCTCCCCTGATGGGCATAATAACTGATTTCAGACAGGACAATTCACTTCCTTAAACCAAAGAGGATCCACACTTGCTCTATTCTTAGCCACTTGAATTTTTAACTGGATTCACATTTACAAAACAACACACTGAAGAAGCTCTTGGTACATCCACTCAGGCCCCCATCCCTTCCTTCCCCTCACTCCTAGACCCTAACAAATCATTCTTGCCTCGGGCATTCTCAGATGCCCTCCCAGCCCACCAACCACCAGTCACATCCCAACACTTCAAGGAAACTACAACAATTGATAATCAGCAATACTCAAAGCAAATCTTCCTGCATTCACAATATAGGAATTTGATTAATAGCTAACCAATGTTAACTGTATATTCACAATTTGAAAATAAACAGTAGGTACAAAGCTAACGCTCTTCCCTGCACCCCTGCAAAAAATATCAAACCAGAATCAGCATCCCTAACATTTATGATCATTGCTTAACTATTAGCCACTGCCCGGAACAGGGGCGATTATCATATCAAAGTTATAATACCCCTAATGAAGCAATAGCCTATTTCGTATTCAACCTTTGTTTTTAAGTCTCATCTTGAAAATGCCACTGGCATCGTCCAGTAAGTCCAAACTTTGAGTTTAGAAAAAGTACACGATATAATAACTTGACCTACTTATTATTAATAGTATCATAGTATGCCCTTCTGTCTCAAATAATAACACTCAACAGAGCAATCAAGCTATAATATTGTTTTCAGAAAATATAAGTTTAATTTCCCCTCTACATTTGGCTTTGAGCTTACAATCTGATTTGTAGGATTTCATCCCACAGATTTATTTTCACTTGTGTGAAATGATTTATATCCATGTTATCCAACACAGTTGTATTCTGAAATATTAAAAATGTTTATCCAAAGGGACCACGTTAAATCAATTATGGTCCATCTATTTGAAGAGATTACACAGACACTTAAAAAAGAAAACAAGAAGTGCTCTATTACTGAACTGCGAAGACCTGTAAGACATACTGTTATATAAAAGAGCAAAGTGCCATACAGCATGTAGTGTATACTACCTTCTGTATAAAACAGGGAAGAAATGGGAACACACGTATGAAACACATGAGTATGTGTACACTCGCACATGTCAGCATGTAGTGTATACTACCTTCTGTATGAAACAGGGAAGAAATGGGAACACACATATGAAACACATATGAGTATGTGTGCACTCGTACATGTGTTTGTATTTACATTAAACAGTTTCAGAAGGGAAATCAGAAACGAGTAACAGCAGTTGTAATATCTGGGGAAAGGAGAAATGGAAATGAGGCAGGTGGAAGACAGATCTAGGAAAGAGCTTACTTATCGAATACTTCTGAAATGTTCTGCTTTATGAACCATGTAAATGAATCATCTACTCAGAAACTACATTAAATAGCAATTGGTGGTAAAAAAATGACATTCCAGTCCCTTGAGATTAAGACAGCACTACCAATAAGGTCATATTTTATGACTGACTATGATTCTTCTTCCTCTTCTTTCTTATACCATACATGCCCATATTAAACACACACACACACACACATGCACGCACATGTTTAAATCAATAAATCAGGGGCTCCCCTGGTGGCGCAGTGGTTGAGAGTCCGCCTGCCGATGCAGGGGACATGGGTTCGTGCCCCGGTCTGGGAGGATCCCACATGCTGTGGAGCGGCTGGGCCCACGAGCCATGGCCGCTGGGCCTGCGCATCCGGAGCCTGTGCTCCGCAGCGGGACGGGCCACAGCGGTGGGAGGCCCGCGTACCGCAAAAAAAAAATAAACAAATAAACAAATAAATTAATAAATAAAAATAAATTAAAGGAGAAAACTCCTCAAGTGAAAAAAAAAAAAAACAAAACCAAATTATTTTTATGGTGCTCCACAAAGCCTTACTCCATATTCCATATATTTTATTATTATTACTCCCCTTAAGATGAACTGCAGCCTCCTACAGATGTTCAGACTTCACTAGTCCACAGAATCTTTGCCTGGATGGCCCTGGATCCTCTGGAGGACCCAGCAAAGAGGTATCCTCACCGCTGCCATACAGATCAGCTCACCTTCATAGGTGCCGACTTCTAGAAGAGTCCCGCTCTGCTCGAGGTCCAAGAACTCCTTCACAGTCAGAAAGTTATAGTCCACGCCAGGCACCTCTCCTTCTCTGGGAGACCGGGTTGTGCCTGCAGCAGACAAGACAAAGGCACGAGAAATCATCAGTCCACTGAAACAGGAAGCACCCCATCCAGGTGTAATTAAAATAACCTGTTCAGTAAGCTGGAGTACCTAAACTGACAGACCCGCCTACTGAGACAGGGACCTGGCAAAGACAACTTCTTTCTAGCAGAAAAGTATCCTCACTTCCATCCTCTGAAGCCTGGGCCCCTCAAATGCAAGAAAGAGAAAACCAAGCAGAGCTAGGCAACCCGGGGAGATTTTTATCACTTGAAACATGCACTGAATGAAAAGGGTGAACTGAATTTTATACAGATGACATTCACAGTCAGCAGCTTTTAGGGATCCAGTAAGTTCTAAAACAGATATCCACCTTGGGCTTCCCAGGTGGCGCAGTGGTTGAGAATCTGCCTGCTAATGCAGGGGACGCAGGTTCGAGCCCTGGTCTGGGAAGATCCCACGTGCCCCGGAACAACTGGGCCCATGAGCCACAGCTACTGAGCCTGCGCGTCTGGAGCCTGTGCTCCGCAACAAGAGAGGCCGCGATAGTGAGAGGCCCGCGCACCGCGATGAAGAGTGGTCCCCGCTTGCCACAACTAGAGAAAGCCCTCGCACAGAAATGAAGACCCAACACAACCAAAATAAATAAGTAAATTAATAAATTCCTGCCCCCAACATCTTAAAAAAAAAAGATTAGCACGTTTAAAAAAAAAAAAAGATATCCACCTTAAGCTCAGAGCCTAAGGGGTTTATATTTTTATCATAGGCCTCAAAATTCTTGTGTTCCTCAACACATCTGGCAACTTCCAATGTAATAAGCCCTTTGAAGAAAATGACACCCACTGCATAAACACATCACTAGAGAAATTCAATTGCCCAAGATCTGTGGCTGGATACCTCCCAGGGATTAAAATGTTGCTGCTCTCCATGTAATTAATATGTTTGGCAAAAAGAGGCCACCCATAACTTCTGATGGGAGAAAAAGGACACTGCATTTGCTAGAAAATTGCCCCCCGAATTAATCTCGTCATTCTCTCAAAGACTAATAAATATAATGATTCTTCTTATGAAATAACACAGAGCCTCTAGAATATTTAAGTCACCCAGCTCAGGTGCTGGGCGGGACACCTATCAATTTAGCCCAACCTCCCCCCAAAGTGTGGAAGGAATATGGTTTACACACAAAACAAAGAAAGAAAATAAACCAAGAAGCAATTACATAGTGTATACTAGGAACCTGTGTTCAACATTAGGAGAGACCAAAAAACAGCAAAACTCATGACTTCTGCTCCTACATTCAAGTTAGGGGATATGATCAACATGGGTTCATTTTGCAAGGCACCATTACCTATGGCACTTTCAGGTCAATGTTTTTTTAATATAATAAGCAGGGATTTTTCCCTAGTCCTAATTCTCCCTAAAATAATGAAACAAGCAACTGTATGTTAGCTCCAGTGCTCATGGCAGAGCAGTCTCTGATCATGTGAATTTCCATGCACTTACAGTGGATACCCAGAATTCTCTCAAATCAAAAAACTCAACAGTTGTTGCATATTTCATTCAGGCTAAACGCATTTTTAAACAAGCCCCGTTTTTCTATTATCTGAAATTTGAGTGTTATAAACAGCTGCAAACTGTCCATAGAACAATTATATTACAAACGTTAGCTTATGCCCAGCACGCTGGGACTTTCTGGTAAAGAAGCCTGCTTGTATAGTGTCCAGCAGTCTACTCTTGTAGTGTATCCTAATTTGTTCCCATTTCTGGCTCCCCTGACAGATGATGACAAGGCCATTGAAGTGCTTCACAATATTTATATCTATGGTATCAAGCACACGGTGGGTATTCCAGAAGCATAAACAGTACCATATACTGTTGTAGAGCAGGTATATAGAATGGGAATGATGAACTCATAGTCTGTCTGGCTCACCAGGTTGTGGTCTTGGGCATGTTCCTGAGCTTCTTCTATTTCTCAGTTTCCTCACCTGTGAAATAAGGGTAATAATACTACCTACACTATAGGTCTGTTGTGTGTATTGAGTGGGATAAGACTTTTAGAAGGCTAAGCTCAATAATTGCTGCCAGATATATACTTTATGTTACTATTAGAATGAAATGAGTGGGTAGACTATTAGAGTTCAAATTTTATATATACGTATAATTATATATATTAATACATTACATATATGATTACATGTTTCATTTTTTCAAGAATTATTCACTAAGGCCCCAATACCTGCTGGGCAGCAGTTCAGGCACTGGAGAAGAAGCCAAAGCCCCTACCCTAACGGAATTTACATTTTATTATGAAAGACAGATTATAAATATGTATATGGATATACCATATAATTTCAAGTATCTGAAAATCTCTTAGAGGGAGGAAGCAAGGTGAGGAGTAGGAAAGCTACTTTAGACAGGTAATCAGGAAAAGCCTGGCTAAGGAGGTGCCATGGAAACCGAGAGCAGCACACAGGTGATGGGAAAAGCGTCCCAGCCTGGGCAAAGGCCAAAGGCTCAGAAGTAGGAATAGATTTAGCATGCTGGGGGAAGGGCAAAAAGTCCAGAGTTAACCGTAGCAGAGCAATGGAAAAGAGGTTAGAAATGAAAGCAAGTGGCCAGATGAGGCAGGCCACAGCAAACATTTCATATTTTATTCTAAGGATGATGGGAAGCCACTAGAGGGTTTTGAGCAGGATAGTACCATGATTTATTTTTAAAAGATCACTGAGCTAAGGGCAGGAAACAGGCAGAGTAGGAGGGTGAGGTGGGCAAAAATAGGAGCAAGAAGACAAGTTAGTTGGTTACTACAGTGTCCAGGTGAGAAAAAAAAATCAGGGCACAGACAAGAACAGTAGACAAAGGTGACAAGAAGCAGTGAGATTTCTATTATGAACTGTAAACATTTTAAACAGCTATAAGACATAGCCTGCAGGACAGATGTATTAAAAGTACATCAACTCATCAGGCCATGCTAGGTCTGTATTTTAAAGACGGAACTTGCTGATGGAGTAGATGGAGTGTACAAGAAAAACAAAAGAATAAGGACTGCCGTCTTATTCTCTGACCTGGGCAAATGGGTTCTGCCATTTACAGAGATCAAGAAGATGGGGGAAATGGTTTTTAGGGGAAAAAATTTAAGAGTTCACTTCTGAACACGTAAAAAGTATGAAATGCCTATCAGACAGCTGGATGTAGAGAGCCGTGAACAGGTGACTATGTAAATCTGAAGATCAGAGTGGTGGTTGGGCCCTGAACTTGGGAGTCATCAGTAAACCACTGGCATTTGAAGGCAAGACACAGAAATAGATAATCGAGGGGGAGAGAGAGTATAGCAAAAGCAGCCAAGAAGTTTGACTTAAACACAAAAACCTTATAGTTTTTAGAAACTGAGAAGAAGAGGAAGATCCTCAGAGGAGACTAAGACAATAGTCAGCAAGGCGGGAGCAGAGGAGGAGGGTGTGATGTCTCAGAGCCAAGTGCAAAAGCTGTTCAGCCGGCTACTCGGAAAACACAAACAGTCTACATCATATTGGGAAATTCCAGCGCAGGGCAAGAACAGAATCTCTTTGAAACTTGCTGTGAAAGAATCTGTCCTAAATATGTTTTATATGGCAACTCTCATATTTGGCCTCCATACCAAAATTCTATTAACTTAATCCACCCCCCCAAAATGAGGATAAATAAGACCAAACAGAAGATTTGTTGGGTTTTTAAAGTCTTCTACACCACACAGTATTGGGGGTTTTTTTCCTCCTATAACCATCTTTAATCTTTGTCATTTCTTCCCACGTTTTCTGAACCAATTTCTCAGTGTAACTGTAAAGACAACAATAACCTCTGGGTCTTAATTTCCTGAAAGGATTGAAAACAATCAAGAACTTGAAAAATGGAACATTTTAAAGGAAAACTGAAAACGAGCAGACGTCATCTTCCCCTGGAAATAAATATGCTTAGAAGGACCTTTGAGCAGCAGGGGAAGGGAGTGGGGGCAGGTATATCTCCACCCACAAAACCGTCAGGGTTTATTACCCAGACAAAACCTTTCCACTCTGCAGGCCATGAGGAGGTTTACACCCAGTTATCCTCTGAGCAACCTGCCCTGGGTCTGGGCCCACATGACCAGGATCCATTCAGTGACGCTAGGGAGAAAGGGCCTGGGAGGGGACCCCGCCCCCTCTTTTCTTCCAGCAGAATGACAAGCTGCCTGCTGGACACACGCCTGGCAGATGGCATTTCAAAGGTTTTTCAGGAGCCATCTGGGGTGGGTACAATGATTACAAACCACGCTTCTAACAAAGCCAGAAGGGTTACTTCCTGGCAGAAGAGAAGTAAAACAAATTCTATCATGTTTTTCGGGGACAGCATATTAAAAAAAAAAAAAAATCACCAGGCCGACAAACAGAGTCTGCTATAGCCTACCAACACTGCTTTTTGCTGGGCTAGCTAGAAATCAGGCCAACAATATCTTGCACTTTTTATGTTTGAACAAACAAACACAGTGCCCAGTTCCTCGCCTTCCAAAAGCGGGGAAAAAAAGAAAGAAAGAAAGAAAAAGAGAGAGAGAGAGAGAGAGAAATTATCAAACACCAGGAAAAAAATAATCGCCTCCATTTACTGGATGCTTATGTCTTAGGCAAGGTGTGAAGCGCTTAATCAACACTGCCGTATCCAATCTTCCTAGGAAACACAGGATTGTTATTATACTCATTTTTTGATGAGGAAGCTGATACCCAGAGAAGTAAAGTAACTTTCCCAAGGTCACATAACAAGTGAGCTGGGCAGTATGATTTGAAAGTAGGCAATGTGACTTTACTATCCCTCATTGGAAACCACTGTTGGCCAACAGAACTTGCTGCCATAATGGAAATGATCCACAGATGTCAGTCTAACATGGCAGCCACTAGCCACATCTGGTTATTATTATTTTGATTATATACATTTCAGGTGTACAACGTTATAGTTCAATATCTGTACACATGTGGTTATTGATACGTGGCTAACATGACAGAGGAAATGAACTGAAATTTTATCTAATTTTAATTACTTTAGATTTAAATAGCCACATGTGGCTAGTGGCAACTGGACTGGCCAGTGCAATTCTAAACTAGGAGGGCATTTCCAGTACAATGTTCACTAGCATGCCCCCAAAGCACTTCCAGCTCTCAAAATAAAAACAAGAAACATATCAAACTGCAGAATCTTGTACTCATACAGGAAACCCATCCTTTTAAAAACTCTTATATGCTTTGAAAAATGATCTACTCAAACTGTATGTTTTGTACTAAAAATTCCGTTTGGTTCCTGTTGGCTATGGTCTCTTAGAAAAAAAAAATTCTCCTTAGATAAATTGTGGCATCATCGTTTATAGCCAAAACAAAAACCAAAAACCAGACCAAAACCAATACAGTCCCCCAAAATAAACAAACAAATAAAACTGAGTGCCTATGAATATGGGAATGACTGAATGAAATATGGTAGAGTCATCCTTAGGAAATATATATACATACATATTTTTGCTATATAAAGAATACTTGTTAGATGTACATGCAGTTACCAGAAAGAATATCTACAATGTACAGTGGAGTGATATAAAGTGCAAAAAAAAAAAACCCAAAAAACACTGCAATTTACTGAAAAAGAGGAAAGAAAACCCTATGGGTGTTGCATGTTTTATGAGTTAAAAAATAGTTAAATGGAGGGAACAAACGCTTAACAGTGGCAACCTCAGGAGGGTGGGTTCAGAAATGGGAAGAGAAAAAAGGACTGTTTCTTTAAATGTCTCTGAATTGTACCACTGCTCACGTAGTTGTTTTGGCACTTTATAAATCAAATAAAATAATTATTTAAGCAATCTTTACCTGATCCTTGGGCTTCCTACTCAAACAACTTCAATATTAGCTTAGTCCTTGCAAAAATGCGCCAAAGAATAGAGCCTCCAAGTGAATCAAACACACAATATTTCCCAAGGTTTCCCACCTCATAGAAAGCCAGCATCAATGTCTCCAACACTTGCCTTTAGCTATGAATAGGATAAATAAAGTTGAGAAGGTGGCACTATTTTTCTGCCTGATTTTGGTTTTTAAACCTCAAACTGTTCATCACTTAAACAGAGTCCTTTTGAAGTGTTAAAATTTAACAAGATTTGCACCAGAGCAGTGAATACTATCAGGCTTTTCTGCCACCAGATCACAACTTAACAAGCTAATTTGAGCTATTCCCTGCTGACTGTCTCAGTATGAGTTAGCAATGCCCCCAAACGTCTGCCCTGAAAGCTTGAGTGGCTGCTTGCTTCTTGGGCACATTCTATGGTTCATAAACTTTCAGTGTACCTGGCATGAGTGATCCTTGCTGAGGAAATCAGAAAACGACCTTCCTTGTCACCAAACTCCACAAACTATGGCTACAGAAATGAAACCAGATTCGGAGCTCATTTGCTCTCTCTTCTTATTCTAGAAATTCTCTTGAAATATCCAGTTAAGGCAGCAAATAAATCCTAGAAATGAGACACTAACGTGCTATTTCCTACTGCTATGTGTTCCCAATACCATCAGGTTTCTAGGCAAGGCATCACTCAGCACCTATCCAACTTGCTTCAAGGCCAGGTTGCTAATACAGTGATTATTACTCTACTAAGATTAAACTGTTAATACTCAAGGATATCACCTGATGTTCAATTCATCTGGGTCTTGCTTATCCAAATCTAACAATAAGACTTCCAAAAATTATAGTCATCCCAACCGCTTCCATGTTAAAGAAAGTGCATGATTTTCTATAATAAAACAAGTATTTACATTGCTTGAAACTGGTTAAATATCCTGGATAGCCTCATACTATTCATTCTTTAGTTGATGGAGATGAAGCAGAGAAGAACATGTTGTTTCCCCAAATTCACTCAGTTACCTACCACTCACACAATTTTTGCCCTATCTCAGTACCAGCAGTACTACTGACTCAGTATTTTCACTTCAAGTCAAAGCTGTTTAAAAAACTTAAATATATTCATGTAAAAAGGAAATGCTTAACTGCTACATACCTATTACAATGGATTAAAAAAAAATCTTACGATACCAGATGCTGGCAAAAACATGGAGCAACTGGAACTCTCAAACGTTGTTGCCAAGGATGCAAAATGGTACAGCTACTGGGAAAAGACTCTGGCAGTTTGCTAAAAAGTTAAACATAAATCTACCATATGACCCCAAAATCACACTTCTAAATATTTATCCTAGAGAAATGAAAACCTACATTCACATGAAAACCTATATACAAATGTTTATAGCAGCTCTATGCATAATCAACCCAAAAGAGAAAAACAACCTGAACGTCCTTCAACTGGTGAATGGGTACACTGTGGTAAATCCCGACAATGAACTTGGCTAAAGTACAGATGTACACAACAACATGGATTAATCTCAAATAGACTGCGTAAGTCTAAGAAAAGCCAGACTCACAAGGCAACGTTCTGTATAATTCCATTTCAGTGATATTCTAGAAAAGGCAGTACTACAATAGGGATGGAGAATAAACCAGTTGTTGCCAGGTGTGTGGTTAGGGCTGACTACGAAGGGGACAGTAGAAGGGAATGGGGGGAGGGGGGAGGGGATGAGGAGGCCGAACTCTTCTGTATCCTGATTGTGGTGGAGGGTGAAGGACGATGCATTTCTCAAAACCTACAGAAGTGTACACCACAAAGAGTGAATTTTACTGCTTATAAAACTTTAGAAAAGGAAACATTTAACATTACCTCCAGTGAACAATCAGTTTCAGCCTGCCATAAACAATAACTAAAAATAAACACAACCAAAGTAAAATCATTTCATCTTACCTAGAGCCTGAGGCTCTGAGCCTAAGGCCCGCATTCTCTCATTACAAAGGGAGATTAACGAACATTAGAAAGTTGTTAGAGACCTATTAGCACCAAATTGAGACTTTCTCCTTAACACAATTACAAGGATTTTTTTTTTAAATTACAAAGAAGAGCATCTGCTTAGTATTGGATTAGATCTTCCTGAATAAAAAGCACTCGCTTTTACTGAAGGCTTTGTATCACCTGCTGATCCCACCAGTGAACACGAGGTATGCCCAGAGAACAGAGGACAAAAGACCAACTGACCTCTTCTCCTAAGAGAAAGTGTTTACGTTTAAAATAAGTCCACATGCAGATGAATGGATTAAGAAGATGTGGTACATATACACACGAAATACTACTCAGCCATAAAAAAGAATGAAATAATGCCATTTGCAGCAACATGGATAGACCTACAGATTATATTAAGTGAAGTAAGTCAGACAGAGAAAGACAAATATCATATTATATCTCTTATATGTGGAATCTAAAAAAATTATACAAATGAACTTATTTCAAAACAGAAATAGAGTCACAGACATAGAAACTTATGGTTACCAATGGGGATGGTGGGGAGTCGGTGGGGGGCGGGGATAAATTAGGAGTTTGGGATTAACATATACACACTACTGTATATAAAACAGATAAACAAGGACCTACTGTATAGCACAGGGAACTATATTCAGTATTCTGTAATAACCTATAATGAAAAAGAATATGAAAAAGAATATATATACAATACTGAATCACTTTGCTGTACACCTGAAACTAACACAACATTGTAAGTCAACTACACTGTACCTCAATTTTTAAAAATGGTTATTAAAAAAAGAAAAAGAAAACAAGTCCCCCACTTGTGTCCTTTCAAATCCACCAAACAGACAAAAACAACCCTATAGTTATTATTATTATCCCCACTTCACAGATGAGAAAAAGTGCACAGAGAGATTAGGTGACTTCCCAAAAATTACACAGCTAGTAAATGGCAGAGCCAGGATTTGAACCCAAGATTCTACTGCCACAGAGCAGCCAAAACCCCTGTATACAAAGAAGACATTGGGTATAGAAACAAACTAGCGGGGGGGTAGAGGGATAGCTGAGTCTTCACAGCTCTTCACCGCCTGTCCTCATCAAAGAAAGTTTGTGCTGATGGAGTTAAGGCTGGGGGAGAATGCCTGACCCCTCCCCCCATGACTTCCTTAATCCAAAACCTGAGCTCCCAGGAACTATTTCTTACTACTACCTCTTAATCAGAATAATGAGGTAATTCAGGCCAGAATCCTCGGAATAGGAAAGTCAAGTAATGACTTGAACATGCATATTAACCATTCTTCCTCTTTGATGCGGGGGAGGGAACCTTGGCACATACATATTCGCGGAAATGCTGCATTCATTAAAAACAGGAAAGGGAAAATTCTCAAGCTGTCATTGAGTCATTGCAAACATTCAGCACTCAGGCAATAAAGAATAAGATCTCCAACACTGGATACATCCTTATCAAAAATCAACTTTGGAGGATTATCTTGAGGCATTTTTGTTCAGAAAGGAATTCTGAAAATCAGTAATGCCATAGTCTAGTCCTAAAGACTGTCTATCATAAAAAGGGATTAGATCAGATAGACTTTATTATGACAGGTTATACTTTTTACTTTCTCTGAATTAATGACAGCAATTGTTTGTATATAATGGAATGAACGATTTCAACCAGGTAATTTCAAAAGCATGTGAAAGAAAATGATTATTTTGGTGAAAAGTTATAATTAATGAAAAATATCAAGTTTCCACAAATTAGGTGATTTTGTAAGCCCAATGCTAAATGCTTCTAATCTTCGGCAGCTTTCTTTCTTCAGTTTCAAAAAGAACAATCAAGAGTGACTGCCAATGAGTAGATGGTTCCTTTTGGGGGTAAAAAGAATGTCCCAAAATTAGATAGCTGGAATCGTTGCCCAGTTCTAGGAATATAATAAAAATGCTGAATTTTATGGAGTGTACAATGTCTATCAATAAAGCTGTTAAAAACAATATTGCACTACAACAGAAAGTAGTCTCTGTCTTCAAGGATATTACAATTCAGTAGAGGAGCTGTTACATTTCTGTGAATAATATGCACGTGGCGTAATTTGTTCTTCAAGAGCAACCTGCTTTCATTAGTCCTTCCAATATACGAACCAAGTGCAAGCATGAGATCAGAAATTACAGACCATGTTATATTATTTTCCTAAAAACTGCAGGGGTGTGGAGTTTTCCCGGGAAGGCCAAATAGAGAAACTGTTATGAAATCTAAAATCACACTTGGTGAGTTCAAATTCCAGCTCTGATATTGACAAACTGTGTAACCACAGCCAAGTTAAACATTTTGGGCTGTGGTTTCCTCATCTCTAAAATGGGGAAATAATAATACCTGCCTCATAAGGTTGTGTAAGGATTATGTAAGACAATACATATAACCTGCTAGGCCTGGTTATAATCTGCATTCTGTAAACATTGGCCATAACAACAAAAGCATCATCACCATCACCACCACAACTCCCTCCTTTTTCTTTCCAACCATTTTGCTTTAAAAGTAAAGAACGTGACTATTGACCCTTCATTATACTGCTACCTCGGAACACAGGTTTTCTGTACATAATGCCTAATTTAATTCTCCCAGGAGGGGCATTTTTTCCCCACAAAATTTTCACAGTTCACATAATTTTCTATCCTTAATTATCATTTTTCAAAGCCTCTCACACGAACACACACAACTTCCAACCACAACTCTTTGGATTATCTTTTGCTAAGAAACCATAAAGTCAACTCGTTCTGTGAATACCATAATTTAGCTAATCATTTGTCATTAAGCACTGGCATCTGTAAGGATAGAGAGATGCCTATTTACTGGAATACAGTGTCTGAATTTGAGGCCCTCAAGTCCCCTAATTTCATGTAATCGTGATCCATATGATTAACTCCTTCTCATCGAAAGGATGTAATATTTACTTATTGAAGAAATACTATACACCTGGATATAAAGAGAGAAATCAATTTATATCTAGTACCAAGAGCGAGCAGTTATAAGAGCAAGTCAAGATGGATATAAGAAAAAAGGAGTTTGTATTGATTTTAATAAATACACTGGTTCTCAGCTGACCTAGTCATGACAGTTCTTAAAGCCTTCTCAAGTATACAGACTAATAGTCATCACCATGTAAATTTTACTTTGGCTCTCATCAAGTATATACACTGCCATGTCAAAGTAAACAAAAGGAAACAGTGTGTGACGGAGGATATGAGATGCTAAGAGAATAAAGAGGAGCTGGGTACAACATTAAGCATATACCAAAGATATACGGTACTACTTATGTATTTCCTTACTGAAACACACAAGAGTATGGTCTTTACAGTATAAAGGAAAACGTAGTGTGAACAGTAAAATTTCTAGGATTATGTTTCAGAACAGTGTTGAAACTGAGCAAAAGCATAAAAACTAAGTATTTCTGTTTTTTTAACATGTACTTCCCCTCTGCCTTTTTAATTTTCCTAAATACCACCATTCACTTTGAAAAGCCTCTACTGGCACCCAAAACTCTGATTGGGATTGACATATATACACTAATATGTATAAAATGGATAACTAATAAGAACCTACTGTATAAAAAAATAAATAAAATAAAATTTAAAAAAAAAACAAAACCCCAAACTCTAACATTCGAAAAGTGTCTTATGAGCCAAGTCTGAGGAACGCAGCATGTCGACATCACTTAAGGATGGATTCCCAGGTAGCTGAATTCACTCCTGGGACTCTGCTATTGTTCATAAGCCACTTATGTTTTCCCCCCATAAATGATGACACAGGCAGATTCCCAGAAAACTGACTTACCGCCTTGACTTCCCTGTCCTGGGACCATCCATTACCTTATCTAATGCTTGCCAATTACCTCTCTAACTATAAGTCACATTCCAAAAAAATACGGACTGGGAGCAACTACAAAATGAGGCAGACTCAGCTGATGAACTGTTATTGCCCTTCTTTTGCTTAGTTCATTTCTCAGTGAGCAATTACAGTCTCACATTATGTAGTACTTCCCTTGTCACAACTCTGGGTTGTTTTATGTCATAGACTACACTTCCGAGATGGATGAGTCATATAAATGATTATTTTTCACTCTGCCTGGTAAGCCAAATGAAGTAGATTTTAGAGGTGAAATTAAACACAAATTATTATTATTATTTTTTGCGGTACGCAGGCCTCTCACTGTTGTGGCCTCTCCCGTTGCGGAGCACAGGCTCCATACATGCAGACTCAGCAGCCATGGCTCACGGGCCCAGCCGTCTCCGCGGCATGTGGGATCCTCCCAGACCGGGGCACGAACCCGTGTCCCCTGCATCGGCAGGCGGACTCTCAACCACTGCGCCACCAGGGAAGCCCCAAACACAAATTATTAATGCTTCTAAACATTCGCTTGGAAAAATGTAGACAGTGATGAACAGAAGTCTGTGCTCATGTGATATCACCCACACTGACTTTTAAAGGAACTATTTCATCAGAAAACTATATGAGGTATTGAAAGGTATTACTAGAAAATGAGTGGCCAGTTTTGAAAAAGTAAAATCAAGTAGAAATGTTTATTATTATAAGGTACTTAGAATAATTACTACTTAAAAACTATAAATTATTCTATGCTTTCTAATAGAAATTGTCCCTTTTCAAACAAGCCTTATTTCATAGATGCCAGGTGAGTGAAAGCGCTGCCTTCCAAACAGGCCACATCATTTTTAGTCCACAGACTTTTCCTTAACCCAAGAATGAAAATTACACCATTGTCATCTACACAAACTGGACCTAATATGAGTCCAGATAAAATCGGGCCAAGGATCAAATCAATGACTCTTTATTAAAGATAGAAATTCTAAAATCGATTCATTAAAAGGTAATGACATCTTAGTTCTAACATATGAACAATCTATCCTTAGAAAAAAACGAGTGCTTTCATTTGTTTTTGTTTTATTTCACACCTATTAATTAAACATCATATCACACAATGCTTACTGATCCTCACTCTCGAGTTTCATCTAATTCATCATCCCTGTCAACAGCGCCTGCTGATCAAGGGCAGGGAGAAGGGAGAGGCAGTCTTTATTTCCTTGATCTGGCAGCACAGGTACCAATGCCATTAGCTTCCTGTCAGCAGGTGAAGACCTGGGGATGTGATAGATGATCCCAGAGCTCTTACAAGGAGTTTTCATCAGACACCTGCCTCTTAACCTATTTACCCAGCAGTTACACTCTCACCTCCTAGGAAACCCACATTTTTGCCCAGAGGGAGCAAAGAGTCAAAGTTTTAAATAAACCCAAAAGCTACTGCGTGGGCTTCCACAGGCCTAGCTTCTCAAAACAAAACCAAAAGTAAAAAAAGGTGTAAGTATTTGATTGAGCCAGCTGGGAAATCCAGAAAGCCTCTTCTGCTCTCAACATGTAATACACGTTACATCTGAATAATAGAGTAATAAGAGTAATAAAAGATTAAAGCTATTCATTTTTAAAGTTAGTGAGTTTACAAAAGTCTGTACAAAAAAATTTTTGTTTTACCTATGTAAAACAGGAAATGAGACATTTAAGAGGAAAGAGTGCTTTTCTAAACCTTTAAATGAACAGCAACTAATGTCAATGAATGACATTTACACCAAATTAATGGAAAATGACATTCACAAAATAGGACCCAATCCAATTTGAGGGAGAAGTGGCTACATTAAAAATTAATAAACATTACTCTCTTCCCTCTTCAGATATACAGAGTACATGCTCTAGAAAATTTAGAACCCATAAAAGAGCACAAAGAAAGCAAGCATCCCCACCATGCAAAAAGGAGCACCATCAATATGTCAAAGGTTTGAAGTCCCCAGTCGCCACTCCAGGCCCAGGGATGAAGTCCCGGCATCTTCAGGTAAATTCGCAGCCAACAGAATTGTCCCTAGCCACTGCAGGCTCCATTACAATCAACACTCAACAACCGCGGGCCAACCCCTGACAAAGGGAAAGCACTGCTATTTTCCACAGCCGCATTAGCATGCCTGCCACTATGATGCCTCAGTTACACGAACACTAAATATGACAGTGAGGACACGTCACAAAGTTTATTGGAGGAAGTAGTACTGACGGATGCACAATTCAGAAATCTTTCCATGGAGTCGAGGGACTGGAATTATAAACATTCCAAAATTTATCAAAAGCAATTTCTTGCCTCAGGCTTCAAGCTCTGGGTCATGAAACAGGTTTAACAGTGATAGTGGTAACAATAAAGAGGAGGAAGAGGAGGAGGAAGAGGATGGAGGGGAGGCAAGGGGGAGGGGAGGGGGAAAGGGGAGGGGAGGGGGAAAGGGGAGGGGTGGAGGGAAGAGGGAGGTGGGAGGAGGGAGGAGGGAGGAGGGAGGTGGGAGGAGGGAGGAGGGAGGCGGGAGGAGGGAGGGGAGGGGGAAAGGGGAAGGGGAGAGGGAGTCGCAGCAGCAGCAGCCATAGGTGTTAAATTTATAATACAGGTCTACTATTATCACCACCACAACCAAGTACTTATTAAGCACTTACTATATGTCAGCCACTGTGCAAAGTACATTTTTTTCCCCTGAAACTTTATCATAACCACAGGGTATAGTATTAATATCCTTGCTTCTCAAATGGGGAAACTGAGCACTGAAAAGGACATATTACTTGCCTACAATGGTCACACAGTTAAAGAGGGGGCTGAACTGGGATTAAAACTCAGGATTTTCTGACGTCGGAGCCTAAGTTCTGAAGTCTGATACCAAATGGCTTCATGTCTCCCTTTGTGCCAGCCCTGTTGGTCTCCTTGTTCCTCGAATACTCCATGCCTCAGGGCCTTTGCACTTGCTATATATAACTCACCCCTAAAACGCTCTTGCTCCAGGTGGTCACTCTTCCTCCAGATAACCTCAAGGCTGCTCCCAAACCTCCTTCAAGTATTTGCTTAAATGTCACTGCTACTGACTGTTTCACGTCCCCCCAAAATTCATATATTAAAACCCCAAGCCCCAACGTGATGGTATTTAAAGGTAGGGTCTCTGGGAGAGTTTATATGAGGTCATAAGGGTGGGGCCCTCATCATGGTATTAGTGCCCATATAAGAAAAGACACCAGAGAGAGCTTTCACGCAAGCTCACACTCATGCTCTCTATCTGGTAATTGAGGACACAGCAAGAAAGCAGCCATCTGTAAGCCAGGAAGAGGGCTCTGACCAGAACCCAACCACACTGGTACCTTGACTTGGATTTCCACCCTCTAGATTGTGAGAAAATAATAAATTTCTGTTGTTTAAGCCACTGGTTTGCTATGGCAGATGAAACAGACTAGTCATCTCCTCCGTACGGAATTCCTTAATTTAAATTGCCTTATTTTAAACTGCAACCTCCTTCTCCATCCCTGCCCCCCACCCTGTACTACCCATGCTGCTTTATTTTTCTCCATAGCATACCTCACCGCCTGCGCTGGTTATTAAAGCGGTCTCTCAGCTCCAAACCCACCCCTCCATACTCTGCTCTGTGATGCTGGGCTAGGAGTCTGCAAACTGTCTTTCCCAGGATTCTTGTGCAACAGAGACCAATTGAGGGAGACTGAGAGGCCAGAAGAATGGAGAAGGGACTTGCTTCTTTCCACTTGTTTGCTGTTCCTGTCAGTGTATCCCCAGCAGAGGCTCTTCACCTGGTAGTATCACTTGGTTCCAGGCCACAGATTCCTTAGAACCAGCCCCATCTCATCTGAGAGGTACCTGCACCCGAGGGGCAGTGCTGCCTCCTCAGAGGTCTGAGCTTTCAGCCATGGGGACCCTTCCCTAACAATCCCATCCTTTTTAGTTGGACCCTCCCTCCTGAAGAGTGTGAGCTACTTCATGATGTTATCGTCTTCTCTTTGTGTAACACAGAGTTCCCCTTTTGCTTTTTCACACCCTATATTACTATAGATTCCCTCTGCTGAAATACCTAGTATTGCTTCTGTCTTCCTGACTTAACCCTGCCCAATATATTATAACATATTACAGTATATTTTAATTTTAGATTACAAACAACATTTAAAGTATCTTCTCACAGTGGAATGTAAAATCCATGAGAACAGAGGGCCTTCTCTTTGTGTTAAAGCAGAATCCCTAGCACCTGGAAAAGCATCTGGTACACAGTAGGTGCTGAATACACATTAGCTGAATGAACGTATCCCTCTAGTGAGTAGCTTAAAATTAACCAGAAGGGCTTCCCTGGTGGCACAGTGGTTAAGAATCCACCTGCCAATGCAGGGGACAAGGGTTTGAGCCGTGGTCTGCGAAGATCCCACATGCCGCGGAGCAACTAAGCCTGTGCACCGCAACTATCGAGCCTGCGTTCTACAGCCCGCGAGCCACAACTACTGAGCACGCGTTTCACAACTCCTGAAGCCCATGCGCCTAGAGCCCGTGCTCCGCAACAAGAGAAGCCACCACAATGAGATGCCAACACACTGCAACAAAGAGCAGTCCCTGCTCGAGGCAACTAGACAAAGCCTGCGCACAGCAATGAAGGCCCAATGCAGCCCCACCCCCACAAAAAAAAACACTAACCAGAAGCCATTACCTAGGTTTCAGCCTAAAGACCCCCTTATACCCAAAGCCTCCCTGACTCTATCTAAAGCAAATCCTCTCTAATTCTCCCTCATACACCACTGCATATTTCATTCATACTGCTTTTCAGAATCTGTAATGACTTTGTGTATCTGTACAATTATTTATTACCTTTCTCTTTCACCGTGATGTTAACACTGTAAGGACTAGGGTTATGCCTGTCCCACTATATCCTCAGTGATTAGCATGGACTGGGCATGCAGTAGTCGCACAATTATTTATTGAAAGAAAGGTACATTGGAGCTCAGATAACTTTACAAGACATGAATGCTGCCAAAAAGACAAGGTAGGAGGAGATGGGAGTTAGTAGCGATCTCATCGTGGTTCTCCTTGATAAGACTTGGAAATCTAAATGGCTGCTGTTAAATGAGGTTTAACCCTACAGCATGATGAGACATGAAGTTATATTCATAAATTAAAATATTTCATAAACATCAATGCCATGAAAAATTTAAATCTGTGTTGAAATCAAGTTCCCTTGTGCGTTTGACAAATATTTACTTAACACCTACTATGTGCCAGATATTGTGCAAGGTACTGGGATACAGCAACAAAATAAACCAAAGTCTCTGTCCTCATCGAGTTTACATTCTAATGAGTGGAGATACACAATAACTAAGCTAATAAATACGTCATATAACACTCAGTGTAAGGGAGAAAAAGTAGAATAAGAGTGATAGGAAATTGCGGAATGTGAAAATGGAATTACAATGTTCTCTTGGTCAGGGGATGTCTCACTGAGAAGGTAAAATGTGCACAGAGATCTAAAGGAAGGAAAGATGGGAGTTATACAGAAAACCTGGAAAAGCATTCTAGGCACACAGCATGCAACACCAAATACAAATGCCCTGAGGCAGGAACATGCCTGGGGTTTGGATGAGAACATGGAACAGAGACAGTCAAACATGAGAGCAGGGCTTCCCTGGTGGCGCAGCGGTTGAGAGTCCGCCTGCCGATGCAGGGGACATGGGTTCGTGCCCCGGTCCAGGAAGATCCCACATGCCGCGGAGCCATGGCCTCTGAGCCTGCGTGTCTGGAGCCTGTGCTCCGCGACGGGAGAGGCCACCGCAGTGAGAGGCCCGCGTACCGCAAAAAACACGAAAAAACAGAAAAACATGAGAGCAGAGAGATAATGAAGATTTGATAATGCAGGGAGATGGACGTCACCACAAGGATTTTGGTTCTTACTCCAAAGAAGAAGGGAAGCAATTAGAGGGTTTTTACCAGACTAGAGTCAAGAGGTTTCACAGACTGTGATTTTAAATAGGTCACTCTGTCTATTGGGTTGAGAATAAACTCTGTGATGGACAAGAATAGGAAGAGGAACAATAGTTAAGAGGATACTATAGTTATTGAAGTTATCGACTGTGATAAGGGAAAAGAGCTAGTAATCCCACCCATTAAAACATGGAGTCCAATTCTCCTCCCTTTGACTTTGGATCTGCTTAGCAACTTGCCTGACCAACAAAATATGGAGGAAGTGATGCTGTGTTATTCCCGAGGCTGACCAGAAGAATTCTGAAGTGGTCTCTTAGACCTGCTGATTGGCTCTTTGAACACAACAGCCATGCTAGAAGGGAGCTGGAGAGACCCACACGGAGGAGCTGAAGTTCCCATGCAACAGTCCCAGCTGGGCTCCCGGTCAATAGCCCACACAACCCTGCAGCTACAAGAAGTAAGCCCTCTAAATTCACTTGAACCACCCAGCCTTCTCTCAGTGGAACAGACACAAGACACCCCACTGAGCTCAAGTCTAACTACAGGTTCACAAACAAAATAAATGCTTGTTATTGTTTTTAAGCCACCAAGTTTTGGAGTGATTTGTGACATAGCAATGGATAACCCAAAGAGAATTCACTGGAGACTGGATCAACCATAAGGGAAAAAATAAGTTCCTAAGCACTTACTTGGGAGACATTAATTAACACAGTTAAGAACTTGGGCACTGGAAAGATTCGTATTTAAACCCAGGTAAGCCACTTAACGGTGACCCTAGGCAAAATTCATTGATATTTCTGAACTTCAGCTTCCCCATCTGTAAATGAGATTAATAATAGGGCCTAGTTCCTAGAGATATTGTTAGGTTACACTGAGATAATGTACATAAAATACTTTGCCAGTGTCTGACACATAATGAGTGCTCTTTTAAAGAAAAGTAAGCTAGCAAAAGAATTGATTTTTCACCTTTTAAAAAATGGCATTATACCACACAACATTTTCAAAATGGAAACTTCTGTGGCTTGACTCGCTGATTTCTAATACATTAACAGCTAAAATGCAAAAAGAATTAGTCCCAGGGGAATCGGCCACCACAGCTGACTACCCATCTTCTAAGCATGAACAGTGTTTATTAAGATGTCTTATTATCATCTGCCAAACTTCCTTTCAGAAGCCTCTCGTGGCGGGTGAAGCACGGTGGTAACAGAAGGAGCTAACTAACTACCTCAGTTTAATACCTTTCCCAAAATTTAAGACCACCAAGTCTGTTTTGGCAAAGATTTTAGTCAACTCAGTGGAGAGCAAACCATTATGACACCAACTTATGAGACTCCATAAATTCATAAAAGAAAGAGAATGATTTTATCATTCCATCCAGAATCTTGCTGCTGATAATCAGTGCAAGCTCCATTATAAAACCCAAGACATGTGATGTAACATCTACCACGGAGAGTGGAAGACACTTCAAACAGAAGGATCACTTTACCACTTTATTAACGTAGGCTTGATAAAAGATCAATGCTTGAGATACGTCCCACTTACACTTTAATACAGAGATTACACTGAAGACAGAGCTGATTTTAACAGTAAAAGTCTTTCTGTGGCATTTAGCCAGAAGCAATAAAATTCTGACCTAACAGTTATAGCAAAACAGAAAAACCTACTGCCATATATCTCTATGTTCAACAACCAGCCTTCAAGATATATTGCTGGAAGGACATTAGAAGGGAATGTTGCCTTAAAAGTATCAATAGCCCACGATTTAGGAGCAAGTACAACACATGTTTAGAGCTAGTTTAATAAATATTTAAATATGTATGCTGACACACCATTAGTTTGTGAAATATAGATTTCAGAAAATACTGACTGGAGTCCTGGACTACTTACTGAGTAAATACAAAGTACAATGAATATTCATGAATGATGAAAATTCACTGTTTTAATGTAAATATGCATACCTCAGTTCCTGAGTGATTTAGCTTCCTATTTGGTGGTTGTTAGATTATGATAAATATTATATACCTCTTACCATATGTTAAAGAGTAATTTAAGGCACAAGAGCTTAATGAAGAGTCAAGGTATCATTTTAAACTGCAAAATGGTGAAATGCAATACAAAGTCATCACAAACTAACAGTTCTAAAACTTCTCGTTTTTACAGAGAAGCCACCGTTTATCTGCTAAAGCATAAGCCAATGTTTTGTTATTTAAAAAAACTTGTAATGGCTATTAAGCTTATTGCTTAGTTCAATAGGATTTAATGTGTCGGAGATGTGTTTCTCTACCATTCCCATTGTGGTTCTTTATAGCTACATTAGTGTAAGGTAGCAGTGGGCTCCTGAACCCCCTTATCTCTACAGAGACGTAGCAATCAAGAGAACATACTATCACAGAGAGAGGAAAAGCCAGAGTTTCATTCGTCCTTCAACGTTCATCATTAAGAACAATGATTTCCATTAGAGAAATGCAAATCAAAACTACAATGAGGTATCACCTCACACCAGTCAGAATGGCCATCATCAAAAAACCTACAAACAGTAAATGCTGGAGAGGGTGTGGAGAAAAGGGAACCCTCTTGCACTGTTGGTGGGAATGTAAATTGATACAGCCACTATGGAGAACAGTATGGAGGTTCCTTAAAAAACTAAAAATAGAACTACCATACGACCCAGCAATCCCACTACTGGGCATATACCCTGAGAAAACCATAATTCAAAGAGTCTTGTACCACAGTGTTCACTGCAGCTCTATTTACAAGAGCCAGGACATGGAAGCAACCTAAATGTCCATTGACAGATGAATAGATAAAGAAGATGTGGCATATATATACAATGGAATATTACTCAGCTATAAAAGGAAACGAAATTTGTAGTGAGGTGGATGGACCTAGAGTCTGTCATACAGAGTGAAGTCAGAAAGAGAAAAACAAATACGATATGCTAACACATATATATGGAATCTAAAAAAAACAAAAATGTTCTGATGAACCTAGGGGCAGGACAGGAATAAAGACGCAGACGTAGAGAATGGACTTGAGGACACGGGGAGGGGAAAGGGTAAGCTGGGACGAAGGGAAAGAGTAGCGTTGACATATATACACTACCAAATGTAAAACAGATAGCTAGTGGGAAGCAGCCGCATAGCACATGGAGATCAGCTCCGCGCTTTGTGACCACCTAGAGGGGTGGGATAGGGAGGGTGGGAGGGAGACGCAAGAGGGAGGAGACATGGGGATATATGTGTACATATAGCTGATTCACTTTGTTATAAAGCAGAAACTAACACACCATTGTAAAGCAATTATACTCCAATAAAGATGTTAAAAAAAAAAAGAACAATGATTTCTCCCACAGCATGGCCTGCAAATGTTAACAGATTTTCAGCAATAAAGAGATCTCAGTCCAACGATTTTGGAAAGCACCAGGTTTAATCCAATTTAACAGAATTCTCTACTGCAAGACTTCTTCAAAGCCCTTAAGATGCTCATTGAGAGTTTCCAAAAAGGGCACGCTATGCTGTGTTTACCCAATTCTTTCTTCAGTGGGCATTTCACAGGACTAGTGTTCCTTGGCGCACACTTTGAGAAACACCAACACAGGCTGGCAAAATTTGAGTACCACTGTCCCTAACCCCCTAGGCAGCTTACTCACGGTTTCAGAGGAACTCAGTATCAAGAAATGATCCTTATTCTACCCCCACTCCCACCACATAAAGCTAAGTTTAGGATGAACTCTCACAATGAGTTATGAGAGAGATTATCCCTTCTAGACTCAGAAGACAACAACAGCCAATTTGAATCTAATTACATTATTCACCAGTTTGAAGTCCTCCAACGGCTTCCCAAAGTCTACAAAATAAAACTCAATTTTTGTAGAGCTCTTGGAAGCTTTTCCATGACCTGCTCGTGCTTTCTTCTCTGGTCATATCTGTCAGCACTCAGGATCTCAGTTTTGGCACTCCTGGCGCCTCACAACCAGGCACATGCTCCACAGGCAGAGCAGTCTTGTTCATTTCTGAATGTGGCACCTATCGTGACTGTCTACACTTGGAGACCTTAGGCCTGCCATTCCTCTCTCATACAACACTTAAACGCCATCAATTTGTACTGGACCCTCACATATTCTCTTGGTAGAAGGCTCAGCGCAGACATCGCCTCCTCCAGGAAACCTTGCCCGTTACAGAAAGACTGGGCTGGGTATCATTACTGTGGATTCTCAGAGCTTCCAGTCCTTCTCCACACCACAGGACTTATCACTCTCCAGAGAAAGGATCTGTTTACCTATTCCTTCAACTAGCATGTCAATGCCCTGGTGCTAACTATAGGGTCTGGGCACACATACCATGTCTACTAAGAAGTCTTTTACACTGCAATCAGTCAATGAAGCATAGGTAGTTGCTCAGAATGTTTGCTAGTCCATAAGAGTCACTAAACAAACTGTTGTTGAACCACTGTATGCCCGCCGTTTCATCTTTTTTTCTTTTGTATCTATTTTTTAAATTTAACTTATTTATTTTAATTTAACTTATTTTAATGTAATAAATGTAAATGTAAGTTAACTTATTAACTTACTTTAACTTATTTTTTTTACATAGCAGGTTCTTATTAGTTATCTACTTTATACATATTAGTGTATATATGTCAATCTCAATCTCCCAATTCATCCCACCACCAGCCCCCCACCCCCTACTTCCCCCCCTTGGTGTCCATACGTTTGTTCTCTACATCTGTGTCTCTATTTCTGCCTTGCAAACACGTTCATCTGTACCATTTTTCTAGATTCCACATACGTGTGTTAATATACAATATTTGTTTTTCTCTTTCTGACTTATTTCACTCTGTATGACAGTCTCCAGGTCCATCCACGTCTCTACAAATGACCCAATTTCATTCCTTTTTATGGCTAATATTCCATTGTATATATGTACCACATCTTCTCTACCCATTCGTCTGTCGATGGGCATTTAGGTTGCTTCCATGACCTGGCTATTGTAAATAGTGCATGTGTCTTTCTGGGTATATGTCCAGTAGTGGGATTGCTGGGTCATATGGGTGCCATTTCATCTTAAGAGTAGAAAAGTCTACTTCAGATGCTAGGAATGTTGAATGAGACAATGCTCTAGTCTACACACTGTGCAGGTCTAAGAGAGCGTTAGAGGGCAATCACTATAAATGTCATTTGATGTGGGCAAACTTAATGAGTGACATCAGATAAAAAGGGAGGAAGGGAGGGAAGGAGGGAGGGAGGGAAAAGAAAAGAAAAACACAAGAGAGAAAAGCAAGGTAGAGTGCTCTTGTTACTCCATTTACATGAACTTCTGTCTTCAAGTGACCAGGAGAAGAAAGGCTGCTCTCCCACTGGGCTCTGCTCCACGTGCATCTCAAAGCAAGCATCCTGCCCCATGGCGTGTTAGACAGGTCACCAAGTAAGAACATTTCAAGGCAAATCTTGACCTTAAACTATTTTGTTTGCCTTTTGTGCTTGAAAATGAACTCATAAAACTCAACTGCCTAAGCATTCTAAGAAAGGATTCTTCTTTCAGTGCCAGCAAGAACTGGAAATAGTGGCGAGAACTAATATGCAATCACAAATTAGCCACCAGGGTGAAAATATCCCTTTCATGATTTTCTGTCATTTGGACAACCATATATATTTCCAGAGTGCACATCCTGGGAGATCTCAGTACAGAAAAGTCAATGATCCTCTTATTCTTGACACCAAACAGAAATTCAAATTTCGAGATCACATAAAACACAGCCCTCAAGTTACTCCAGAGGCTGTTACAAAGCAAATGCTCAATGAAACTTTGAGAGAGGGAGGGAGGGAGGGAGGGACGGACGGACGGCAAAGAGGAGAGAAGGAAGGAAAAAGGGAAGAATAGAAAGAATGAGGAAGGAAAGGAAAGAGGGAGGGAAAGAAGAAAGGAAAGTTGGTTTTGGTCTTTAGGACAGTTCTGTAATTCCACAGAAATCTTATACAACTAAAATTGTAACCTATACTCTCAAACCATGAGCCTTGGTATACAATGAAAATACATACTACCCAATGGAAAAATTCTGACATGTTCTATCTGGAAAAAATGGAGTCTCTTATAGACTCCATAATTATGAACACAAACAAAGGGCCACAGTAAGGCAGAAGTGCTCATTTCTCATCATGGGCTCAGAGAATTGCTCTGAAAATTCTGATATAACAGAAAGAACATTCTACATGCACAGGGCTTGGCACTTCACAGAATTTGATGAATGTAAGCCCCTAGTTCTATCATTCTGTTCTTGCTTAGAGAAAGGGACAGGCACGTAGTGGTTTTTTGACCAATTTCCAGAGCAAATAAATGCTGAGGTGTTTCAGGGCATCGTTTAGCTCCAGACTGACCATGCTAGAACCGAGTGGGATCAGGTAAAACAGGGACAGAGAAAAACTGAGCAAATGCAGCATGCTCCACAAGGTGTCAACACGTCCTGCTCCCCTGGCCTGTGTGTGAGTGTGAAGACAAGTGAGCAATAAGCAAGTGTGTAGTCCTCACTACAGAACCAAGACGATGAGCCAAACAACAGATCACGCCAGGTGGGTATCTGATCAGTCAGGCCAGGCAGAGTTCCTTGCGGTCACTCACATTCTAACTCTCTCAGCTCCATGGGGCTCTCTCTGGAGGTCAGAGCTCACCCACAAGGCTTTGGCTGTGATCCAGAAAAATGTAACAGGAAAACCGGCAAAGCTCCCAGCCCAGCCCATTAATAATCTGCAAACCGTGCCCTTCAGATCAAGCACTCAAGACCACGGGGCTTGGAGGTGCAGCCTCACATATGTCTTCTAGAAACAATTACTTTAAAATAGAGGTTCATTTGTGCTGTTCACTAGAAATTATTCTCCGCTCCCCTCTGTTCCACCTCCCTCTGCCAGAATTTTAAACACGTACTTAGAGCTGCATTTCTAGACTCAAATTTTAAACATTCTCATCTCCCTAGAATGAGTCGGTGGTCCCTTTCCAGCTCACAACTATCAATCAACATGTTCCCCAGATGCAGCCATCCCCCTCTGCCCTGACGTCAAAGCTGCATCATTTGTAGACAAGCTTCCCGGGGAAATTCCAATGCGTGCAGAACAGAACGCCTTCCTCAAACAGGCAGCTCCAACTGAGAGTCTCACAAACTCCAACTGACAGTCAGTAGTTTTGTTTCCCTTCTTCCCCTTAGAGTTTTTATGACCAAGCGTATTATCTGCTATACTGAGATAATCTGCAGAGAAATAAATGGCTGATGTTTGGAATGCTTTTAAAATTTAGAGAACTAAGATAAATTCATGATACCTAAAGATTTCATTTTCAGTAAAGGATCAGCAGTAATCTGAGAAATGTAAATACTAAGTTTAAGAATACTGAGTTTTCATTTGGTAGTGTATATATGTCCATGGAAGCAGCCACATAGCACAGGGAGATCAGATCGGTGCTTTGTGACCACCTAGAGGGGTGGGATAGGGAGGGCGGGAGGGAGACGCAAGAGGGAGGGGATATGGGGACATATGTATACGTACAGCTGATTCACTTCATTATACAGCAGAAACTAACACACCATTGTAAAGCAATTATACTCCAATAAAGATGTTAAAAAAAAAATACTGAGTTTTTAAGTCCACTAGAGTAACTTGGAGAAAGGTAAAATAAAATGGTGTCTTTGTTCTTTATTGAACTATAGTTGATTTACAATATTGTGTTAGTTTCAGGTGTACAGCAAAGTGATTCAGTTTAATATATATACATACACATATTATATATATACACACATATATATTCTTTTCCAGATTTTTTCCATTGTAGATTATTACAAGATACTGAATATAGTTCCCTGTGCTATACAGTAAATCCCTTGTTGTTTATTTTATATATTAAAATGATAAAACATGTACTATTGTCTGGAATAACCATATGTGCTCCATGGTATTATCTTTTGAGATTAATATCATGGAGGTTTCCAATCACAGATACAAAGATCCTATGATTTGTGAAAATTTACTAAAAAGCAAAATGAGAACCAAAACATTATCTTACCGGTAATATAGTAAGAATGTGCCTAATTCTTAACATCCTCAGGTTCAATGATGAGAATCCAATTCTTTTTTTTTAACTGAAGTATAGTTGATTGACAATATTAGGTTAGTTTCAGGTATACAGAATAGTTATTCAGTATTTTTGCAGATTATACTCCATTATAGGTTATTACAAGATAATAGGTATAATTCCCTATGGTTTACAGTATACCCTTGTTGCTTGTCTATTTACCTACTATTACATACAGTGGTTTGTACCTGTTAATCCCATACCCCTAATTTGTCCCTCCCCGCTTCCCCTCTCCCTTTGGTAACCACAAGTTTGTTTGTTTTCTATACCTGTGAGCCTGTTTCTGTTTTGCATATACATTCAATGGGTTATTTTTTAGATTCCACATATAAGTGATATAATTCAGTGTCTGTCTTTGTCTGACTTATTTCACTAAGCATTATTTCTCTAGGTCTGTCCAAATTGCTGCAAACGGTATATTTTATTCTTTTTTATGGCTGAGTAATATTCCATTGTATATATATACCATGGGTCTTAAGCCAATTACCTGTTGATGAACACTGGGGTACACGAATCTTTTCAAATCAGTGTTTTCTTTTAACCGGATATATACCCAGGAATGGAACTGCTGTATCTTATGCTGCCTCTATTTTCAGTTTTTTGAGGAATCTCCATTCTGTTTTCCATAGCGGCTGCACCAATTTACATTCCCACTAACAGTGTACGAGGGTACCTTTTTCTTCACATCCCCTCCAACAATTGTTATGTGTAGACTTTTTGATGATAGCCAGAGAATACAGTTCTTCATTCTATAAGTATTTACTGAGCACCTACTATGTTTAATCACCATGCCTAGCGTAAGGGATGCAAACAGTTTCCTATCCTCACGATGCTCATTCCCCTGGGGACCTCAGTGACTTCACTGAATCAGAGCCACCGAGAGAGAGGGCAGTTTTTAGACAATGTGCGTAGAAAAAAGGCTTCCTGATCTTTGCAAAAGCAACAAAGAATCTTCTGTTACATATGGTTAGATTTTCAAACAATTAGTCTTATAGTCCCCATTTTCATCATAATTTTACATTGCCCTAATTCATTAGACCTTCAAGTCAGTAATATCTATTATGCTTTTCACTCCAATGACAGGATGGGATATTTGATTGTTTCTTTTTTTGTTCCTGCCCTCCTGAGACTCAGTTCGCTGTGAAGGTGTTGTTGACACCGCTACCGTATTATGCCAAAAAGGCTGCTCAACTTAGGGTAACTTGGGAGGCTACTGCCTGTAAAACAAATAGGGAGCCACTGAAATGGCTACTTCTTGCTTGTCTATCATTTGAAACTTACAAAGTCAGGGAGATGGGTCCCCGGAGCATACCTCTGGGACACTAGCAACGTATGTTATGCAGTAATTATGCTACCGAGCTGTCCAGAATTCCTTATCTGCATGCAAATTAGGTCCTATGTGCTACAGCTGCTATTATGACAGTATTCAAACAAGAATTTGATAATGAAACTCTCCTCTTTATGGAAACACAGTTCAATAACTCTAATAACTCACTGCATATACCCGCAACAGCTCACCAACTGAAGAGCCTAACCCCCTCTTGCATGCGGGACCCCGCATTTAACCCACCTCAGCATCACTTTAAATAAGTAAAACAGCCAAGAGGGGAATCTCTAGGCTACCTTTTACAGACCTGACTTTTTCAGTGCTGTGAGGGGAGTGCTCTCAACTGCCGATGTGAGCAATCAGGTGATTAAATAGTCCCACAATCCTCTAAAGGTTAAAAAATCAAATGGCCATCAAAGCCACAGGTGTTCAGCCCTACCATTTCCCGGGAATTGTAAAGGCCACCAGCAGGCAGAAGTGAGAAAGGAAAAAAAGGAGTATCCGGTCCTTAATTCCAGGCCTGAAACACATGCATAAAGGCAAGAATGCAGGCTTCAACCACTGACAGTGGCCATTGTGTTTCAGGAAGCCCAACAGTCACACATTTTCTCTTCCTCTGGTATTTTCTTGATTTCTCAAACAGCGGTCCTAAATCATTGCTTTTAGGCTGAACCTGCAGACAAAAAGTAACCACTCCTTGGTCACCCCAGCAGCCCTCATCCAAGGAAGTCAAGTCCCAGCCAGCAGTCCCAGTATTTCCACAGCCACCTGAGCTGGGGATGGTAGCATGAAGACACTAAGCAACGCCTCATATCTACATATCTGCAATATTGTTTTCAAAGTCAATTATATATCAGAGAGATGATAAGTACCAACAGGCAAGTTCACAAAAAGTACAGAATACTGACCTTTACCTAAAGTTAATTTTATAGACTGACTTTTTCAGTTAACTGAAAAGAATACCAAAGACTGAAGAGGACAATAAATTAATTCTAAACTGCTTATTAATTCCTTCTTGCTCCACTTCTATCATTTACATCAGGAAGAAGTGAAACACCTTAAAAAGTGTGACTTGAAACTTAGACTTTTTAAACTACCAGAAATACCACATTTGCGCTTCACTTTTATTCCACATCAGTCAATAGAGATTCATCTAATGGTGCAAAATTCATCTGTTTCCTCAGGACTGATGTTTTTCAAAGTGGTGCAATCATCATCAAACACAGAGCTGCGTTATGTAGCTGAAGTCTATGTCCATTCACTGACCAGACTCGACATATATGTGCCTGTGGGGTCAGGGGCCGGGGCCTGAGGTCACTGTGGATGAACAAGGAGAGGGGAGTGCCTGTCCCCATGGAGTGGAACACCTAAGGACCCTGGCACTCACAGAGACTGCACCTCTCTGTGTGAGAGAGTGGACAGGTTACAGAACACCTGCAACACAATTTCTGAACCTGTAACACAGAGAAAATGCCCCCCACCACAAAGAGCTATTTAAATTTGATAATCTAGTTAAACATTTCACACAGGGCCGAAAAAAGAGGAAATACATACAGCAAATGTCAACTCGTTTCTTTTCCTTCTTCCCAAGGTAAAAATTCATCACTGTGCTGATACGTTACTTTCAGCTATTCAAAATATTGCCATTAATTAATATCTAATTAGAAATGTTTTCTGTTCTAAAAATAAAAAAGAAATCCTGGGATATCTGTTCCCATTTTAAAAGTGAAAGGTTGTGAATACTTTTTTTTATAGAGGTAAAAGAGAAAAAACATACGATCCACCATTCAAACCGTTCTACACTGTATAAATGTACTGGCATTTAGTACGTTCACAATGCTGTGCAACCATCTTCATTATCTGGTTCCAAAACACTTTCATTGCCTCAAATGGAAACTCCATCCCCATTAAGCATTCACTCCTATTCCCCTCCACCCCGGCTCCCGGTAACTACTATGGATTTGCCTGTCCTGGACACTGCATATAAATGGAACCATACAATATGAGGCCTTTTGTGTCCAGCTTCTTGCACTGAGCATAAAGTTTTCAAGGTTCATTTATATTGTAGCATGTGTCAGTAATTCATTCCTTTTCATGCCTGAATAATATTCTGTTATATGGATATACGACATTTTTATCTACTTATCAGTTGATGGATAAGTAGATATCCTGGGTTGTTTCCACCTTTTGGCTATTATGAAGAGCGTGCTACCATGAACATTCACGTACAAGTTTTTGTTTGAACGTCTGTTTTCAATATTTTGAGTATACACCTAGGAGTAGGTTTTAAATATTTTAAACATATATACATACATATGAAACATATACATACATACATAAAACACAAAACATACATACGTACGTATACACACATATAACACATACGTAGATACAATTAATCGGTAGTTACACTATACACACAGCATGTAACTTCTGTAGTAATGCTTTCCTATACTTGTTCAGTTAAGGCCTTTCCTGTTCCCTTTTCCATCATTAACTGAGTTTGACCAACTCCCACCTACACATTTGTAATCTCTTAAACGACGTTATATGTCTTCTCCATACCCACCTGCTTAAGTATTACCTTTAGACCTAGAAGAGTTCCTAGCTCATATTAGTTGTTCCATAAATGTTTGCTGAATGAATGAATGAAGCAGTCCCTTGCACAGAACAAAGACAAAGGGAGCACCTGAAGGAAAATTATACCATAATCAATATTCAAGGTTAAAATAAAGAAGGGTATACTTCAGTGCTCAGAGTGCTACCTTGAATTTCACTTTCTGAATACCTGTTACGAATTCACCCATGTTGTTGAATTAGGCAAGTGCTAGGACTGATCTTGATTTCTCCCTTCATCATAAAACTCCTCCAAATGGTATGGCACGGAGGTTAAAAATACAGGTTTGGAGACAGCCCACTGCTGGAATCTCTACTGGCCATGTTACTCTCTACAGTTCCCATAAGCTTCTATTTGCCCATCTAAGAAACAAGGACAATAATCGCCATGCCTTCGAGTTGCCAAGAGAAGTGAACGACATAATCCATGTGAAGTACTTAACTAAGTGCCCGACACACAGTGCAATCAAGGGTACCTCTTACCATTAGTAAGCAGGTTCCAAGTCTAAGCTAAATCTCTCCTCTTACACTAAACCCTCTTAGGGCACACTAAAACCTCTGGGAAAATCAACTCTAACTGATCCAATCCAGACCCATGGTTCTCCATCTACATACTGATGAATCTCAAATTTATAGCTGGAGTTGCAGTCTGAACTCTGCAGACTTGCCTATTATCTAACTTGCCTATTACGTGAAATCTCCACTTGGATCTCTAAGACATCATCTCAGAATTAATACAGCACATGCCTAAGAAATTATTATTGGAGGAAGCTGGGGGAAGGGTACACAAAACTCTCTGCTATGTTTGCAGCTTCATGTGAGTCAAACTATTTCCAAAGTAAAAGTGATTAATAATCTTACTAAAATTAACATGGCCCAAACTAAACTACTATAGATTTGCTCTCCAGCCCCAAATTCCCCATCCGTCTCAATAAAGGAACCACAGTGTACCCCATGGATGGGGGGAAGCACTCAGGCATCATCCTCAGGTGGTAGACAGCAGCGTTAAGAGCAGATGTCCTGGGGCCAGGTTGCCAGGCTTGAATCCTGGCTCCTCCAGCTTCCAGCCAAATGACCTTGGGCAAGTTACCTGACCTACCCATACTTCAGGGTTCTTATCTGTAAAATGAGCATAAATACCGCCTATAGCACAGAGTTACTGCGAGGATTAAATGAGTGAGTCGATATACTAAAGGGTTTCAGTTGGTGCACAGTGCATTACAAGTTTTCGTAAATAATTAGCTATTACTACTTTCCTTCTTTTACACCCACCTCCAACATGTACTCTAAACCTGACCTCTTCTGGCTCTTTCAACTGCCAACAGCTCTAGTATAACCCACCACCACCATTAATTCCCATAAATCTGCAAATCCTCCTATCACATGTCTCTGTTCCTACAGAGGATTTGCAGATTTATGGGAACTTGCCCTCCTACAGTTCATTTTCCATAGTAGTCAAACTACACCTTCTAGAACCTAAATCCAATCATCTCACCTCCTACTCCAATGGTTTCCCACTGAGAACAAAAAAAATTTTTAAGCTCTTAGCAATAGCCTAATAGTCCTGTATGATCTCACTCCTGCTTTCCTGTCTAACCCCATCTGCCTCCACTCTCTTTCCACTAATTCCCAGCCACAGTGGCTTTGAACATGGAAAAGCTTTCGCGCTTGGTGTTTGTGGCAGGGATCACTACTTGATCTCCAACATCCATCTCCCATTCTTCCTAGGTAACAAAACTCCCAATTTCTCATGGCCACATGGTGTCTTAGAATAGAGACTACACTTCTAGACTGCCTTGTGGCTAGATTTAGATAGAGAACTACATTCTAGCCAATAAAATCTAAGCAGAAACATTAATACTATGGGCAACTTTCAGGAAAAGACCTGAAATCAAGAAGGCGCATCTCCCTTTAGTGCTTCCTGGGTCAGACCGGCTGTAGTACAAATACGGCAGCTCGGGTTGGATAGCCATTTTGGAGCGCGAGGTTGAAAAAATGCAAAGCATCAAGACAGAAGAAACCAAAAGCTGAGGAGGGCAAATCAAGAACTCAGAAGGAATGTGAATCCCGGCAACCATCAAGCTGTGTTATCAGCTCTAGGTCACTCACCTCTGCATTGCTAATGTGAGGGAGAAACACAATGCACTCTTACCCTGTTTAAGCCACCTTGAGCTCTCTCCCCCGTTTCTTTGCATAATGATCTTCCCCACATATCCCTGCATGGCTGCCTCTTCCTCATTGGTCAAGTCTTCCCTCAAATGGCACCACCTTAGGGAGCCTTCTGTGACCACCCAGGTTCACCAGGACCCTTCTCTCTCTCCCAGTGTCTCCAGCACATGCTCCATGCTTTCTTCTTTGTAGCACTTGATAGCACAAGGAATTGTTAACTTTTAAAATTTCTGTCTCCTTTCACCAAAAGTAAGCTTTTTTGGGGTGGGGGGGTGTCTTCTATAATACCCACTCCCAACCCTGGCATTTAGAACAGCTCCTGGACCACGAAAGGAATGCAATACTTATCTTTTGACTGACTGATCTATGATGTGTAGGAATGGCCTTGTTTTGTGCCTCCTCCAAATACTGGGTGACTTTTTCATCTCTAATTAGTGGATTTAATTCAGTTGAACATTTATTAAGCACCTACGGGGTACAGACACTGGAGAAACAAAGATAGATGAGGCATGATCACTGTCTCCAGGGACTTCACAGTATGACAATAATGTTTTCCTCATTTCTTACCACACCATTAAATATTCAGGGAGTATATGGTAAGTTGATGGTAACTTTTGCTCTGTGTATACTTAGAAAGAAGCTTAGACTTTAGCCATTATTTTCATTTTTGGACCTAGTTTTGAAAAACACTGCAATCATTACTTTAGTGTTTTCACTATCACAAAATATGGACACCTTCCAAAACACAGCTTCAAAATGTCACAGAACACCCAAATTATTGAAAAACTGTCATTGCTCCATCCTCCCTTCAAAATCAGTTTCCAGAATTCAAAGACTTTGATTACCCCCTGAGAATAGGAACAAGCAGGATTTTACCAAGTGCTTTTAATGAGACCAAATATTCCCACAAGCGACAACTCCAAATAGATCACCCCCATCAAAACATGTTCTGCACATTTGAATAAGGAACTATCCTCGTGGTTAAGATGGTTTCTTGATCTAATTCAATGCAAGGTGGAAGCCTTGAAAATTAAGTCTACAAAGTCTTGTGAAATCATCCCACCTATAAAATCCATCTAATCTGAGATTGGCCACTACTATCTAAGATTGCTTGTGAAAGCTTTTATCACTTGTGTAAATGCTAACAGGATATTTTTTCAAAAAATGATCACTAATGGTCCTATTTCCAGATAATGTTATGACACAGAATACAGGATAAAAGCACAATTTAATATTAGATAATATTTTAGCATTAAAAGGAACTGTTGGTTAAGAGTGTGGGATTTGGAAAGAGAAGGACCAGAGTCTGAAACTTGCCCAAACCATGTGATGTGGGCAAGTGTCTCAATAACCATTCCAAGCCTCAGTTCCACGAAAGCTAAGGTGACAAGTAAATGAGACCAGGAAATAAGACCACAGTGCCTGCCACAAATGTTCACTGTGCTGTCAGTGAGAATGATGACAATGACAGCAAGAGTGAGCCAGAATTGGAACCCAAATCTGATTGCCTCCGAAACTCAACCTCATTTCACTATTTCTTGTATAGTTTTTCATTGCTGGTCACCAATCTAGACCATTGAAAGGAGCATTCAGCTCTGATTTTTAAGGTGCAGAAGCAACCCCATCACCATGGCAGGTAATTTGTGCAGCAGGAAGGACAGAGATTGAAGGGGAAATGCCAACTCTCCACATGGGGGACAAGGCACCATATGGCCCTGCAATTAGGGAGAAATTAGACAGCCAAGGGAAAAAATAACCCTGGCAAAACCCAATACGGCTGGTAGGAGATGTCAGCCCAGGTCAGCTCCTTTACAGGGCTGTTCTTGTTCCCCAAGAGATTTTACCGTCATTCCTGACCATGAATTTGAAAAGGAGTTGAAAGATGAAAAGGAAGACAGATGATAGTGGATATTTCTAAGGCCAGGTCATTAAAATAATTTTCCCCTTTCGTAAAAGCCTGGTGCATGAACAACTCTTCAAAGGGAAGATCTGCATCAAGAGAAGATCATTAACTTGGAGGAAGCTTAACAACCTCACTTTCCTGTCCCGTAAAAAAAAAAAAAAAAAAAAAGGCAGGTGAACTAGATGAGATGGCTCCTCTCTTGCAGCTCTGACATATGCTTCTGGGTACAGGCAATGCGCCAGAGACGGCAGAGGGAACAGGAGGAAAGAAGCTGTAGAGATTGATCCCACCAGTCCCTAGGAGTGAAGTTTATGCTCAAAGGAAAAGGGCAGGGAGTGTTGAAATAGGATCTGTAAGATTATATCTAATGTGTATTTCTATGAGAGTATACAGGTATGTTTCACACCAGGAAAATGAACATGGTAATCTTTTAAATCCAGAAAGTAACCCAAATATTCAGTTTCTTTCTCTTTCAATGGGATGAAACTATCAATGACATGCAAATACCATCATTCATTCAGCTGAAAGCTATTTTATGCATTTGACTACGAGGGATGATTCAAAGAAAAACAGAGAAGGGCTGTATTTTGGCAAAGTGAAAATTAATATTTCTTAAAATAGAGATCAGTTAGGTAATCTCTTTCTTAATTGTGATGCCTCAATATTTTTTTATTGGCAGCTTACACAAAATCACCCTTCACTGCTACTTCTTTGGTTAAACAGCAGCTGAGGAAGCTGGCCTGGATTCAAGGACCATGTTTAATTTTTTAAAAAAAACAACCATAAAAGAACTAGATTCACACCCACTTGGTGAGATGCTCACACCATAAGGGGCACATGGAAACTGAAAACAAATGAAAAAGGCTGATTCATGCCTCAATTTCTGCTCTCTCTGGGGCTTTTACCCACAGTGTTGAAAGGCAACTGGCATGGATGGACTGTATTATTTATATGCTTTTCCTAATAGATTTTGATTTTGTTTTTTATATAGACTCACACTTCACTATTTATTATTATTATTTTTGTCTTAATCTTATCTCCTCTAACAAGCTGTAAGTTCTGTGAAGGTAAAATTCATCTTTGTGTAATAACTCTTAGCACATTGTAAGTTCCTAACTTCTAGTACTTCCCACATAGGAGGTTCTCAGGTTCTCAGGAACACTATACTGGATAATATGAATGGGAAAAAAATGATCTGCTAATGCAATACGATGTTTTTTAAAAGACAACAGTGAAAATGTTATTACATCTTATCCTTCCTAGGGATTTTTGCAAAAAGGATGGTGAGGCTTCTGACTGGCCCCCTTACAACAGTTATGAAGGTAAAATGCATAAGAAAGGATTCCAGGGTCTTTCCAAAGGAGACAATCCTTTTAATCGGTAGAGTAGAATTTGTATTGGAAATGTACTGTTTCGGTATCTAGTCTCCATTCCCCATTTTACTGCAGTCAGGTGTGTGACCCTGACCTAGCTATCAGTGTGGTCTATTCTCTAGCCAAAGTGTTCAGCAGTGGTCATATAACCCAAGTTAATCCAACTGGACTCAATCTCAGGACTCTGATTGTAACCATTTAGAAAAAGAAACTCACTTTTCAGGGAGGCTGCTAAGCTGCAAGGATGAGAGTCTACAGATGCAAGGATGAGAGACTACAGATGCAAAGAACAATGTCACGTCCACCAGAGATGAGCCTGTGAATTCAACTAACACAGCACAGAGCAGAGCTGAGACAGGGCAGATTCATGACAACAACCTCTGGGTACCTGGATCCAGCCGTGCCTGAAGGCAGATATATCTTTGGATTTTTCATTAGATAAGCCAATAAATTCTCTTTTCTGTTTAAGTCAGTATTAACTTCAGATTCTGACTATGGTAATGGAAAAGAGTTCTAAGTGAAACATGGGTGTTACTGAGGATTAGCACAGGTTTGCAACACTTAGATCCTTCACAATATAACCCAACCAACCTTCTTTAACCTCATCTGCCATCATCCACCATTCATTCCATGCATTTAAATGTTAGATACCCTCCTCTATCGATTGCTCATGAAAAGACCATGCACATTTATGTCAACATGGCTTTGCTCATGACATTATCTCTGCTTACAAGATCCTTCCTCCTTACTTTGTCTGGAAAACTACTGATACTACAAAGCCCATTTTTCTGTGGTAACCATCTTCAACACTCACAAGCCGAAACAACCACTCCCTTCTCTGTGCTCCCTTTGCATTTTTCCTGTGATATGGCATCGTGTGGCGTGTCACACTGGACTACTGTTACATGTTCCTTTGTCTCTCCTGCTCAACAGTCCATGTTCAAGAAAGTAAACTTATGCACTTTTATCTCCTCACAGTTTCATGTTCAATAAATGATTGTGAGAAGGAGAAAGGAAGGAAAGGAGGGCAGGGAAAAGGATGTTTTCTGAACAAGAGTCTTGAGGACCTGCAGACATCTTGCAATAAAAGCAAAAATCAGGAGCTCAGTATTGGATTCACGTATTTCCAAAATAACCTTCCCATCTTTCTCTTTACACTGAAGAATCACTAGAAACAATCACTGTTAAACTAGTAGTCAAATTAGGATTCCAGGGCTTCCCTGGTGGCGCAGTGGTTGAGAGTCCGCCTGCCGATGCGGGGGACACGGGTTCGTGCCCCGGTCCAGGAAGATCCCACATGCCGCGGAGCGGCTGGGCCCGTGAGCCATGGCCGCTGAGCCTGAGCGTCCGGAGCCTGTGCTCCACAACGGGAGAGGCCACAACAATGAGAGGCCCGCGTACCGCAAAAAAAAAAAAAAATTAGGATTCCATGTTCTCCCCAAAGCTCTTGAAAAGCATATGTTTAAAGAGACAGAGAATGGGGACTTCCCTGGTGGCGCAGTGGTTAAGAATCCGCCTGCCAATGCAGGGGACACGGGTTCGAGGCCTGGTACGGGAAGATCCCATATGCCGTGCAGCAACTAAGCCCGTGCACCGCAACTACTGAGCCTGCACTCTAGAGCCGGCAAGTCACAACTACTGAGCCCACATGCAGCAACGACTGAAGCCCACGCGCCTAGAGCCTGTGCTCCACAACAAGAGAAGCCACCTCAGTGAGAAGCCTGCGCACCGCAACGAAGAAGAGCCCCCGCTTGCCGCAACTAGACAAAGCCCGTGTGCAACAACGAAGACCCAACGCAGCCAAAAATAAATTATTTTTTTTTAAAAAGAGGCAGAGAATGAAGTTAAACGTAAACACAATTCTGAATCTACCTCTGCCATTTCCCATAGCATGCAGGTTGAAGCATAAGAACAAAACCAGAGGGCAGAATTATGGGTTTCAGGAAAGCAATGGCCTCAAGGCCACTGAACTCTCAATATAGTCAACAAACTGACTGAGCTAAGAATAATCCTTTAAATAGGATAGACTCAACAGGAAAATGCTAGGCCAGACTGAAAAGTACACGTCACACTTTTAGTGCAGTGCGACACTGGTCTCTCTCCCTCTCTCATCCAAAAATGTTTGTCTTGTGTTAAGCATTTTCTGAAAGAAATACACACTTCCAGAAATCTCCTACAAGTAGATTCATCCCAAGTTAGGCTGGGTTTAACTGTAAAATTACCAAAGCTCTTTGAAATCTGGAAAAGAAAATATTAGGGCTATCAAGAGAAGTATGTAACTGAGCTGAAAAATTAATTACAGCCTCAATGTAATTCTCTTCAATTGGTAAGATCCACTAGACACTGCCCTATCATCTAAGTCTCACTGAGCAAGATTCACGTCAGAACCAGATGGATATGAAGAGCAGCGGCCAGACCCAGAGCAGCCACTTTCTCTCCATTTGGTCCTCCATATTTTTCTTTTGTGAAACAAGACACACACACCAACTACCGTCCAACAGAAAAGTCTCTCCCACCCACTATTGCCAAGGGGCCATCTGAAATGGATATCCCCATTCTCTCCAGAGAACATCTCCAGAGAACAAAAACAACAACCAAAAAAGATTTCTGTGTCCTTTTAACCTGTACCCGCATTTGTGATCGTGAGCCAAAGCATATGTGCTCAATAACGGGGGTGTAAGGAAACATATGTTAAATAACTCACTACAGCACAACTCGGATCAAAAGCAGAGCAAACCTTGCCATGCTATTCCTAGACACAAAGAGAGCTGGCTTCCTCAGTACTTTATCAGCTTGTGTACAACTAGTTAGCATATGAAGAGAGACCCGTGCCTGTACCCACTCTCTGGAAACAAAAGCAGTCTGTCATCAATATAAATAGTTTACATACCAATGGTTTCTAATTAACCTTTCACCAGTGGTTTTGACCACAAGGACTTTTTCTTTCTGAGCCTCAGGAACCAGAGAAGGACTAACTCTAGACTCTTAGCCTTGGGTTTTAAAGGGCTTTCAAGTCTGGATTTGAGTACAGCTCTGCTACTTAGGAGCCATGGGAACTTAGGCCAGTAACTTAACCTCTCTCGCTCCGCCATATACTTAAAAAAGGCATAAGAGCTCTCTCATAAGAGCAGTGGGAAATAGATTAAATAACGTATGGAAAGTGCTTGTCACCAAGATGTGCTCAAAGGGAGAGTCATAAAGCACACACAGTGACAACTAGTAGACGTTCAGTAGCATCTAAGGTATGATGAATATTCTAGATCACCTATCACAACCAAAAAATAGGAGAGTCTTAATTTATACTTGCCTTCCTAGACCACTCTACCCCCAAAGAACTACAAATCCCTTTACAGTAGTCCCTACTTATCCAAGGAGGATACCTTTCAACACCCTCAGTGGATGCCTAAAACTGCAGAAAGTACAGGACCCTATATATACTATGTTTTTCTTAAATCATACATACCTATGACAAAGTTTAACTTACAAATTAGACAAAGTAAGAGATTAACAACAATAACTAGTTAAAAAGTAGAACAACTATGATAATATACTGCAATAAGCATTACGTGAATGTGGTCTCTCAAAATATCTTACTGTACAAATTTCACACCTTTTCCCATCTTAACTAAGCACTTATGAGCTGTGGCCATAACTTTTAGAGTATGAGGTGTGACATGCATTTATTTTTCATTCTTCACAATTTCACCAGATAGAAGATTTTCTCTTCCTGTAGATCTTAGCAACCTCAGGATATTATTTTCTTTCTTTCCTTATGAAGTCGAGAACTTTTACCTTTTCCCTTAAAGGAAGAACTTTATGGCTTCTCGGCAAATCTGAACTGTCAGCATCACTACTCTTGTGCTTTGGGGCCATTATTGAGTAAAATATGGGTCACTTGAACACAAGCACTGTGATACCAGGACAGCCAATCTGATAATCGAGATGGCTACTAAGTGACCAACGGGCAGGACACACTCGACAAAGAGATGATTCACGTCCAGGTGGAACAGAGCAGGATGGCCTGAGGTTTCATCATGCAACTCAGAACGGTGCACAATTTAAAACTTTTGAATTGTTTACATCTGGAATTTTCCATTTGACATTTCTGAACTGCGGCTGACCTCGGGTAACTGAAACCAAGGAAAGTTCAGTTTAGTAAGGGAAGGACTTACTGTGTTTAATCTCCTCACCCTGCTTTATTATTTTGCATCAAAACATGTATCACTCCCTGGCATTTTGTGTTTATTGGAGGTTTATTTTCTGTATCTACATTCCATAATGTAAGGTTGGTTGAGCTCACTGCTATACCCCCGGTACTCATAATATTACCTCAAAAAATGAGGTAAAGGGGCTTCCATGGTGGCACAGTGGTTGAGAGTCTGCCTGCCGATGCAGGGGACACGGGTTCGTGCCCCGGTCCGGGAAGATCCCACATGCCGCGGAGCGGCTGGGCCCGTGAGCCATGGCCGCTAAGCCTGCGCGTCTGGAGCCTGTGCTCCGCAACGGGAGAGGCCACAGAAGTGAGAGGCCCACGTACCGCAAAAAAAAAAAAAAAAAAAAAGAGGTAAAAACATTATCTCAAAAAATGTAAAGGTTATAAATTTTATATATTTGTTCCAAGGAGAAGGATATATTTGATTAAAAGGATTTTTAATATTGCAGGTTGCTTTAAGTCTGAAACAGGTTTATCATCTACTTGGGCAACAAATATTCACTGGACAGCACATTTTATAGTGCTGCCTGCTAGGCACTGAGGAAGAGCTAATGATTATCCAGATCCTGCCCTTAAAGAGATTTTAGAAGACTACAGTTCCTATACACTGGGGCACATCAATTCCTCCTTCACTGGGAAGTGCCCCTCTCCCTCCTTCCATGTGGCAAAAGCAAATGCAGCCAGGTTGGTAAAACGCAACAACCAGTCTGTGGAAAGAGGGATGGAGGAAGCAGATGCTCAGAGCAGCAGCAGGGATGAAAGAGGACTTCAGGGCTCCCTGTGGTGCAGCCAGCCCTGATGTCCAACTGTTACCAAATCTCTGGGCAGTACAAGAACCAACAATTCTGGGGGGAAAATAATTAGACAACAGATATGCAGAATTTCTTTAAAGTACACACCTTCCTAAGGAAAACTATCCTAAAGAAATAAACAGAAATCTGAACATACATTGAAACATGAAGATGTCTCTCATAGCTAGGTAAAAAAAGAAAAACTGATGATTTTACTTAGGACAATGAACAAGCAACTGTCTAGTGTCATATGACAAGACACTATTTAATAAAAAATATGTAATTGGGGAAAGTAAGGAAATTTTCATGATATGTTAAATGAAAAACAGCAGGATACAAAACTACATATATAGAATAATCCCAATTATCCAAGTTGTGTGTGTGTGTGCACGCATAAATGTATATGCACATATGTATGTGTATATATACGTATATATACATAGAGAGAGGGAAGGAGAGAGTATGTATTTATATGGAGAGAAAGCTGTAGAAGTAGACGTAGAAACATACAGAGGAAATACAGTTGAGTGTTCACAATGATTATTCCTGCTTATGAAATTAATAAGACTTTTATTCTTGATACCTTTGTGTACTTTACAGATGCTCTATAAAGAGTAATTACTGTTTTACGGACAAAATGCTGTACTTTACTTCCAAATATTACTCAAACACCTCTGAAACGTTCTTCTGTTTGTAAACAGCTCAATAGCAAATGCTTCCAAGATCACCAGAAACATACTTAGAGTTGAACCAGTGGTTTATTACTCATTGCAACAGGAAGAAGGCACACTATGGGCAATGGGGCAGGGTGGGGGAGACAGTGAAGGTGTGGCCAAGGGCTTTTCGTCATGAGGCACCTGGGCATGAGTCAGGTGACTTCGGGCGATCTGAGGGAAGGTTCAAGGAAGCGAGGGTTCCTTCCAAACTGGATGCTGTTAAAAAGGGGAGACAATTCTCTGTTTGCGTATTCAAATAAATCCTATCCAGAACGCTACATCTGTAACTGCACAAATCACGAAGCAGCGATGAGTCATATTAATGAGGAGGAGAGGACGTATGGTCATTTTGCGGTCTGGACAATTTTTACGTTTCTCTCCACGCAAAGACATGATTATGAGTGGTCTCGTCCTGATTCATCAGGAAGGCCTCGCTGATGGCAGCAGGCCAGCTCCGGAATGTCAAGGAATAGATATGCTGTTAAAAATATCGAGGAAAAGGCAGTGTGATGAGTGTTATCTTGGATAACAAGCACAATGCAAACTTGATGGGGTTATTTCGTAAATTAAGTGATACACGTGAGTGTGCCATATACATACTAATACACTGCTCACGTCTTCACCTTCATTGTCACCTGTATCAATCTCGTGTAAGACATAAGAATCAGTATTCTTTTAGAAAGCAGCAACAGAAACTTGTGCGTTAGTTTTGGTCTACCAAGGTGGTTAAGGATGGTAGAAATGAAGACCCAAATCTTTGAAATGGATACACACTAAAAATTCAGAAACAACTTTTAAATATCTGTTTCTTCCCAACTCTAACGTCTCTCTTTAAAAATCCGTAAGAAAGAAAGAAGTGTAACACCTATCCCCAAATACAGTAAAAAAAAAACAACTTAAGGACTGAAGAAAAAAGTGGGCAAAGGTGAAACAGCATAAGGCATAATGTGGGCAACGAACTTTGAATGGTTCAGCCAAAACAAAAGGAAACAATGAGAGCAAGCAAGTATCACATGCTGTTAACATTTGGGGCTATAAACACTATTAAAAAGATAAAGAACTCTTGATGGTTTCTTCCTGTATTCTCATGGGTCACCTTGCACTTTGGACACCACCTCCCTAAAGATCTACTTAAGTGGTCAGAATTCTGGAAGTACATGTAAGGTGCTTCTCAAAGACTAGGGCTTCCCTGGTGGCGCGGTGGTTGAGAGTCCGCCTGCTGATGCAGGGGACACGGGTTCGTGCCCCGGTCCGGGAAGATCCCGCATGCCGCGGAGCGGCTGGGCCCGTGAGCCATGGCCGCTGAGCCTGCGCGTCCGGAGCCTGTGCTCCACAACGGGAGAGGCCGAAACAGTGAGAGGCCCGCGTACCACCAAAAAAAAAAAAAAAAAAAAGACTAGGAATTACCTGTCCTGAAGCAAAAATTGATTAATTTGAGACTTGCCCTTATTGCTATGAAATTATAAATTCTTACGTGACTCATACATTAGATACCTATTCATTAGAAAATAATCTATGGAGTTCCTGAGAGGGACCATGGTCTGTGTAAGGCATGGAGGTCCACAAAGCCTTCTCTAGTGGAGAAAAGAAGGGGCTTCGCATGAACAACCTCCTAGGCAGGACAATGCACCGTTTACTATACAGGGATTCCATTCGGAAGGCACCCCTCTAAAACAGTCCATGCTTATCATCTTATCAAAGGGTTGCAGGTATTTCAATAAGGCAAAGAAATTAAATAGCCTATAGTAAAGGGGTAACAGAAGGGTGAGTTACACAGAATAAAAATTAAGACCAAACTCAGGGAAATCAGGTCCTCTCAATTTTTTGTTTTTAACTAGTACATAGACATAATGGGGTAGGGTTAAAAAAGCAAAACAACAAAAAAACAACCAACCAGCAAACACAAAAACTCCCTCCTACCCCCAGCCCTTCAGTTCCTCCCCAGAGACAACCATTGTTTTCTATACACATGCACACAAACCTATATTCACTCATTTAAAAACACACGTGGCAATGAACTATAAATACTGCTCAGTACCTTGCTTTGTCTCACTGAACAGTATTCACTCATTCATTCAATGATTTACTAAGTAACTATTATTCAGCAAGCGCTGCTCTAGGAGGTGCTAGAGATTATATCAAAATAGATGAAATTTTTGAACTCATGGAATTGATACTGCAATGGTCCATTCTATATATCAGCATATAAACCACACCTCATTCTTTCAATGGGGTATATTCACCCACTGTACGTACATGCTACAATTTCTTTAACCAGCTCCTTATTGATGCGCTTTTAGGTCAGTGTCCAGTTAACACATTCTTCTTTATAAATGTTGATCTTACAGCATCCTCTTCATTTATAAACAAATATCTGGGCTAAACTCTAAACAGCTGTTTAGAACATGTTAATCTATGTCAACACTGTATTTTGAAGTTTCATTCACTGAGTTCTTTTCATTTAACCAACATCTATAAAACCACATGGTAGAAGATATTCTTTTAGAATTGTTTAACTAAGTTAAGATTCCAGTTGATTATCTGTAACAGTTTAGCAGAATATGTTACAGTTTTTCAGAGCCTACTAAGAAAGCAAATGTCATCATCAATCCATTTTTCCCCCATGCAACTGTTAGGCGTGGGGCTAATTATTCCAGCTGGTTTTCAGACAGCTTTAAAATTAACTTTGAAGCTTCCCTAACCCTTAAAAGTCAGTGACTGCTCTGCCAAGAGAAACAGAGTTCTTACTGAACAAGGCAGAATTCACTCAGTCCTTGTAATTTCAAATGTGGATGTTCTAGGCTGTGTGGTGTGTGCGCGTGATGTGTGTGTGCATGTGCGCGCACACTTGTAGGGGGTCTATGATGCACTGCAGTCCAAAGAGTAATTGCTGAACCACACTAATCCAGGAATGACAAAACAAAAACAAATCCAATACAGGAAGCTGCACTGATTTACAAACGACAACAACAACAAAACCAACCAGACCAAACCAAACAAACCCCGACCACAACGTTTCTTGAGCACTATGTACGCTGGCCCTGTGCTAACGGTTTTAAGTATGTCTCCCATTCGGTTGCAGAACAACCCACTTTACACATGTGAAAACAGAGGCTTAGAGAGGTTCAAGTATTTTGCCTAGTTTATTCAGCCCCTAAGTGACAGGGCTGAACATAAAAACAGACAACCTCGGCTTTAAAATCTGTAACTGGTTATGACACTGTGCTCTTGCAACTATAAAATACATGTAATAACTGTTTATAAATTATGTGCTAGGCATTTTAAATTACTGTACAACATACCATGTAGGATTGATAAAGGTTAACTCACAAATTCTATAAATGTTGAATCCAAGATTCAACCCTAATCCACCTAACTTTACAGTTAGTCTTCTTTCATCCACCTCTTCGTACCTCAGAATGACGATGCCACGCACAGGTTTATACTGCCCACCTTCGCAAAGATGCAGAGTTAAGGGCGGGAGCTCTGGACTAATACTGCCTAGATTCAACCTCCAGCACAGTCATCTAGTTGCTGTGGACATAGGACAAATTAATCTCTCGATGTGTCTGTTTATTAACTAGAGATTCTTGGTAGCTGTACGTATCAAACAGGATAATATATGTGAAGGGCTGAGAACAGTGTCTGGTCAGTGCTTAGATTCTCTCTCTAGACAGCTCACTGCTGTGGTTACACTGCCTATATTCATTCTATAATAGACCTACAATCACATATGTTCTATCCCACGTATAAACCAGCACAAGACTACCGCAGGGTGCAGCCTCAGGTTGAAACACACCACATGTTGCAGAAAAGGCCAACTCTGAAGCTTCATTATTAGGAGAAAATTAAGGACAACATTCAGCTGAGATGTCACTGGAGTCATTGAGGAATTACCCAACTCCCATCCAAGAGCTCCTCAAGCAAAGGTCTCTAATAAGCACCCAACCCTGCTGAGAATTCACAGCCCACTGATGTGGATCTGCTTTGGGCTGGAGGAAGAAACTTGGCAGACAGGCAGGACTGCCAAGAGTTGCATTTACTGTGAGTGGGCAGCGAAGCCATGGAAACTAGAGCCACGGGGTGTCTGGGGGCATCCCAGGTGATATGGAGCCCTCACAGCTTCAGAGCGACCTTTTACCCACAGATGAAGAATCCCAATAGGGGAGGAGAGGGGCACTTGACATACGAAAAGCCAAGGAGGTCTGGGATGCCTCAGCATCCCTCCTTCTGTGTTGGGGACCTCCACCGGCTCAGGGTTTGGGGAGAAAGACGGCTCTACAATGGGGCTCCGCACAAAAGGACCTCCTCCTTTTCAGTCCCTCTCCATTTTCTTCAGCTGAGCACAGTTTTATGCAAACAACACTCTAAAAGAAGCTCAAAATACAGGCTCCTGGAGAGGCTGGGGAAGGAGAACAGGGCGGGGGACCCGACAGTTCATTAAGTGGCAGCAGGCCAGTGAAGTGGGGACGGCGGGAACGGCTGGCGGCGGGGGTGGGGCGCACCCGGGGTTTTACCCCACTGGAGGCAAAGTAAAGCATCCTCCAGCGGGCCCCTGCCCTAAGCAGCGCGAGCCTGGAGCAGACCAGCCGCTCTCGTCCCCTTCCACCTGTCCCCACGCCGCAGCCAAGGCTGTCCCCGCAGGCGGGCCTTGCCGCTCAGCTGTGCCGGCGGATACGCTCGCCCAGAAAACATGGCTGAGCGTCCGCGATGAGCGCGCGACGCGCGAGCCTTTTAGGGAGGGATGCGTCCGGCGCCCAGCCTGGCGGCTGGGAGAGGTCGGAGGTGGGGAACTTGAACGCCTGAGCTGGAGGCAAGTGCAGCGCGTTCCAGCCGCTCCCTGTCGCGGCTCCTTCCTGCCTCCTTCCCTCCCTCCCCTTTTCCTTCCTTCCCTTTTCTCCTCCTTTCCGTCTTCCAGGCTTCCCTTCTCCCTCATCCCTGCCCAGTCTCCTTCCTGCCACCCTGATTCCAGCCCCTCCCCTCCTCCTACTGTCACTTGCAAGCCCAAGGACAAAACCCGCCCGCCCTCGGTTACCTGCGGGCCCCCAGAGCGGCCCCAAGGTCCGCCTCGGTCACGGCCGGAGCCCAGGCGCGCACTCAGCCGCCTCTTGCCTCATCCCCGCGCATCTGAGCGGCCCCGGCGGCAGCTGCTCCTTTTATGGGGCCCGCAGGCAGAAGCACTGCCAGGGCGTCCCCAGCCCGCTCGCTTGGGCGGCAGCGGCGTCAATGCCAGCTATTCACACTCAGGGGCCGCTGCTGGGTCCCGGGGGAGTAGCGGCCTCCCGCCCGCCCCCATCCACAGGGCCTGGGTGGCGGTAGGGGATAAACAGGGCTTTCTCGGTACCCAGCGTGGGAGGGGAGGTCACGTGGTCTTGGCCCAGGGTAGCCAAGGAAACGTGGGCCCACTAAGTGTTGCAACCTTGGAAATGGATGCAGAGAAGCGGGTCCAACAGGAGAGTCGGGTTTGCTTTAAAATACAGCAGGACTAAAGCAAAGGGGAACCTCCCATCATTATCACCTTCATCATCATTATTTTATTTATAATAACTGTTATTAAATAGCATCTGCCCTTGTACTAATGACTATTATGAGCCAAAAATATTGGTGCAGACCATTTTGAAAGTACTGTGCTGGTGTTCCAGCCCACCACTGTGACACTTTGGTTAATACAAATCATCTCTTCACTCTTCTGGAAACCTAGATAGGCCCCAATCCTTAGGAAAAAAAAAAAACTAAACACCTTAGCTTAGCATTCAAGGTCCCTTAAAAAAAACCCTATCCTTAAAAAGGCCCTACTCTCCAGCCCCAAAGCTGATCCACCTCACCATCATGCAACCCTTTGTCTTCACTCTGAAAGATGAAAAGGATGAGGCTCAGAAAGGTTAAGTTACAGCCAAAGGTCACTCAGCTAAGTGCTTGGAGCAATGTCTCAGGTCAGTACAAGTTCAGAGTCCCAGATCTTGGTCTCCCCATGCTACTGCCTTCTGTAAATTTTTAAGGTCAAGAGGCATGCCTTTTGAACTTCGGGAGATACTTCACCTCTTCTATGGCAAGGATAAAACCTGAAAAAGGTGAACTCCCTGGGCCAAGAAAAAAAAAATTCCCGGAGAGCCCCCTTTGAACCTGTCACTTCAGCTCAGCTCTTCCTTTTGATTTATATAGAATTTTAGTTCTAATTTTAGGTGAAGCGTGGCAGTAGTAAGTGGGGCATTCATGGGAAATAATCAATTTGACGACATAGGGGTTAGCCCCCAGCATGTGCACATCACTACCTGGGACAGCAAATCATCTCCCAAGGAGGAAGCCCAAAAGCAATTATTTGAAACACTTTACATAATGTTAAAATGATGTTTGCCCATGAATTATAGACGCAGAGGACAATAAAATCCACACCCAGGGTCTGAAGCAGGCCTCCCCTCAAAGGTGTGGAAATGCATTAGCCAAAGAGTAACACATCACATTTACTGTTGTGTCTTTTTTTTTTTTCCTTGGCAGCCACAGGAGAAGGATTTGACATAAGGGGTTTCCCAGAGCAAAGCTAGCACAGTTTCTCTAGTGGAGCTCATCAGAAGACTAGATAAGCCTGATTGTGACAGGATGCAGTAAAGGAATGTCTAAATTAGTAACTCCAAAAAGGTAGGGAGGGTGGAGGTGGTTGAGATCCTCCTGTTGAATTGAAAGTGATTTTCAGTTTCAAATAATTATATTAGGTCATTCAGTGTGTGGAATGGAATGCCTGGAGTACACAGCGTTCCTGCTGAGAGGGTTCTCAAAGGCTGAGTGGTAGGAGGCAGAAACCCTGTAATTAGAAGCCCTGAAGCACCACCTCTTCATGAAGAAGGCTGGAGGACAGCCTGCCCAGGTAATAGGGCCGTGTGTGTGTGTGTGTGTGTGTGTGTGCGCGCACGCTCGCGCATGTGTGTGTGTCCTCTGTCCCTATTTCCCAGCATCACCATCTAATTACCATATAATGCCAACGCTTATAAGCTTCCAGGGGGTGGGAAAAGAAGAATTAAAAGCAAAGGGAGGACTTTCCTGGTGGCGCAGTGGTTCAGAGTCCGCCTGCCCATGCAGGGCACACGGGTTCGAGCCCCGGACCGGGAGGATCCCACATGCCGCGGAGCGGCTGGGCCCGTGAGCCATGGCCGCTGAGCCTGCGCGTCTGGAGCCTGTGCTCCGCAACGGGAGAGGCCACAGCAGTGAGAGGCCCGCATATCACACACAAAAAAAAAAAAAAAAAAAGGGAAACAAAAAAGCCACTTGACAGGACTCTTAAAAAAATGTGATTTAAAGAAAGATATTTGGGGCTTACCTGGTGGCGCAGTGGTTGAGAGTCCACCTGCCAATGCTAGGGGACGCGGGTTCGTGCCCCAGTCCGGGAAGATCCCACATGCCGCGGAGCGGCTGGGCCCGTGAGCCATGGCCGCTGAGCCCGTGCTCCGCAACGGGAGAGGACACAACAGTGAGAGGCCCGCGTACAGCAAAAAAAAAAAAAAAAGAAAGATATTTGAACCTACATCCAAAAGAAGCTCATCTCACATGGGGGCGGAAGAGTGGCTTAGCCTTTGAAGAAGCCAGCAAAATTCCTATCCGCTCTCAGATTCTGAGCTACATGACTTCTCATTTCATTTGCACTCATGGTGAACCTTCTTAGAAGCCCTCTCAGTGCTGCCCGCAAATGCCACCGGGAACAAGAAAATGAGGACTTGGTGGTGATGTCACCGTCCTTTTGTCTATCTCCACTCACATATACGAAAATGGGCTTCTTTTGAGCCAATCTAGCCTTTCTTGGGCCCTGATCCTCTGAATTACTTACTTTAGGAAGGGTCTGTGAAAACTGAAATTTGCAGTTGTCTCTAGGGGGCGTAGTTTGGCAAATCCAACTTAATTCTGTAGCCACTGCTGAACCTTCTGCGTAACTCAAGGAGATGCACGTGCTACGCCGTGGTAAGGCTTAGGAGATGAATTTTAGGTTTTGTGTGATATACCAATTTCTGTCTCCTGTTCACAGATGGTAAGTGTAAAATTTCTCAGGGGGAGGAAATTACATCCCATACAACTTGGGGTTTTCGTTCATCTGTCCAGGGCTATAATACATCTCAGGTATGTTTAGTCCCCACCTCAAACAGAAAGAGCTGTTCTTGATACTCAATGGAAAAAGAAACGATGACACTGTATATTTCACTCTATTGTATTATCAACATTCTGTCTCAAACAATAATACTGGTTGGGTTTTTTTTTTTTGAATCCCTCGAAATGGATGGAAAAATTAAGTCTGATCTAATCTCTCTCAGCTCTGCATGGTATAACAATATTAAGTCATACATTTGGAGTCTGAGTAACTGGAGGCAATTTCTGCAATCAAATTCAAATGGCCACCCAGAACTTATTTTCTCTGTGGTAGGTATGCGTGTTGTCCAACATTTCAGTGGTTGCTGTTTATTTGTTTAAGTGCAAACATCACGGCCCTAACCTCAAACAAAAGTAATTCAGTTTCGCTTTGCACTCCTTTGTCTTAAAATATGATATCCTTTCATTTTTATTTATTCAACACATATTTTTTGAGCACTTACTATGTGTTGCATTGTTGTGAGCATTGGAGATGCAACGGTGAACAGACAAAAAGCCCTGCCTTCGTGTGACTGTATTCCTGTACCAGACTAGACTCCTAACATCAATACTGCAAATGTTTACAGAGCTGACCCACAATTAATAACCCTAATCATGGCATAATAAAATAACAGGAGATTCTAATTACTGAGTAAGCCTAGAAAGCTTTTCGTCGGTTTTAGGATATGCTATGTATTTTTTCTATTGACTTTCTAACTGGTTTTTAATATGAATAAGGCTACAAAGTGACAGGGATGATCACTGTTTAGACTTTAACTTTTGGAGCCTACCTGTCATGGGTGGATATCCCCAGTCTACACTTGGCTTTGTGACCTTGAGCAAGGTACTCAGTTCTGCTAATTCTCAGTTTCCCCATTTGTATTTTTTAATGGGGACAATAAGAATACGTCCCTCGAGGTAATGTTGTGAACTTAAATGAGATAATATAGGCAAGTCATTTGGCCTTAATCAGTGTTTCTCAACCTGTATTTTAACTCCATTATTGATCCCACCAGTAAGCTTTTTTAGATTTCTTTTCCCCTAATCAAACCCCCTTTCCAATGAAATTTTAATACCACAGATATCCTGCATGACTGTTTAGGTACTGTAGGCATATCTGTACTTACACATAAAAAGAATAAGTTTTTTTCACTCCCCAAAGAACCAGTGTTTTTCCCCCTTAGGGGTGATAACGCTCCCCACCGAGAAGGCCTGGCCTAGAGTCTGGCACAGAGCTTGCTAAATCTTAGCCAATATAATAGTCATAATAAAAAAGTAAATAAAATAAATATAAAACCCTATGTCCCCAGATTAGAGAAGGGCACAAACTCTGATAAAAAGATAATAAGAAGCCCATTGGCCCTGATACCCAGGAAGCCAAAGCCCAAATCCGACAGCACTGCAGGCAGAACCTGGAGGCTGGAGTTGAGCCTGAATCAAGATCTTACTGCTGATGAGAAGGCAAGATGCAGAGCAGCAGGGCAGCTGGACAAGGAGTGATTACAACTCTTAACTAGTCAGCTCAGGCTACCCTACCCATCCCCTACACATGCAGACAAGAACCAAGACAACACCAAAGTGCTCCAGGATACACATGTTTGCACAGAGGTTTTGCCTTCCTGAAAACTCCTTTTTCTACATTTGTGTCCATCCAAGTCTCATTCCTCCAAGACCACCCAAAGCCCCACTTCCTTCATGATGTCTTTTCCGGTACAAAGTCTTTTCCAGCTCTCAGTCATCACACAAATCTAAGTTGAAGGACATTCTAGAGAATAAATGATCACAACTTTTTTTCAAAAGTGTCAAAGTCATGAAAGACCAGGCATAGCTGAGGAACTGCCCCAGATTGGAGGGGACATGACAACTAAATACAATGTGGGATCCTAGATTGGATCCTGAAACAGAAAACAAGACTTTAGTGGAAAAAAAATAGTGAAATCCAAATAGTCCTTAGTTAGTAGTACTGTGCCAATGTTAATTTCCTGGTTTTGATCATTGTACACAGTTATGTATGATGTTAACATTAGGTGAAGCTGGTTAGAGAATATATGGGAACACTTCATACTATTTCTGCAACTTTTCTCCAAGTCTAAATGATTTCAAAATAATCAGTTTAAAAAAGAGGGGGATTTCTTCATTCATTCTTGAAACAAATGTGTCCAGAAGCTTGGGATTCAGCAATGAACCAAACAAGACAAAAATTCCTAATATCATGGATATTATTATATTTTAGGGATTTCATTCTTCCTGAGAATAGCTATGGGGCAATATCTATGGGCCTAATCTTGTCTACTATTGCCATTTCTGTGCTCTTGTCATGTCCCCATGGCAGAAGTGTAAGTTGCACATGGGCAGGTATGGCTCTTATCCTCTGCCTTTCCCCAGGGGAGTGGACGGGAGAGGAGGGCTCTTAAGCCCATTGCATGGCATGTAACACAAGCCTAGAACTGTGCTTGATACAGACTAGATCTTTGATAGGCGAGAGGAGGTGCCATTTTTTAAAATATGAAAGCTTTTGACACAGAGCCTGGCACAAAGTAGGTGTTCAATTAACATATTGCTTGCCTAGAATTTAAGAATGGTCATCTGTTGGTCTCCTCAGACTTAAATGGTATGATTTTATGACATGTCATACTTAATTCTTTGACAAGTAAGAGTGTATGTGTGTTAGAGAAATTGTGTGACACAGCGTTAGTGAATTCATTTTGGAGATGGTGGGAAAGAGGAACAGAGACCTGAACTAATACATCCTAATGGACCCTAACACTTCAAAAAATAAATTAACCTGGGATTTAAAAGATTTCAACCACATGCTTTAAAAGACAGGGATGATAATCAAAAGAGAAACGCAAAGAATTCCCTGACATACTTACCAGATTTCAGCTACTTACACATAAATTAAAACAAAAACAAAAACCAAAACCTGTCAGATGGTTCTAAAAATGCAGTGTGCTTTTTGTGAATCAGAACGGAATTACATGGAATTAAAGACCTCCCTGCTTGTCCTGTACCTGAACGACCTGACACGTTTAATCACTGCATGTAATGATGTCTGTAAGTTCAGGTTCATGTCCGTCATGTAGTCCATACAGCTAGTCCTTTTCCAGGGTTCACTCTATTAGTGAATATCACCTCCATCCACCCCATTCTAGAATCTAGAACCTCAGCAACCATCCTGGATAACCCCTGCAGGTGCCCCTCTAGTTTCTGAAAAATTTTCCTCCTAAATATATTTCATGTTCATCCACTACTGTCTCTGCTGCTAATGTTCTCATCCACCATGATCTTTAGCCTGAACAATTATTATATCTTCCAAACTGGCTTCCCTACCTATAATCTATCCTGCTTATAGTGGCAGAGAGATCCTTAAGAAAATATATATATATATATATTTTTTTTGAGTAAATCTCATTATGTCATTCACCAGCTTAAGTCTCCACAGAACAAAATCCTTAATTTGACCTAAAAGGACATGTTTGGTCTTGTCTCCGCCAACCTCATCAACATTATCTCTCAGCACATGATTCCTGGCTCTTTCTGCTCTTTCCTCACTAGCCTTCATTTCAAAACATACCAAGCTGTGACCACCTGGGAAAGGCTCTCCACCAAATCACCCCCATTCCACCTATTCAACCTTTGTGTCTTACTTGAACAGCACCTTCTCATAAAAGACCTTCAACAATACCCCAGACTCAGTGAGTTGGTGACCTCAAAGATAGCCTTTAATGACGCCTGTTTCTTGGTATTCAGACTCTTGTGTATTCTCCACTCACAGGGTACCACAGTTGTCAGTGGTACCAATAGTATGTTGTCAGTGGTACCAATAGTATGTAGGAAAAGTGATGGTTTGTCACCTCCAAGTTTAGGTTATAAGGCACTACCACATCCATCTTGGTCATATGTGTACACACTCTGTCTCCTCTTGGACTGTTTGCTCTAGGGGAAGGCAGCTGTCATGCTGTAAGCATCTGAGAACTGAAGCCTCCTGCCAAGGGCCACACAAATGATCTTCAAAGTACATTCTTCAGCCCCAGTCAAGCTTTCAGATGACTGTAGACCCAGCCAACAGCTTGACTGCATCCTTGTGAGAATCCTTGAAGTACGGCCACCCTGCTACACCACTCCTGGATTTCGGACCCTCAAATATTTGTTGTTTTAAATTGCTAAGTTTTAGGCTAATTTGGGGAGGGGGTAATTTCTTACACAGCAACAGATAATGAATACAGTTGGTTAGACAACACTGTCATACCCTCTCACAGAACTTTATTCCTCTCCTTCCTCGTGCATATCCCACTGAGTAACTAAGTATTTATAGAAGTAAATTGATCAGTGTTAGTCTCCTCACTAGTTTTGTCTTTCCAGCTCACTATGGTATTTCCAGAACTTTGCACTAGGCATGAAGTGGACCCTCGAAAACATTAGGTGATTCAGTTTTCAGAGTCTAATACCTGGAAGGTTTTTTTTCAAGAATATAACCACCTTGTTAAATTTGCTTTTAGTAGGGAGTCACCATACATAATATGAGCCCTAAATGTAGTCAGTAATTAATATGAGAGATCCATGTAAACAAGTGCCCCAAACACAGCCTCATCCACCATTAATGTCACTCTGCAGCATGCCTTCAAAAGGGAACACATGTTGTTAGATGCAACAGTCTAATAACAATAAAATAGCAACTGATCCAGGTCTGGCCAGATTGCACTCTCCCTCCTGTCACTGTCTTGCAGATCTATGGAAGTCTAGGGCACTAATAGGCTTTCTCACCCTTGAAGGTTAACTGTTACCATTCTCCATGTTAAGTACAATGTATTCCTAAGAACTAGAGGTAAATGCTATCAACACCAAACCAAGGGACTAAGTGCCCTGATTTGTTTCTATTTTTAATTGGTTGATTTTCATTAGACCACAGATAACAACCACTTTGTTGGTCTCCCCTTGGTAACATTAAGACTGTTGGTCATAAGTGGAATCATCTTCAAAGTAAAATACAGCCAGTACTGCCCCACAGAGATTTCACAGGCTATCAACACACAATGTTAACTGAAAGCTGGTGGGAGATTTTATTTTCTCCTAGGGTTGTCCAGCGTTGCTTGAATACACATTTTCAACAGGGGTGCTTGCTTAAAAAAAGATTTTGGACCCCAGCCTGATACAGTCAGAATTCCCAGGAAAGAGCCTAGGAATCTGCATTTTTAACAAGTAACTCAAGAAATGGACTCTACTGCCAGGCATAAAACCTTACTTCCACTATAACAGGCTGTGATTTCACAAATGCACATATTTGCTCTAATACAAATGACAGAAAACTAAGGAGAACAATAGACCTTCTAACTTTAGGAACTTCATTCTCAAGGATGACTACTTTGCTAGATTAGGCTTCTCACAAAGGAACCGAAAGGATCAAATTATACACACACTGCACAACAGACAGCTCAATTCCTTTACATAATAGGTGGGGATTTAAAAAAAAAGGCATAGAACAATGAAAATAACAATACTCTTCTTGGAGTTCACTTTCCTTAGTGAACTCACAAATAAGAAACCAACTTTAATGTTGCCTAAGACTATCTCCTTCAGCAGGTGAGCATTTGGGGGAAATTATCAGAAGGTATTTTTATGTCACTTATCATTATAAAAAGCAAAGCCACCAAGAAAACCCATCTTGTACAATGTCACAGTGAAGACGTATGCCCACGCGGCAAGGTTTGCTGCTATGGTGCCCACTAAAGACAAGAAGAGCCAAGTAGAAATCTCCAAACACTTAGGAAATCTGGGCTGAAGACTGCTTGGTGAAGACTCCATGTGGGGAATGCTCAAGTCATAGATTTGAGCATCAAAGAAGGTGATCCGTGGAGATAAATTTTTGCATCAGTACAGAGGAAGCCCACTTTTTGAAAATTTTCCAGGCAAAACATCCTTTCTTCAGTAAGTCTTACTGAGACAACACAACCAGTATGACAGATATATAGAGAAAGATAAAAACAAGCTGCTTGATCTATGGGATGCAGCAAAAGCAGTTCTTAGAGGAAAGTTCATAGCAATACAAGGCCTTCCTCAAAAAACAAGAAAAATCCCAAATAAACAACCTAACCCACCATCTAAAAGAATGAGAAAAAGAAGAACAAATAAAACCTAAAGTCAGTGGAAGGAAGGAAAAAATTAAGATCGGAGAGGAAATAAATAAAAACAAGCTGTTTAAGGCACTTCTGTGTCAAACCTGGTGCTTTCCCTATTTCCGTAATAGGCTTTATACCTGACGGTTTTATTGAGACTTTGTACTTTCAGGTAGAAAAAGCTTTCATAGATATTCAAACACCACTAAGAAAACTCAGAACATATAACAATGATTTTTTTTTCTATCAATAACTCTTTCCTATTTGGTAGAGCTTTGAGTTATATAAAAAGAAGAGATCATTTTATTAAAGTATACTGAGAACTTGTTTTCCCCCTCCATACTTGTATTCACTCCCTTATCCTTAGATCCAGGGCCCAAGTTAGAATATCTATGGCTGGGGCAAAGGAAAAGTAAGGACTCTAGCCAGATTACAGTGGAGGATACTAGCAAAAGGTAAACTAAGAAGAATTCCAAAGAGTTCTACTCACATATTTTTACAAAGCAAAAAACCACCACACAGAAAAATCCAGACTCAAGTAGCAAAATTCAAGGACCTGCTTAGCTTGTGGTCAAACAACCCTGAGCTCTTCAGGAAAGAGCTCTGAGGTCAGGGTCCATGAGCCCCCTGAAATCACAGAAAAACTTTGAGATTATGCCCTCATGAGCACTGTTTTTTGGAAAGGGTTGATGGATTTCATCCTATTATAAAAAACATCTGACTCCTCCTCATCAACCCAGATTAAGAATTAAGTTCTGGTTTCTTCTAGAAGAGACCCAGAATCTTAGGATGTTCAAGCTGACAGAGGCTTTAGGCACAATTTATGGCCACTCTTATTTTACACATGAGGAAACTGAGACACACAGATGTGATGTTTACTACCTTCACTTGAAGAAAAAATATGCGTTTCTCACTTTTTAAAATAAGCCACTGCTTTATAAAACTTTATTAATACACTTAGACTCAGCTGAACCACAGCTGGGCAGATATGCCCACCTCAACTATAATAAGCAGTTCACATGTATATAACATATTTTCTAGAAAATAAAATCATAAAACATACCGTGTTTCACCAAGTCTAAGATAACAATTGTAATTTATGAAGCAATGAGGAAGAAAAAATACTGCCAATTAAATAACATGGTAGAACTCATTTCCATTTCTAAAACGATAAATACTATGCATCTTAGATTTGATGAAATACGATAATGCAAAAAAAGTAATGCCTTGATTTATATGGCTCTTGGAAGAACAGAATGTGGTGAACTTCCTTTTGTAATAATTAAAATGCAAGAGAAAGCCTGTGGAACATGACATACATTAAAAGTGCTCTTTCCAACATGGTTGAGACCAGTTCATACTGAATTAATCACAAGAGAAGAAATCATACAAAATTATTCATATATACTTCAAGTATCTTATTTTAACACATAGGGCGTTCATTCTTTCATCCATCTTTTAAAGTAGACTGAGAACTTTTTTTGGACCTATGTTACCAGTTTAGGATTCTACAGGCTCTTTCTCGATATAAACACTTATAATTTAGAGTCTACGATTTCCAATTTGGGTTCAATTGAAATGGAGTGATAATGTAAAGACACTTGCAAAGCAACGTGAGTATTTTAGATTTTTTTATGACTCCTCTTTATATTTTGCAGTCCTTCCTACACATAATTTAACAACCTGCCCACAACCAGCACAAACTAACCAGGCGTGCAAGTGAGACACCTAGGAAATGGTTGTGTCAGCAACCTAGGCTGCCATCCACTGAGATGAACCTGGGCCACAGCCACCCAGCTAAGCCACTCCCAGTTTCCTCTTCTACAGAAACTGTATAAAGTCATGCATTGTTTTAAGCCACTAAGTTTGGGGATAGTTTGTCACATAGAAGTGATAACGAATGCAGCAGCCTTCTAGGCTGAGGGCACCTTTCAGAATGAAGAGCAAGTTGGTTAATGGGACTTCCCTGGTGGTCCAGCGGTTAAGACTCCACGCTCCCAATGCAGGGGGCCCCAGTTCGATCCCTGGTCAGGAAACTAGATCTCGCAGGCCACAACTAAGATCCTGTACGTGGCAACGAAGATCCCACGTGCCGCAACCAAGACCCGATGCAGCCAAATAAGTAAATAAATAAATGTAAATAAATAAATGTTAAAAAAAAAAGAGCTAGCTCGTTAAGTGAAGCTTCCTTAAGAGAGGTTCTCTGAATTTCTGTACTACTGGAGGCTACCAAATATCCCTTTATATGCAAGGCTCTTGTCTCCTTTCCTAATTCCCCAGTTAAGGCACAGAACCAAAGATGAGTAATAATTAAGAGAAGGCGACAGTGGCAGCAGTAAGCAACAGGGTTGGGTTAAAGATGAGTGAGCCCTGTACACAGATGGAAGTTGGGAAGAAAAGAGGATCCAGGAAAACCCAACCCACCAGTGCTTGCTGTCTTCGTGATGGCAAACCAGTGCCCATAGCCAGCCTAATTTTAGTAAAATCACAGATAATTCACCCTGTAGTTCCTCGGCCTCCAGGACTGAAATCACTATGACACCACAGAAGACAGAATCAAGATTGAACTCACAACTCCACCCCACCTCTTGTAAGCTGTGTGATCTTGCGTGAGTCAGGTCAGACCAACATCACCGGGTTACATAAAGATTACATGAGAATGTCTACAAACTAGTTGCCGACAGCAAGCACCCATTACACAACCGGTACTGATCTCTAATATTATCGGTGCTAAAGAGCATGAAGTTTAGTAACCATTCCAACCTGGGTTCGAACCCAGACAGAGCCACTGATTAGCTACGAAGGTACTCCACTTTTCTAAGACTCAATATTCTCATCACTAAAATGGGTTTGACAATCACGTGAACTCACTGGGTTGTTATGAGGAGTTGCTATGAATTCAGTGCAAATATTGCTAACAACTAATGGTTACTGAATGCATACTTATATCAGACCAAGCCTTTATATTTGTAGTCATTCTCACGATGATAAGTCTTCTTCGCCCTTGTCTTCTCACCGTCTAAGGTAGGTACTACTCTGTGGCACTGGGAAAGTACTTCATAGATGCAGCTTCCAGCAAAAGCTCATATGATAAAGAAGCACTCCAGCAATGAGAGGCTGGGCTCCAGGGAAACAAGACACAGGTCACCACTGGCCAAATGGACCACCCGAGCTCCTGCATTTACCGTTTTCCATTCCTTCCCTCCTATTAAAGCAGCCCTCCTCACTAGGTCATTAAAAACTAATCGGAATGGAGTGTAGGGCTGGCAGGCGACCTCATGAATCCTGGACCAGTGCCCCTGCCTTAGACAAGGCTACAAAAACAGATAACAAATCTCTTAAGGAAAAAAAAAGGCAGAACAAACCTATTTTAAAGATTCTTTCCTTCCTTTTACAATCACAATGTGCTTAACAAGTGCCCCGATTTTGATATTTCCACTGCCATCTTCTGCCCCTGCTTTTGGCCTCCTTCCACATCTAATTCTGATTTTTCTTGTTCACTGAATAGATCCAGCCAAGGAAAAGAGATAATTAGATGCCGTAAGAATGAATGAAATTTATTTTTAAAAATCCCTTATAAATAACCTCCTGCAGAAATCTTGAAATAACTATGGACAAGAGTTGTCATCCAATTTACAATACTAACAACAAGAAGAGCAAAAAAAAAAAAAAAAAAATAGTGGGCCATGTAACAGCTATTCCGAAATCCCCCAGGAAATTAATACGCACAGCCTCATCTCACGTTCAATAGCAAACTCAACATTTATTTGCTTAACATTTTGATGGCTTAACAGTATTCTAACCTGCAGCCAGGGTCTTTAGCAGAGAGACTATTTGTCAAAACTGCTCTTAAATGGCATCACCAATGTTTTAATGTTATTAAATTCCTATGAGAGAATAAGTTTACCGGCCTCTCACTGCCAACCAACTCATCCACAGCAGCAACACAATATGCTTCCAAAGGTTTCAGACCAAGTGGGATAACAACTTAAAATAGAGATGGGCCAGCAGGCTACATATTCAGACTACAGGTTCCCCAGAGAAGAAAAAGCAGCAGATCTTCAGTCAAGGCCAGCTGAACTGCGAGGATACTACGGACACTCAGTTCTGCCCAAACCTAGATAATCACCAACAGGCACCAATACGAGCCCATAGGCACATGGGCATACATACATGCATACACATGCCCCTGTGGACGCACAAGCAATTCATGAAAGGGTTAAACACAGCTCTAGTGACGAATGAGCAAGAGAAAGAAAAATATGCATGATTTAAGATACCTTTTCCCTTTATTTCTCATTATCAAATGCTGTGGTCTGTATCAGATACAGGCTAACTCTAAGAGAAAATATTCTTATCAATGGCCTATCATATTCCTTGCTGTGAGTCCACAATCTGTTGCCAAACCTAGCATGTCAGTCAGTACTAATTAGAATACAGGTAGGCACATTCACGGACAACAAATATATCACAAGACTTTAGGAGGAGTTAAAAAAAAACAAAAAACATGCAGTGGCCATCTGCATTCATGATTGTTAAGTCAAAGTGTTTCGGTTGATTTAGTATCTCAGATCCTTACCTTCTTTGGCTAGACAATGCGGTTCAGTTTGGGTAAAACTACTCTCATTAAGAAATATTTATGCAGCAACCTACATGTCCATAAGTGGGCCATGTAGCAGCTAAGGGAAAATTCATCATGCGACGGATACAGAGGGAGCCCTTACCAGTTACGTGGCAGGTATAGGAAGTGGAAGAGAAAAATGGCACAACATTCCAAGTAGGAAAAAAGGATAAAAAACAATTCTGGTTAACATGGGTACACATGTTACATATCTACATACTTCACCTATATACTCACAGGAAAAAAAAAAATAGGAAGGAAATCAACATGAGAACATTAACAGTGACCAAGTAGTGGGACTTGGGTGATTTTTATTCCCCCCTTTTGCTTATCTGTGTTTTCTTTACACAATTAACACAAATGATCTGTGATGGTTACATGAACTGCAAATGGTAGCAAAGGCAGAAGTACACACTTCATACTCATAACCTGGGGACATTGCTTTTCAGAGTTTCTTAAGGCTTTGGCTAACATGACATGTTAACACAAAGGTCAGTTTTCCCGAGTCAGTGTTACTGTGGTTTTGTTTGTTTGTTTCCTTTGGAATGTGTAGCATATGCTTGTGCTCAAGAGTTTAGGTATTTAGCAAAAAGCAATCCAAGGTACAATATAGTTTTAATTAGCAGTACTTCTCTAAAAGCAGGCAAAACTGACAGGGCCTCTGCGGTGTCAGGAGAGGCCCAGGAGACTTTCGATTTTTGAGGTCTTTGCTACAAAACATCCAGAAACATTTATAAAAATTGTGATTTATTTTTAGATATATTAGTTAAAATCCTGTGAATATATCTATGTGGCTCTATGTCAACCTTCATTTGGAGATAACGTCAAAAGTCTAAATTTGGGGCCATTCTTCCTCCCTCTGTAACTATTCTGACCATGTGAAGGATGAAAAGGAATGCCCTACCCCCACCCCCAGATCGAACACATTGAAATATTTATAAATGAAGTTATTCGATGTCCAGGATTTGCTCCAAAATAATCCAGTGTCTGGGACTTCCCTGGTAGTCCAGTGGTTAAGACTTCACTTTACAGTGCAGGGGTTGTGGGTTCAATCCCTGGTCGGGGAGCCAAGATCCCACATGCCTCGCAGCCAAAACACCAAAAAACATAAAACAGAAGCAATATTGTAACAAATTCAACAAAGACTTTAAAAATGGTCCACATCAAAGAATCTTAAAAAATAATAATAATAACCCAGTGTCAGGGGGATATGGATGTACAAATGAAGCAAGATTGGCCAAGAGTTGATGATTGTTAAGCAAGGTGACGGGTATATCTAGATTCATTACAACATTCTTTCTACTTTTACAGGGGGAAAAAATCAAGTTAAAAATAGAAAACAGAATGAGCAATGGATAGAGACAAAACAACTATTTTTTTCCCCACTACACCACTCAACTTCTAGCTGTCAAGTTGTTTTGGGTCTCTTTTAAACTTAATGGTTCAAAAGAACTACTAAAAAAAGGAAGCAACCCAAAGTGTCAACTACTAAATAACAAATTCAGTTTTGCCACTGTATCTGTAGAAAAATGGGTTTAAATGTTTTTTAAAATCAGATGCATTTACTAATTTTGTTACCTTAAAGATGGCAGACAGAAAGGTCATCTCTTTTTCCAGAAACCTAAAAACCAGTTTGCGTTTTATTGTTTTTCATTAAAATTTTAAGCATGAAATATGTTCTGGCAAATGAAAATCCCAAATTTGGGGATTAATCGCTAGGAAAATTCCATTTTAAAAATCGCAGTGGTTGAAACTAAGGGGCATTTTTCCCCCCATCACTCAATTGTATGCGACTTATTTCGTATAACTTCCTATCAAGGCAATACAAATATATAATAGGAATTGTTCCTCATACTTTGGAAAACATAGAAGAAAATAAGTGTTCTTTAAATGGTTTTAAACATCATGAATACATATAATGAAGGCCTATCACTCAAAGAAAATTGTATAGTGTTATTCGTAAAAGTATCCAGATGATCTTCAAAGGAATCCTTAGATGAAATTTTCAGAACACTTTATTAAACAGACCTTTCTACTTCAGAAACTTATTAAATGTATCCTTCAAAAGTACGTAATGGGACTTCCCTGGTGGTCCAGTGGTTAAGACTCCTTGCTTCCGATACAGGGGCCACGGGTTCGATCCCTGGTCGGGGAAGTTCCGCTTGCCGTGCAGTGTGGCCAAAAATAAATTGAAAAAAAAAAAGTACGTAATGACTAACAGGATATACCACGAGATTAGCAAGAAAAAAACATAACCAACCAGCTTCTTTCGGTAATTCTTACAGTTCTTTATTACAGATCATAGGTCAAAGAATACAGCAAAGTGTATCTGGATTTCAGAAGCCATTTGGTAGGGTTTTCCTGTGACATCCTTGATAAGGGTGGAGCCAAGAATAACTGGACAGAGAGTATTCATTGATGGCTCAAATTTTTTTTGTTTGCTTTTTAAAACTTTATTTCAACATAACCATGCTTACAGAAATATACACATATGGGTTAATAGAATGCAATTTATCTTATCCTACACAATTTGGACCCAAAACCTGGTACATGGTTTGCTTCAAAAAAAAAAGAAGATTTGCAATCTGGTTTATTTTTCATCTATTACAAATGTATATATTAAAGATCCTCCAGATTGATGCATCAATTTTGAGAGATGTCAACAATCTCCACATTTAACTCCAACCCATTCAGAGATGCGTGCTTATCTTCAGTGAAAACACAAATGGCATGCTGAATCAAAAGTAGCTCTAAGACAGTGCTGATAATTTGCTGCATAAAAGATTTAAAATCATTTCGTCAGTTAGACAAATATACCCAACCTCTCCTAAATGCCCTCCCCCCGTTGGCATGTATGTGCTCTTATATATGTGTATATGTATGAGCACATACACACCAATAGGGGGAGGGCATTTAGGAGAAAAGGACAGGAAGGATTTATCCTTTAACAGAGAAGTCATGTGAAAAACAGAGGAGGAACTAATCCTACTAAATTGTGACTAACAAGAATGAGGCCGACCAGGCTAGGTGATAATACTGAACACTTAGTATGTGTCAAGCACCATTACTGCTCAACACTTTACAGGTAATATCTCATCAATACCACTCAACTAGGAGGGCACCACTATCATCCCATTTTCATGGATAATTAAGACTCAAAGAAGTTAAAGAATGATCCAAGGTCACATTGGCAAAAGATCACCTGTCAAACATGAAGACAACTTAGGCACTCAGTGCAAAGTTAAACTTGAGACCTTAAGTTTCTTTGATCCTGTAAATAGACCAGCAGCAATAGTGGTAGTAGAGATTACCATTTATTAAAAATGTTCTATATGCTAGTTTCCTTATAGTACCCTTTATCCTTACAACAATATTGTCTGGTAGATCTTATGCCCATTTTAAACACAGAAAAATTAAAAGCCCACAGGCAAGTCAGTTAACAGGACCAAGATTCAAAGTCAGATCTGTCTGTTACAAAAATCCATGCCCACTACACTACTTTCCTCCCCAAAGGAGCAACCAGACAATAGAAACACTTGATTTGTTCAACAGTTTTAGGAAGGATCTAATTCTCACCTAAACCCAGATAATTTCTCTCCAACTTACACAGCCTGCAAAGAACTTCCCAGAAGTTATTATGAATTTCACTTTGGGTTTACACATTTTATTCACAAATAAAAAGAAAAAGGAAACATGTTACATGAAGGCAAAGTTAAATTATCCTATCCCTATTCCCCAATCATATGTCTAAAGTAAGCAATGTAAATATCCTGGCATTAATATTCACTCCTTTCATATATATATATATATATATATATATATAAGGGGTTTGTTTCTTTTCATCAGAATAATAGCAAACTATACATATTGCAGAGCAATATCTCATATGAACATTGCTATAAAAATTCTAAATAAAATATCAATAAATCAAATCCAGCAACAAATAAACAGGGTAGTAAAGTATGATAAAGTGGGGTCTATCCTAGTTATGCAAGTCAGTTTAACATCAGAAAAATCTATCAGTATAATTTGCCATACTTAATAAACTTAAGAAAAATCATAAGATCATCTCAACAGACACAGAAAGAGCATTTAACAAACTCCAACACTGACTCCTGATAAAAACCCTTGACACATGTAACAGGAAACTTCTTCAACCTGAGAAAGGGAATCTATGAGAAACCTGCAGCTAACACCATATTTAATGATGAAAGAGCAGTCAAGACAAGAACATCCATTCTTTCCATTTCTATTCAACATTTTACTAGAAATACTAGCTAGTGCAATAAAGCAAGGGAAGGAAATAAAAGGCATCCAGATTGGAAAAGGAAGATATAAAACTATATTTTTTTCTCAGGTGGCAAAATATTTATGTCAGGAGATGGCAAACCACAAAAGTTTTTCTAGATAAGTTTTACTGGAACACAGTCACACACGTGCACTTAGGTATTGTCTATGCTGCTTTCCCCATACAATGGGGAAAAGTTGAGAAGTTGCCATGAAGATTATATGATCCACAAGCCTAAAATATTTACTCTCTGGCTTTTTAAGAAAAAGTTTGCTAACTCCTGATCTACACAGAAAATTTGATAAAATATACAATAAAACTATCTACAAATAAGCAAGTTTAGCAACACTGAAGAATACAAGATTACTATACAAAAATCAATTATACTTCTATATACAGGCATACTTCATTTCATTGTGCTTTGCTTTATTGCACTTGACATTTTTACAAATTGAAACTATGTGGCAACCCTGCATCGAGTAAGTCTATCAGCAGCATTTTCCCAACATGATCAGTTCATGTCTCTGGGTCACATTTTGGTATTTCTCACAGTATTTCAAACTTTGCATTATTATTTTATTTGTTATGGTGATCTATGATCAGATATCGTTGATGATTGCAATTATGGTTTTGTATTTTTTAATTAATGTACATTGTTTTTTTAGACATAATACCATTACACACTTAATAGACTACAGTATAGTGTAAATATAACTTTTACATGTATTGGGAAACCAAAAAATTCATGTGACTCACTTTATTTCAATATTCGCTTTATTGCAGTAGTCTGGAACTGAACCTACAGTATCTCAAAAGTATACCTGTACTTGTAATTTATTATCAGAAATTGAATATTTAAAATAGTATTTATAACAGCTTTAAAAACAAAGAATAGTCAGGGATAAATCTGACTAGAAATGTGAGTGACCTATATAAACACTATATAACTTTACTGTGAAATATTTTAAAAGATGTACTCTGTTCATGTTCAATATTTTTAAAATGTCAGTTCTCCCCAAATTGATCTGTATCTCTATATTCAATGCAATCGAAATCAAAATTCCACCATACTTTTTTGTAGAAATGGACGAACTCGCCCATCAAGTAACAATTATTAATAACCCATTCAACAATAATTTCTACACATCCTAATTCTGATAATCTGGAAATTCAGCTTAGGGCACTATGGCAATCAACACAGTGATACCAATATCATAATGTATGTAACATACTACCATAAAACTAGTGGTGATCCATTGCAATCCCATGCAGACATTACTAATCAATCATTGGACTCTTCTTCTCTAAACCTGGATAAAGGCTTCCAATTCTAACAGCTTGGAGCTGGTATAAAAGGTGAACTCTCACTGCTACTCCAGACGTCTAGTGGTTGCTGCTGATTGAGATAGGTAAATACTTTTCTATCTTCATCTTTTTGCCTGGCTTTCTCTGCGCCATTTTATTGCTTTGCCAAAATCAAGAAAAAGGGATTTTGTATTGTTGCCTACATTCAGTATTGCATTTAAATGTTTCCATAATGTTCTCCTTTAAGAACCAATATAGGACTCCTCTTCCAGGAAGCTTCCGATTGACTAAGCCCACGTCACAGTAAGTGTGGCTTTCTCCTGAATCCTTTCAACACTAGATTCTATGCTGGACGATGCCGTACTTAGTTATCTGCAGCTAGAGTTATTCTTTGAGCCTCACTTTTCTCACCTGTAAAATGGTGAAATTGATACCTATATTGCAGAGTTGTTGTGAAAACTAGAGATGATGTATGGTTACCAATGGGGTGTGAGCTCTATGAATACCGGGATTTTTGTCTAATTGGTGCATCACTGTAACCCCAGCACCTAAAATAGTGTCAAGTACACAGTAAGTGTTGAATAAATAACCATTAAATAAATGAATATGTAAGTAGTCTTTCCCATATCATGGCATATAAAAAGGAGTTTGGTTCATGAACATAGATAATATTCTATAAGAACTGAGCTTCTTGAAGTCAGTCACCACCCTGGGTGCTCTATTTGTCCCTTAGAATCATTTTTTACTCAAGGCTTCTGAAGTTAAAAATTAAGGCAAACATCACAAACAGAGCCAGACTAGAGGGAAACAAATAAGGCACAACCCTGGGGTACAAATTTTACAGAAGTGTCCCCAGAACTCAGTAACTGAGAGAAACAGTTATTTTCATGTAATATTTTTTAAATAAAAATTAATGTAAAAAATCCCTGATGAACCAAATACCAGCTTGAAATAAAGACAAAATCAGTTAACAGTGCCATGCTGAGCTGTATTGAAGCCTGAAGCAAAAGGAAAAAAGTAACACTGATCTACCTTTATTTAAAATAATTTTTACTTTAAAAAAATAATGGATTACAATATTATTTCTCTTGATTATGAAGTTTTTGAGCACCTCTTTAAATTTTGTGCTGAAGGTGAGTGCCTCATTGGCTTCACCTAACCCCAGCACTGCACAACAGTCAAAACTGTTGAAAAATCCCTTAGACCATCTATGAAATGTAATATTCTACTCTCAATACATTAAACTCAGTCAGTTTGTCTCCAGTGTTGGAACAGCTCACTGTTTCTCCAGATGAGCCCAGCATGAAGAAGCTGGTTTACATTTAAGGAGCCTTGCCATATACAAAATGTGTCTTTAACCAGCACTGTCATACTCAGCTCAAGAGGTGCTAATGCTGCGTGTGGCTCCTGGGAACTGAGACCAGCAGAATCATGTCTTCCATGTCACCCCAACTCTAGGGACAGCCTTCAAGGCTATACTATTTTATTGATAGCTGTCTATGTTTGTTCCTGTTTGTGTTCCTTCTCTCCCTCTGTCTCTGTCTCTGCCTCTGTCTCTCTCATGCACACACACACACACACAAACACACACACTTGTGCAATATGAATGCATAAATAACGTGGCTCTACTGGAAATATAATACTGCCTCTTCCTTGGCTTCACCCGGCTTGCCTGCTTGTTGACTGAATCTACCCTCCGGAGCCTCAGCTCCTACAAATCACGAGTGATTTCCTCCAGCCACCAAGACAAAGGCGACTGGCAGCCAGGCTCTGTATTCCTTTTGCTTTCCCTAAGTACCCGTACCATATTGCTTCCCACAAATTCACAGTTTTATCCAGAGATGAAATCGCACCATTTCTGCCAGGAATCACACATGGAAACATGGTTCTGTTTTGTTTCTGGACATACTGTATTTGATAAAATTAGAAGGAAGTCACCATATCAACATTTTCACACAAGAAGAGAGAAAAAAAGGAGGAAAGCAAAACTCAACCAGCTACAAGATCCAGTACAGAGAAGGTATGAGAAAATGTTTCTTGCAGGATTCAAATCTTCAGGTACAAAATAACCCCTCCTGTTCCTCTTGGTTCCCACTTGTGGCATCTAGCCAGTCACCAACTAAGGTAAGAGCTGGATGCCAATTCCATTAAACACATTTCAACCTAACTGGTGAGACAGTCATGGGGGAAAATTAAACCTCCCTGGTCCCAGTCTCTCAGTGAGAATGGATATTCTCTGCAAACTCTCTGAAATCAGCTCCATTTTTTGGGTCACTGAAACAGAGTATGGGTTTGGCACAGGACATCTCTTAACAGAAGGGAGGTTGGATAAATATGTTCATGTAAATAATATCCATGGGGTGAACATTCTTGAAGTCCAAAGTAGGCACTGTCCAGCACCACCGCTGTGCAAATTCTGGAGTCATAGAGAATCAGATTCACCTAGTTCTAGGTATTTTCCAGATGAGGTAGCAGAGTCTTGCTTAGCAAGACTGGGTAACTCATCTTAGGTCAGACTGACAGCAGGTATGACCTTCCCCCAAAGCTTCTGCCAAAGAACCATGATCTTTATGGCTGCCCTGTGGTAGGATCATTTAAGCCCAAGGCTGGCACATGTCTGGGCTTTATGCAGTCCCTCTCCATGGTAAGGGGGAAGACACCCCTCACCTCACTACTACAAGATATTCCATATTACATGAGTGGCTTCAGAAATGCAGCCAGGAGTCACATTGTCACAAAGGCTCACTCCTCTGAGACCATCACAGGGAGAAACGTGGATGGAGAGTGATTCATAAAAAACTAGCTCAGTTCGTGTGCCTAAAGAAGCCAATGAAACTAGACAAGTTCACTTGCATTCTTTCTTCGTTAATTAGTGTGTCTTTCTTCTAATTATAAAACTGTAACGATTTCACAAGGCTACTAGCTCCCTGAAGTTGCAAAGCCTTTTCCTGTCTTATTCACTGATCTATCCCCATCCAGGTCTGAATCTAATGTTGAATAAACATTTCCTGAATAAATTTTTTAAAAAGAAAGAGAAATATATCTATTTATTGAAATTCCTCCAAAATGTGGAAAAATATTTTAAATGAAGCAAACGTGTCCCATCATTTCACAACACAGAGACAGTGGTTGTTGTATTTTAGTCTATTCTGTTCAGAATGTATTCTGTACATGTACATACAAGTTTTCAATCTAATTTGAGATTAGACCATATATAGAATTTTGCATTCTACTTTTCTTTGCCAACTAACATCATATCTTGCTTTTAATTTTAGCCTTCCCTTCGGTTCTCTCTTCTTCAACTCAAGTGCATTGGCAGCTAAAGGCACCAGAAGTGAGTCAATCGATACACAGTGACCCAAAGTCAAACACCAGAAGTTCTTCCTGGAGTTAAACATCTTTGGTGGAATAAAAAGTCCTTCTGAACTAGTTCCTCCTTACTCCTAACACAGGTCATTTTTTCAGTTAACAAGTCAAACAAATACCAGGACCACTATAGTCATATTGAACTTTGTGGTATTCTCTGCACATAAAGGATATATATCTATCTACCAAAGAACGAATAAAGAAATGAACTGAAGGACCATAAAAAAGATGTGCAGACAAAAATCCTGGGTATCAGATTACTCAAGCACCTCTGAATCCTAAAGACTCACAAGTGGCTCCTATAAGAATTGCACATTTTTCCCCCAACTGTTTCACAATGTGAAAATTGGTCTCTAAACATCATCTGTGCATTTCAATTCATCTGATTTCCCCATCGATATCTCTGCTTGGATATCTTATAGCTTATGAGACCAAAAATGTCCAAAGTTGAACAATATTCTTCCCCTTCAAATCTGCAACCTGCCCCATCTCAGTAAATGATGGTACCAGCTTTCCCTTTGGCTCAGGGCAAAAATCATCACATCATCATTTTCTCCTCTCTTTCGCTCACACTTCCCATCAAACCTCTACCTTCCTACTCACCCTAGGCAAGACTCCATCACTGCTTACCCACAGCTGCATAAGCCTCCCAACTGGCCTTCCTGCGTGCCAGGTGCCTCCCCATAGCCTGAGATCCACAGAGCATCCAGAATTGTCCTTTAAAGTGTTAAGTCTACCAAGGGGCAGCACGGGGAAGGTTTCTGGAGTGATGGAAGGAAGGACTCATTCTGTACCTTGATTACCAGAGTGGTTACATGACTGTGTGCGTTTATTAAAGCTCAGAGTACTGTACACCAATAAAAGAGGAATTTTACTGTATGTTAAAAAAAAAACAAATGAAAGATGTAAGTCAGACCACAGAAGTTCTCTGCTCAAAATCCTGTATTGTAGGGCTTCCCTGGTGGCACAGTGGTTGACAGTCCGCCTGCCGATGCAGGGGACACGGGTTCCTGCCTCGGTCCGGGAAGATCCCACATGCCGCAGAGCGGCTAGGCCCGTGAGCCATGGCCGCTGAGCCTGCGCATCCGGAGCCTGTGCTCCACAACGGGGAGGCCGCAACAGTGAGAGGCCTGCGTACCGCAAAAAAAAAAAAATCCTGTATTGTAAAAGTGAAGTTCACTCATGATCCGATTCCCTATCGCCTCTTTGACTTCATCTTCCAACACTCTTTCTCCTCTGTGCAGACTGTGGTCCAGCTACACTGGCCCCCCTGACTGCTCCTCAAAGAGATTAGGTAGGCTCCCGCCTTGGTCTTTGTACTGGTTTGCTCCCTTCACCTGGAATGTACCCCCCAGTGCCCTTACCACCAACTGCAACCCCAGATATTTGCATGGTAAATATCCTCCACCCCAACTCTTGCACAAAAGTCACCTCCCAAATTAGGCTCTACTGAAAGTTACCACCCATCTCCCATCAGCATTCCCAATACCCCTTACCTTGTTCCTTTCATAGATTTTTATCCATTTCAGACATACCATATACCTTACTTATATTTCATGGCCACCGTCTGACACCCCATTACCCACACCCAGATGGAATCGAAGCTCCTTGAGAATAATAATCTTTCTTCCGTTTGCCAATATATTCCCAATGCTTAGAAAAGTGCCTAAAATGTAGTAGGTATTTAATAAATACCTGTTGAATAGATGAACGTACACAATTGGAGTCTGCCATATGTGAGGCACTGCACTAGCCACTATGATAGATTCAACATGTAAAATGACAGTTATTCTGTTAAATAAACGGGTTGGGCTACATAATCCCCAAGACCCCCTCCAGCTCACAAATCTATTCGAAGTGAGAGTTTTTAACTACACTATAGGGTCCACCAGAATGTCAGCTCACTAAAGGTGGGATTTTAGTCTGCTTTCTTGCTGCTGCATCCTCGGTCCTAGAATAATGTGTGGCATATCGTAAGCTCCCTGTGCACGAGAAATACAGCTCTTGTTGGTTCTGAGTGTCTGATCCTATCTAGCACACAGGCTCAGCTCTGGGTAAACTTAGTCTAGTCTCCTAATAGCCAGATCAGAAAAAATCCCAGGTGGCAGCACCACACACAGGCCTCCCTCAATATTCTCAGGAATATTAGCAAAAGGGATGATTTTAAACATGGCACGGAAGCGCGTCACTTCAGGTGGCGGCCCTCCAGAATTCCTATGCAGCTCATCACATCAGAGACAGCCTCACCAATGTGCGAGGACACCAAGCACGAAAACGAGGTCAAGTAAAACTCCTGTGGAAAGCAAGCTTCTCCAGAGAAATGGCTGGGGTTTCCCTTCACACGCTGACCTTGTGACCTCACTTCTCTATCCTGAATGTCACACTAAGGCTGCCATGAGCCCAACTATCCAGGGAAGAAACCTTAGCCATCACCTGCCTACCTTCCAGCGCTTCTGATCTACCACAGCTCTCACAGGCTTTGCTCCACAAATGTGAACGTTCCACAGACGGAGAGGCCTCTTCGGCAAATGAACACTGCCACGAGACAGGACTACGACATATACAGCCTTCGGAATGAAGGGTACCACTGCCATACTCAGTCGTTCAGCACTGTCTGATAAAGACGTAATGGGAACAGCATACGAAATTTTAAATTACACACGTAACATTAAAAAGAAGTTTGGGATTAACAGATACACACCACTGTCTGTAAAGCAGATAATCAACAAGAACCTACTGTATACCACAGGGAACTAGATTCAGTATCTTGTAATAACCTATAATGCAAAAGAATCTAAAATATATATATACATTGTATACATATATATAAATATATAACTGAATCACTTTGCTGTGCACCTGAAACTAACACAACATTGTAAATTGACTATAATTAAAACTGGTTTGAAGAAAGTAAAAACAAACAAGTGAAATAAATTTAACATTGTTTAAATTTTTACCCTAACCCAATAATCCAAAATACTGTAATTTCAACATAAAATCAACAAAGAATTATTAATAAGATATTTTACCTTCTTTCTTCGTACCAAGTCTTCAAATTCTGGTCTATATTCTACATGGACAGCTTATCTCAACGCAGCCTGGTCACATATGAAATGCTCCAACAGTCACACGTGGCTACTGGCTACCATACCACAGTGGACAGCCCAAGTCTGGAAGTTAAGTTCTTTCTCTTTCAGGATGCTACTGCTGTTCTCAGAGGAGCACCATTTAAAGATATTATAATTAATTTAAAAACAACTTCTAACTCATAATGACATCACCTGCATTATTCTCAGGTTCAAAAACATGCTCCTTGCAAGGCAGTTAAATGAAGCAATGTCACAGCGTGAAAGGACAGCTGAGTTAAGACAGAACTAACCTGTCTCGGCTATTTGAAAATAATACATGTTTCTCTGACCTCTAACTGGAACCCATCTCACTGAATTCCATCAACTTCCTTAAGTTTCTTAGAGTGGGGTTTCTTACCAATGGCAAGGGCAAGTGTGCACGGACTGCAAGGTTTTTTGAAACAGCTATGCCAATATCACCAAAACAAATGAACAGCAACAGGAAAGGGCTAGAGCGGGACAAAGTTCAAGTGTATTTACCTCCTCATTATAATTGCACCCCAATAGGCCAGCTCTTAGGGGTCTAATAGATACAACCAAGATGAGGCTTAAGAAGAACAGGACTCTGTAAAAACTCGAAGGAATGTTCTAACCAACTTTTTTTTTTTTTTTTAAACATCTTTATTGGAGCATAATTGCTTTACAATGGTATGTTAGTTTCAGCTTCACAACAAAATGAATCAGTTATATATATACATATGTTCCCATATCTCTTCCCGCTTGCGTCACCCTCCCTCCCACCCTCCCTATCCCACCCCTCCAGGCGGTCACACAGCACCGAGCTGATCTCCCTGTGCTATGCGGCTGCTTCCCACTAGCTATCTACCTTATGTTTCGTAGTGTATACATGCCCATGCCTCTTTATTGCTTTGTCATCGTTTACCCTTCCCCCTCCCCATAGCCTCAAGTCCATTCTCTAGTAAGTCTGTGTCTTTATTCCTGTTTCACCCCTAGGTTTTTCATGACTTTTTTTTTTTTTTCTTAAATTCCATATATATGTGTTAGCATACGGTATTTGTCTCTCTCTTTCTGACTTACTTCACTCTGTATGACAGACTCTAGGTCTATCCACCTCATTACAAATAGCTCAATTTCGTCTCTTTTTATGGCTGAGTAATATTCCATTGTATATATGTGCCACATCTTCTTTATCCATTCATCCGATGATGGACACTTAGGTTGTTTCCATCTCTGGGCTATTGTAAATAGAGCTGCAATGAACATTTTGGTACATGACTCTTTTTGAATTATGGTTTTCTCAGGGTATATGCCCAGTAGTGGGATTGCTGGGTCATATGGTAGTTCTATTTGTAGCTTTTTAAGGAACCTCCATACTGTTCTCCACAGTGGTTGTATCAATTTACATTCCCACCAACAGTGTAAGAGGGTTCCCTTTTCTCCACACCCTCTCCAGCATTTATTGTTTCTAGATTTTTTGATGATGGCCATTCTGACTGGTGTGAGATGATATCTCATTGTAGTTTTGATTTGCATTTCTCTAATGATTAGTGATGTTGAGCATTCTTTCATGTGTTTGTTGGCACTCTGTATATCTTCTTTGGAGAAATGTCTATTTAGGTCTTCTGCCCATTTTTGGATTGGGTTGTTTGTTCTTTTGTTATTAAGCTGCATGAGCTGCTTATAAATTTTGGAGATTAATCCTTTGTCAGTTGCTTCATTTGCAAATATTTTCTCCCATTCTGAGGGTTGTCTTTTGGTCTTCTTTATGGTTTCTTTTGCTGCGCAAAAGCTTTTAAGTTTCATTAGGTCCCATTTGTTTACTTTTGTTTTTATTTCCATTTCTCTAGGAGGTGGGTCAAAAAGGATCTTGCTGTGATTTATGTCATAGAGTGTTCTGCCTATGTTTTCCTCTAAGAGTTTGATAGTTTCTGGCCTTACATTTAGGTCTTTAATCCATTTTGAGCTTATTTTTGTGTATGGTGTTAGGGAGTGATCTAATCTCATACTTCTACATGTACCTGTCCAGTTTTCCCAGCACCACTTATTGAATAGGCTGTCCTTTCTCCACTGTACATTTCTGCCTCCTTTGTCAAAGATAAGGTGACCATATGTGCGTGGGTTTATCTCTGGGCTTTCTATCCTGTTCCATTGATCTATATTTCTGTTTTTGTGCCAGTACCATACTGTCTTGATTACTGTAGCTTTGTAGTATAGTCTGAAGTCAGGAAGCCTGATTCCTCCAGCTCCATTTTTCATTCTCAAAATTGCTTTGGCTATTCGGGGTCTTTTGTGTTTCCATACAAATTGTGAGATTTTTTGCTAGTTCTGTGAAAAATGCCAGTGGTAGTTTCATAGGGATTGCATTGAATCTGTAGATTGCTTTGGGTAGTAGAGTCATTTTCACAATGTTGATTCTTCCAATCCAAGAACATGGTATATCTCTCCATCTATTTGTATCATTTTTAATTTCTTTCATCACTGTCTTATAATTTTCTGCATACAGGTCTTTTGTCTCCTTAGGTAGGTTTATTCCTAGGTATTTTATTCTTTTTGTTGCAATGGTAAATGGGAGTGTTTTCTTGATTTCACTTTCAGATTTTTCATCCTTAGTGTATAGGAATGCCAGAGATTTCTGTGCATTAATTTTGTATCCTGCTACTTTACCAAATTCATTGATTAGCTCTAGTAGTTTTCTGGTAGCATCTTTAGGGTTCTGTATGTATAGTATCATGTCATCTGCAAACAGTGACAGCTTTACTTCTTCTTTTCCGATTTGGATTCCTTTTATTTCCTTTTCTTCTCTGATTGCTGTGGCTAAAACTTCCAAAACTATGTTGAATAAGAGTGGTGAGAGTGGGCAACCTTGTCTTGTTCCTGATCTTAGTGGAAATGCTTTCAGTTTTTCACCATTGAGGACGATGTTGGCTGTGGGTTTGTCATATATGGCCTTTATTATGTTGAGGAAAGTTCCCTCTATGCCTACTTTCTGCAGGGTTTTTATCATAAATGGGTGTTGAATTTTGTCAAAAGCTTTCTCTGCATCTATTGAGATGATCATATGGTTTTTCTCCTTCAATTTGTTAATATGGTGTATCACGTTGATTGATTTGCGTATATTGAAGAATCCTTGCATTCCTGGAATAAACCCCACTTGATCATGGTGTATGATCCGTTTAATGTGCTGTTGGATTCTGTTTGCTAGTATTTTGTTGAGGATCTTTGCATCTATGTTCATCAGTGATATTGGCCTGTAGTTTTCTTTCTTTGTGACATCCTTGTCTGGTTTTGGTATCAGGGTGATGGTGGCCTCGTAGAATGAGTTGGGGAGTGTTCCTCCCTCTGCTATATTTTGGAAGAGTCTGAGAAGGATAGGTGATAGCTCTTCTCTAAATGTTTGATAGAATTCGCCTGTGAAGCCATCTGGTCCTGGGCTTTTGCTTGTTGGAAGATTTTTAATCACAGTTTCAATTTCAGTGCTTGTGATTGGTCTGTTCATATTTTCTATTTCTTCCTGATTCAGTCTTGGCAGGTTGTGCCTTTCTAAGAATTTGTCCATTTCTTCCAGGTTGTCCATTTTATTGGCATAGAGTTGCTTGTAGTAATCTCTCATGATCTTTTGTATTTCTGCAGTGTCAGTCGTTACTTCTCCTTTTTCATTTCTAATTCTATTGATTTGAGTCTTCTCCCTTTTTTTCTTGATGAGTCTGGCTAATGGTTTATCAATTTTGTTTATCCTTTCAAAAAACCAGCTTTTAGTTTTATTGATCTTTGCTATCGTTTCCTTCATTTCTTTTTCATTTATTTCTGATCTGATTTTTATGATTTCTTTCCTCCTGCTAACTTTGGGGTTTTTTTGTTCTTCTTTCTCTAATTGCTTTAGGTGCAAGGTTAGGTTGTTTATTCGAGATGTTTCCTGTTTCTTAAGGTAAGATTGTATTGCTATAAACTTCCCTCTTAGAACTGCTTTTGCTGCATCCCATAGATTTTGAGTCGTCGTGTCTCCATTGTCATTTGTTTCTAGGTATTTTTTGATTTCCCCTTTGATTTCTTCAGTGATCACTTCGTTATTAAGTAGTGTATTGTTTAGCCTCCATGTGGTTGTATTTTTTACAGATCTTCTCCTGTGATTGATATCGAGTCTCATAGCGTTGTGGTCGGAAAAGATACTTGATACAATTTCAATTTTCTTAAATTTACCAAGGCTTGATTTGTGACCCAAGATATGATCTATCCTGGAGAATGTTCCATGAGCACTTGAGAAAAATGTGTATTCTGTTGTTTTTGGATGGAATGTCCTATAAATATCAATTAACTCCATCTCATTTAATGTATCATTTAAAGCTTGTGTTTCCTTATTTATTTTCATTTTGGATGATCTGTCCATTGGTGAAAGTGGGGTGTTAAAGTCCCCTACTATGAATGTGTTACTGTCGATTTCCCCTTTTATGGTTGTCAGTATTTGCCTTATGTATTGAGGTGCACCTATGTTGGGTGCATAAATATTTACAATTGTTATATCTTCCTCTTGGATCGATCCCTTGATCATTATGTAGTGTCCTTCTTTGTCTCTTCTAATAGTCTTTGTTTTAAAGTCTATTTTGTCTGATATGAGAATTGCTACTCCAGCTTTCTTTTGGTTTCCATTTGCATGAAATACCTTTTTCCATCCCCTTACTTTCAGTCTGTATGTGTCTCTAGGTCTGAAGTGGGTCTCTTGTAGACAGCAAATATATGGGTCTTGTTTTTGTATCCATTCAGCCAATCTGTGTCTTTTGGTGGGAGCATTTAGTCCATTTACATTTAAGGTAATTATCGATATGTGTGTTCCCATTCCCATTTTCTTAATTGTTTTGGGTTTGTTATTGTAGGTCTTTTCCTTCTTTTGTGTTTCTTGCCTAGAGAAGTTCCTTTAGCAGTTGTTGTAGAGCTGGTTTGGTGGTGCTGAACTCTCTCAGCTTTTGCTTGTCTCTAAAGGTTTTAATTTCTCCATCAAATCTGAATGAGATCCTTGCTGGGTAGAGTAATCTTGGTTGCAGGTTTTTCTCCTTCAACACTTTCAATATGTCCTGCCACTCCCTTCTGGCTTGCAGAGTTTCTGCTGAAAGATCAGCTGTTAACCTTATGGGGATTCCCTTGTGTGTTATTTGTTGTTTTGCCCTTGCTGCTTTTAATATGTTTTCTTTGTATTTAATTTTTGACAGTTTGATTAATATGTGTCTTGGCGTATTTCTCCTTGGATTTATCCTGTATGGGACTCTCTGTGCTTCCTGGACTTAATTAACTATTTCCTTTCCCATATTAGGGAAGTTTTCAACTATAATCTCTTCAAATATTTTCTCAGTCCCTTTCTTTTTCTCTTCTTCTTCTGGAACCCCTATAATTCGAATGTTGGTACGTTTAATGTTGTCCCAGAGGTCTCTGAGACTGTCCTCAGTTCTTTTCATTCTTTTTTCTTTATTCTGCTCTGCAGTAGTTATTTCCACTATTTTATCTTCCAGGTCACTTATCCGTTCTTCTGCCTCAGTTATTCTGCTATTGATCCCATCTAGAGTACTTTTAATTTCATTTATTGTGTTGTTCATCGTTGTTTGTTTCATCTTTAGTTCTTCTAGGTCCTTGTTAACTGATTCTTGCATTTTGTCCATTCTATTGTCCATTCCATCTCCAAGATTTCGGATCAACCTTACTATCATTATTCTGAATTCTTTTTCAGGTAGACTGCCTATTTCCTCTTCATTTGTTAGGTCTGATGGGTTTTTATCTTGCTCCTTCATCTGCTGTGTGTTTTTCTGTCTTTTCATTTTGCTTATCTTACTGTGTTTGGGGTCTCCTTTTTTGCAGGCTGAAGGTTCGTAGTTCCTGTTGTTTTTTTGTGTCTGTCCCCAGTGGCTAAGGTTGGTTCAGTGGGTTGTGTAGGCTTCCTGGTGGAGGGTACTAGTGCCTGTGTTCTGGTGGATGAGGTTAGATCTTGTCTTTCTGGTGTGCAGGTCCACGTCTGGTGGTGTGTTTTGTGGTGTCTGTAGACTTATTATGATTTTGGGCCGCCTCTCTGCTAATGGGTGGGGTTGTGTTCCTGTCTTGCTAGTTGTTTGGCATAGGATGTCCAGCACTGTAGCTTGCTGGTCGTTGAGTGAAGCTGGGTGCTGGCGTTGAGATGGAGATCTCTCGGAAATTTTTGCTGTTTGATATTATGTGCAGCTGGGAGGTCTCTTGTGGATCAGTGTCCTGAAGTTGGCTCTCCCACCTCAGAGGCACAGCACTGACTCCTGGCTGCAGCCCCAAGAGCCTTTCATCCACAGGGCTCCTTAATTTGGGATGATTGGTTGTCTATTCAGGTATTCCACAGATGCAGGGTATATCAAGTTGATTGTGGAGCTTTAATCCGCTGCTCCTGAGGCTGCTGGGAGAGATTTCCCTTTCTCTTCTTTGTTCTCACAGCTCCCAGGGGCTCAGCTTTGGATTTAGCCCCGCCTGTGCGTGTAGGTCGCCGGAGGGCGTCTGTTCTTTGCTCAGACAGGACGGGGTTAAAGGAGCCGCTGATTCGGAGGCTCTGGCTCACTCAGGCCCGGGGGTAGGGAGGGGCACGGAGTGTGGGGCGGGCCTGCGGCGGCAGAGGCCGGCGAGACGTTGCAGCCTGAGGTGCGCCTGTGCATTCTCCCGGGGGAGCCGTCCCCGGATCCCGGGACCCCGGCAGTGGCGGGCTGCACAGGCTCCCCGGAAGGGCGCGTGGCCAGTGACCTGTGTTCGCACACAGGCCTCCTGGTGGCGGCAGCAGCGGCCCTAGCCGCTCTGGGCGGCCCTAGCCACGTCCGTCTCTGGGCTCCGCACCCCTCGCCGCGGCCCGCGCCCGTCCCTGGAGCTCTCTCAAGCAGCGTTCTTAATCCCCTCTCCTCGCGCACCAGGCAACAAAGAGGGACGTAAAAGTCTCTTGCCTCTTCGGCAGTTCCAGACTTCTCCCCGGACTCTCTCCCGGCCAACCGCGGTGCACCAACGCCCCGCAGGCTGTGTTCACGCCGCCAACCTCAGTCCTCTCCCGGCGCTCCGACAAAAGCCCTCTAACCAACTTTTTAATGAAGAAGAACTGAAAACACATTTAGGTTAGGTGGGAATTTACCAAGTGTGAGAGCTGCTTTGAAAATCTATGCCAAGAAGAGCTTTGCCATTTTCTCCTCAAAGATGAGATTATTGCTTCTACTAGACTCTCAAAGGTGAAATGGATTACCAGAATATGAAAGGCAGTTCAATTTGGAGAACTTTCCACAGCGACAGTGGTGTGAAGTTCGAAGCTAGATGGAACATAAAATAATTAACACATCACAGAGCGTCCAGACTCGGACATTCTCCACCCTTATTTCCATTTTCCACAACCTAGAAAAGCTACTTCTGCAGAAGAGAGCAAACTGGCTTAATGTTAACTTCCTCCCTTTAGGGTGGAAGGTTGGTTTCCAATATTGCTCAGCCTACAGAATGAGATCTTCTGGGCCGGTTCTAACAGCTGACTAAGCAGCAACCAGCTGGAACAATGGTTTTTCAGACCAGTTCTGGAATGGGTGAGGCTCTGAAAGCACCCTGCCAAAGGCAGCAATTTCTTCAAAATGGGGTCAGGTTATAGGAACTCAGAGGCTCTATCTACAGGCCCTCTTTCTTGGAGAAGGCAAAGACCAGCCTACACACACCCACTACCCGAAAAACAGCCAAGACATAATTGGCAGCAACCGCCAGCAGAACTGAGTGATAAGGAGAGTTTCACAAAGCTGGGAAGCCATAGATTCATCTGCAGTTACTTGCAAGTATCCCTTTCAAGTGGAACAGAAACCTAAGAATGAGTCATGGGTCATGGTTCTTTGACCTTTGAAAAAGCATATAAAAACAGAGGGAAGAAGAAGAAAATCATGTGACATCCCAAATCCTTATACCCTCAGCCTCCCTAAAAATAAATTTGAAGTGCATGGGTAAAAAGATATCAAGAGCTATAGCACTAAAATAAATGGAAAATGTAATAGAGCTACAATTAAGCAAATACCCCTAGATTCAAGACAGGGCCTCACAAAACTATACGTGTGATATCCTTGGTGAGTTGAGTATAAAGAGTAGGCATGCTTTCCTTGATTCATTTATTCATTCAACCACTTCATTCACTCCTTTCATGCACTTGGTATTATACTAGACACTGGTGCTACAATGGATAACGTGGACCTGCCTACATAAGTTCACCTGAGTCAATGATACTGATATTTGTAAGAAGAATTATTATTTGGTGAATGCCTACTACATGTTGTGTTTATGCAATTAGCTAATTTCATCCTAACACCCATCAGCAATTAGGCATTGAGACCATTCTACAGATGAAGTAACTGAATCTTACAGAGGTCAAATGATTTGCTAATGTCAGCCAGATAGTCAATGACAGAGCCAAGATGTAAGTCCAGACTTGACTAATTCCTGTCATAAGCTTAATGTTTGAAAACAAGATGTTTATACTGTATAGCACAGGGAACTATATTCAGTATCTTGTAATAATCTAAAATGGAAAAGAATATGAAAACTACATATATATTCTTTTTTTTCCCAACAACACTATATATATTCTTTATAGATATATTTTTTCAGATTCTTTTATATATATATATATATATATACACACACATACACACATAAGTACATATATACATATATAAATCACTTTGCTGTACACCTGAAACTAACACAATATTGTAAATCAACTATACTTCAATTTTAAAAAAGAAAATAAGATGCTTATAGATGTTTGAAAGTATCAAACTTTTGGTATTTTGTAAAAAAATCAGGCAAGCCAAATGTTAGCAGGATTGAGTGACAGTTGGTGCATTCCATCAAAATTTGTGATTAAAAAAAATTCTACTTTAAAAAATGGATAAAAGACACGTCACCAAAGACATATGGATGGCAAATACACACATGAAAACATGTTCAATATCTTAGTCTTTTGGAAAATTCAAGTTAAAATCACAATGAAATACCCTTACACTATGCATTAGAAAGTCTAGGGGGGAGAAACCTTTTTTTAAATTTGACAATACCAAGTGCTAGTGAAGATGCAGAGCAACTGGAACTCTCAAACATTACTAAGGGAGAATGCAAAATGGTACAGCTTTTTGGAAAAGACTCTGGCAGTTCCTTATAAAGTTGCACATACTTACCACATGACCCAGTGATCTCACTCCTAGGTATTAACCCAAGCAAAACGAAAACCTATGTTTACACAAAACCTTTCCAATACACCTGTGATTTTTTCCCCTGGGGCTCTGAGCCTGTTCTCTTGCTTCCTTTGGAAGCTCCTTTATTGCCTTTACTTATAATCCCCCCAAACTGGAAAGAACTCAACTGTCCTTCAGCTAGTGAATGGATGAACACACCATGGTACATCCATACAATGGAATACTATGCAGCCAGGAAAAGGATCAAGTGTGATACCAGCAACAATATGGATAAACCTGAAATCCCTTTTGTTAAGTGAAAGAAGCTAAATCTAAAAGCTTCATACTATATGATTCCATTTATACGGCATTAGGGAAAAGGCAAAATTATTAAGAACAGAAAATAGATGGTTGCCTACAGGTGGAGGAAGAGACTGACAACAAAAGGGTCAGAGGAGGGACTTCCCTGGCAGTGCAGTGGTTAAGACTCTGTGCTTCCACTGCAGGGGGCACGGGTTTGATCCCTGGCCGGGGAACTAAGATTCCACATGCCACGCAGTGTGGCCATAAAAAGAGGGGGGTGGGAGTGGGTAAGAGGAAAGAATTTTGCCCCACGGAGGGTTGAGGGGGTGGGGGGGACACACAGAACTATTCTGTATCTTCAATGGAAAGGTGGTTACAAGACTGCATTTGCCAAAACTCAGAGAACTATATAGCAAAAAGAGCAAACATTATTGTAAGTAAATTCTAAATGGTAAATAAAATTCACTTCAAAAAATTGTGATTTTAACATGAGAAATTAAACATAGATGCATTAAAATACTTAAAACTCACCTAGATTACAGCCATCTCAAACTACAAGTAGTCTTCTTAAAGACAACATGTTGGAACATACATATTTTCCAACTGGCAAGTAACAGACTTTTTTCTTTAACACCTTCTTTCTGGTTGGCAAGTAGAACAGTTCCCCCTCCAGCACCTTCACTCTGGATACTGGAAAATACAAAAACGTGGTGCAGGAAAGCTTCTGGGATGGGGGGAGGCAGGTTTCTCTTCAGTCTGTAATGTCACAAAATCTGCTGTAGCTAATGTATGTCTTTACAGGGGAGAAACTGTCATGAAGCTGTAATTTTCCAAAGGCTTGCTGGTTTCCCATTAGGGAAGATGCACCACAGGAATAACCCGGTCAATTGCCCTGGCAGTTTCCATCCTCATCTACTGCTGGGTCAGGGCTTTGCTATCAAAGTCATGGTTAGTTCCTTTTGACATCTTTTGCCATTCCCCAATAAGATATCTTTGGGCCCCCAAATCTCTCTTTACCTTGATGCTTTTTTACTGTCATTGGAATATTAGCCGCACCTTCTACTCCACTTCTTTGCATGACATATCATAACACAAAGACACCAAGCAAAAGCACTCGATCAGCAAGCACTTTTACGAAGTGTCTGGCAAGCCAGAGCAGCTCCCCTTGGCACTGTTGGGAGAGCAACGCTCTCGGACCTCAATTCCCCAGCACACATATGGTCCCCTCCCTGGGGCTTGAGAGCCTATTCTCTTGCTTTCCTTAGAGGCTCCTCTGTGAGCAGGTCCAGAGCTCAGGCTTATCTGCCTACCAAAGACTCTCTAAAAACCTATACTACAAGTAATTCAAAGCATGAAATGAAAATTGATGCTTTCAACTCCTGTAAAGATGAAAACAGGAAGCTGCCAGAGACTCTGTGTTCCTTCATTTTCCATGTCAGTTTCCAAGAATACAGATATCAGTATGTTATATGAGAATAAAATGGGAACCAGGGTGAAGCATTCCTCCCTAAATTTGACCCCATTAAGGCAGAGCTTTTGCAGTAAAACACAAGTCTGGTAGGGTTGTATTAATAGCAGGGAAAAAAAAAAAATAACCACTTTAGAATGGACACTCACCAGAATAAAGATGACAAGCAACTCCCTATATACAAAAGTGCATTAAAACAATGAATTACTATGCTCTTGAATGGAAACCAAATCACACTGTTCAATCTGAACAACGCAGATGAAAGCCTCACCATTCTATTGGTGAGATGGGCAGTTCAAGTTCTACCTCTACACAGTTTAAACATACGTGAAAAAAGAGGGCTGAGCAAGAATACAATCTCAGAGTCCTCTTGCAATATTATGCTCTATAGTTTTAGGAATTAGAAGAGCAGAGAGGGTAACATCTTTTCTATCTTCCATTAGAATAAAGTTCCATGAGGGTAATCATTATACACCTGATACCTAGCAGAGTGCCTGGCATATACAATGTACTCAATAAATTTTATTTTTTCAATAAATTTTTGATGAATGATATTTGAGGTGGAGTAAGTTTGCTTTGTCCAATCATTTGACTATTCTGTAAATAAGAAATAAACATTTATACACCTAATTTGGGACTTCATGGTAGACCTGGTAGGCACACAAAAATGCCTGAGACATGGAAACTCTCCTTGAATTTCTGATCTAGATAGGGAAATGAGAAATGATTACTTGAGAGAAGAACCATGTAGGCAAAAAGGATTTCCACTATATTATATAAGGGTTCAAAGCAGGGATAGGTCAGTGTGGACAGCTTGTAGTCTGCAGAGAAGGCTTCCTGAAGGGCACAGACATGAAGCCAAACCTTGACTGGTCAAGAAAGATCAAAAATGGCAGAGAAGGGACGCATCTCCAGAATAGGACATTAGATGGGGCAGCAGGATGAGATGCTTCTGGACTTTTATGTATTAACAAGATACTTTGAAAACAGGTCCAAACTTGCCATTTTGAACACCCACTTATACCATACTCAGGCTCATTTATCTTGCATTTTGCTGGACATTTCCACTGAGAGCTCCCTTATGACCTTCCGGTCTGCCTGGTCACTCTTCCCAGGACCCTGCATGCCATCTTGGACTCCTCCCTTTTTCTGTATCTCCCATTCCATTACTCACTAAGTTCCCTCTCCTGAATATCTCTTGGGCCTCCCCTCCTCCTTTGCCTTAACTTTTCACTTTGGCCATAGCTTCCCTGTTGGCCCCCACTGCATTAATTTCATCCCCTAAATCAAGCGTTGACAAACTTTTTCTGGAAAGGGCCAGACAGTAAATAGTTCAGGCTTTGGAGGCCACACAGTCTCTGATTCAACTACTATCAGTACCACTGTAGCACAAAAGTAGCCATAAACAATACATAAGCGTAGGACTGTGTTCCAGTAAGACGTCTTTAGCAAAAACAGGCAGTGGCCTGAGGATCACAGTTTGACAACCCTGTCTTAGATGTCTGCCAGAGTGGTTTTCAAAAGATACAAGTAAGACCATGTTATGCCCCATCCTAAACTCTTCTAAGACTGCCACTGCCCTCAGGATAAGTTCCAGGCTCCTTGGCAGGACATACAAGGGCCTCTGTGTCTCTCCCCTCCCGGGTCCCTCACAATTCTTATGACTGCGCATTCAACAATCAATGACTTGATGCTTCCCAGAACCCCTAGCCTCTCACGCCATGATTTGTCTCCCCATTAGTGTTTAATTAGCTGCTTGAACAATGCTGAATATGTTACATCCTCTTGCAGAGAGCTAAGTCCTCAAGCAATTAGTTTGTCCTACCAAGTATGACCTGCATCACCATTGTACAAACCTTCAGAGAGCACGGAAAATTTCTACGTCTTCCAGAAGCTGGATGGAGCTTCTGAGACCGGAAGACACGTGAGCTTGTAGTAAAAGGCTATAAAAAGTCTTTGACCTATCAAAGTGGCAAAACTCTAAAAGACGGTATTAAGTTTTGGCATAGATGAAGGGAAATAAATACTCTTATACACATTGATGGGAACATAAATCATACAATTCTTTTGGTAGAGTAATCTGGAAGTATTTTCGAATCCTAAAATGCACACACTCTTAAACTCAGTGATGCCACCTTCAGCTTAACCTAAGTTAAGATTCACAGTTGGGCACCCAGGTATATGTGCAAGGATGCTCCTTTTCAGCACTGTTTCTAGCATTCCACACCTGGGAATGATGACGGAAATCATGGTATAGTGATGTTCTCCATGAATTCCACACACCAGGCTCACTGTGTTCCTGACAGCCCACTTCCATGGCTAATAAATCTCTCAAACTCAGTTAAGTCCAAAATGAAACTCCAGATGTTAAACCAAGAGATGACACAGCCCCAGCTCTGCCCATCCAGCAAACAGCAGCTCCATCCTTTAAGGTGTTCAGTTGAAAAAGAAACAAAAACAAAAACAAAAACCTGTTGTTCTTTCTCACACCCCTCATCTTAACCCATCAGGCAATTGTTTGGGGAACACTTTCAAAATACATCCAGCCACTTCTTACACCACCCTTATTACTACTACTACTCTGTTCTAACCACCACCATCTTGCACCAGGATTTCCATAACAGCTTCCTACCTGTGCTCTCTGCTTCCGCCCATCCATATATACTTAACACATGACCTAAAGTGAGACTTTTCCAATGTTAATTGAGGCATGTCATTATCCCAATCAAGACCTTGCAATGACTATCATTTCACTCTGAGTAAAGTAATTAAAATGGTCTAAAATGCTTGGCATGACCTGTCTGCTCTCCCTTACACTCTGACCTCTCCTTCCACACTTCTAGCAACTATTCTCTCTATTCCAGCCACTCTTCCCACAACGCAGGTATCACTTCTGCCATAGGGCCTTTGCTCAGGGCTTTGTACTTCCGCCACGGGGCATCTGTACCTCACCCAGATACACACAAGGCTCCTTCCTTCATTCATTCAAATTTCTACTTAAATGCTACTTTCCCAGTGAGGTCTACCCTGACAACCCTGTTTAAAATTGCAACATGCCCCATCTCCATGGTCTTGACCACCTTACTCTACTCTGCCGCCCTCCATACCACCTTCTAATATACAAAATAATTTACTCACTTGAGTACATCTACTGTTTATTGTCTGTCTCCCTGACTAGAACATAAACCCCACGAGGGATCTTTATCTCTTTTGGTCAATAATATCCCAAGCACCTGGAACAGCTCCTAGCACATAAAGGTTGCTAAATAAATATTTGCTGAATGAGTATCTTACAGGTTTTGTGAGAACAAAATGAACCAGCCCTAGCAAAGAGTCATCTAATAAATGTAGGTTCCAATTATGAGAAAGAATGAACTAAGCATACATGTACTAATGTGGAAAGTTGGCCATCTGTAATGGCAATAAGAAAAACCAAGCTACTAGTGTACAAAGATAGTTATTACAGCATTGTTAGTAATACTGGAAAAAATAGAAACAATGTTAAATCTCTCCATCTAAGTAACAGTTAAATAGATTACGTCAACCCTCAAGCCCAGGCTTTGGTTACCAGGTCGTTGTTACCAAGAATTAGGTAGGAATATTTGTTTTATCATATTAATGTGTCAATTTCAGGTAGGGGAAAAAAGTTGTTATTGATTGAACAGAATGTAGAGTGTGATACCATTTACTTTGAAAGAAAAAAGAGAAAAAAAGTTGTGTGCGTATATACTAATGTAAAAAGGGAGAGAAACCAAATTTATGTATATATATAAATTTTTATATTTAAAAATATATTTTAAAAATCTGTTATTTTTGAGGAGTAAGGCTGAGGAGAGAATGAGGCTCGCGTGTAATTTTATACTGCACTGTTTCACTGTGCAAGCAAGCCTCAGTTTTACCAACCACAGTAATTTTTAGGCACAAACTTCTCACAGCTGAAAGATTTCATTTTAACTAATCATTTCACCCTTATTCCCTACTCCCTGATCTTATTAGGACTAAATTAACACAGATTCTAATACAAGCTCTAGGAGGGCAGGGGGCTTTTGTCTGTTTTGGTCACTGAGCTATCCCTAATACCTAAAAAGTGCCTGGCACATAGTAGGCAGTCAAATGTTTATAAAGTAAGTTAGTTCTAATATGAGACCACCTCCAGGTAAAAATACAAGTAATGAATGAAAGGGTTTAAAAAAGAAATAGCAAAGTCCTCCATAAACTAGAGTATTAAGCCTCAGAATAAGGAGCTAAACGTTTTAGCCTTTTTGCTTCCCTTTCAGGTCTCTACTACAATCGTTAAGTGTTTTTAAAGCAACTCTCTTTGGCATTGCTCCAAATTAGTTAGAAAATTATGACACTTTCTGTCTCATAGGCAAGTTACTTAATATGGTTGTTGTCAAATTTGTAGATTCCCACTGATCTAAACTTTATTGCGGCAAAGAAGTATACCCAGTGCGATAATTCAGAACCCAGGTCAACTATAGTGGGACAGGTCGCGGGAAAAGGAGATTCTCTAATCAGGAGAACAGCCCAGCATTTAAGATCAATTAAACAGTGAGTAGAAATCTAAATGCTTTTTAAATTTCCAACAGCACTACAGGAAAAACTAGCTGGTTTGTGGGAAAGAATGTATGTTATTAAAAATGAGGGAAAATGGTGTTTCCTTTTTTTATTTTTAAAATGATTTTTCATGGAGTTGTGCTTTTTGCTCTGTTTTGCTAAGAGTAGCTCCACTCCAGGAAATAACTCAAACTTCTTAACAATGACTGGTCTAAGTTCTCAATGCATCCACTCATTCATCCACTATTCGTTGAACATATATTACGAGCTAAGTGTTGGGCTTAGAACTGGGATATAGAAAGAGAAATAGTGAAAACCCCCAGGGACAAAACTGCTAAGCCTCACAAAACAGAGTTACATGCACTATGCTTTTTTGCTGCCCTTGCAGGTTAGATAACCACAAATGTCAACACGTTCAAAATTTTTTCATTCAAGAACCTTCAGCTTAGTAATTCATTTTTGTGTTTTTTGTTTGTTTGTTTGTTTTTTTGCAGTACACGGGCCTCTCACTGTTGTGGCCTCTCCCGCTGCGGAGCACAGGCTCCAGACGTGCAGGTTCAGCGGCCATGGCTCACGGGCCCAGCCGCTCCGCGGCATGTGGGATCTTCCCGGACCGGGGCACGAACCCGTGTCCCCTGCATCAGCAGGCGGACTCTCAACCACTGCGCCACCAGGGAAGCCCTAGTAATTCATTTTTAAGACCTCCTCTTTACTCTCATGCTTACAATCTTCTCAAACATCTTAGTAAAAATTAGGTAATATTTTCCCCATTCTGTTTTTAAATCTGACAGCCTATCGAAACTTTAAGGGATACCAACCTCATTAGAAGAAGAAATAAAAATCAGCAACAGCAGCTCTTGAACTGTTATCAGATAAAAACAAAAACAGGTATCTAGATAGCCTTCAGTCATCAACTCAATAGACTACTGGGGAGTGAATGGGTTTAGTGCCATTTTTATCAAATCAGTGAAAACGGCGTATCACAGTCTTTCAGAGGCACTGTTTGGACATAATTCTCCTGGCTGTGGGCATCCTAAATTGATCATGTAGTTGTGCTAGAGGCTCCCAGGGGCAGAAACTTGCATCAAGACCCGGTAAGCCAGCAAGATCTTTGCACTTAGTGTTTATAATACCCCCAAAGCCGAAAAGTCACCCAGAGCCAACCGGCTGTCAGACACAGCCATCAGCAGAATGACTGAATTAATGGCTGGCATTGCTGGTTTTTCTTCCCACCAGACTTCTCAAAAATGCTCTGACAGTTTTTCTGGTGCCAGAGGGTGTCAGTATGACTGCAAGGGATGTGCTTACATTCAAATATTTGGGGTCTGACTATCAACATAAAAACATTTTCAGAAAGAAGAAGAAGCAAACATGCTGAGAAAATGGTGATCACCATTTTCTAACTGGATTTTGCCATGAAAATACACCCATGTATTGGGTGTATTGATGGGGGGTGGATCTTGTGATTTTCTAGTACTATCATCTCTATGTTTACATTTCCCTTTAGAAATCCTTTTACCTTTAGTTATAGGTGTCTCCCAAATTCTCTTCCCTACAGCAACCCTAATAAGCCAGCACCATGGATCTGTATACTTATTGGGATTATTAAATCAGCAATCTCTACTGATATCACATCACCTGCTTTATGTGACACAGCATAGGGACAAACAGAAATTACAATTTAATTTTTCAGTCACTGGTATCACTTAATCAAGGTGATTGGCTCCTTTGTGAATATGGGAGTCTCATTCTCTCTCTCCTCTACCCACATCCATATGCTAAGAGAGAATGGAAAATAAGGGGGAGAGAGGGAGTGCCTCATCAGAAGCCTCTGCTACATGTGCCTTAGTAATACCAGCTACTGTCATGGCTTCTGTGGTACCTTTAATGCACGGGCATAGTTTGTCTTCTTATACTTAAGAATGTCAAGGAGCTACAGCTGTTGATCACAAAGACAGTCCTAGGTATCAGAAAAATACACCGGGTTGAGTGAGGTGGTCCTTTCTGTTAATGAAACTATTACCTGAAAGTTTTCAGAGAACCTGGGTTCCATGGTTGGTAGCTCCAGGAAACACACCATGGGCCACATCACAAACTGCTTCTTCTGACCTCAGTTAACTTAAAAGGCAGTGGGGCTCTGGTCTCCCCCAGGGAGGTCGCATGATAAACACAACTGCCCATGTTTTTGCTCAGCACAGACCAGCAAGCAGGTAAGACTCAAGTTTAAAGGTAATAATAGACCCATTCAGGAGCTATAATTAAGTGAAAAGAACAACAAGCTGATCCCACATCTCTTTATTACAAGCACAACAAATCCAAATACCAAAACCCAAACATTTTTTTTTACTGCTGCCACAGAAATACAGCCTAAGAAAGAAACTACATAGGGATGCAAATGAGTAACCTTCAGTATTTAATTTGGTGGGGTCCGGGTAGGGGGGTTCAGGGTTAGGGAACTTTTCCCTCTGGCCCATCCCCTTTTCCCAAAATAGAAGAGGAAAGATACTGGGAGGGTAGAGCAGACTGCTTCTGTTTGCTCAGTTGAGAAATGGAGGAATCAAGTCTCTGTTGATACCATTCATCTGCTAAAGCTTTCAACATCACTAAAATTCATTGGCAAGTGATGAGCTGCATCTTGTTGACAAGTTCCAGTGCAAGTTAAATCACAAAAAAACCTAAGAGCATATCCAATCAATACTTGAGGGCTTCCAAAGTTATCAAAAAACACCAGTTTTTAGAAGGTAATAGCCTTACAGGTGATAAAAGGCAAGTTTTTCTCAACTAAGAAATGCATCTATTTTCCCAGAACCAGAAAGACAATATGTTATTCTTGGGTTGCTAAGTGCATATACATGGGGTTCATGTGCATTGTATACACACCCTCAGTCAAATACTTTTAATATTAAAAAGTCATAATGACCTCATGCAAAAGCTTCCAGTTTTATTGGAGCCCCCAACAAATATGCCCGAACCTTTTGAAAGCACTGAATTCAAGAGGAGTGTAAAACAAACAAACACAACAGGCAACAACGAAAACCACCAAGGCTTTTCTGGTCAGCACACACTCATGAGTACTCTCCTAAATGATTCTCAATTGACAAAGTGAGAGCATGGTAAACCCTAGGAAAGAGAAAAGGACACTACATACCTCCTAATCCTTATAAGTATGCTCACATGCCCTCAAATAATTTGGCTCAGAAACAAATCCATTCTCTTTGTGTTTGAGGCAAAGTCTGTGCTCCAACACCACGGACATGACAGCTTCCTTGCATACTCCACTGCTGCCTGGTACTCAGTTCAGACAGACTGAGGACTTGGGAAGGGGAAGGGCCAGCCTTCATGCCTCTTTAAACACCCGCCTCCCCCTCGCCAAGCCTTCCTGGCTTGGCCCATTCACTTACAAGAACCAGAAATGAGAGAAGAGCCTTTCGGCTCCCAAGCACTCAGCAAGCCAGAGACTCTAGATCCTGCTTTCTATTTTCTGGTTGCCCACAGACATGCATACCTTATCTAGATGAGACAGGGCTCTGATACACACATGTTAATTTCCAGGAAACTTAAAAAGCCTTCTGCACGTACTCTCTTTCTTTTAAAAATGGGGAAAACGGGAGGAGGGTATGGCAGCTCATTCCCCCCTTCATTTCCCCGGGAGCTTGTAAAGCCCTTCAAAGTGCAAAGGCATTTGCCCACCGCGCCGGGGAGAAGTAGCTCAGCCTCTCCCCGGCCTTCCCCAGCCTGGGCGCCGGAACAATGCAGCAACATACATCTCCCAACACCTGCTGGAGCCTATTAATATGCACGGGGATGTATTGATTTTTCCCCCCATCCCTTCCCCTGCCCTCCACACTGAGCAGGCTTTCATCTCCTCCTCTACCATCCATCGGGAACTCATTTCGGCGGCCCCCTCCCCCTCCCACCGCCGGTCCCCATTCAGCCGAGCCCCTCGCTCGAAAGCCCAGGCTGACGAGCACACTTTGGAATGCACTTCATTAAAATTTAGCTGCCCGATTCCAACCTGCAATGCGGAGGAGGCAATACAAAGCGCGCGCCACACTTCCTCCAGCATCTCCTTCAAAAGCCCCATTGTTCGCCAGGCATCTGCTCCAGAGCCCGGCCTCTCCCTACCCACTGACCCCTGATTTTTTTTCTTCCCCCGCCCTCCCGCGCCCGCCCTGCCCGGCCAAACGGGCCTGCCCGGTGAATTAGAACGCAGCCGCAGCCATCTGGCCCTCCCAAGCTGGCCCGGTTTCTCCCCGCCCCTCCTCTCTGGTCCACACACCACACATGGCATCTTCACCTCCATGGATGTTCCCACAACCCAAGCGCAAACCTCGGGCGGCGGGGCGCCTCTGCCGCCTCCTGCCTGTGCCCAGGCTTCCTCCAGGGGCGGATCGTCCGAATCCAGAGGTGGGCAGGCGCCTGCGGGGGCGGCGAGGGGGCGATCTTGGACCACTTGTACTCGCCTGCAAATCCCAGCCCAATCGCCAAGATTAATCCTTCCCTTTGTGAGCCTGAAAGAGCCTCCCACCACTCCTGTCCTCGGCTCTGCTGCGGCTGTAAGAGAGGCGGGGGGGGGGATCCGAACCCCTTTCTAGGCGAGCTGGGGGCACCTCGGCCTCCTGACCACGGAGAGGTTTTGCGAGGGAAGAAGGCGCTGGCGGCAGGAGCAGGTGACTGTGCGAGAAGGGAGAGGAGATGCCCAAGCTTGCGCCTTTTATATTACTGGCGACATTTCTAACACATGACAACAATTTCCATCTGTATTTAAGCCGGGAGTGTGAAAAAAGAGCATTACATCACAGAGCCCGGGTTCCTAGAGGCTGCCGGATATCTAGGCCAGGGGGATTAGGGCCCCACCTGCGGAGCGGCGGGAGCCCAGCGAGGCGGGCACTGCCTCTCCCGCCAGGCATGCCAGGTCCCCATCGCCCGCGAGGTCCTGGGGGAGCCCCTGGCCAAGGAAAGGCGGGAAATGAGGCTGCTCCATTTGCAAGACGCAGGAGGCTGGGTGGACGGGTCGGGGAAGCCGGAGCGGGGGGGGGGGGGGGGGGGGGGGGGCGTGATTCTCTTGGTAGGGATGCAACCCTGACTTCCCAAGAGGGAGGGGCAGCAGGCTTCCAAGCGCCTTCAGGTAGGACCCACTGTTGCCCTTCTGCCTCTTCGTCAACTCTGGAGGAAATTTCAAAGATAAGAACTCTGATGTCTGAAATAATAGTTTTCCTTGAGTTAAAGGTGGATGGAGAATAGCATATTAATTTGTGAAATCTACTTCAAGGAATAGCCACGTCAAGAATTCAAGGTGGAAACTGGTTGAGAATCAAGCTGTTTCTTTAAGGCTTATCTCTGTGCCATTCAAATCCACTCTTTAAAACAATGTGTAAGAGCCTAGTGGTATCATCTCCACTCTGTTTCTGATGACGCATCCCTCCCCTATAGCCCCCACCCTCCCTAGCAAGAAAACTTTATTGAAAGTCCTCTGGCTCTAAAGACACACATTTCTTCTCTATTGTCAAATGGCCAGTCCTTAGAAATGTCAGCCACTCGTTGTAAGGCAGAGAACCCTGCAGACCGGCAAAGGAAGGAGGCGTCTGCTGCCTGCCTTTCCCCAACCCAGGTGTGACAGAGCCACGAGCAACCATCCTCGGAGAATTCCTGACTCAGTTCGGACAGGAGGAGATAACGGGGCAGGAGGAATGTTCTGAGGGGACGAATGACAAGAAAATAAGAAAAGTGAGGGAGGAAGCAAGGGACATGTCTCTTCCTGGCGGGAAGAGAGGACAAGGGCAATGAGGAACCTAGATTCAACGTAGAGGACCAGATTTCATGTGACGGTAAAGTGCAATGAGGGAGGAAAAGGTGAGAGGGCAGCAGAGCCATCCAGATCACAAGGTAACATATATCTTTCCCTTGAATGCAGTATCGGCTGGGTTTTGCAGCAGATGAAAAAACAAAATGTGTTCCTTCGATATTTGCTACTCAGTAAGCAGTCACTGTGTGCACGTCTGTCTTGCTGTCTGTTTCCTGCACAAACTAGGATGTGGAGGGATGGCATTTCTAAAGCTCCTCATCCTCTGGTCACTTAGGATGGTCAAAAGACTCAACTCTGGAGTCAGACTCACTGGGTTCTAGTCCCGTCTCTCCACTTTCCTGCTCTGGGCATGGAGGTAACTTACTTGCTAGGTCTGCACCTGTTGCTCCATGTGTAAAAAGGTACCAAAACTACCTACTTGTGAGGATAATATATACAAGTGCCTGACACAGTTCACCACACATAAAAGGTGCTTCTAAATGTCACCTATCGTTGTTATTATGATGTTATCTCTATACAAAGAGTACTCACAAAATGAAAGCCCCCATCTTCTACTTCTGAGGACACGTGCAAACTGGAACAGCTCCCAGGGCTTAGCAACATGCACACACCAGCACCCTGGATGTCACTCGGCAGTCAGAAACAGTGACTGAGACACCTTGGAAGAAAAGCATTTTCGTTTGCTTCATTCTTGTCTCACATCTAGTTTTAGGAAGATGGAAAGGCCTTGAGAGCTGAATGCAAAGTATTAGCTTACATTTTTGGTTTGCGAGAAACAATAAAAACTTAAGGGGTTGGTTTCTTTATCAACCATGTACATAATACATGTGAACATTTACATCATTTCCCCTCTCGATCATCATCAAAAAAGAAGAAAGAAAAAGGAAAGCTGATTCCACATAAAACTCTCAAAAGCCTTTGGCTACAACCTAATGCTGAAAAATGGAATTTGTGTGTTATTAGTTTTCCACAAGAAAATGATTGTGCAGAACAAATTAAATTGCTCTTTTGCTAGGAATCTGCTTAGAGACTGCACAGATGGGAACAAAAATATAAAAGCCATTCTCTTTATGAAAGAAAGAAGGGAACTTTTATTCAATAAGTATTCAAGGATGTAGCTTTCCAATCTTCAATAAGGGGAGAAAAATAGCCCTAATTTGGTTTGGAAATACGCCTAACAATAACAACTTATTTTCAACTAGAGCTCCAGAGACCAGGTTTCTCTATGTATAAGTGAGGCACAATGAAAAGATTCCATGAAAATCTACTTGGTTTTTAATCAGTGTAGATACTTGATCTCAAAAACTGAGACTCTCTGAGCTTGTGTGGTCTCCAGCCTAAGCCAGGAGAGATGCTTAATTGCATTTCTTCTGAATTTTCTTTTGTCACACACAAAAAATGAAAATCAATAAGCTCCTGGGCTAGCCTTCCTTCCTGGGTATCTGACTTCTAAACCTTAAGGTCGAGCTATGCAGGGTCTTGAGGGCACAGTTTAGAGTGGCAGCAAAATGTAGACACTTCCTTACAACACTATTTAACAAACAACTGAAAGAAAAGGGCCAAGAATTTCCTTGACTGACTGTTCAAAGCAATTACAGAAATGACTAGGAATCAGACCAATTAAATGTTGTGGAAAAGTGACCACTTGGGAGGCAACAGAATGTAGTAGTTTTCAGAGTGGCATTTGGCGCCACCCTAGCTGCGTTCAAAACCCACCCCGCTGGCTCTCTCTTGACGTGAATCATTGGCTAAGAGACTCCACCTTGCTACACCTTGTAAAATGGGAATAAAGAGTTCCTGCCTCGTAGGATTGTTATGAAGACTAAGCGAGTAAATACTGGACAACGTACTTACATGAGTGCCTGGCACAGAGGAAAGTACTCAGTAAGTGTTAGTTATTACTATCACATCAATCATTTCTAACATTTAGGTGTGGATTTCCTCTAAAGGCTTGCTCTGCATACGTATTCCCTTCAATATGTATTAGCACATACCAAGTACAGAGCACTGTTGGGTGTAAAAGGAAGTATAATACATCTATAGGGTTGAAAAAAAAGACTTTATAGGTACTTTTAAATAGAAATGTCCTTTGGATAAAATTATATTCAGTTTTATTATGTGACATAATACAGGCCACCTTCATGGAGTAAAATGCAATAAAAACAGAAATTAACAGAAAAAGAAGGAAAAATTATCAATAATAATAATAAAATCTGTGGGATAGACCTAGATTCCTACACAGAAGGGAATTATAGCCTTGAATGCATGTATTAGAGAACAGGAGAGACAAAATTAATGACTTATGCTTTCTATTCATGAAGCTATAAAAATAAAAATGAAATGAATTTTTTAAAACACGAAAGAAAATTCAACAAATAGTTCTGAGACAACTGGATATGCACATACAGATGAATCAAGTTAGAAACCTACCTCATACCGTACATAAAAAGTAACTCAAAATGGATCACTGGCCCAATAGTAACATCTAAAACTATGGAACTCTTAGAAGAAAACATAGGAGTAAATTTGGGTTAGACAATGACACCAAGGCACAAGCAACAGAAGGAAAAATAGGTACGTTATACTACATTAAAATCAAAAAGTTTTGTGCTGAAAACAATATTACCAATAATGTGAAATGACAATCCACAGGATGGGAGAGAATATTTGTAAATCACATACCTGATGAGGGACTTGCATCTAGACTATATAAAGAACCCCTACAACTCAACAACAAAAAGACAAATAACACAACTAAAAAATGGGCACAGTACTTGGACAGACATTTCTCCGAAGACAATACACAGGTGGCCAATAAGCAAATGAGAAGTGCAACATCATTAGTCATTAGGGAAATGCCAATCTAACCCAAAATGAGATACCACTTCATACTCACTAGGATGGCCATCATTAAAAAGTATTGGTGAGGACCCAGAAACTCTACTCCTAGATCTATAGCCAAGAGAAATGAAGACATACCTTTACACAAAGACTTGTACATGAATGTTGCTAGCAACATTATTCATAATAGCCCAAAGTGGAAACAAACCAAATGTCCATCAACTAACAAATGAATTAATAAATGCGGTATATCCATACAATAGAGTATTACTCAGCAATAAAAAGGAATGAAGTACTGATACATGCTGCAACTTGGATGAACCTTGAAAACATTATGCTAAGTTAAAGAAACCAGACGCAAAATGCTACATACTGTATGATTTCACTGATATGAAATGTCCAGAACAGGCAAATTTATAGACAGAGAATAGATTAGCAGTTTACTGAAGCTATGGGATTTGGGAGGAAATGGGGCATAACTGTTAACGAGTCTAGGATTCTTTTGGAGGGAGATAAAAAACATCTAAAGTTAGACTGTGGTGACAGCTGCACAATCTTGTGAATATACTAAAAAACCCTGACTTTTTGAGAACGATGTGAATTGTATACTATGTGAATTAAATTTCCATAAAGTTGTTTTTAAAATGTAGAAAAAGGGAATAATGAAATTAAGGTAGCATTATAGACAGGTAACTGTAGGCAATAAAGAAAAAATCAGGAGAAAAAGCTATTTTTATGACAGGACTAATCAAATTGAAAAGCCTTTGGCAAATATGACCCTGGGTTGGGGAGGGTAGGGAGAAATCACAAAATAAATCAACTTTAGAGCAAAAAAGGTGGCATTAAAAATATATGAGATTTATTTTCATGTATAAGAGAATACCATGTACAGCATTATACCAGTTAATTTCAAAGTCTAGTTAGAATAGATCATTTTTGAGGGCAATAAATTAATGGAACTACCTCAAGAAGCAGTAGGAATCCTGAGTAGAGCAATGACTGTAACCAAAATGAAATGAAGTTAAAGAATTATCTCCTCACCCCCTTTTCCTAGCTTTCATAAGGAAAAAATCATGTCCCAAGCCAGGATGCTTTACAGACAGATTTTACCAAGACTTTCAAAGAAGACTGTGGCACCCTTTATGTTAATCCAAACACACACACTCTCGCTCTACTATATATTATCCATTTTCTGTGGATTCATATATATATTTATGAATGATTAGAAAAATATCCCAGAGGAATAATTTAAAATGGCAATCTATGGTCACCTTTGGGGAAGACAAATGAAAACAGTATGAGGGTGGGATGGTTAAAGAGGATATTAAAATTTATTGTGATGCTTTTGTTTTTAATGAAATATGGGTATGTATTGCTTACATAAGAGAAAAATTAATTTGGAATGAAAAAAATTAAGGTGTTCACTGGAGACCTGGACTAAATTTTCCATGCCATTGAGGGAACCATGGAGGGTAGATAAGAGGGAAGTATTATTGCCACCAAATGGCAATTTATTCTAATTGTAGGCAAAATTCCTAAGGAACTAAAGCGGTAGCCTGGTAATTTTTATAACACCAAAATTTTCTTAGTTCTAAGATGTCATTAATTTTAAGATACATCTATGAATTAACAGCTTTCCAGGAAAAAAGAAAACTACCACATTAAACATCTACATCTATGTTCAACAACAGCCAAATGCAGAAAAAATTATTGATTTCTTACTTTCTGAGAATCAAGAAATAATAGTGCTAACAGACCAAGGGAGATACTGATAAAAATGAAAAACGCTCTTCAAATGATAATAATTTAATCTGTGTTATTTAGATTCTGCAGCCAAGTTCTGTCTGGAAAATGACGTCTAGTTAGATATGGACATAAGTTTATAATGATTATAAGAAATAACAAATATTTTGGTTATTAAGGAAAATAGTGTTAGGAAGGAAAACAGAAGTGTCTCTTTATATCTGATGCTTTTTAAAGTGACCAAAGGGCCTGATTATAATAAGATCAACATGTAAGAGAAGAGTGATATTGGAGTTTCTATTGTTCATGTTTTTTCATGACTTATGGAAGATAATGACTTTCATATGTCAAAGATAAATGACGTATCACTTAGCTTTGGGTATTTATATACCCAAAGAGATGGGTATTTTCCTTATAATAACCTTTGATTTCCACCATTAAAAATATATATATCAGCTTGAGATAGTATTTTCCAGCTGGATTTTAACTTGAGTTGCCATGGAAGTGTGAGGAAGAGACCCCTTTACGAAGAAACAACTCCATTGACAATTCTCTGGCTTTTGTAAGTCAACAGGGGGATCAAACAGCAAATGGGAAATCAACAGAATCCTTATGGCTTTCTGCAACAAGAAATGGAAATAGGGCAGACATGGAACATTTACCTTCAAGTGCCACAATTCTAGCATTACTTCTCTTCAAGGTGTGAAAGATGACCATCTGCTTGGATGGAACACAAATGAGCTTTTTCTACAGGTTTTCCAAGAAAATGCAGAAAAAGCAAGCTTCCAGCTATTACAACCGAAAATGGCTCATGCAATGCAAATATGCAATTTAAGATAGCTAAAGAAGAATGATCCTGCAATGCACAATCAAAGATCAAAGTTCCAGGAACCTCAGACTTTGATTGCACAAGGGATGCTCTCAAAATTGACTCTTTACATTTGTATGACCATATCTCTCTACAAATGACCTGTTTTACAAGACCACACCCCTCCCTCCTTGAAGCTGTGCAACTTAACATTGAACCTACAGTATCATCTTTGTGTCTTTTGACTCCTGCTGCCTTCAGGACACAAATTAGGACTCCCAACAGTATATTCACCATGTGCATGTTAGAACTTGTCACTATACTCATGTACCAGCCAAATGAGCTTCTGAATACATCTGTCACAATAAGTAAGTAAAGGGGGCATGAAACACAGATCTGATACTTGCCAGGGAGTGTGATGTGAAAGGCAAGTGTGCTTCTTGGGGGCGGGGCACCACTGTAGGGAGTGCTTACCTTCTTGCAGATATGCAAAAACTCAGGGACAGAGAGCCCAAGAGCTGACAATAAAAGAAAAACTCGCCCATGGGGGCCAACTAGTCCTTTCCAGTTGGCCTAGCCTATCCTACCTTTAGCGTGTGCTGAAGGGCTTTCAGCAGATCAGAGTTAATGAGGAAGACAGAATCAGTTAAGCCTACAGCACGCACCATTTGAATGTGCCTATCAGTGGGCCTTATGTTAGTAAATTATAAATTGTCCAACGTGGCCTTGATGGTGCGTGAGTCACACAGCAGACTTATCTCAACTGTAACTGCTCTAACACTCAACGTTGTAGTGGAAGAATTACAGAGGCCAATCCTGCAAGGAAGCCCATTTTCATCCACAACCCGGAGATAAGGTCTAGCAAGTGTTCCTGGTTACATCGAAAGACCCTCTCCTCCTCTGCATCACTCCACTCTGCTCACTAAACAGTTGTCATGGAAATAGAGTGTGCACAGCGACTCATCAGATACATGGATATATTTCTGCAGTTTGAGCACCTGTTACCTGCCAGGGCCTCTCTTGGTGCTTCTTATGTATTACGTCACTCAACTCTCACCACAATTCTATTGGGATGGTACTATTTTCCCCATTTTATAAATTAGGAAACCTCCGGGAAGTAATTTATCCGAGATCACAGAGCCAGAGAATGGAGGGGCTGTTTGTTAAACCTAGTTCTGTCCACATCCAAAGCCTGTGTTTACTCAGCAGTCACAACCCTGTGCCTCTCAGCAGTATGAAAGGAGGCTGCTTTTCCAGGAAGTTCCCTTGAAACCAGGTTCTGGTCACTGCTGATACGGGTGTTCAAGGCGAGTTTCAATAACTGCCTGTGTCACTAGGATGTCTCCTCTTCTGATTTCTATGTATTTTAGGAATATATAATCCATCACAGGAATATGCTTTGGGATGCCCATATCAACTCCAACATACACGAATCTGGGATACAAATGGGCATCCTGTGCTGGGTGCTCCCACAGTAGAGGACTCTTTCCCCCTTCTGGCCTTCCCACCTCATGCTGCAGCTCACACTACTCCCTGAAACAGCCACTGCCTCCGCCCCTGAAACAGCTATACACTTGGGCTGGCAACAAGCCTCCTAACAGAAGTGGTCCATTCAGCATCTTCAACACCATCACCACCATCCTATCACAGCTAGCACTATCACCATAACCGTGACCCATCCCAGAATCCTCCAGATGTGAAGTGGTTACAGGAGACCAAGATTGTGCCAGGCCTCCTGACAACCTTTTAAGGAAGTAATTGTTACTCCTATTTTGAAAATGAGGAAATGAAGTCTCAAGAAGCTGTCTGACAAAGAAGAAAGAGGAAATAAAAGACATGCTTCCCACCACTACCCAGGGCAGGCAGATTTCTTTAATTGGGTCCTACATCTGCATTTTATCTTATTCTCTTCTTTTCAGAAACTCTCTTCTGGTTCTCATTTGTCCCAGTTGCAAGCACAAAATTCTTAGGAGAATAGATATGACTTCTAGTGATCCTTTGTAAGAGATCAGTCACTTTGGCCTACTACGTATTATGCATATGGCCACTGTCTTTCCTTTTGTGCTACTAATATAAAAAAGAAAAGAGGACATTGGGAAAGAGAAAGAAATATATTAAAATATCTTAATGGGCTGCTCATCTGATATTAGAATAGATTTTTTTCTCAATTTAGATACTAGTCACCCATGCCTTCTCTGTGCTTGGAACCACAGCTAGTCATTAACATCCACTTCTTCAAGTTATCCTCACCACAACCTATAAAACAGGTATTACTGGACCCATCCTATACATGCAGCTCAAAAAGGTGAGGCAACCTGTCCAAGCACCACTAATAAGAAGCAGAGTCAGGATTAAAACCCAGCTGTTTCTACAAATCAGCAAGAAAAAGACAAACTACCCAATTAAAAAGAAAAATGGGAAAAGATTTCAACAGGTATTTCACACAAAAAAACTCTCCAAATAGACAATAAACATTTGAAAAGGTGCTCAATATTCTACATCAGAAAAAATGCAAATTCAAATCATAATGAGATACCACTGCATATCCACCAGGATGACAAAACGTTGGAAAGGCTGACAATAGCAAATGTTGGTGAGGACAAGAAACAACTGGAACTCTCACGCATGTAGGTACTAGTGCAAATTGGTACAATCACTTTGGAATCTGTTTGGCAGTATCTGTTGTAGATGAGCCGCTTATGCCTACATATGCCTACACAGGGAACCAACAATCCTAGGTAGGAAATGAGTGCATACATACGTCCACTTATATAAGAAAGCTCCCAGGACTTTCTTGGTGGTGCAGTAGTTAAGAATCGGCCTGCCAATGCAGGGGACACGGGTTCGAGCCCTGGTCCGGGAGGATCCCACATGCCACGGAGCAACTGGGCCCGTGCACCACAACTACTGAGCCTGCACTCTAGAGCCCGTGAGCCACAACTGCTGAGGCCCGCACGCCTAGAGCCGGTGCTCCGCAACAAGAGACGTCACCACAGTGAGAAGCCCATGCACCGCTGTGAGGAATGGCCCCCGCTCACCGCAACTAGAGAAATCCCATGAGCAGCAACAAAGACCCAATGCGGCCATAAATAAAATAATTAATTAAAAAAAAAAAAAGAAATTCCCAGCAGTAGCTAAAAACTGGAGACAGTTTAAATCAACAGAAGAATGGATAAAGATGGTGGTACATTCATATAATGTAAGACTAGACAGCACAACAACAACAAAAAAATCAAACTACTGCTACATGCAAGCAATGTGGATGACAAAGAAGTTAGAACAAAATAATACATACTGTATTTATATGAAATTCAAGAGCAGGCAAAATAATCTAGGGGGGTAAGTCAGAATCATGATTACCTCTGGGAGAGAGAAGTGCTCAATGGGAGGAGACGCGAGCGAGCCTGCTGGAACACTCAGTGTTCTGTATATTGATCTCGGTAATGGCTACATACGTGTGTGTGTGTGTGTGTGTGACATGTGGGTGTGCACATGGATGTAAAAATTCATCAAGCTATGCACTTAAGACTTATGTGACTTATTATATGTGTTTTATTTATTTTCTACCTTAACTTTTTTTTTAAAGGTCTCTGTTAGAACCCAAATACACCTAGCTCCTTTAATGGTCATTGAGTGTTGTGCTCTACTGCCAGAGTCTGGAACAAGGGGAAGAAATGGACCAGTCTGTGGTGTAAGGAAAGGAAAAAAAGAGAGACGGGGTAAGAAATTGAAGGAGGGAAGGACAGTGGGAGGGAGAAAAGAACAGAGGAAAGGAGAAAGGCTGATGTGCCAGGCCAGGCCAGGCCCCTAACACATACAACATGAATTCAGAAAAAAAAACAGCAAGAATTGTATCAACAAGTTATTGTTTTCAACTACTCCATGTTCCCTAAAGATACCGTATTTTTTAGTTGTATCTGACAGTTTGCTTCTCAGTTCGTAAATCATCCATATCTACAGCGAGAAGGTACAAAATTCCCCCCAAGGATCCCAGACAGTGGTGGATTTGCATGGGGTGTCTGATTCTAGCCTAAGGAAGGATTCTGAATGCCCACCTTTTAGCAGGTAGCCTATGTGAGGACTAGATTAAGCAGCAAACCTGAAATTCAACACAATCTATATTAGCCACAAATTTTCCACTGGGGCAAAAACATGTAGATTCTCAGACTTATTTATAGTCACGCACCAAACCATCAGAACTCACACCAAATTTCAGTTCATCCGATGGTTTTATAGGATGTCTCATTCTCAAGTCATATATCTAGAGAATATTTTATCTACAACTTAGGCAACATTTTTTTCAAAATTCCTGTGAAATAGATGTGCTTCCCCCCCCATATCACTAATTAAATGATGCTGACACTGTGCAAAACCATTTAGAGATGGAAATAAGGAATGTGCATCCTTCAAATCAGTTGATGATGAAAACTAAGAATACAGAAGTTGTAACTTCTGACAGTCCTGTAAGGTCTGTTTGTAATGACCTTATCTTATGAGACAGGAAAGGAGAAAAATGTCAAGTTCATTTACGTACAGCAACTACAATTAGAAAGCCAAAGTAATAAATCTTTCAAGCTGGCTGACCTTGAAAATGACTTCATTTCTAGTATAACCAAATTGTCTCACTTTTCAAAGCAAAGCACTTAAGAGGATAGTATGGCCTCACTTCTAATAGGGAGGTCAGGGGAGGAGAGAAGTCCCAACTAGAAATGTGGCAACCTCCAAAGAAACGGTCCAAGGAATTAAATGTTTTCCTTCAGGAGTGTGAGAAATAAAATCAACGAGAAGGCTGAGCCCTGGTACAACTGGGGTTCTGGAAGGGCCCATCTTGCTGCTTAGATAGTCCTTGGATGACTGTTACTTACCCTACTTTGGCTTCTTCCATTAACAAGCAACTGAACCTGGATCTGAAAGAGCCAAACCTTGGTCCATAGAGTCATCTCGTAGCATCCCATACCTACTGGAGGTTGCCGAGGAGGGGAAGGGGCAAGAAGATCTTTGACTCAGGTCTCCTATTCATGAAGAGCCTTAAATTTAGACTTTTGTTACGGTCAAATAAAGTTATGTCTACAGTTACAAAGACACACTAAAAGGAATGATAAGTATTTGAACTTGGGGTCTATTATCAGACTATACTGCCTTTAGAGTACCTTGAGTTAATGCTTTATACATCTTGCAATTGATGAACAGCACAATTATACTGCATTGCTATGTGTATGTTAAAAGTATTAATTAACTGCAAACATTAAAACCATGTCCTATCTTTTGCTGTAGCACTGGTTTTTGTTGTTGTTGTTGTTTTTAAATATGTCAGAAGACTCAAAAACACGAGTGGTCTATTCTTGAGGAGTCATAAGGAGAGAGCACTGTGCAAAGGATTACATTATCTTCGGACTGACCCTGGGATATTAAGATGCTTAATGGGTCTATTATACCCCTAATAAAGACTCCTTTTTAAAGAGGAATTAAGCCTAGAGATGTTCAATAGAGCCATTTGCCCATGGTTACGTGAGTAGATGTTTCCTGATTCTCCCTAGGAAAGAGGTTCTGCTGCTTTTCCTTTTGTCTCTCTTTTTTATTTCACTTCCTAGTCACATTGATTCACTGGTCTCAAGACTGAGCTTGGTGCCTGTCCTTGTATGTCATATAGTCCTGGGCTTACCCTACTGTGGGATTTACCTTACTCTCTTATACCTGCATCTTGTTAGTTATAGTGGTTGCCTACTATACTATAAACTCCCCGAGAGCAGGAAAGGTAACCAGTTTACCCCTAAATGTTGAGCCTCTATTACTGTGACCTGCTCACAGTGGTATTCAATACGTGTTTGTTAAATGGACAGATAAATGGAATAAATGGAGAATGGCTGGGTGAGTAGATGGATCAACTGACTGAAGGAAGGGTAAACGAAAGAAATAACAGTACCCCAAAGATCCAATTCTAGTACGTCTCAAACCTTTAATTAGCTTAATTAAGAATGGAGAGATCTTGTAACTGGACTGGATTAGGCTTCTGGTGTTCAAGTACCCAGTGGATATTATCCTCATTGGAGTAAGGTACCACTTCACATGACTGAGACAAATACCTCCCAAATGAATGGCAATTTGGTTCTATCTTTCAGGCTAGCTAAGTATCTACTACCGGAACTCAGCCACTGCATAAAACCAGGCAGTCACGGTGCTGTCCACCACCAAGGGCGCCATTCACATACATTACGAACTGAATAGTGCCCCCTGGATTTGTATAATGTGGTGGCTCTGATGGGATCTAAGACTAAGATGAAATTATCTTCAAAAGCATAACAAAAGGTATCTCCTCCCCTCCCCCAAAAAGGAGTATGTTTAATTATTGATTCTTTTTCCTTTTTTTTAATTTAAATGTTCTCTAGAGCTATAAATAATAGGCAATATGAGCCACTGGCTAAGAGGGAAATTTCTAGAACAAGACAACACAGCTCTACCACATATTCGCTGTGACATCTTGAGCAAGTTATTTAATCTTTTTATTCCTCGGTTTCCCTGAATGTGGAGAGTAATAGCACATACCTACAAGACCATTGTGGGGATTAAATGAGTTATTACACTAATATAGAATAAAACCTAGCACATGCCAAGTGCTCAACGTATGTTAACAATTCTAATGATGATTATTATACTGTTATATTCATCTAGAATCCCATTAGCAGATATTTAGGATCCATTTAAGATAATTGTTTCTGGGACTTCCCTGGCAGTAAGGTGGTTAGGACTCCACATTCCCAATGTAGGGGACATGGGTTCGATCTAAAATCCCGCAAGCCGGGCGGCGTGGCAAAAAAAAAAAAAAAAAAGCGTTCCTAATTTATTTTCTAAGATGTATTCAGTAGGTATATATGTATCTATACACACAGATGTACACATAGTCTGAGCAAAGAAAATGTGGTGGTTACTAGTGGTAGCTTTAGTATCCATGTTGCGTGCCTGAGCTCCAGTCCCATTCCACAATTTTAAGACAGGTCATTAATCTTACTAAGCCTCAGTTTCCTCATCTGTAAGTGAAAATAAGAGTTACAGTATTAAACGAGAAACCATAATTAAAACACTTAGCATGTACTTGGTATTCCATAGGTGTTAGATTTTTGTTTTAATATATGCACGATGTCTTTCAGGCTAGTCCTGCTATAGTTTAACAGACAAGATCTATCAAAGTACTAACAAAATCTCAATTCTAGTCTAAAAACACATTAATATTAATAAGGGGGAAAACCAAAAACATAACGTTCACATAAAATCCCCCTTTCCCAAAACTATACTGGTTGCTTTTTAAAAACATTTTTGGTATGGGTTTACTTTAATACACTTTATTTGGAAATAATTTCAAATTTACAGAAAGTTGCAAGAATAAGAATAGTACAAATTTTTAATCATTTTTAATGTTTTATAGCCATTTGAGAGTAAGTTGCATTCACCATGGCCCTTTATCCCTAAATACATTAGAGTGTATTTCCTCAAAATAGAGATGTATAATTAGTTCATTTCGATGCAAGACGAAAAAACGTCATTGAGTGGTTAATAAGTCTACTTTATTCATATTATGGTTGAACTAACACAAGTGACATTTTCTTGTTGTTTAAATTTAAGGTAATCAGTTTGGGTAACTCATTTCATATGGAGTTTAGGTAAGCCCATCAGAGCATAACTGGTGAAGTGTTCTTAGTTGGATCTCAGCATAAATGCACATTATCCATTAGAGAAGCCAGAAATTTTATGTGTACGTAGTTTTATTAAACACATTTGATACAAGATTTCTTTAAAAACGTATTGCATTTCATTCTCTTGACTTAAATAATTCTTACTAAATCTAAAATTACTAAAATTTGGTAAAAACTTTTCTTAAAATAAATAATAGATGGTAAGGATACTATGAAACTTCTCGGTCCCTACATAAATTGCTGTAGAAATTGCTTTATAATTGCAACAACTCTTGACGAAAAATGTCAGCTAAAATTATAAAGCAATTTAATGAATTAACATGGCTGCCAAATAGATATATTAGTATCCTACACCCAGCCAAGGACTAATCCATATGTTATTAATAGAAGCCTCTTTTTCAAATTCAATACATTAATTTAAAAAATGGTCTTTAAGCTGACTGAACCCAGAGATATAAACCAAGAGCATGGACTCTTGGGGGAGGTGAGAACTGGGTTTGAATTATCTGGTTTCCATCATTATTAAACTGCTCATCTTGAACAACACACTTATAAGCTCCTCAACCCTCAACTGCCATGCTCCTAATACAGGGGTGATAACATTATGACTCTCAGAGTCTGGTGAAGGTTAGAAGAGACAAAACTTGTAAATCACTGAGCACAGTACCTGGTACATATAGTAAGCACTCCGTTAACGACAGATGTTATTAAACAATAAGGCTGGTCTAACATATTTTCATAAGAAGATTATAAATGACATCAACTCTAATTAAACTTAAATATAAACTCCTATAGCTTTGCCTCGTTCCACACCCCTGAGAACCTTAGAATAAAGAACACCACCCAAACCATGTTTACGTGAGTGTATTAGCAGACACATATAAATCAAGTCCACATAGTTTTTCTTTCCTTTTTTTTTTTTTCAAATATGACTCCATCCACTCAGCAAATATACAATGGCAATTAGGGTTAACAACATATGATAAGAAATACAAAGAAAAAAGAACATCGGGGGATCAGCTGATGCTGGGAATATGCGGAGAATGTGCTATTTCAAGCATGCCTATTATTGGCTAAATGAGCCAATTATTAATCTTCACTATGTTCTCACCTAGCATCTAGTGTTGGGTTGTTACTCAAGAAATGTTGGAAAATCATTTTTTTAACTTAGCTTGCCCCCCCTAAAAGAATTATATAAATCATAAAAATCATAAAAAGGAGAATCATGTATATGAGGCCCAAAGTCTAAAGAGAACTTGAAAGAAAAAAGAGAGAATGCTGGACTTGAGGAGTCATGTTAGAAAGGGGAGGGAAAGGGGGTACAGAAGAAAGAAGACTGGTCTACAGAGAGCATGATGTTTGGGAATTCCCTGGCAGTCCAATGGTTAGCGCTCGGCGCTTTCACTGCAGAGGGCATGGGTTCAATCCCTGGTCAGGGAATTGAGATCCTGCAAGCTGTGCGGCGCGGCTGGAAACAAAACAAAACAAAAAACATATACATACAGGACCTTTAAATAGAGGACCTATGAAGTGCCGTGATCACTGCCGGGGCCTTAGGTGCCTCAGAAACATCAACACAGGTAATGAGACAACAGAGTCCCAGAAAACCCAAGTCAGCAACGCTGGTAAGGGGTAGAGCCTGCCAGCCACTCCAGTCTGCCATACCAGAAAGCCCAACACATCTCATGATCTAGCCCCAAGGAGAAGAGAAAATGTTTAAATCAGGAAAGTCCAAGTCCTTCTCAGGAACTCACTGATGGGATAATTGTCTCCTCCCTTGGTGAGAAGTAAGAAGAGATTCCACACTAATGGTTTCAATGTTCCCTGAGGGGCACTACAGAAATGAGAAGTGGTGTGCTCCTGGCATTTATGACATGGTTGTTATCAGAAAACAAAGGATCGTCCTGCTTCCCTCGTGATATTTCCATGCCGCAGCAGACATTCAAGCGGATGAAAATTTGTTAAGAGTTATCTGAGCCCAAACTCTAACTCCAGATCACATCTAAACAAAAAGGTTTTTTTCCTAATCCCATTATTTTTTTTAAGAATTTAAATATATTTTATTATATTTAGCCTCATTTGGTGTTGGGTTTTTTTTTGGCTGCACTGGGTCTTTGTTGCTGTGCACAGGCTTTCTCTAGTTGTGGCGAGCGGGGGCTACTCTTCCTCGTGGTGCATGGGCTTCTCACTGCGGTGGCTTCTCTTGCTGTGGAGCACGGGCTCTAGCCGCGTGGGCTTCATTAGCTGTAGCACGTGGGCTCAGTAGTTGTGGCACACGGGCTTAGCTGCTCCGCGGCATGTGGGATCTTCCAGACCAGGGATCGAACCTATGTCCCCTGCATTGCAGGCGGATTCTTAACCACTGCGCCACCACGGAAGTGCTCCCATTATTTTTTAATTTGGCACAAAACTCCTTGGCTAGACTATTGTGTTACTTTCTCAGCTTAAACTCAGTGGAACAGGAAACTAGGTCTGAGAAGTGAAACAGCAAGCAGAGGGGGAAAGCCCTTTGACATAGACAATCTTGTGTTTAAAATGTTTTCTATGTATACTATACTGTGTTAAGCACTAGAAAAAGTACAAAACCAAGTCAAAACCATAAGAATTCATCCCTACCTATGAATCTGCCTTGTTGCCAGAACATCCCATCTCATAGGGTCGTTCTAGCAGCGCCACATTTAAAGTTATCTGTTAAAATATATGTATTATGTAGGATAGAGAACCCTATACCATAATATGAACAATTCACTTCTTTATTCTAGTTCTTGGCATCTTAGAGGACAGCCAATGGGACATCAACGTAGAACAAGAAAGACTTGATGGAGGAGGAAGGAAAGGTCAGGTGTAGGCAGTAAGGGTGGATAAGAGGAGTCTCCAGACCACAGACTGGCTGGGGGCACATGGGAAAATATAGTACTGATGGGTTAAAGGGAAGGCGAGAGCAAGAGTTGAGAACTGATGGAGAAGGGAGGAGGGACATACACTCTTATTATGGGCAACAAACATTTGCAATTGAATAGAAAACGGGGAGGGTTTAAGAGTCCAGTGAGTTTGAGTTTAGACTTTTAATAGTCTGTGTGGCCTCCATGAGGCCAGAGTGAGAGATGACCTATGTACAAGCATCATGGCAGGGTACCTGGTACACAGTAGGAGTCCAAAACCTGGAGAGCTGTTATTATTGTTACTAGTCAGAGTTCTGCAACGAGGCTAGGCTTGGTAAAGACTTAAGTGATCCTTTCATATTAGACAGCACTTAACTCTCCTAAGAGGACAAGGGCAATAGCCACAGTGAGAAAGTTTCCAGTGACTTTCATCTGATCAGTCCTGGGGATGCTAACAGAACTGTCTACTTCATGTATGACAACCTGAAGCCTTCCACTCAGGTCAAACACAACCTGAACACAGAGATGCACATTCTACGAAAGAAGCAATGTTCCAAAACCCAGTTCTTTATCCTGGCCTCTTGCTGACATACTGGTTTAGTTCATATCATGAGCTCTAATTGTAGAATGAGTTGGTTCTAGGCAAGCAGAACTAGAAACAGCTATGGTTAAGAGAAACTAATACATTCAAATAATACCAAAGGTAATTTATGCTCCTGACATCACAGTCACATTCAAAAATAATAAACAACGCCAACTGTTAGTTAGCAAATGCTAACATGCCCATTAGAATATCGCACTTCTACAAATAAAGACCAGGATCACCCATGTTTACTGCATCAGATTTAAATGGTCTTGGAGATCAAACACGTTTAATCCCTTTGTAAACTCCTTTAAATCAATGATCAGTGCCTCTTCCACAGATTATAATGATCTTGGTATTAGGGAGAGCCTTGATCAACAACTTGTTAATCTACAGAACAAAACTGACTTATCCTTTCCTCTTTCAGATGACCTCTGCTTGAAAAGAAAGATGCGTTCCATCGCTGTTAAGCCCAGAGAAGGGAGAAGGAACAAGAGGGGTTTGGTTCAATATTCCGGAGCCCCAGGACTCCTGGATAAGCTGTATCTCATTTTGACAGCAGCAGTAGAGTAAATGAAAAGCCCTGTCAGGTAATGCATTTATCTTCATGGGCAAATCAGCCGTTCCAAAGCAAGAATCTCAGATGTTGTCACATCAGCTAGGACAAGAAGTCATAAAGCAGGGAGGCTATCAGTGCAGGAGGTACAGCGATATCTAGACTGTAATTAGGAGCTATGAATGGGCACTCTAGTTCCAAGCTCACTGGGAGCCTTGATTTTTTTCCTCTGGGTTGGTCCTCATCAGCCATTTCAGAGCTCAAGCCTCTGAGCTGCCCTTTATTCTGAGAGCTTTATGGTAAGAGCAGCTCTGCTGTTTCTCCCAAATGTTATGTAATCAAGAGAAAACAAGAAAAACAACAAGTGTCTTTATCCATTTCTTCATCTGATCATTCATTCAACAGATATTTATCCCATGGTCTAGGCACTAAGCTACGTGTGGGCTAGTCACTGAGGTAGATCCAGTCTCTGACCTCAGAAAAATTAGATTCTAACAGGACAGACAGACACGCAGCAGGCGTGTATGCGGTGGAAGGCGGGCAGAGGGGGCACTGTGGGAGCAGTGAGGAAGGCAATAGGCCAATCTATGGAGGCCTTCCTGGAGGAAGTGGCCTCTAGGCTAAAGCTTACAAGAAGGCTATGAACTGGTTAGATGGAAAGATGAGAGAGATAAGAGGTAATAATTTATACCCAGTTACAAGAAGATACCAGGTGTATTCGAGCAATGGACGAAGTTTGTAGGACTAAAGAATTGAGGGGGAGCAGGTTGGGAATATAATCAGAATTTGAGGGGGCAGGAGACAGGAATAGTATCCAGATGATTCTGAGAAATGAGAGAAGTGAGCAACACCAATGACGTTTACATGCATTTCAAATCCATCTATCTTAAGGTGGTTTTTCATGTGTATACAAAGAAAGATCTACTGAAAAATAAGATAAACTGAGATATCCCAAAAGAATCCTATAGTGATTTTTTAAAAGCTGAATAATCATTAGGCAGTTATTAAAATTCTACTGTACACACCAGTGAAATACGTGAAAATCACAGAGAAGATACTTATTTGTAAGATATGGTGCCTTAACTAGCCCCCACCCCCAAGACATAAAACCCCATGATTTTGAACAGCTAAAACTAAAAATTCAGCAATGAGAATGTTTTTTTCTTTTTTCTTTCACTCTCAGTAGCCCATGGTATACTGCTCTTATCACATGACTGTCGATTATACCCAGTAAAGAGTTAGAGAGAGAACTGATTAAACCCTAACCATGCTGTTTGCTGTGTGATCCTAAGCAAGCTATATACTTCTCTGAGCCTCTGTTTCCTCCAATGGACCCATCTCTTAGGGTTTCTGTCAGTACTTGGTGAGACAATGCTGGAGGTGGTATTTCTGCTTCCATTTTACTGAAGAGTTAAGAAAAGACTCAGAGAGGTTACACGACCCATACCAGGCCAGCCAGCTACAGAACAGCCCTCAGATTTCACACCAGGGCTGACTCATTCTGCATCTAGTTCTTTTTATTTTTATTTTTTTGGCCATAAATTTTTGGGGGTAGTGATTTTCAATGATAATATAATTAAATTTTAACTACGATGACATTTTTCATACCATGGAAATAATAAATGTTTTTGAATCAAAGCAAAAGCGAAGTGGAGAATAATAATAACTATAGCAAAAATAGCACTGGATGAACACTCTGAGTGGTGAATTGTATGATATATGAATTATACCTCAATAAAGCCAATTAAAAAAAGGAGCACTGTATTGAGAAGTGAGTAATGTGGCATTTAGAACTGGTAAGATTTTGAGGAAGTTACATCTGTTACTTCACTTTCTTACCTGTAAAAGAGGGATGCTATTACCTGCATTTTCCTTGCCAAAGAATTAGGGTAAAATGGAATCCTGAACGGCAAAATCCATCACGGTGCCCAGAAGGCTCTACTACACTATGATGACACTAAAACAAACTTGAGAACAAACAGGTTTTGTTTGTTAATTTCTAATGACATGTGAACCTCCTAAAATGTACAGGAAGTCTACCCCAGCTCGCAAACACCTGTTCATGAGATCATCCCTTCTCAAAAGACTGAAGTCACTGACCTATTGGCAGCAGGAAGTTCTGGAAAATACAGATTACAGGAGCTCATTTCCCTGTGGCACAGTTACACTATCACTGGGAGGATCCATGCTCCAATCAAGGGCTTTCTAATCCATGAGCACAACAGCCTGGTACAGAGTTCTGCTCTACCAGTCACATGGGCCAAAGAATCAAAATAAACACAAATGTGGCCCCAGTTACCCAAGCCCATAACTGAATCCCAAGTCACCCCTGGTCTACTCATGTTCAAAGACACACATACTGTGCCAGACTCAGAAACAGACCTCTTCCTGAATTTCCTTCCTGTTTTATGCAGGAAATATAAAGTGAAATGTTTCTTGTTTTCTCTTTAGTAGGAAGACCCTTTCTTCATTCTCAGTTCCTGATTTACTGGTTTCATAGAAATGAAACATCAATACCAATGGCATTATACAGCAAAGACAAAACATGATTTTCCACTGTTTTAAAAGGCTGAGGTCATTTTTGCCCCAATTCCTACACAGTGGTAAGCTTAAAATCAAGCCATTTAGCTCACAGTCAGGTCCAATAAATCAGTGGCAAAAATAAATGGAAAAGCTTGCCAAAATGTAACCATAGTAACACCACAGATGCGTCAAGAAATGGTGTGCTCATTTGCTTCATTCCCCATTTCTTAAATTGGAATCTGAGTAGGGGAAAAATTACACAGAGAACAATCATGATTCTGCAATTACTGAATTCTGCAAAACTGCATTCAATCTGCTGTACTAGAACTTCAGAGGCAGCAATGGTCGAGCTACAAAAATAGCCCTGGATGGCTTACAAGTCCCAAAACCCTGGAACTGCGATTTAACAGTTACTTGGTCGTGCTGTGTCTCTGTTTCCTCACCTGTAAAATGGGTATTAAAAATCCCAACCTCAAAGGAATATTCTAAGAGTAAATCTGGACAGTATATCAGAGATGAGGCAATGACGTAAGGCCCTGATCACCTTTAGCCTTGTTTTTATTGGCTTATCTTCGTGTCTTGGTTTCTTTCTTTATTTCTATAAAAAACAGATAGATAATCCCTGCCTCATTCATGAGACTGACATTAGGAATTATTATTACTAATCCAAGTGTAAGGAATTATTATTAGGATATTATTAGAATTGTAGTTTTCAATTCTAATGATGCAAAATTAAAAGAACTGAGGGCCAGAGATTCACATTAATACATTATCATGTTTTCTCTGTCAAATGCAGCTCTGCCACTCAGCAGAAAGAAGCAACCTGGGGGCACTGACCCAAGTTACCTGTAGTCAACCTCTTTTCCTCTTGGAGCCTTGGTTTTATTAATAAGTGAAGAGGAAGGCAGGGCTGTTCTAAACTCTGATCGCTAAAGTTTCCCATCTAGACTTCCAGTCTAAGTCCTTGCAGATCCATGGTATGCCTGAAATCAGTTCTGTTCATTATTTTGCAGTAGTACGAGGAAACAATAGCACTCTAGGATATCACTAGCAAAATATTATTTTTTTAAAGAAAATATTCATAGCAAACAAATCACAGCCATAAGCAGGGTACCTTGAACTTCAAATTATTCCTCCTTGTTTTTGCTGATTAAAAAAAATATTTCTAAACACCTGTCAAACTTTGAAGGACTGGGTAATAGGAGAAAAGAAAACTCCCAAGCAATAAAATCAGAATCATTCTTTCTTCTTCTTTTGAATGAAAGCAAGTAACTGTATGTCTTCCCAGAATTCCCACCTCATAATGAGCTGTACAGCAATGTAGTTTGGTAGAGCATGGCAATACCTCATGACCACTGAGCTGCCAATTCATCTACCCCATAGGCTGATTCCCTCCTCCCTTCCTTCTTTCCTTTCTTCCTTCCATGCCACAAAATCCCTGATGTCATAGTCCCTACATTTTATGTCTTGCTTTCTCAGATTTGGTCTGATCTAGTGGGTCTGGGGCTTTGGGTTTTTTAATCTGTGGAAACCATTTCTTCAAAGAAAATCCTATGTGAAATCATGATTTATGAATCTGATAAAGGTGGAGAAGAAGAGAGAGTCCACTGAGGCATTCCCTTTGCTGAGAGGCTATCGGAGTCCCATGGATCTCCTCAGAGGTGAGCATGAAGTCCTCTGGCCTGGTCCACCCCATTAATGACAATCATGGTTAACAATTATGAGGCTTACACCACGCCCATACTGTACACAAATGCTTTGACGAGCATTTGACTTTGACTTCCTAACAGTTCTGTGAAGTTAGTAGGAGTGAGATGTCCTTTTCACGGTTGTGAAAACTGGACCTTACAAAGGATAAATAATTTGCCCAGTATTCTCAAGCCAGAACTTGAAAACCGAGTAATTTACCTGGCGCAGTACTGCATGTCCTGTTGTCAATCATGACTCCCTGGACTTACGGAGTCACTACGTGAGCAAACTGCCAAGTGTCCCAGAACCAGCTGTTGAGCTCTTAGTTCTCCCCTCAACTTTTCACCCACCCACCCCGCAGTAAGACGCTCCAAACTGGCTACTTACAAGGCACAGCATGGCGGTAAAGGTTATCTCTTATGGTCTGCTGGAGCTCATGATCAGGCGACCCTTTCTGGAACCGCTGATTGAGAAAATGTCGCAGGTCCTTGTTCAGCTTTCCTCCTACAGGAAATACATAAAACAGAATGCATCAACCATCGGGCTTCCTAGAGACTGAGCAGCCTGAGAGCTGTGTGAGGGAAAGCCACGCAAAGCCATTCTAGTCCGCCACCCTCAGTCATCAAGAAGACTTACTTTAGGTTTTCCTCTGCAGGGGAAAAAGCAAGGAAGAATGTAATAAAGATAAAACAGCATTGAAACAGCATTAATTTGGAGGTCCCAGTTCACATAACACTAGGAGGCTCAAATAACAAAGAATTGAAATGAGGCTATTACATTTAAAATATGTGCCGTAGACACTTGCAGACACTATTAGATGGAGTGGATGTGGCTGAAACCTTAAAGAGGGCAATCTAGCAATAGCTGACAAATTACAAAGTGTCCTTTGACCAGGGACCCAACTGGAACAGATTTACCCTATACATTTGCAAAAGTCTGCCCAAATCTCTAGTATTGTTTACTGCAGCATTTTTATAACAGAAAATAAATAAAAATAAACACCAAAAACCTGGAAACAACCACCAGGGATCAACGAAGTAAAGCACAGTTCACCCACATAACTACTCTGTGCAAACTACATCTTCATGTGCTTGTACTGCAGGAAAACATGTGGAATTGTACCTACTACCTGACCACTTTTGTGTGAGAAGAACAAAGAAAAGGAGAGAGCATGTATTAATGGAAGGAATCATCAGAAAGTTTTAACAATCGTTTCCGTTAGGGAGAAGGACTTGAGTTTGGGAAATAAAGGAGGAGACATCATTCTTCATTACATAGACAGATACAGATATATAGATGTTACTTTTCTGTGTTGATTTATAAACACTAAACATAATTTTTTTCAAATTTTGTTGCTGTTTAAGCAGTAGTTACCTGGGCTGGTCTATGTGTTTATTTCTCTTTAACTCTCTACAGTTAACAGAACAAAACAGAAGCTAAAAAAAAGTATATTGTTACAAAAATGTATCATAGAACGGAGAAGGTAACCAAACTTTTTTTTTTAATTATAAACACAAATTACAGTCTACAGGATCAGCAGAAGGCTTATAGATCAACCTCGCTAATATTCATTCTTAATGGAGAAAACTGCTTCAGTGACAACTAAAAATAATAAGGCTAAGATTGTCCTTCCATTTTTTGACAAGATAAAAATTAGGTAAGAGCATTTCTAGCATTAAAGAAACAATGCAGCAAGGCAGTATCCATGTGAACCACAAAATTCACATCTTCAGATGACAATTTTCCCATGGTCAAAACGAGCAAGTCATGGGGATGACAGCCATGGTTCAGAAGATGCTATGACCTATGTAGGGGAGGAAACTACTGATCTTTATTTTAGTATCATGTTCAAAACCAGATTCCCTGCTTTAGCTGATCATTTTAGAATAGACTAATGAAACCCAATTTGACTCTTTTATTTGAGTTGTAGTACCTGTAAGGCTTCAAGTGGCCAAAACAAAAATTCATAGGTCAATCTCAGGTCGTTCAATAAACATTTAATTAGTCATCAAATATTTACTAAATGAAGAAGACACACACAAACCCCACTTCCCACCCCTCCTTAAAATGGGCACAAGGTTTGAATAGACAGTTTATAAAATATATATATATATGATTGTCCATTAAGCACATGAAAAGATATTCAATTTCACTAGTTATCAGAAAAGGGCAAATTAACACCACAATGAGATCCCAGCACCTACCTGCCAGAATGGCAACATCAAAATCAAGCGAGAGCAAGGCTGTGAAACAACAGGAACTCTTTTTATACTGCTAGTGAGTGTATAAAACGTTTCATCCCCTTGGGAAAACAATTTGACAGTATCTTATAGAGTTAAACCTTCACTAACCAAATAACCCAACAATTCCACTACTGTTTATGCAAGAGAAATGAAAACAAGTACACACACTCAGACGCGCATGTGCACGCACAACTTATAGATGAATCCTCACAGCAACTTTATTCATTATATAATAGCCCCAAATTGGAAACAACCCAAACGTCCATCAACAGGTGAATGGATAAGCAAACTGTACTATATTCAAATAGGATGCAGCACAAAAATTGAAAAGAACAAACCACTAACACATACAGTAATACGGATGAATCTCAAACACATAATGCTGAGCAAAAGAAGCTAGACACAAAAGAGAACATACTGTATGATTCCATTTATATATAAAGCTTCAGAACAGGCTAAACTATAGTGATAGAAAGCAGTCCAGCAGTTACCTGGGGCTGAGGGTAGGCAGAGACTAACACACAAGGGAATAAGATCTATGGAGTGTATCTATGTCAGTTTCCTGGCTTTGCAACTGTACTGTAGTTATGTAAGGATGTTACCACTGGAAGAAACAGGGTGAAGGGTACACAGGAAGTCTGAACTATTTTTTTACAACTTCCTGAGAGTCAACAGTGATTTCAAGAAAAAAATTCTTTGAAAGGAGGAATCACAAGGAAACTTGGGAGGCTGGGTGATTCCAATACAGTAAATATCAATTGTTGTAGTAATAACACAGGGTTATACATTTATCAAAACTTATGGAACTGCAACTGTAATGCACAGACATTAAAGTGGCACATATGTTCCTCATGGCCAGGAGTTTAATGACTGTGTTATCCCCTCTCATTGATTGTGGGGAGCACCTATGATTTGCTTTTCATCAATAGAATTATGTAAAGATGATGGGATATATGAGATTATATATATGTGATTACGTACACTTGTTTTCCAGTTGCTGGGTTTAAAGAAACCTGCTGTGAATCTTATAGCTACAAGAAAACATATTTAAGATGCTCCAAATTCTTCTTAAGTAAAGAAATGTAAAATAGTGACAGCCTCAAATGACTCCATATTCAAAACGTCATTCTTCTTTCTCCACAACACTCAAAAAAGTTCAATGAGCATCTACATTTGGGGTTCTTAATGATGGTATTTCAGTGCATTATTGAACATGTGCATAAATGGCTATAAAATTCACTAAGCCTGTGAAATGTGACTGCAAGCAAATTCCAACTTTGTTTCATCTGGAAAATCAACTTTAGCCAATTTCTAAATTGACAATAATAATTGATTTTGAAGTACGTATTCTAAGAGTCTAGCAAGGACTATTTCTTTTGCCAAGTAGTTAACTCCTTTCTCAGCTTGTGGAAGCCAGTAGTAGCATGTGTATCAGTTATATTTGATTTATTCTATTTCGTTGTTTTTTTAGTAACAGCATATATCCTGGTACATAGTTTTTCTATGATGTTCAGAAACTTTCAAGAGAGTTGGAAGAATAAAAACAATTTACGGAACTGTATATATAAATGTGTGCATTTTATAGTATGTAAATTACACTTCATAAAATCAATTTCAAAAGTTAAAACTATACATTATTATTGAATGACTCTGTGGTAGGCACTGTTGTAAATGCTTAATTTTCAACTTCCCATTAGAGAAACAAACTGAAAGAAGAGTGGAGTAAATCTTGGTGGTTAAAACAGACAGGCCCGGGTGTAAATCCTGGTTCTACTATTTATTAGCCGGTGAACCCAAGTGCCTTGCTTAATCTCTGAACCTCACTTTTCTCATCTGTAAAAACAGAGCTCTGATATAACAGTAGTTCTGCTACAAGCCTGTTGTGAGGATTAAATGAGATTCAGACACTGCTTAGCAAAGAGAAAGCACTTATTGAAAGGTGGAGATTACCCCTCGAGTGGACAACAGTTGAAGCAGTGGAGAAAGAGCTGAGATCAGTCCAAAGATGGACTGTTACTCTTTTTAAAAATGCAGATAAACATAAAACCTATTGACTTACATGGCCAGAAACAAAATACAGGCACAGGGAAATTTGGATTAAAGGATACTTCTAGAGTTTCTGGAAGGGAATAAAACTCTACTTGCGCTAAAATTGTCTGGACACGTGTAAACGGGTTAACATTTAGTGCATGTTTAATATATTCCTGGCACTGTGCTGGAATTGTAGTTCAGAAAATAAAACCAACTGGTCAATCACTGATAGGTGACAGTCACACCTGCCAACTCTACTTCTAGGTCTGAGGCACTCTTGAATTTGACCACAAGGACAAAAGTATTTACCAGCAAAATCTCCATTGCCTAGAACCTAGGATATATATTCCCCTTAGGAGACCAGAGTTCTAGACAATAAAAACACACTAACAGTTATCATCTGAACTGTAAGTAGTGAAGATGTTATGGGACCCAAATGTACTGCCGCCTAAGACAAAAGCATTCCCAAATCTCAGGATTCAGTATATTTTTATCCCATATAGGTCCTTATGAGAGAGACACAAAATTCCAAAGAAGACTCAGGATACAGTCCCTCTTTATCCCACACAGATCCTTACTGATCATATTCAGTACCTATCAAGGTGAACCAGGGGCACACAGGGAAGGATTCTTAAGACATAGGCCCTCTTTGTTTACACTTGAGCTTTACATTCAAACTAGCCACACTAGCTAAAGTTTATGATCATCAAACTAAAACTCCTCTTTACTGTGGATGTGCAAAAGGGCAGGGTTAACTATGCTGCCGGTTAACATTTACTCTGTGTTCCGGGACATTTGGAAGCGAAAAGCCTCAACCTTCTCATTACATTAAAAATACTGTACTTTTTGGCATCTAATCTCCAATTAATTGCCAATTATTAAGGGGACAAGTCTATAAATCTTCTCCTAATTGTCAAGGGCAGTGAGCCAATGAAGTAATAAATTGCTAGAGAAAGAGTTTGCCATAGCATCTTCACTCACTATGAAATTCAAGATTTGTTTTGCAAATGGAAAAGAGAACACAGATCAGTAATGTGTGGAATTTTTTCCAAGAAAAGGGTTCAGAGCTTACTTTAAGACAATTTTATCATTTAAATAAGAAAGGGGGGGACTTAGACCCTGTCCTGGATTAGCCATTATTTCATATTTTCATATGTATACACCTGGAATTCTGTGGCTTTTAAATTTACAACAATATACCTCTGTCTTTTTGATTCACATTAGTCTACAGAAATTTAACCAGACAATCGATGTAATTTTGAATTATTTTAAATGTTGTATAATATTCCATTTAAAAAACATAACAATTTTATTTCTCCTTCAGAGAGAATTAGATTATTTCCAATGTTGTTGACAATACAACAAGGCTGCAGTAAGTGTCATTATAATGCTTTTTTTTTAAAACAAACGTGTGAATCTTCTTTTGCTCTAAACTATCTGAACCTGGAAATAGACATAGCCACCTTCAACTTACCTAGGCATTGCTAAATTCTCCAAAATGGTAGTGCCAGCTTACTTTTCTACCAAAATTCTTGGAGACCCCATTTCCCCAAACTTAGGCCAATATATTGCTATTATTAGTGTATCAGGGGTCCTGAGACCACTCCCACATTTGAAGATTCGCTAGGAGGATTCACAGGACTCAGTATATAATTGTACTCAAAGCTATAGTTTATTACAGCAAAAGGGTACAAAGCAATATCAGCAAAGGAAAAAGGCTCAAGGGGGAACAAAGTCCAAATGAAATCAGGTGCAAGGGTCCCCTCCCCAGTGGAGTCACTCTAATTCCCAGGGCAATGTGTGAAATATGCCCGTTAGACACTCAAGGGAGCTCATTACACATAAAGGCCCACAGTTTTTATTAGGAACTGGTCATGTAGACAGCCTCTGCCTGGCATGAAAGTAAGCTCCAGACTCTCAGAAGGAAAGAATAAAGCATATCTTTTGCATGAACAGTTAGAACACAGTGATCTGCTATTAGGTCTGGGAATGGAAGGAACCCTCCTGAAATCCAAGTTCCCAGATCCCAGCCAAGAACCAACTTGGTAAGCCAACCTTAAAACTAACAATCATTAACTCTTTTCTGCACTGTCCACCTTTAAAAATCTTCCTAATCTCATAAAGATAAAATGATATATTGATGTTATACTAATTTAAAACTACTGATTACTATTGAAATTGAACATTCTATCATTTTTTTAATGTTTTCTCTCCTGTAACTTGCCTGTTCATATTCTTTGCGTATTTTCCTAATGGGTTGTCTTGTTATTCCTGATAAGATGCTCTTTACATATTCTGGATATGATTCCTTCATCAATTATTTGTTACACACTTTGCTTATCATTATTTTTTTTGCGATACGCGGGCCTCTCACTGTTGTGGCCTCTCCCGTTGTGGAGCACATGCTCCGGACGCGCAGGCTCAGCGGCCATGGCTCACGGGCCCAGCCGCTCCGCGGCATGTGGGATCTTCCCGGACCAGGGCACGAACCCGTGTCCCCTGCATCGGCAGGCGGACTCTCAACCACTGCGCCACCAGGGAAGCCCTGCTTGTCATTATTTAAACATGAAACAATCCCCTAAAAATAACTGAGTTGTGCTGTTTCTCCAGCTTTTCCTCTCCCATGCTATAGTTTTCTGTCAACTCAACCTGAAGCATCATTTTTAAGGTGATGGATTATGAGGGGACTCTGTTTGCTCTGATCTCTATCTCCTAGAATAAAAATCCTAAGGGAGAATGCTAGTCAGTAGAAATAGTCTTCATGGTCAAGAAATAAGGTTTCCACATAAACAAAACTACCTATGGAATGGGAGAAAATATCTGCAAATGATGCAACCAATTAGGGATTCATTTCCAACATATATAAACAGCTCATACAGCCCAATAACAACAAAAAAACAAATGCAATAAAAAAATGGACAGAAGACCTAAATAGGTATTTTTCCAAAGAAGACACAGGCACGTGAAAAGATGCTCAAGGTCACTAATTATTAGAGAAATGCAAATTAAAACTACAAGGAGGTATCACCTTACAACAATCAGACTAGCCATCATCAGAAAGTCTACAAATAATAAATGCTGGAGAGGGTGTGGAGAAAAGCAAACCCTCCTACATTGTTGGTGGGAATGTAAATTGGTGCAGGCACTATGGAGAACAGTATGGAGGATCCTTAAAAAACTAAAAATGAAGCTACCATATGATCCCGCAATCCCACTCCTCGGCATATATCTGGAGAAGACAAAAACTCTAATTTGAAAAGATACATGCACCCCAATACTCATAGCAGCACTATTTACAATAGCCAAGACATGGAAGCAACCTAAATGTCCATCAACAGATCAATGGATAATGAAGATGTGTGTGTGTGTGTGTGTGTATATACATATATATATGTATATGTGTGTGTGTGTGTGTGTGTATAGAGAGAGAGAATGAAATCATGCCATTTGCAGCAAAATGGATGGACCTAGAGATTATGATACTAAGTGAACTCAGAGAAAGACAAATGTTATTTGATATCACTTATATGTGGAATCTAAAAAAAAAGGATACAAATGAACTTATTTACAAAACAGAAATACGCTCACAGACATAGAAAACAAACTTATGGTTACGAAAGGGAAAGGGGGGATAATAAATTCGGAGTTCGGAATTAACAGATACACAGCACTATAAATAAAATAGATAAACAACAAGGACCTACTGTATAGCACAAAGAACTATATTCAGTATCGTGTAATAAACTATAATGGAAAAGAATCTGAAAAGAATATATATACACATCTATATGTATATATGTATGTGTGTGTGTGTATATATATATATGAATTACTTTGCTGTACACCTGAAACTAACACATTGTAAATCAACTATATTTCAATTTTAAAAAAAGAAGAAATTAGGTTTCCAGAGAGAACATTTTTGAGTTCTCTTCATTCATTCATTTCTAACTGAGAAGACAAAATACAACTCTCCTTATGTCATATGAGCTCCAGAACATCTACAAAGTCGAAGAATAGTGTTTCATTACAACTAGAATTTCGACTTTAATACATTTCAAATATTCAAGGCTAAAAAAAAAAACATGCATCAGGAAATAAAGCTAATCACACCGCCAGATGACTCTCTGCTTTAGCACCCTGCTTTTTCAAGGAATGACTATAGTTGCAGGAAAGGTATATTTATTAAGGCAACACACATGGTTTATACTGCAGTGGAGCTCTTACAACAAAAACAAAAACTGTCAGTTCAGCAGTTTGCATTTATAAAGGATAGGGTTTTTTTAATACAAAATTATAAAGTGAAGTACAAATTTACCAGTTTTATAGTCACTCAAACTTACAATCTGACATATATTTAAATGAGCTTTGTCTGAAAAATATGTTTGCTATTTGTTTCTAACACACTTTTCCTAACATTTTTCTTATAGTAAAAAGAAGATAAATTACTGTGGAGTTAGTGTTTATGGGTACAGAGTTTCAGCCGGGAAAGATGAAAAATAAAATTCTGGAAATGGATGGTGGTGATGGTTGCACAATAATGTGAACGTACTTAATGCCACAGACGTGTACACTTAAAAATGGTTAAAATGGGTCTTCCCTGGAGGCACAGTGGTTGAGAGTCTGCCTGCCGATGCAGGGGACACGGGTTCGTGCCCCGGTCCGGGAAGATCCCACATGCCGCGAAGCGGCTGGGCCCGTGAGCCATGGCCGCTGAGCCTGCACGCCCGGAGCCTATGCTCCGCAACGGGAGAGGCCACAGCAGTTAGAGGCCTGCGTACCACAAAAACAAACAAGAAGAAAAATGGTTAAAATGATACATTTTATGTTATGTAGATTTTACCACAATAAAGAAATAAGATAGATTACAAGATTTGAAAAACACAAAAGTACAACAAAGAAAGTTAAAAATCACCTGTTAATTTGCATCACCATTGACAGTACTATATGTCCTAGGTATGTATACACATGTATACATACATATACACTTATAATATGCTTAGACACTGCAGGACATTCAATCACTCACTCAACACATCTTTCTTAAGTGCCTTCAGCCCGATACTCTGAGGGCCCTGAAGACACAGCGTGACAACACTGAGTTTCTGAGTAGGGACTGACATGCCTGTTTTGGGAAGGATGAACAGTGCCGGCCTCTGGGCAGAGGTAATTGTAAAGATGAGAAGGAAAACAAGAAGCTGCTTTGCTTTGCCAAGTGTGGGGGGAAAGCATTCTAAGCAGAAGGACAGCATGTGCAAAAGTTTCAGAAGCAGAAAAGAGGCTCACATGTTAGAGAAACAGCATGATGCTTGGACAAGGGGTAGGCTCAGACTGAGGTTACAAAGAGAAGCAGGGACCAGATAATTTTGTACCTCGCAGGCCATGAGAAAAAGTCCGTATTTTATTCTAAGGTCAGTAGGCATCCCACTCAAAGGATTTTAGTCAGGGAGGTGGGAAGGTCTGGTCTAAATTTTGAGAGGACTCTTGCAGCTGTGCAGTGGGTCAAGTGTACAGGCAGGTTATGGGATGAAATCAGTGAAGCTGACCCAACAAGACCTGAAGGGACCTGGATTAAAGAAACGGCCGGGAAGAGGGACAGGAGGTGACAGAGGCAATATAATTTAAAGCTGAAACTGATAGTGTTCGTCAGTGTGATAGAGGAAGATACCAAATGCAACGGAGGAGGTCAAAAATGACTTCTAGGAACTTTCCTGGCGGTCCAGTGGTTAGGACTCCCCACTTCCACTGAAGGAGGCGCAGGTTCAATCCCTGGTCGGAGAGATAGGGTCCCGGCATGCCGTGCGGAACAGCCAATAAAACAAAATGACTCAAATGTCTGAGCTTAACTGGTCATGAACAGGTCTGAGTGGAATTCAGAGTTCCATGAGGTCCCTATTTAACGTGAAATGTGTAGGATCATGCGATGTATGTGATTTATATCCAAATGTTCTAACAAGTAATTTATAAGTATTTCCAATATACTATTTCTTTACATCTTTATTGCAGTATAATTGCTTTAAAATGGTGTGTTAGTTTCTGCTTTAAAACAAAGTGAATCAGTTATGTATATACACATGTTGCCATATCTCTTCCCTCTTGCGTCTCCCTCCCTCTCACCCTCCCTATCCCACCCCTTTGGTGGTCACAAAGCACCGAGCTGATCTCCCTGTGCTATAAGCTATTAGGCTGCTTCCCACTAGCTATCTATTTTATCTTTGGTAATCTCCATGCCACTCTCTCACTTTGTCACAGCTTACCCTTCCCCCTCCCCATATCCTCAAGCCCATTCTCTACTAGGTCTGTGTCTTTATTCCTGTCTTACCCCTAGGTTCTTCATGACATTTTTTTCATAAAATCCATATATATGTGTTAGCATACGGTATTTGTCTTTCTCTTTCTGACTTACTTCACTTTGTATGACAGACTCTAGGTCCATCCACCTCATTACAAATAGCTCAATTTTGTTTCTTTTTATGACTGAGTAATATTCCATTGTATATATGTGCCACATCTTCTTTATCCATTCACCCGATGATGGACACTTAGGATGGAAATCTCCCGGCTATTGTAAATAGAGCTGCAATGAACATTTTGGTACATGACTGTTTTTGAATTACGGTTCGCAGGATATATGCCCAGTAGTCGGATTGCTGGGTCATATGGTAGTTCTATTTGTAGTTTTTTAAGGAACCTCCAAACTGTTCTCCATAGTGGCTGTACCAATTCACATTCCCACCAGCAGTGCAACAGTGTTCCCTTTTCTCCACACCCTCTCCAGCATTTATTGTTTCTAGATTTTTTGATGATAGCCATTCTGACTGGTGTGAGATGATATCTCATTGTACTTTTGATTTGCATTTCTCTAATGATGTTGAGCATTCTTTCATGTGTTTGTTGGCAGTCTGTATATCTTCTCTGGAGAAATGTCTATTAAGGTCTTCTGCCCATTTCTGGATTGGGTTGTTTGTTTTTTTGTTATTGAGCTGCATGAGCTGCTTGTAAATGTTGGAGATTAATCCTTTGTCAGTTACTTCATTTGCAAATATTTTCTCCCATTATGAGGGTTGTGTTTTCGTCTTGTTTATGGTTTCCTTTGCTGTGCAAAAGCTTTGAAGGTTCATTAGGTCCATCTGTTTATTTTTGATTTTATTTCCATTTCTCTAGGAGGTGGGTCAAAAAGGATCTTGCTGTGATTTATGTCATAGAGTGTTCTGCCTACGTTTTCCTCTAGGAGTTTGATAGTTTCTGGCCTTACATTTAGGTCTTCAATCTATTTGGAGCTTATTTTTGTGTATGCTGTTAGGGAGTGATGTAATCTCATACTTTTACATGTACCAGTCCAGTTTTCCCAGCACCACTTATTGAAGAGGCTGTCCTTTCTCCATTCTACATTCCTGCCTCCTTTATCAAAGATAAGGTGACCATATGTGCGAGGGTTTATCTCAGGGCTTTCTATCCTGTTCCATTGATCTATATTTCTGTTTTTGTGCCACTACCATACTGTCTTGATTACTGTAGGTTAGTAGTATAGTCTGAAGTCAGGGAGCCTGATTCCTCCAGTTCCGTTTTTCATTCTCAAGATTGCTTTGGCTATTCAGGGTCTTTTGTGTTTCCATACAAATTGTGAAATTTTTTGTTCCAGTTCTGTGAAAAATGTCAGTGGTAGTTTGATAGGGATTGCACTGAATCTGTAAATTGCATTGGGTAGTAAAGTCATTTTCACAAGGTTGATTCTTCCAATCCAAGAATGTGGTATATCTCTCCATCTGTTTGTATCATCTTTAATTTCTTATATCAGTGTCTTATAATTTTCTGCATGCAGGTCTTTTGTCTGCTTAGGTAGGTTTATTCCTAGATATTTTATTCTTTTTGTCGCAATGGTAAATGGGAGTGTTTTCTTGATTTCACTTTCAGATTTTTCATCATTACTGTAGAGGAATGTCAGAGATTTCTGTGCATTAATTTTGTATCCTGCTACTTTACCAAAGTCATTGATTAGCCCTAGTAGTTTTCTGGTAGCATCTTTAGGATTCTCTATGTATCTGCAAACAGTGACAGCTTTACTTATTCTTTTCCAGCTTGGATTCCTTTTACTTCCTTTTCTTCTCTGATGCTGTGGCTAAAACTTCCAAAACTATGTTGAATAAGAGTGGTGAGAGTGGGCAACCTTGTCTTGTTCCTGATCTTAGTGGAAATGCTTTCAGTTTTTCACCATTGCGGACGTTGTTGGCTGTGGGTTTGTCATATATGGCCTTTATTATGAAGAGGAAAGTTCCCTCTCTGCCTACTTTCTAGAGGGTTTTTATCATAAATTGGTGCTGAATTTTGTCGAAAGCTTTTTCTGCATCTATTGAGATGATCATGTGGTTTTTCTCCTTCAATTTGTTAATATGGTGTATCACATTGATTGATTTGCGTATATTGAAGAATCCTTGCATTCCTGGGATAATCCCCACTTGATCATGGTGTATGATCCTTTTAATGTGCTGTTGGATTCTGTTTGCTAGTATTCTGTTGAGGATTTTTGCATCTATGTTCATTAGAGATACTGGCCTGCAGTTTTCTTTCTTTGTGACCTCCTTGTATAGTTTTGGTATCATGGTGATGGTGGCCTCATAGAATGAGTTGGGGAGTGTTCCTCCCTCTGCTATATTTTGGAATAGTTTCAGAAGGATAGGTGTTAGCTCTTCTCTAAATGTTTGAAAGAATTCACCTGTGAAGCCATCTGGTCCTGGGCTTTTGTTTGTTGGAAGATGTTTAATCACAGTTTCAATTTCAGTGCTTGTGACTGGTCTATTCATATTTTCTATTTCTTCGTGATTCAGTCTTTGCAGGTTGTGCATTTCTAAGAATTTGTCCATTTCTTCCAGGTTGTCCATTTTATTGGCATAGAGTTGCTTGTAGTAACCTCTCATGATCTTTTGTATTTCTGCAGTGTCAGTCGTTACTTCTCCTTTTTCATTTCTAATTCTACTGATTTGGGTCTTCTCCCTTTTTTTCTTGATGAGTCTGACTAACGGTTTATCAATTTTGTTTATCTTCTCAAGGAACCAGCTTTTAGTTTTCCTGATCTTTGATCTCGTTTCCTTCAGTTCTTTTTCATTTATTTCTGCTCTGATCTTTATGATTTCTTTCCTTCTGCTAACTTTGGGGTTTTTTTGTTCTTCTTTCTCTAATTGCTTTACGTGCAAGGTTAGGTTGTTTCTTCGAGATGTTTCGTGTTTCTTAAGGTAGGATTGTATCGCTATAAACTTCCCTCTTAGAACTGCTTTTGCTGCATCCGATAGGCATTTGATTCCTTCAGTGATCACTTCGTTATTAAGTAGTGTATTGTTTAGCCTCCATGTGTTTGTATTTTTCACAGATCTTTTCCTGTAATTGATATCGAGTCTCATAGCGTTGTGGGAGGGAAAGATACTTGATATAATTACGATTTTCTCAAATTTACCAAGGCTTGATTTGTGACCCAAGATATGACCTATCCTGGAGAATGTTCCATGAGCACTTGAGAAAAATGTGTATTCTGTTATTTTGGGATGGAATGTCCTACAAATATGAATTAAGTCCGTCTTGTTTAATGTATCATTTAAAGCTTGTGTCCCTATTTATTTTCATTTTGGATGATCTGTTCGTTGGTGAAAGTGGGGTGTTAAAGTCCCCTACTATGATTGTGTTACTGTCGACTTCTCCTTTTATGGCTGTTAATATTTGCCTTATGTATTGAGGTGCTCCTATGTTGGGTGCATAAATATTTACGATTATTATATCTTCTTCTTGGATTGATCCCTTGATCATTATGTAGTGTCCTTCTTTGTCTCTCATAATAGTCTTTATTTTAAAGTCTATTTTGTCTGATATGAGAATTGCTACTCCAGCTTTCTTTTGGTTTCCATTTGCATGGAGTATCTTTTTCCATCCCCTCACTTTCAGTCTGTATGTGTCTCTAGGTCTGAAGTGGGTTTCTTGTAGACAGTATATATATGGGTCTTGTTTTTGTATCCATTCAGCCAGTCTGTGTCTTTTGGTGGGAGCACTTAATCCATTTACATTTAAGGTAATTATCGATATGTATGTTCCTATTCCCATTATCTTAATTGTTTTGGGTTTGTTATTGTAGGTCTTTTCCTTCTCTTGTGTTTCTTGCCTAGAGAAGATCCTTTAGCATTTGTTGTGAAGCTGGTTTGGTGGTGCTGAACTCTCTCAGTTTTTACTGGTCTGAAAAGGTTTTAATTTCTCCATCAAATCTGAATGAGATCCTTGCTGGGTAGAGTACTCTTGGTTGCAGGTTTTTCTCCTTCATCACTTTAAATATGTCCTGCCAGTCCCTTCTGGCTTGCAGAGTTTCTGCTGAAAGATCAGCTGTTAACCTTATGGGGATTCCCTTGTGTGTTATTTGTTGTTTTTCCCTTGCTGCTTTTAATATGTTTTCTTTGTATTTAATTTTTGATAGTTTGATTAATATGTGTCTTGGCGTGTTTCTCCTTGGATTTATCCTGTATGGGACTCTCTGTGCTTCCTGGACTTGACTACCTATTTCCTTTCCCATATTAGGGAAGTTTTCAACTATAATCTCTTCAAATATTTTCTCAGTCCCTTTCTTTTTCTCTTCTTCTTCTGGAACCCCTATAATTTGAGTGTTGGTGCGTTTAATGTCGTCCCAGAGGTCTCTGAGACTGCCCTCAATTCTTTTCATTCTTTTTTCCTTATTCTGCAGTAGTTATTTCCACTATTTTATCTTATTCTTTCTTCTGCCTCTGTTATACTGCTATTGATCCCTTCTAGAGTATTTTTAATGTCATTTATTGTGTTGTTCATCATTGCTTGTTTCATCTTTAGTTCTTCTAGGTCCTTGTTAAATGTTACTTGCATTTTCTCTATTCTATTTCCAAGATTTTGGATCATCTTTACTATCATTACTCTGAATTCTTTTTCAGGTAGACTGCCTACTTCCTCTTCATTTGTTAGGTCTGGTGGGTTTTCATCTTGCTCCTTCATCTTTTGTGTGTTTTTCTGTCTTCTCATTTTGCTTATCTTACTGTGTTTGGGGTCTCCTTTTTGCAGGCTGCAGGTTCGTAGTTCCCGTTGTTTTTGGTGTCAGTCCCCAGTGGCTAAAGTTGGTTCAGTGGGTTGTGTAGGCTTCCTTGTGGAGGGGTCTAGTGACTGTGATCTGGTGAATGAGGCTGGATCTTGTCTTTCTGGTGGGCAGGTCCACGTCTGGTGATGTGTTTTGGGGTATCTGTAGACTTATTATGATTTTAGGCAGCCTCTCTGCTAATGGGTGGGGTTCTGTTCCTGTCTTGCTAGTTGTTTGGCATAGGGTGTCCAGCACTGTAGCTTGCTGGTCGTTGAGTGAAGCTGGGTGTTGGTGTTGAGATGGAGATCTCTGGGAGATTTTCGCCGTTTGATATTACGTGGAGCTGGGAGGTCTCTTGTGGACCAGTGTCCTGAAGTTGGTTCTCCCACCTCAGAGGCACAGCACTGACTCCTGGCTGCAGCACCAAGAGCCTTTCATTCATACAGCTCAGAATAAAAGGGAGAAAAAGTAGAAAGAAAGAAAGATGATAAAAGAAAATAAAATAGTTATTAAAATAAAAAGATAATTATTAATAAAAAGAAATTTTTTAAGTAAAAAAAACCAAAAATGGACAGATAGAACCCTAGGACAAATGGTGAAAGCAAAGCTATACAGAAAAAATCTCACACAGAAGCATACACATACACACTCACAAAAAGAGGAAAAGGGGAAAAAAATAATAAATCTTGCTCTCAAAGTCCACCTCCTCAATTTGGGATAATTCGTTGTCTATTCAGGTATTCCACAGACGCAGGGTACATCAAGTTGATTGTGGAACTTTAATCCGCTGCTCCTGAGGCTGCTGGGAGAGATCTCCCTTTCTCTTCTCTGTTCGCACAGCTCCGGGGTTTCAGCTTTGGATTTGGCCCCGCAACTGCGAGTAGGTTGCCTGAGGGCGTCTGTTCATCACTCAAACAGAACGGGGTTAAAGGAGCCGCTGATTCGGGAGCTCTGGCTCACTCAGGCCTAGGGGAGTGAGGGGTACGGAGTGCGGGGTGGGCCTGCGGAAGAGGCTGGCGTGACATTGCACCAGCTTGAGGCATGCCGTGCGTTCTCCCGGGGAAGGTGTCCCTGGATCCCGGGGCCCTGGCAATGGTGGGCTGCACAGGCTCCAGGGAGGGGAGGTGTGGAGAGTGACCTGTGCTCGCACACAGGCTTCTTGGTGGCGGCAGCAGCAGCAGCCTTAGCGTCTTATGCCCGTCTCAGGGGTCCACACGCTTTTAGCCGCGGTTGACGCCCGTCTCTGGAGCTCCTTTAAGCAGAGCTCTTAATCCCCTCTCCTCGAGCACCAGGAAACAAAGAGGGAAGAAAAAGTCTCTTGCCTCTTCGGCAGGTCCAAACATTTTCCCCAACTCCCTCCCGGCTAGCCGTGGTGCACTAACCCCCTTCAGGCTGCGTTCACGCCGCCAACCCCAGTCCTCTCCCTGCGCTCTGACCGATGCCGGAGCCTCAGCTCTCCAATATACTATTAGTACTCAGAATATACTTTTAATAGTTACATAGTATTTTAGCTTATCAGTGGATCACAACCTACGTAATCCTTACCAATTATTAAGCATATGAATTGTTTCCACTGTGTTTATCCTCCTTATCCAAAATCTACCATTATTTCTGATTACTTTCTCATGATGCTTAGAGTAAAAATATTGGGACAAAAGGCATAAAAATGTTTAAGGCTCTTGACAGAAAATCCCCTCCAAAAAGGTTGTATCAGCTTCCCTTCATCCAGCTTGATTTTAAATGGCTCCAAAATAGCAGTGTGGATTCACCGTAATATTATTAGCTTTATATTAATAGATATTTAGGTATCTTTCCTTTAAACAAAGCGATTATAAACAATGCTGTAATGGAAAACCTTGAATATGAATATTTGCTGAAACTTCCTGAATGCAGAATAAATAAAGCAATGAGTATGAACATTATTTTTAAAGATTCTTCATACATATTGACAAACTGCACTCCATTCAGCAACTTCTGAAGGAAATATAATATCACTTATTTGACAATGACAGTGTTCAAATGAGAATGATTTTCTCCTTTTAATTATGTGATTTTAAAAAACTTTCCACTGGGCTTCCCTGATGGCGCAGTGGTTGAAAGTCCGCCTGCCGATGCAGGGGACACGGGTTCATGCCCCGGTCCGGGAAGATCCCACATGCCGTGGAGCAGCTGGGCCCGTGAACCATGGCCGCTGAGCCTGCGTGTAAAACTTCCCACCAATAATTCAAAGAGATGCCAGCCCTGTATTAGAGAGGAAGCATGGATGGTAAAACTAAGTTTCTTTTCATTCTGAGAAACTGTTGCTTCTGATGAGAAAATTAATCTGGAGAATGGCTTGTTGAGAAATAATGAATGAATTCAATTATCATATGTATTTTAAGTAAAAAAATTAAAACAAAAGCACCCTTTCGTCTAAAACACACACAAGTTGGGAACACTCAGTGTGCGAGTTACTTACAGAATTACTTCCAAGTCCCTTCCCCCAAATGACATGCAAGCATTGGTCTAGGTCAGGAGTCAGCAAAAATTTTCTGTAAAGGGCCAACAGCCAGATAACACATATTTTCCGGCTTTGGGAGCATATATGCACTCTGTCCAACTAGTCAACTCTGCCTTTGTAGTATGAAAGTAGCCATAGATTATATGTAAACAAGGTTGTTTTCTAATAAAACTTTATTTACCAACACAGGCAGGCGATTTGGCCCAAGGGGCATCGTTGACTAACTCCTGGTTCAGATGTTGGTCCTGCATCTCTACATGAGCAATTCTCCTTGTGTAATTCTTAGAGTAGAGGGTATTCATTGTCTCCAAGATAAGCCTAAATAGCATTACGTAGAAGCTTGTTGAAACGCAAATTACTGGACTCCAAGACTTACTGAATTAGAACCTCTGAAGCTCAGGTTTAGCAATCTCTGGTTTAACAAGCCATCCAGGTGACTCTAATACATGCTAAAGTTTTCAAACCAATGATGTAAGCCCAACAAAGTCCCTTAACAAAATGTAGGGAGCTAGGCTCTGAGGATGAACATATTTCCTATTTCTCTCATCTCTTGCAAACCTCAAGAGATGCTGCCACTCCACTAGTGGACTAGTAATAACATCTTATAATAAGAGAAACAGCACACATGACTCCAGGCAGGTGGTACTTCATCAGACCTGCAGAGATTGAATCCTTTCCCCTAGTGATACAAAGACTGTTGTTCTTTTAGTCTTGTTTCTGTATAACTTTTTTAAAAAAGAAAAGAAAATTAAAGAAAAATGTGCGGCAAGTCTGTCATGTGAAATAGAGACTGTGGGACAGATTTACGTATGCTGATGAAGCTCTAGAAACTACTATAACATTTAACTCCCCACAGGGACAAGCATGAAACATTTTGGCAGCAATTCAGGATATCTGCTGTATTATTATTTCCCGCCTGCCTTCTATGCTCTTTTTTTCCTGGTCAATCTTTTGATAACAAATTTTATCCCACAGTGAGAAGAACCTAGAATTAAGCATAGAAAGAAACACAAGATTTAAATTCCATCATCTCTATTTTTCTCATTATTTCCAGCCTTTTGTGATTCTTATATTTATTCCAGTTGAACCAGTGCAGTAGAATAACACCTGTTCTGAAAACAAAAAAAATACTTACGAAAAGAAAGAAGAAAGACAATGTTCCCCTGCTGGCAACATTACATAGCTGATGTGAGCGTATACCTACCCTAACCAACAAACAGCTGCATAACCTCACCAATAGCTGAAGTCAGATATCTCTACACTCAGAATCTTGAATGGAATCTGAAGATGTGTGTGCGTCCTTCAAGAAGACACTAAATACTTTAAAAGACATTAGGATCTACGAGAACTGTGCTTGGGCAATCTGCTGGACTCAAGTGTTGACAGTGAACATTGATGGAGCACTTCTGACACGCCAGCCACAGAGCTAAGTAACAACTTCACAATCCTCACTCCAACCCAATGAGGTTGGTTCTATTTCCAATCCGATTTTACAGAGGAATAAACTAGGCTCACAAATTGCCCCATCACCCAGGTAATATGGCAAAGTGGAAATATGTGTAAATAGAGAGAGATGAAATGTGTGTGGCAAGATGTTAATAGCTGGTCACTGACATTATGCTGTTTTTTTCACTAGCCACATGGGTTTGAAATTTTTCTAAATACAAAAGAGTAGGGGAGGACCTTCAACATGGTGGAGGAGTGAGACATGGAGATCACCTTCCTCCCCACAAATACATCAGAAATACATCTACATGTGGAACAACTCCCACAGAACATCTACGGAACACTGGCAGAAGAGCTCAGACCTCCCAAAAGGCAAGAAACACCCCACGTACCTGGCCGTGTGGCTGACAGGGTCTTGGTGCTCCAGCCAGGTGTGAGGTCTGTGCCCCTGAGGTGGGAGAGCCGAGTTCAGAACACTGGTCCACCAGAGACCTCCCGGCTCCACATAATATCAAACAGCGAAAGCTCTCCCACAGATCTCCATCTCAACGCTAAGACCCAGGTCCACTCAGCGACCAGCAGGCTACAGTGTGGGACACCCTATGCCAAACAACTAGCAAGACAGGAACACAACCCCACCATTAGCAGAGAGGCTGCCTAAAATCATAATAAGGTCAAAGAGTCCCCAAAACACACCACCGGACGTGGTCCTGCAGACCAGAAAGAAGAGATCCAGACTCATCCTACAGAACACAGGCACCAGTCCCCTCCACCAGGAAGCCTACACAACCCACTGAACCAACCTTAGCCACTGGGGACAGGCAACAAAAACAATGGGAACTATGAACCTGCAGCCTGTGAAGAGGAGACACCAAAGAAACACAGTAAGATAAGCAAAATGAGAAGACAGAGAAACACATAGCACATGAAGGAGCAGGGTAAAAACCCAACAGACCAAACAAATGGAGAGGAAATAGGCAGTCTACCTGAAAAAGAATTCAGAGTAATGATAGTAAAGGTGATCCAAAATCTTGGAAATAGAATGGAGAAAATACAAAAAACATTTAACAAGGACCTAGAAGAACTAAAGAGCAAACAAACAATGATGAACAACACAATAAATGAAATTAAAAATTCTCTAGAAGGAATCAATAGCAGAATAGCTGAGGCAGAAGAATGGATAAGTGACCTGGAAGATAAAATAGTGGAAATAAATACCGCAGAGCAGAATAAAAAAATGAAAAGCACTGAGGACAGTCTCAGAGACCTCTGCGACATTAAACGAACTAACATTCGAATAATAAGGGTCCCAGAGGAAGAGAAAAAGAAAAGGACTGAGAAAATATTTGAAGAAATTATAGTTGAAAACTTCCCTAATATGGGAAAGGAAAGAGTTAATCAAGTCCAGGAAGCACAGAGAGTCCCATACAGGATAAATCCAAGGAGAAACACACCAAGACACATATTAAACTATCAAAAATTAAATACAAAGAAAAAATATTAAAAGCAAGAAGGGAAAAACAACAAATAACATACAAGGGGATCCCCATAAGGTTAACAGCTGATCTTTCAGCAGAAACTCTGCAAGCCAGAAGGGACTGGCAGGACATATTTAAAGTGATGAAAGGGATAAACCTGCAACCAAGATTACTCTACCCAGCAAGGATCTCATGCAGATTTGATGGAGAAATTAAAACCTTTTCAGACCAGTAAAAACTGAGAGAGTTCAGCACCACCAAACCAGCTTTACAACAAATGCTAAAGAACTACTCTAGGCAGGAGACACAAGAGAAGGAAAAGACCTACAAGAACAAACCCAAAACAATTAAAAAAGTGTAATACGAACATACGTATCGATAATTACCTTAAATGTAAATGGATTAAATGCTCCCACCAAAAGACACAGACTGGCTGAATGGATACAAACACAAGAGCACTATATATACTGTCTACAAGAGACCCACTTCAGACCTAGGGACACATACAGACTGTAAGTAAGGGGATGGAAAAAGATATTCCATGCAAATGGAAATCAAAAGAAAGCTGGAGTAGCAATTCTCGTATCAGACAAAACAGACTTTAAAATAAAGACTATTATGAGAGACAAAGAAGGACACTACATAATGATCAAGGGAGCAATCCAAGAAGAAGATATAACAATTGTAAATATTTATGCACCCAACATAGGAGCACCTCAATACGTAAAGCAAATACTAACAGCCATAAAAGAGGAAATCGACAGTAACACAATCATAGTAGGGGACTTTAACACCCCACTTTCACCAACGGACAGATCATCCAAAATGAAAATAAATAAGGAAACACAAACTTTAAATGACACATTAAACAAGATGGACTTAATTGATATTTATAGGACTTTCCATCAAAAAACAACAGAATACATTATCTTCTAAAGTGCTCATGGAACATTCTTCAGGATAGATCATATCTTGGGTCACAAATCAAGCCTTGGTAAATTTAAGAAAATTGAAATCAAATCAAGTATCTTTTCGAACCAAAATGCTATCAGACTAGATATCAATTAAAGGAAAAAAATCTGTAAAAAATACAAACACATGGAGGCTAAACAATACACTACTTAATAACGAAGTGATCACTGAAGAAATCAAAGAGGAAATCAAAAAATACCCAGAAACAAATGAAAATGAAAACATGACTACCCAAAACCTATCGGATGCAGCAAAAGCAGTTCTAAGAGGGAAGTTTATAGCAATAAAACCCAACCTCAAGAAATAAGAAACATCTCAAATAAACAACCTATCCTTGCATCTAAAGCAATCAGAGAAAAAAGAACAAGCAAACCCCAAAGTTAGCAGAAGGAAACAAATCACAAAGATCAGATCAAAAATAAATGAAAAAGAAATGAAGGAAACAGTAGCAAAGATCAATAAAACTAAAAGTTGGTCCTTTGAGAAGATAAACAAAATTGATAAACCATTAGCCAGACTCATCAAGAAAAACAGGAGGCTTCCCTGGTGGCACAGCAGTTGAGAGTCCACCTGCCGATGCAGGACACAGGTTCATGCCCCAGTCCAGGAGGATCCCACGTGCCGTGGAGCGGCTGGGCCCGTGAGCCATAGCCGCTGAGCCTGTGCGTCCGGAGCCTGTGCTCCACAACAGGAGAGGCCACACAGTGAGAGGCCCGCGTACCACAAAAAAAGAAAAAAAAAAAAGGGAGAAGACTCAAATCAACAGATTTAGAAATGAAAAAGGAGAAGTAACAACTGATGCTGCAGAAATACAAAGGATCATGAGAGATTACTACAAGCAACTCTATGCCAATAAAATGGACAACCTGGAAGAAATGGACAAATTCTTAAAAATGCACAACCTTCCGAGACTAAACCAGGAAGAAATAGAAAATATAAACAGACCAGTCACAAGCACTGAAATTGAAACTGTGATTAAAAATCTTCCAACATACAAAAGCCTAGGACTAGATGGCTTCACAGGTGAATTCTACCAAACATTTAGAGAACAGCTAACACCTATGCTTCTCAAAGTCTTCCAAAATATAGCACAGGGAGGAACACTCCCAAACTCATTTTACAAGGCCACCATTACCTGATACCAAAACCAGACAAAGATATCACAAGGAAACAAAAATACAGGCCAATATCACTGATGAACATACATGCAAAAACCCTCAACAAAATCCTAGCAAACAGAATCTAACAGCACATTAAAAGGATCATACACCATGTTCAAGTGGGGTTTGTCCGAGGAATGCAAGGATTCAATATATGCAAATCAATCAATGTGACACACCATCTTAATGAACTGAAAGATAAAAACCATATGATCACCTCAATAGATGCAGAAAAAGCTTTTGACAAAATTCAACACCCATTTATGATTAAAAAACCCCAGAAAGTAGGCATACAGGGAACTTACCTTAACATCATAAAGGCCATGTATGACAAACCCACAGGCAACATCGTTCTCAATGGTGAAAAACTGAAACCATTTCCTCTAAAATCAAGAACAAGACAAGGTTGTCCATTCTCACCACTATTATTCAACAAAGTTTTGGAAGTTTTAGGCACAGTAATCAGAGAAGAAAAAGAAAGAAAAGGAATCCAAAGCAGAAAAGATAATGTTTGTAGATGACATGCTATTATACATAGAGAATCCTAAAGACGTTACCAGAAAACTACTAGAGCTAATCAATGAATTTGGTAAAGTAGCAGGATACAAAATTAATGCACAGAAATCTCTTGCATTCCTATACTTGATGATGAAAAATCTGAAAGAGGAATTAAGGAAACACTGCCATTTACCATTGCAACAAAAAGAATAAAATACTTAGGAATAAACCTACCTAAGGAGACAAAAGACCTGTATGCAGAAAATGATAAGATGCTGATGAAAGAAATTAAAGATGATACAAACAGATGGAGAGATATACCATGTTCTTGGATTGGAAGAATCAACATTGTGAAAATGACTATACTACCCAAAGCAATCTATAGATTCAATGCAATCCCTATCAAATTACCAATGGCATTTTCACAGAGCTAGAACAAAAAATTTCACAATTTGAAAAGAAAAAAAACAATTTCACAATTTGTACAGAAACACAAAAGACCCCGAATACCCAACGCAATCTTGAGAAAGAAAAACGGAGCTGGAGGAATCAGTCTCCCTGACTTCAGACTATACTACAAAGCTACAGTAACAAGACAGTATGGTACTGGCACAGAAACAGAAATAAAGATTAATGGAACAGGACAGAAAGCCCAGAGATACACCCACACACATATGGTCAACATATCTTTGATAAAGGAGGCAAGAATATACAATGGAGAAAAGACTGCCTCTTCAATAAGTGGTGCTGGGAGAACTGGACAGCTACATGTAAAAGAATGAAATTAGAACACTCCCTAACACCATACACAAAAGTAAACTCAAAATGGATTAAAGACCTAAATGTAAGGCCAGACACTATAAAACTCTTAGAGGAAAACATAGGCAGAACACTCTGACATAAATCACAGCAAGATCTTTTTGTTCCACCTCCTAGAGAAATGGAAATGAAAATTAAAATATACAAATGGGACTTCATGAAACTTAAAAGCTTTTGCACAGCAAAGAAAACCATAAACAAGTCAAAAAGACAACCCTCAGAATGGGAGAAAATATTTGCAAATGAAGCAACTGACAGAGGATTAATCTCCAAAATATACAAGCAGCTCATGCAGCTCAATATCAAAAAAACAGACAACCCAATCCAATAATGGGCAGAAGACCTAAATAGACATTTCTCCAAAGAAGATATACGGATAGCCAACAAACATATGTAAGAAAGCTCAACATCACTAATCATTAGAGAAATGTAAATCAAAACTACAATGAGGTATCACCTCACACCGGTCAGTATGGCCATCATCAAAAAATCTACAAACAATAAATGCTGGAGAGGGTGTGGAGAAAAGGCAACCCTCTTGCACTGTTGGTGGGAATGTAAATTGATAGAGCCACTATGGAGAAAAGTATGGAGGTTCCTTAAAAAACTAAAAATAGAACTACCATACGACCCAGGAATCCCACTACTGGGCATATACCCTGAGAAAACCATAATTCAAAAAGTGTTCACTACAGCTCTATTTACAATAGCCAGGACATGGAAGGAACCTAAGTGTCCATCGACAGATGAATGGATAAAGAAGATATGGCACATATATACAATGGAATATTACTCAGCCATAAAAAGAAACGAAACTGATTTATTTGTAATGAGGTGGATGGACCTAGAGTCTGTCATAGAGTGAAGTAAGTCAGAAAGAGAAAAACAAATACCGTTTGCTAACCCATATATATGGAATCTAAAAAAAAAAAATAAAAAAGGTTATAAAGAACATGGGGAAGGACAGGAATAGGGGCAGGACAGGAATAAAGACACAGATGTAGAGAATGGACTTGAAGACACGGGGTGGGGGGAAGGGTAAGCTGGGACGTAGTGAGAGAGTAGCATTGACATATATACACTACCAAATGTAAAACAGATAGCTAGTGGGAAGCAGCCACATAGCACTAGGAGATCAGCTCGGTGCTTTGTAACCACCTAGAGGGGTGGGATAGGGAGGGTGGGAGGGAGACACAAGAGGGAGGGGATATGGGGACATATGTATATGTATAGCTGATTCACTTTGTTATAAAGTAGGAACTAATACACCATTGTGAAACAATTATACTCCAATAAAGATGTTTTAAAAAAAAAAGACTAAAATAAAATGATTTTTTTCTTAAGCAGTTACACTCACCATGCCACTAGAAAACATCTATGTGAATCTCAATATAAAAACCAAAGACTGACTTCCCATGAAACTGGTACATTGTACAGTTGTCCCAATATCCTGTTGACGCTCAACATATGCAGAAACCAAGAAAGTGACATCTGAACAGCATTAGCTTCCAGACAACACTCAGCCAGGGAGTGTAAGCAAGGTACCTTCCTAGGAACCGGCACCCTGGATTGAAGCCCTGTACTCTTGGGTCTTAGGACACTGCTAACAAGTAAGAAGTTTTAAATGTGCTTATGCAAATACAAACTGAGATCCCACTGGCATTCTATAGCCTTGAAAATCCATAGTAATTAACACAGCTGTTCCCCTACCCTCCTAACCTCACTCCAATTTATTCTCAGACAGCAATGGATAATCTGGGTGGTAAACTATATTCTAATATGGTCTGATATCATTCAAGCAACAGTAGGCTAGGGCCAGAGTTCCAGGTCCTCTGACTTACATTGGGGAATCTCATACAAGCAGGGTAGCATCAGCACACACCACTCTAATTTCTGCTGGATTTTGAGAACAGAGACCACCAGCGATATCTGCACATCATCTGATGGGTCTGAAAAAGGTGAGACCATTTCCCCTGAGCAAAGCAGCTTTATGAGTCTATGTTTTACACAGCGCCCCTCTTTAAAAATCTTTCAAAGCTGGAAACAAGCGAGAGAATCACAATATATAGTTCCAGACAGGCGAGAATGGAAAGAAAACCATCTTGCATCAGTAAGAGTCTACAGCAGAAGCAGGCAAAATTTTTCTGAAAGGTCAGATAGTAAATATTTTAGGTTTTGCAGGCTGTAAAGTCTATGTTCCAACTATTTCGCTCTGCTTTTTTAGCAGGAAAATCAACTCTAGGCAAGATGTAAACAACTGGGCCTGGCTGTATTCTAATAAAACTTTATTACAAAAACAGGCAGCCGTCTGGACTTGGCCCAAAAGCTGTAGTTCGTGATCACCCACATTCCAGAGGACTGTGTCTCTCTCAAAAACATGCTATGTTCTCCTAAGGTTGCCAGGGTTTGCATGATTGTGCATCTGTGTGTACGCAGGTAGCGCTGGTGTATAAACTATGTGCTTAGAGCAAGAGTAGGAGGGCGAACCATGGGTCTGCACCGATGGGGCTTTCATAAAAGACTCAGTGGCTTAAAAATACCCCATCCCCATGACCTCTAGACAGTAGAACAATTTCACACATTTAAAGACTTAGAGAGCCTTCTGAGAAATTTATTAAATGATTCCTGGAATAAAGTCTGTTACTGGTATCAATCTCCAGCTTATACAAAACTGCAGGATAGGAAAACTCATACGTTTTAAATAATTTCCCTTTGATGATCATACGTTTGATGCTTTATCATAAATCTCTTTCATGAACATTATCTCATTTAAACCTTATAAAACCCAGTGAGAAAGGTGGCACTATTCCCACTTTAAAACAGATGAAGAAAGTGAGACTCTCAGTGCTGACGGGACCAGACGCGGGATTAGAACCCACATGTACTAACTCCAAAGCTCTACACTTTCCCCCTTCCATCTCTGTGACTCCAAACCAGGTGTTTATCCAGCAGTGAAGAGTGAAACTTTTTGTTAAAACCATGTACTGATATTCTTCAAAACTATCAAGGTTATGGAAAAGCAAGGAAAGATTAAGAACACGATACAGACTAAAAGAGTTTAAGACATGACAAATAAATACAACATGGGGTCCTGCACTGGATCTAGGGGTAGAAAAAGGATGCTAGTGAAAGCAACTTATGACAAATGTATCATGGTTATGCAAGATGTCAGCATTAGGGAAAACTAGGCGAAGGAGATTCCAGAACTCTCTGTATGATCTCTGCAACTTTTTTGCATCTAAAATATTCCAAAATAGAATTTATTTATAAAAAATGTATATATTGCACTTATGTGAATGTGCCTACGTGCAGGGTTCTCGGGCTGTTTGTTGCAAATCCAGTAGGTAAGAATTCTTATACAGATTCATCTCTCTGGATTGACCACAGTTCTCATTTATAGAGAGTATGGGATGTAGTATACCCCGCTAAAAAATATTTGGGAGACAGAGTTCCTAATTCATAGGCTGATCATCAGATATTTCTAATCCCCGTAATTCCATAAGTGATTATCATTTTCACACTAAACTATTTTCATTCCATCTCACTGTCTTTCAGCCGCTATTCAAAAGTGATTATAAATAATGGGGCTATAAAAGCCATTCAGTAATTAGGACACTCACTGGCCATATGCCCACCGCGACAATGGAAGGTGATTTATGTAAGGCAACCCCGTCACATCTGCCAACCTGGTTTCTCTCTGACGGGCTCTCCAATTGCAGATGAAAACATGGCTCTTAATAGCCATCTTTCTCTCAACTAGAGCATAGATTTGCGAGCCAAAGGGCTACAGCTTTTAAAATTTTATATACAAGGAAAGAAAACCAAACTCAATAAACCATTTTCTGTCTTGCCATTTCATGTATCCAGATAACAAGAGGGAAAGCAGAGAACATCATCAACTGGATCTGGTCAGAATCCTGGCCTTTGTCATAGCATGGGAAAGGCCTAAGTGAAATCCAAGGACAAAAGAACTCAGACCTCGCTGGCCAAATCTCACCCCCTCAACACACAAGACTTCAATACACATAAGCTTAAGCCCATTGTATGATTCACCAAGTGTTTCTTAACCGGGTACCAGGGTTATATGGGCAGGAAAATTCTTTGCTGATGGTGGGTTTACCCTCTGGACCTCAGCAGTCCTGTTTTTGGCAGCTCCCAAATAAATGCCTAAAGTGCTCCCCAGTCATTGTGACAACCCTAGTGAGGCAGTCCCACCCTGGGAGATGGGTAAATGAATAGCAATCAGGAACAGTTATTCCTTAACTGTTGAATTTTCTTTTTTTTCCCATTTAGATCCAAGAGCATATTAGAAAAGAATATGGCAGAAAAACGTATTGGAGATGATTCCAAACTGCTAAGATCTGCTCTGCTCACACTTACATAACACACCTGTCTTCGAGTATAGGGGTACTGACCAAGAGGAAGCAGAGCTTAGTGCTGAGATGAGAGGTTTGCGCTAATCTTCACACTGGTCCAGCAGAGACCCTCTCTGGCAAGTCTCTCAATAGGAAACCCCTCCATCACTGTCTAGCCCATTGCTCTGGTTTACTGTGTTCACAGCCTTTATCATTCTTTGAAATGATTTATTTTCCTTTTTCTTGTTTATTACCTGTCCTCTCCCATCATGAGAGTTTCGCATGAGAGCTGAGACCCTCTCAGCTTAGAGGAGAAACTGGCATAGACCTAGTGATGACTAAATGAATGGATGAAGGATGAAAACACTAATTAAAATAATACACACAGTGGCTAATCCAGGACCAAGTAGACCTGCATTCCCATCCTGACTTTGCCATTTGCTACCTCCGTGTTCTTGGACAGGTTCCTTAAACACTCTGGGTCTCTGTTTCCTTACCAGCAAAATGGGGAAAATGAGTACATACAACACGGCTGTCAAGAGTAATAAATTAAAACATACAATGCAATGGTCAATAAATGTTAGCTACCCTCCCCCTGACGTGAAAGTAACATCTTTCAAAAAAAACCTTTCGTGGAATTGTTTGTCCTCAAGGAGAGAAGTTTTTAGAAGATTCATGATTATGACTGAATGTATAAAACAAGTTAAACAAGCTGACCTTTCCATATCACTAGGCTGAAAACTAATGAAAACTTATGTGCAATCACCAGATTGCTTTCACACACTGAACACTTACGGACAGAAGCGTTCGAAGTACACTCTATGGCCAAAGGTTAAGCAAGCAAAAAGACAGGATTTCCAGGTTTCTGTGGACTGTGGTGACAGTGCAGAGCATCAAACAATTGCCCTCCACCCTTCAGTCCAGCACCAGTTATTAGGAAATCTGGCATTCATTTTTTTTTTTTTTTTTTTTTTTTTTTTTTTGCGGTACACGGGCCTCTCACTGTTGTGGCCTCTCCCGTTGCGAAGCACAGGCTCCGGACGCGCAGGCTCAGCGGCCATGGCTCACGGGCCCAGAGGCTCCGCGGCATGTGGGATCTTCCCGGACCGGGGCACGAACCCGAGTCCCCTGCATCGGCAGGCGGACTCTCAACCACTGTGCCACCAGGGAAGCCCCTGGCATTCATTTTTTATTTCAGCATTTATTTTAATGTTCTTCATATATGTGCTTTGTTGTTTCTTCATTATTTTAACTTGCATTACCCTGATGACTAATGATGTTAAGCATCTTGTCAGGTGCTAATGGACTGTCTATTCATTTGTGAAGTTCCTGTTCAAATTGTTTGCTGATTTTTTTTTATTAGTTTGGCTTCTTAATATCGACTTAAGAGTTCCTTATAAATCCTGGGTACTAGTCCTTTGTCAGAAATATATTTTTGCAAATACCTTCTACTAGTCTGTGGCTTGTCTATTCACTTTCTTGGGGATGTCTTTTGATGAGTGGAAGTTTTGATAACTGATGAAGTCTCATTTATCAATTTTTATGGTTATTTTGGTCTTTATTATTCATTTGTTAAAGATGAGTCAGACAACAGGAACATGAAGTAGATAGAAGAACTCTGGGCAGTGGTCAGGAGACCTGAATTTAAGGTCTACATCTGTGTCATCTGTGTTTGGAAAAGTCATTGGTGAGGGCTAATTTTATGCGTCAACCTGACTGGGCCAGAAGGTGTCCAGATATTTTGTCAAGTATTATTCTGCATGTTCCTGTGAGAATGCTTCTGGATGACGTCTACATTTAAACCAATATACTGAGTAAAGCAGATTGCCCACTCCAATTTGGGTGGGCCTCACCCAATCAGCTGAAAGCGAGCTGGACCAAAAGGGCTGACTCTCCAACAAATATGAGGAAATTCCTCCTGCCTCAGGCTTTGAGCTAGGACATTGGCTTTTTCCTTTTTTCAGACTCAAACCAAAACATGAGCTCTTCTTGTCTGAAGCCTGCCAGCCTTCAGACTGGAACTTACACCATCAGCTCTCCCTATTGTCAGGCCTCCAGACTCTAACTAAAACCATACCATCAGCTCTTCTGGGCCTCCACTGTACCAACTGTAGATCCTGGGGCTTGTCAGCCTACATAATTGCATAAGCCAATTTCTTATAATAAATTCTACATAAATAGATAAAATCTCCAACCCTAATACATCATCTACTTCTTCTAGCTCCAACACAGCATGTAGCATTCTAATAGGTACTTAATGAATGTTGCTGAAATCCCTAATAGATTGGCCTGGTTCACATATCTGTAAATGAATAGGCTGGATTTGACAATCTCAGAGATCTCTACCATTCTAAAAATCTGATACTTATCTTCGTCTCACCTTTCTGTTCCTGCAAGGGCTTCTCCCTTGGGTGTCCTCTTGCAAAATTAATTCAGCTGGGCCTCAGAAAAAGTGACAAAGCATCCTCCTGGCTCATCAACTCGGCAGTCACTCTAACAGGCCCCTACTACATATAAACCTGTTCTGGCTTGCTTCCCCCAACTTTGAGGAAGCACAGTGCTAAGGAGTTCAGACAGTTCAAAGCTGTTTGACTGTTTACACACCACAGAGGTTGTAGCAGCTGAATTCTTAATAGCACAGGGAATTATACTCAATATCTTATAATAACTGATAATGGAAAAGAATCTAAAAAAGAAAAACATATATATATATAACTGAATCATATATATATCTATCTAAATCATATATATTATATATATATAACTGAATCGCACATATATATACAACTGAATCACTTTGCTGTACACCTGAAACTAACACAACATTGTAAATCAACTATATTTCAATAAAAATTTTAAAAAAGGATGCTAAAAACAAACCAAAAAACATAAATAAATGTAAAAAATAATAAATAAATAAATAACTTATATGCAGACATACTCACCCCACTTCTAAAATGACATTTAAAAAAATTGCAACAGACACCAAATGAGGCAGTAAACCCAATTACTGACTGCTGTTATTAGGCAAGCAAGTCACAGCTGACACTGCAGAGTTAGCAAAACACAGAAGGGGATCCAACATTTGTCAGAGGAACAAACAGAAGCATGTCAACACCTCAGCCTTTGGGAACCTCTGACACCCTCTTTTCCATTGCTTGATTTCAGACCAGTCCTTAGGAGACAGAAAATTATCTTTAGAAATTAAAGTGACTTTAAATAAATTCTGCAATGCCTTCTGAGACCAGCCTACACCCTAGGGAGATGACAAGCCACATTTGAGAACTCCTGCTTTAGAATAAGCCTATATTAAAAAAGAAAACTAGGTGATGTTGATTTAGAGTCACCATGAGAACCTGAAGGACTTGAATTCACCCGGCTTCCCTCACATGCCTCTAACAGCAAAAGCAGAGAGCTGCTCTCTACTTGGGACCTGGAATGTTCTAATAACAGGGAACCAGCCAGGCTTACTCAGAATTTAAGAGGTAACTGGACATTACCTGGAAGGGATGGCTATGAACCTTGCTGAACATTAGAATCACCTGGAGCACAGCTAAAATAATACCAGTGCTTAATCCCCCAACTCAGAGCAAGAATCTAGGGGAGGGACTGGGCATTGGTGGGGTTTATTTGTTTTTTTTTGTTTTTTCCATCTCCCCTAGTGATTCCAGAGTGAAGCCAGGGTTCTAAGCCTAGCCTCCTTCTCTGATCTTGAATTCTCAGTGGACTCGCTAATTGTGAAAACATCTATGCAGAACCATCTGTGTATAGAGAATCCTGCAGGATCTCCTAAGATGAAGTACCCTGAGCTTCAAAGTAGAAATAAGACTCTGAGCCAGGAGCTGGGAGGGATGGGTGGCAGTGAAGAATATAAAGGGGAAAGGGAGCTAAAAAAAAAAAATAATAATTCCAACCCCCTCTTCGAGTCACAGCCCTGGGAATTTAAACTGGGTTTCTGCCTGCCCTGCCTAGGGAAGAAAACTCAAATAAGCTGGGTAGAAAATTCATCTCAAAGGATCAGGGGATGGCGGGTGACCTGGACTTTGATGTCTCTCACTGCAGCTCAGCCATCCTCTTGGCTTTCACACCAATTCCTGAGAAAAGTAATAAGTTACACATATTTAGTTTGAAGAACATATATCAAATGTAAAAGGTGGGAAAGGGGCTGTAATGGATGGCAAAGAACAAGGTGAGAAAGGGCGGGCTGAGAGCACAAATGCAGGGCTTTCCCACACTGAAATAATAATGCTGGTGTCTCAAAAGAGGTACAGGCTGGTTTTTGGAGCTGAATAAAGCACCGGCACATTTAGAAAGAACTAGAGAAGATGAAAGAACAAATAGAAGCCTCCCCCAAATTAAATACAACTCAAATGTGACTGCTGTGAATCGGGTAATTATTCTGTCAATGGATTCTACGCTCAAGCTAACACTGAACCATGGACTGTCTCATTTCTTCAAGTGCCAACACCAAGTGAGGCTCTCAGCCACTCCCAGATCCTGATCAAGCTGTTCAGCACTCACAGGAACAATCAATTTCCTTTAATGAGATACTATTCTGCCACTAGTCAGAGATATAGAAGCTACTACAATTATCCTTCTCTCCAAGGCTCCTGGGGAATAAGTGAAAAGGCTTTAAAATTGTTTTCATCAGCAACTACAAATATTTAACCCCGGAAGAAAACCCTTTCCTCATCCTGATACCAAAATTTTCCTTGAAGTATCTATGTACTTTCTTACCTTGACGTCTACCCTCCCTATAACCTTGATATGTAGGCTTTATTTATTTATACAAAAATCACACTGGTATCTTAAAAGTTGAAGCAAAATCAAATTATGAAAGTAAAGCAGTTACACTTTCATTGCTTTTTCTTGTTAAAAGAAGGCTACCTTAACATTTGCTCTTCTCCCCGTAATTAGAAAGAGAAAATGTAGTCAAACAGGCTTGAGCAGAAAAGGACTAAAACAGAAGTCCCATATATAAAAGAATAACAGCTAAAGAATAAAAGCTCCATCTCTCATTTGATAGGTATTACCTGCCTGGAAATTAAAACACACTTCGTGCTATCTCTAGAGAAGAATTCTGTTCCAGAACGAGGGTCTAATGTTTGAATTGTGCAAAGCCAAATCAGCCTGAAGAAACAGAAGGCTCTGCTAAGCTTTAGCAGAACAAGCCCTAACATAATACGCCAAGGAACACGTTTGACAAAACAGAAGTAGAAAAATATTTTCAAAATCAGTTCTTGGCTTAAATCTAGCATTTGGCACCTCCAATAAACACAGAGAAGAAGAACTAACTTGGCTGTGCCGTGTGACTTTCTGAACTGCAGCAGGCCAGATGGTGGGGTAGACTATTCATTTCCCAGCTTCTCACCCTTTCTGCTCTTCCATTAGTGCCTCTACAGTTCAAGGTCCCTTAGAAGGGCTGGAAAGAAAATAACTGGATAAATGTGTATAACCAGTGTTCTGAGTAATTATTATCTCCTTTAAAACCATGCTGATAGCAAACATCTCATGCCAACTCAACAGTTCTCATTAATAAATGTTCTGGATTGTAGAGCCAAGTCAATGTTCCACCTGCAGGTCTATAAAAAGTAAAGCAGTGACATCTCCCCTTGTGGGAAGATGGGGAAGATGTGCATTTCCCTATTCCTCCCACTAAGTACAATACACCTTGGATGTCATCTATAAAGCAAACAAGAAGTCTCTGAAATGTAAACAGAAGAAGGCAGACCAGCTAGCAACCTCAGGAAAGACCTCAGCACACAGGTGAGTTCCATGGGTTTTCTTTACACCCCGTATAACCTAGCATTGGAGCTGAAGAAGCCAACAAACTGGTAAATGTCAATGGGTTCAGATGACAAGAGTCCAACAAAAGTCTGCTCTCTCTACCTAAAGAACCAGGTAATAGGTAGACTAGCAAGACAGAAGTGGTTTTTTGGTTTTTTTTGTTTTTTTTTCTGGGAAAGACCTTCAGAAGATGAAAAGACTGGGAGAAAATATTTGCAAACCACATCTCTGACAAAGGACTAGTATCTAGAACAGAGAAAAAACTACTACTCAACAGCAATAACACATAATTCAAGTAGAAAACAGGCAAAAGATAGGAACAGACATCAAAAAGATATCAAATATGAACACTTTACCAAAAAAGATATACAGATGGAAAATAAGCATATGAAAAGAGATTCAACATTATTAGCCACTAGAGAAATGCAAACTAAGATCATTAGATATCACTATACACCTATCAGAGTGGCTAAAATAATGACAACACCTAATGCCAGCTGGGACACAGAGAAAGTGGATGCCTCTTACACTGCTGGTGGGAATGCAAACTGATACAGCTACTCTGGAAAAGTCTGGTAGTTTCTTAAATACCTACACATGCAATTATCATAGGACTCAGCCATGTACTCCTGGACATTTACTCCAGAAAAATGAAAAATCATGCTCACACAAAACCCTATACATGAAAGTTTACAGCTGCTTTACTTGTAATATACAAAAAAAATGGCAACAACCCAGATACCCTTCAGTGGCTGAATGGTTAAACAGAGGTGATAAATCCATACCATGGAATACTATTCAGCAATAAAAAGGAGGAACTATTGATACATGCAACACTCTAGCTGAATCTCCAGAGAATTATGATGAGTGAAAAATGTCGATCCCAAATGGTTACTTTCTGTATGATTCCATTTATATAACATTCTTGAAATGACAAAAGGCAGCAAGAAGCCAATCCCAAATGCTTACTTTCTGTATAACTGCATTTTCACAACATTCTTGAAATGACAAAAGGCAGCAAAAAGCAAGGAAGAGGTTCTCCCTTATAACCCTCCAGAGGGAACAAATCCCTGCCGACATCTCGACTTCCAACTGCCGGCCTCCAGAACTATGAGAGAATATATTTCTGTGATTTTAAGCCTCAGGAAACTAATACACCAACCATATCAGCAGCCCATGGAAACCTGCTGGGAATCCAGATCCTCAGGTCCTGACCAGAGCAAAGTGAGTCACAATCAGCATTTAAGCAACACTGCCAGGTGATGAGAATGCAAATGAACTTTGAGGGGCACTAATATGAACTACTACGAGATTCTTTTTTTTTTTTTTTTTGGCTGCACCGCACGGCTTGTAGGATCTTAGTTCCCGGACCAGGGATCGAACCCAGGCCCTCAGCAGTGAAAGCAGAGTCCTAACCACTGGACCGCCAGGGAATTCCCTACTACACGATTCTTGACTCACCATAGTGATGACTTTGTACCAACGTGGAAAGCATTTATGATATCCCTGTATGTAAAATAAGCAGGGAACACGTTCGAAATTGCACATTGCCAATGGGATTTGTGTGTGTGTATACAAGTCAAGGCCTCGCAGGACATAAGCAAAACATAAAAAGAGCTGTTTGGGGACAGAAGGGTTGTGGTTCCTTCCCCCTCAAGACCCCCACGTCTTGCTCTTAACACTTCTTATAATTCTGCTAATATGGTATATGATAATTTTTCAAGAACATTTGACTTTTTTGCTTACTGCTTTCCTAGGATCATGATGACTTGGTGGAATGAAATCCCACACACTGGGCTAACCCAGGCTCATGAACAACCAGGTCTACAAGGGCCCTGGCTTGGTTTTAGCCAGTTCAACTACCCGCAAAAGGAACAACACAAAATAGTGGTCCAGAGGCTTCTTATTTGAAGGAACACCCAAAGCAGTACAAACACACTCTGGAGGTAAGGTCTACGTTGCCAGTAGAGTCATACTCCCTGCATGTCCAAAGTCTTCGGGTCTACACTTGCTCCAGGATACAGATCTGGTAGCAAGAGCCCAGTACTCACCGGAAACTCTCAGTGCCCTGACTGTGATGGTGGTTAGCAGGACATTACGGCCAATGTGCTTACACACTAAGCCCACTCTTCCAGCCACATGGCATCAGCAACACCAAACAAAGAAATCAACTGACTGTTAAGAGTGAGTCAACTTTTAAATTCTTTGCTTCCTTCTTTTTCTCACTGCAGGCAGACATCCCAAGCATGCCATCCTTGTAAATGGCACCAAGAAAACACCACCAGATTTTCAGAGGATCCAAGAGACAACCCTTGTCCCCTAGCTGAAAGCAACTATATGCTTCACTTAACCCCAAAGTTAATTCTTCAAATGATTTTTTACTACAAGCCAACTTCCTCCCACCCCCCATCTTAAAATGACTACATTTCAGATAAACTCTTCAGCTCATCTTTAGAGTATGTAGTGCCCCAGTTCAAACATGTTCCGGGAATATTTATATGTAAACATCTAAAAACCTATCTTCTTTAACTACTACACTGAAGGGAAAAGAAAAAAACACTTTAAAGGGATAATGCTAAGTTGGCTGAACAAAACAATATCTACTTCCAAACTTCAGCAATTATTTATACACATGCCATCCAAAATGAAAACTAAATGAGCTTTCTTATTGTTTCTATACTAGCCACACTCATGCTATGAAGTCATTATTTAAATATTTTTAAACTCTGATCATCAAAGGGTAGATAAATAAGCACTCTTCTAAGAAAATTTGGTTTCACTTTCTATAAATGAAGTCACTTGCCATTATTTAAGTATTTCAAGAAGAAAGTGAGATTCATAGTCATTCGAAGTGAGATTCGAAAGTGAGATTCATAGTCATTCGAAGTGAATACCACCTGGAAAAAATAAAATTTTACTTTAATTCAGGGCTTTCAACCTTATATAGGGCCAGATAATTCTCTGTTGTAGGGGGCTGTAGGGGGCTGTGCTGTGCATTGTGGGATGTTCAACAGCATCCCTGGTGTCTACCCACTAGGTGCCAGATGCTACTACTCGTTTGCTGCCAGTTGTGAAAACCAAAAACATCTCCAGACATTGTCAAACATCTCCTGGGGAAAAAACTGTCCTCAGCTGAGAACCACTGCTTTAACTTAAGCAAAGGGCAGCCTAGTCGAATCCTGAGATGAAACTGAAATCTCCCTAGGCCTCTGTGGTTTAATGGTTTGCCAACGCAACAGAATGACTGTCGCCATTCAACTTCCTATGACTGCACTTTGGGAATCATCCAAGTATTAGTAGATTTCATGCAATGCAAGTCCATGCATGAAGAGGCGTCACCTTTACAGGGATTGAAATAACGGTGATGTTAACTGGTCACTGGTTTTTTAGAGACTGAACGTATGTGTAATTCTGAGGGCTGAAGCCAGTGACCAGAGTTACTATGAGGCATACCTGAAAAAGTCACTATGCCCAAAACATAGTGCAGTCCTGGCCAAAGTTATCATCAAAATATGACCCCCTATTAGCCTAAATTGCTGGAGTCTAGGAACTCTGAGTAGTTAGAAGTTCACCAGGTGAGCTCATTCATCCACAGAGGTCACCTGTGGTTATAAAATAAATTCAAGGGGTAAGCAACCCTGCATGTTATTTTTCTATTTCTTTCCCAATGAAAATCTGCACTGGACTCACCACTTGGTGAGGGGGAAAGCGCACCTTCTTGTACCTGGAAGTCACCTTTATATATTGGCCTAGATACAGAACAGACGGCAAAGGTAGCATCAAATTGTTCTAGAATGCAAAGATTTATCACTTGCCGTTATTCTGCTAAGGTGTAGATCTTTGGGCCCAGATAACGGGGGGGGGGGCACAGAATAGAAACTGTTGTTGTGTGGTGTGTTCACAAGTTAATCAATCATCCCTAAAGTTTTCAACACACACACGGCAAGATACACAAAACTGAGGACAGAGAAATTTCCAGTAAAATTTTTAAATGGTGGAAGTAGAACACTAGCATATGTATTAAAGGTATAGAGAGAGCTGTGGAACGCTGACCCATGTGGAATATAAACAAAAGGAGAAGCACAGTTGTGAAGTAAGAGCGCCTGATAATGATCAGTGAAAAGGTTTCCTTGCCACTTTCAAATCAAAGGTTTCATCAATAGTAAAAAGCTTCAAATTCACAGCTTCATTCAACTCGCACTATTGAGTCTTGTTCTGTGCGCTAGTGACAAGAGTATTCACTGTCCATTTTTTGCCCTGAAGAATGTCTTTTTCATTCTGGGCATGGTGATATGCCAATATGCCAAATTTACCTGCTCTTACCTTTTCTTACCCAAAGTCACAGTATTAACCTGGGTCAGGGCATGAAATGCACATTTGTGTAGGAACCACCAACCCCTCTGTGTCCGCCTGCTCACTGCATTTCTTTTCCTAAATTTCTGAGTGTTGGGTCCCAACTATAAGAACACAAGCTATACTGACTTCATTGTCCCGTGGTTTGAGAAATGTAAAATCTTAAGCATGAAGCACACGTGGAGTGATACATGTATTTTGCAACTGTCAAATAACTTAAATTTCAATTTGAAAATGCTCTTGCTATCACCCCATTTCTTTCATATCAATTTCAAAAAGTGAAAATTGTCTCCTGCCTCAGAACAGCAAGCCCAGTTGCAATCATTACAGGAGCCTTTATAAGCTCCCTTTATTACACACAATGCATTTTCCTACCAGTGTGAAGGCCAGCGGGGGGGCTCTCATTCAACTCCCTGGCATTGGAACAGTATGATGACTGGGAATACAGACACAGAGAGAAGAGAGGCGGAGAAAAACATCATCTCACCACCTGTAGTCCCAGATGGCACTGGAAGACACTTCACTGAAAACCCATAAAGACTTTAGAAAATATAAAGTAATGCACTGATTAAAAGGAAAAAAATCTACATCCAGCCACACAGAGTTATGGTACAGATTATTACATACACAGTCAACTGTGACTTTGGAAAGAGAACCCAAACTCAGCAAAACACAGATGAGAAAATGAAGAGCTTTTCTGTTCTTCTTTCCACTCATGGTACAATGCCTACAGATTTTGTTAACTCACAGAGTTTTTCCATTTTGCTCACTTTGACATGTGGAGGAGAATTTTGAGTCGTCCTCATCCATCACCACGATGACTGCAACTTATTGCAGGACTGTGCTAAGTGCTTACATACATTATTTAATTCAATCCTGACCATTCTTTGAAATGGGAATTCTCATTACCTCTGTTTTAGGAAAGAGAAACTGAAGGACAGACAAGTTGAGAAAGTTGCCCAAGGTCACACAGCTTAGTAAGAGGTAGAAATTGGATTTTAACTTAAGCAATTCAGTTCCAGTGTCCAGGCTCTTTCACACTCTTGTGAAAAGTCATGTTATTCGGCAACGAAACAATCTTCCTAAGTTTTTTGGTTTTGCTCTTTTTTTAGTTTCTTCTCAAAGGTTGGCTGTACCTTGAGTCCACTGACAACCTGGAAAGCTCTTGTGTCAAAGACATTGGAGCTGTCTGTGCATAAAGGCACGGGGCTTCTTGCTAACCATGCCAGATTTCAGTTTTGTAATACAAACATAATCCTCTAGTGTCACCAACTCTGCATCAGGGAGAGAGAAAGGAAGTTTCAGAAGTGCTAAATTAAAAAAAAAAAAGTTTCCCTCAATATCATCACAGAAATTCTAGACCATATGTTGAGAAAATTCATTCTCCTTAACCAAAAGTCAGAAAACTTGCATCGATTTCAAAGCCCCTTTGCCTCTGATGCATTTTACTGTCTCTCAAACTACATATGACACTGATAGGATGTCAGCTCTGTTTGTGTTTTCCAGTTGGCATCCCAGAAGGCTTAATATTGGAAATGAGGTGAAGCCTGGTGTCAGTTTTCAAACTAGATCTCAGATTCAAAGGGAGTCAAATTCTATGTGCCAAACGACCATTAAACACAGACCAATATACACCTTTTAAGCAATTTTCAATTCTAAATCTTATCCATATAAAATATTATGGAATATAAAAGAGGCTAATGCAATTAAGATAACTATCATAGGTAAAAGGACAAAAGAATCTTTTAGTACAAACTTCTTATTCCAGGGGGAGAAATGAAGAAGGGCTATCTCACAAAGAAATGGGAATAAATTAAAGAATATCTATTGTGTTTCACACCAAACATAGGCTGTATCTGGAGGCATCAAAAAAGAGATACAATAGCAAACATGATGATAAGGAGGCTAAGGATAATGATATCAATAGCTAAGATTTATGGAATGCCTGCTACCTGCCAAGTATTGGACTAAGAACCTTGTATGCCGCCCTACCTTCAACCCCACCACATCCCTCGGAGGTAAATACTACTGTTAGCCCCAATGTAAAGAAAGGAAACAGAAACAGAGGCAGGCGTAGTATCTTGCCCAACGTATACAGTCAACGTGGAGCTGGGATTCACCTCCAGAGCCTGTGCTAACAATGCGTCCCAGGTAAGACAACAGAACGTGTGCCTCTGAATTAATTAAGAAGGACGGGGAAATGCTCTCTACTTTGTATGTACAAGAGGCACATGCAGCCAGTCACTGAGGGAGAAAGCTGCACTTATTCCCTAAATAAACCCCTCTGCTAAAGGGAACACAAAGCAGGAGCCCCAAGCAATTGGGAGCCAGTGCAGTGAACCACCCCACCCCGCCCGCTTCAACAGCCTGGTTAAACTTTGGTTTCTATAAAAATCTCTACTTGGCTGCATCCTAATTAGCCTGAGCTTTGCGCAGCCAAAATCCAGGAGCAATGACTCTTTGCTCCCAAGTCTGGAGCAAAGCCCAATAAAAATCAAACCAACTTGCATAAAACCCTGCAACAGAAGCAACAGCACTAAGACCTTGGTTTAAATCTTGACTCTGCCATTGAATGGCTACCTGCTACTGGGAAGGTCACCAATAGTCTGAGTGAAATTTCCTCATCTATCAAACTAGCATAGCAATACCTTCCATAGAGGGTCATTGTTAATTGAGATCATGCATGTAAAACGCTTACACCACATCTGATATACTTATCAGAGAATCATTGTGTGCACACAGAAAATCATTTGGAGTTTAACATGAATTCAGTACGTTAGGACTTTAAAATGATGTGGAAGCCACGCCAAGGAAAATTAGTGACTTAATCCTTTGTACCCTGGGGAAAGAGATTTAAGGCTGAAAAGAACAATCTGCATTGCAAAGGTGGAATGAGGTGAGGGTTTCTTAACATTAACCGATTCTGGTTCTTTGGCTCAAAATCACTTACAAAATCTTTCTTTTGGGCTCCAGAGAACTATATAGTTCTCTTTATAAATATCACTGTTGACTTTTCATAAGGATGTGATGAACCAAATACCAGTATGTCAGTGGAGGAATGAAAGCTCCAGTTTGCTATTCAGTCAAAAATCCAGTGGTCAAGTAAAATGCTATTTTCACAATCAAGTTTAATTTAAAAATGATTTTTTACCTTTTCTGTCCTGCAATACCATCTATAAGCACCAAGATTCCCACTTGCTAGTTACCAAATTAAGGTAATGAGCAAATGAATTCTACAGGATATCTCTTCTCAGATACTAATGTGCCTTTCTTTCAATTATCTAGGAATTTGGTTTAAATGCTGATTCTGATTCCTTAGGACTGAGGCGAGCCCTGAAATTCTGAGCTTCTAACAAGCTCCCAGGTGATGCCAATGTTGCTGGTCCATGGACCACACTTTGAGTAGCAACGATGTGGGATACAAGACATCTATCACGTGGGCTCACTCTCTCTTAAATCCAGCTTTGAATTTTTTTTATCAGCTCAGAAGCCACTTTTTGTCCTCCTACCTAAGTTTCTATCCAACGCCAAAACCAAATGAAATACCTTTGAAGTACAAAACTGTGTGGAGTCCAAATTTGAAGGTTTTCTGTCCCAGTACCTTGATATAACTACATCAGGATGAAGACAAACACAGTAACTACTAGAAATCAACCAGAACGTACATCCACAACTCCTTCTTTTAAGGATCAATGATAGTGGCTCCCTCTTTACGTGTCTCATGCCAGTCCTGTATACTCATCTAATCCTAACAACCACCAGGTAGGTCCTATTTATCTCTATTTTGTAGAAGGGGAAAGTGAGTCTCAGCCAGATTCAATAACTTGCCCAATGTCACCCAGACAGGAAGTACCGAGCGTGTCTGACTACCAAGTCCAGGCTCATACCCGCTATGTTGTGATGTGTAATTATTCCAGAACTGCCAATTCTGCTTCTGGAGAAAATCCACACCAAACCACTCCCTGTGTTACAGTGATGTCAGCCCCAGGTGCTACCTTTCTCATCCCTCAAATTTCCAAATGAGTAGATGGTGAAGAAAGCAGGTTCCCAGAGTTTGGTTGGGTCTCTCCAGGTGATGGATTGAACCCATGGTTTATAGCCTGTCCAGAACAATACGAAAAAAAAAAAACAGATTATAAATTGGCCACATAGAAATCACTCAGCTATCCAATTTAACTGCTATTTAGAAAAAGACTCCTCTGTGCTCTGTTGTTGGGTACATACAAGAAAGAGAAGGCATAGTTTCAGCCTCCAAGGGAACCCAACATTTTTGGTGCGGTAAAAGATCATTGATTTGATTCATTCATTCCACAAATGTTCACTAAGTGACTATCCCATGTCACCCACTGTGCAGGGTCCTAGGGCTATGAAGGTAAAGACATCAGACAAGGGTTTCACCCTCTCTGAGTGCACAGTCAAGCAATAGAAATACACATTAAATGCACAATTATACAAATAATCACAATTGTGGCGAGTGCAACAAGGGTAAAGTACAAAATGCTAGGTGAGACACGGCCTTGTCTAGGGCCACAGATAAAAAACATCCTACAGAACTGAGGCAAGGTTAAGACAAACATGCAAACACCCATACTTATTCACCTTTGGGTGGGGCGGTATCTAGCTATACAAAGTGACTGTCCCTTGACTACTCTGAAATCTATACATTCACTGGTAATGAAGAACATTATTGTCTTTTGAAAAAGTTTCCAGATCTCATTAGGGGAAAGCGGGCCAGATTTCTGCTCTTATCATATGATTATTTCAAACTATACTTAAAATCACAGAAAGCGGGAATGTCAAAAAGTTTTCTGACGTCTTCAATTATTCTTTTCACTTTCATATTAGACAAATTTTGCTGTAATGAAACAAGATTAACAAGGAACATCATCTCCATGATGTCTAGTCTTCCATAACAAGCTATTACAACATGATAGAATCATCTATATGATGCCAAAGAACCAATTATTACTAGAATTTAATTCTGGGAATAAGAATGGTGGGGGAAACGCATCAAGTTCAAACAGACACACACTTATCAAACTGGCACTTCACAGGCACATCAAACAAAACACTAAACTACAATCCAGGATTCCAGCATGAATACTCATTTTTCTGAGGCAAATTAGGCACCCTTCAGGACACAGAACCATTTTCCCTGACATCAGTTTAGAGCTCTAGAAAATAAAAAACAAATTGCAAAGCTCAGATGTCTGTCTTCTACACATTTGTGCACCGGGTGGTTTGCAAAGAGATTAATTGTGGGTATATATCCCCATGGGGGTAGAACTAGGCCTTTTCGAATCCCCAGTCTCAATCTAGAATCAGTGGGGAGAAAAGCAAATGTCAAAGCATACCTCCATTATCCTATGTAAATTACAGAATAAATGATTTCCTGTCAACAAAGTGAATTCTGTATGTTGTTTTGGAAGGGGCATCTCATTAAACACACAAGTCATCTTCATAATTAAACAAGGACAAATTCAGCAGAAAACAGCCATTTAAAATGACCTCTTGGTTTTTCAGAAAAACAGCTGGAAAATTAACACTCTAAAATATATGGGGAAACAGAAACCACAGCAACACATCAATAAGCAAAAGGCTCTGCTGCATAAGGGTTATGACTGGACTCAGGTCAAGACTTTTGAGTTGGAATCCCTGTTCTGCTCCTTCCAAGATGGGAGACCTTGGGCATCTCATCTCTGGGCGTCAGTTTCCCCATTTGAAAACAGAGGATGACAGACTTGTTAAGATGTGAAGCATATGAAGTACATAACCTGGCACTTGGTATTAGTAATCATGACCTGTTACTTCTAGTCTCATAATCATCTTTGTATTTTTTTATTATTGCCACCAAGAGAGCAGGCCATGGACATACTGAAAAAACAGGAATTACCAAGAACTCCACTAACAAATTCAGGATAGAAGTTCAATCAGAACAAACCAAAAGGTGAATTAAAGGAAAAAAAAATTAAAATAGTCATTAGATTGGATCCATTCCCCTCAGCCCCACCATAACAAGTAGGACCTATTCAGTCCAAGGAGAAATCAATTTGCCTCGACCTGATATGCAAATGAGCACCCTAGCCTGGTTTTACATGAAAAAGTACTTGTCTAAATTAGGGATCAACAAATGTTTTCTATAAAAGGCCACACTGATTATTTTAGACTTTGCAGACCATATGGTTTCTGTAGCGACCACTCGATTCAGCCATTTAGTGTGAAAGCAGCCACAGACAATGCATGGATGCGTAGGCATGGGTGTGTTCCAATAAAACTTTACTGAAATGGGGGCAGTTTACCAACCTCTGATCTTAATGGAAGTTTGAGAGGTCAGAATGGTAGGTATGTGTTTGTTGTTTTTCTAGCTGCTGGTTCTGTGGACTTGCTGTGATTTCGGGGGCCGGGGATGGGGCAGGGAATGGGTGGAGCAGAGATGTGGGGTGCTGGGCAGAGCACTGCAACGCCTGTTCCAGAGAAGGACGAATCCTGTACCAAGCACAGACTGGGGGTTCAATAAGTATGTCTGCAGTGTGCTACGTCTTTAACAAATAGGGAAAAGGTGACAGAGTGAGACAAAGGGAGGGACAAATATGAACTTAAGATAGCAAAATGTCAACATCTGTGAAATCTGGAAAGTCAGAATCTGAGCATTGGTTATCTGTGCTTCTCAAACTTCCGGAAGAGAAGGGTAGTTTTAAATGTCCAACCTTCTGCAGCCTGATACTTCTGTATATGCAACAGAAGCACCACAGGATGGGCCAATTGCTCTCACAATGCCTAAACTCTTCCTCCCACCTTCTTTACTGGCCTCCTTCTGGACTGATAACAGTTTGCAGACTGGCACCAGTCCACAGACCACACTGCGAGCACTGCTTATACTATTTTCTGGTTTTTTCCTTATGTTTCAAATATGGCACAATTGAAACTTTTAAAATAATAAAATCAGAAGGGAGGAGATATGTCAAGGATTGAGTCTTAAGACTTGGAGGTCATGAAGCCAATCTGCGGACACACCAAACCAAAGGGCTAAGTGCCTTTGTAGAATCTTCCACTCCTATACCAGGGTTCAGGAGGGTGAGGTAAGTCATAGTACCTGACCTCAGGGAACTGTCAGTTTCGTTTAGGGTTTTTTGCCCTGGGCACTAGTGACATTTTGAACTGGATAGTTCTTTGCTGTGGGCAGCTGTCCTGTATATGTAAGAGCTTAGCAGAATGCCTGGCCTCTACCCACTAGAAGCTAGTAGCACCTCCTCCAGTTATAACAACCAACAAAGGTCTGCGGACATTGCCAAATGCCCCCTGATGATCAAAATCACTTCCATTGTGAACCACTAGCCTAAAGCAAAGGAATGATAATTACAGTTAACAAGAACTATAATATGCCAAGTGGTGAGGAAAGCATTTTAACCCCAAAATGTTAAATCCTCATGGAAACATACTGTAAATGCTGACTAAGTGATATTTATGATTATTAGGAAAATGGTAGGCTGCATTCATACTTCTCCATAACATTGCAACTGTTCCCAACTGTGTTGGGCTTCAGAACTAACCAAATTCTGTCACCTATGGTATGTCATGGAATGCTCACCGCAGCCCTGTTAAGTACAGCTGAACCTCGATCAGCCCAAGTTTGAACTGGGTGGATCAACTTACATGCAGATTTTTTTTTCACTGATAAATAACTAAGTTACTACATGATCTGGTTGAATCTGTGGATGTGGAACCAAAAATACTATAAAGTTATACATGGATTTTCAACTGCACAGAAGGTTGGTCCCTCCTAACCTCGGCACTGTACAATAAATGTAATTATTACAGTACGTACTGCACAGAAAACAGTTCCAGAGAAATTAACCCATGTGCACGAAGTAGTTCTATACCCCAGTTTACTCCAAGTCTAATATCACCACCAATAACACAAAAGGTAACATTTATTGAGTATGCATATATGTAAACTATTGTTCTAAGACTTATCTCATTTAATGCTTATGACAACCCTATGAGGGGGCATCTGATATTGCCACATTTTATAGAAGAAAAACCGAGGCTAAGAGAAACTAAATAACGTGTCTGAGGTTACACTACTCTCAGACTAACTGATGGAAGAGGGATTTGAATTCTGCCACACCAGTGGTTCCCCAATCTAGCTTCACATGGAGAAATACTGTTGCTCCTGATAATTTATGGAGTAGATATTTGTGAATTCACCTATTTGTAACCCCAAAAATCAATACTTGTGGCACTCTCCTGGTGAGTCACAGACACACAAGGACCAGTGAAAACTTTTAGTTGACCAACATGCATGCTACAGGAGATCAAACAAGGTGATGCTCTACCTTCTTATTTCAGCTCTCAAAGTATAAACAAGTGTCCTTTTCATTGGCATCTATGCCTTTTCCATGGCATCTATTAAGTGCCATGTTTTCACATTTTTGTGCTTTTTGATATGACTTCAAAGGAACCCTCAAGTGTACTGCTAAAAGGCTGTCTCGTGTCCCAAACTGCATGAAGGCTGTGATATGCCTTACAGAGAAATTATGCTTTAGATAAGCTTCATTTAGGCATGAATTCCAGGTGGCCCTGATCATCCACAGATTCAACCAACCTCAAGTCAAAAATATTCAAAAGAAAAAATCCCAGAAAGTTCCAAGAAGCAAAACTTGAATTTGCTATGCACCAGCAACTATTTACATAGCATTTACATTGTATCAGGTATCATAACTAATCTAGAGATGATTTAAAATACATAGGAGGAAGTGCCTAGGTTATGTGCAAATACTATTCCATTTTATATAAGTATCCTTAGATTTTGGTATCCCCAGGGCAAGGGTCCTGGAACCAATCCCCCTCAGATATCGAAGGACTGTATAGTGCTGTTAGCCATGAGTTCAAAAGAAAGGCACATCCAGAAAAAGAAAGAGAATATTTGCCCATCTGTACATGAGGCTACTCCAAAGAGTGTTAAAAGTAACATTTATAGTGCATAATAAAACTACAGAAAAATAGAAAAGTGGCTGTATTTGTGAGTTCTTGAGATGACAACTGATTAGAAAAAAAAAAAGCATGGTAGACAGCACTGTGAGACTGAAAGTCAAAGAAATTTACAGTCACATTATCCAGGGTTAGGAAATTATTAAATCTTTCTCATTTCCTGTTCTATTATAAAGAAATACTACATACATGATTTTTAGAACTATATGTTACATAAAGTGTCTTTAAACAGAAACACAAATAAAATAAGGACATGTACTGAGTGACTGATGAAAATGTGACCAGAAGCTTACAGGAACCTAACCCTGTATTTCCCCTAGGAGCAATGGTCAATGTTTGCAAATTCAGCGTTCTGGCAACTGTACAGAACTTAACTACTGCAAATAACAAACATCAACTGTTTTTAGACTACTTTTAGAAATCACACATTTCTAAGTTTCACCTCAGTGCTCTGAATTAAAATTTTCAGCACTGGGGTCCATAAATCTAAATGTTTGAAAAGCTTTCCATCCAGACCTGTGTTTATGAAAAACTGGGATAAAAGATGCTCTCTAACAAAATTTAACTATTCATCCTAGCTTTTGGCATCACCCTGAATTCAATGTGAATGGCACAGAGAGTTGCCTACAGTCATACAAGCTGATGTTGTGAAACTATTCGGATCATATCTTTGCTACCAGGCGACAATTTACCTAGACCATTAGGAAAAAAAATTCCATCACCTTCAATATGGTCATTCAAAAAGTAGTCCCACCTCAAATTCCAGACAGAAGTCTACTTGCTATGGCAGAAGGCTTCCCGTACTAACAATAGTTACACTGACTCGTGTTTATCAATACGTAACAGGGATTCATCATCAACTCCTGGTCACTCTCAGAAGTTTAAATTTCCCACCCCTTGAAAACTTTGCATTTGCGCACGTGTTTACCATGTACTAATACATTAGTAATCAGAGCAGTACACAAATGACAGGACTATGAATAATGACTTGGAAATGTATTTTCTTTCTTTTTTTTTTTTCGCGGTGCTGCAGTGGGAGCACGGAGCCCTAACCACTGTATCACCAGGGAATTCCTGGAAATGTATTTTCTTAAGAGAATGATGACTGACTCCTGCTCAGTGTGGATCTCAGGGTCATCCCCAAATGTCCAATAATTTTTATCTTCAATACAGAATTCCCCAGAGGCTGTTCTACTGAACACATGTCCCATAAAATTCTTTGAGAAGAAAGACTTCAATGGCAGGTGAGTCTAGGAAAATTGCTAGGTAAAACCTTGCAGACATTCCATCACATATTAGTGTAATAAAAGCTCAGAAAGTCCCTAAAGGGAATATAGGAGGGAAACATGTCTAAAATACAGTTCAATAAGCAGTTCCCAGGCTTAGGTGACGATGGATTTCTTTTAAAACTCCAGGGAACCATGTTGTTTGAATATCTTGGTGCCAGAGGCCACAGAGAAAGATAAAATCATCCACCACCAATGGGCCCTTAAGTGCTCTCATGGATCCTGTATGACTCCTCAACATAAGGATTCATCGCAGATCAGTCACTACCCAGCTTTGAGTCCCTTCAGAAAGCCCACAGCGGCCCCATTTGCTGCATGACCACAGTTAAGGGTCCTCAGGGGGAGATGAGCACTGGTGTCACTTCCCTTTTCTCCCTGACAATATCCATCGAAACCAGACAATGCGATCCAGGTTTAGTCTTTGAGAAACACCTACAACTATCCCACGGGGAGAGCTGAGCATGACAAAAGAATGGTCTTATACAAGAAAAACGGCAGTGTCCTTCCTGTTTGTCCACATGGAGTACAAATGGCCTTCCCTCTGCCTCGAGTCAGAACAGAGGGAAAAAGTCTTCAAAATAAGATAATTTCGTTTTCAAAAGGCCTTTATTTAAGTAATTTGGTGACATTAGGAGAGATTCCATAAAGAAGGAAGCAATGGGCTAGGCCTTGAGGGACAATTCAAAGTGGACAAGTGGGATTAGAGTCTTTGGGGATATGGGAGGGGGTGGTTTCACTGAGGTTTAAACAGGATGCACAAATGTAATGCAGAGAAGAGTTCGTTTCTTCAAAATTCCACAGCGGCCAGCTCCTGTGAGACAAGCAGCCAGAAGATAAAACTTAATTTTACCTTCCGAAGCCATCAGAGACACGCCTGCATGAGGAGCGTGATGTATTCTTGGCATTGGCAAGGGAAGGAAGAGCTGCATGTGTGGGAGAAAAGAGAGAGCCAGGAGGAATGCGTGCCTTTCAGAAGTAATTCTGGACTCCTTAGAGCTTTCTGAGAGATGACAGTATAATGCTGAGGTGCAGGGCATGCACTCTGACCCCAGGCTGCCTGTGTCTCCAACCCAGCTCGGCCATTTACCAGCTGTGTGACCTTAGGCTAGTTGCTTAAACTCTCTGTGCTCAGTGTTCTCACCTGCAAAATGGGGATGACAGTAGTACATCTACCTCAAAAGGGCTGACATGAGTTTGAAATGAGCTAATACACTTGTAACACTTAGCTTAGTACCTGGCACACACCAGGGCCGTTAAACAGCTGTGTACTAGGAACTTCCCTGGTGGTGCAGTGGTTAAGAATCTGCCTGCCAATGCAGAGGACAAGGGTTCGAGCCCTGGCCTGGGAAGATCTCACATGCTGCAGAGCAACTAAGCCCATGCGCCACAACTACTGAGCCTGCGCTCTAGAGCCTGCAAGCCACAACTACTGAAGCCTGTGCGCCTAGAACCTGTGCTCCGCAACAAGAGAAGCCATTACAAGGAGAAGCTCGCACACCGCAACGAAGAGTAGCCCCCCACTAGCTGCACCTAGGGAAAGCCTACGCGCTGCAACGAAGACCCAATACAGCCAAAAATAAATAAATAATCAATTAATTAAAACAAACAAAAAAAAACAGTTGTGTACTGGAGCTGATGTGTACTGGCTCACGAGAGCCAAATCTTCTCCCAACTCCCTATTCAGTGACATCAGTCATCCTCTGCCAAAGCTAGAGTCAATGTTAAACATTTACCAGCACATCATGTTTATATACATGCACACACACACGTGTATGTATATACATGTAACTGCATACATGTGCATGCATATATACATACGTAAGTGTTTGCCATCATTATTATCATTACTAAAATTTTTTTTTAACGTGACTCAAGCAGAGACTAGGTCATCTGTATTCCTGTCTTTTACACAGGTTACATGGAAATTCTGAGGCTGCCCTCAATTCTTCAACCCCAAAACAAATGCTTATGGATCACCCACATGTCTGGCACAGGCCTAGTCATTATGGGTTACAGAAGAGGTATAACAAAGGTCTTTGCCCATAAGGAGTTTACAACCTAGCTAAAATTGTTTGCAGAGAAAATGCCACAAGTAAAACCCAAACTCACCTTACCTCCCCTACCCAGTCACTCCTTATTCTCTTCTTACAGGATTAAAGGAAGTGTAAGCAGGAATCTGGCCCCAAGTAGTCAGTGAGCACCGTCTTCCCTGGGATCATTTTGAGCACCGCTGGAGCTTATCTGTTCTCACTCCTTCCGCAAGGAATCTCAGCTCCCTCCACAGTTGATATGGATCAATACAGCCTGAGGCTGTGCATATTTGCGACTCATCATTCCTACTAGATATGTACAGAAAAACAGCCATGGTACACACACACACACACACACACTCACTCACTCATATTTTTCAAGTTAATAAAAATCAACAAGAATGTATTAAGCCTCCAGAATGTGCCAAAGTGCTTTTTGTAACTTTCCACCTTTCGAGGGTATTCCCTCACAGTTTTTAGCTATGTCTTATGACGCTATATCAAAACTAAAAGTCATGCACTGTAATGATAACTGTTAATCATAACACCGAATGTTTACTAAGAATTTACTATCAGGCATGAATTCTTCTTAGCATTTTACATTATCCTGTGAAGTATCCTGTTAATATCCCCACTTTACAGGTGAGAAAAATGAGCTTCAAGGGATTAAGTAACTTGCCTAGGGCCACAGAGCTGGTAAGAACTAAGATTCAATCTGGAGATTGGCAGACTCTAGGCCCTGTGCTATAAATCCCAGTAAGTTAGGTGCTTCTCAGTTTGGGCACTAATGGCACTTCGTGCTGAGTAATTCCTTGCTGTGCACTGCTGTGCGTTATAGGTGTTTAGCAGCATCTCTGGTCTCTACCAACTAGATACCAGGAGCCATTCCCATTTGTGACAATTAAAAGTGTCCTGGTAAGAACCAGTCTCACCCAAATGAGTTTGCTGTATGACCCCTGTGAGTCAAAATCGTCCCTGGTTGAGAAGCATGGCTGTAAATCAGGAGAAACAGAATAGAATTCCTTAACCTGGCTATAAATTAGAAATACCTGTGAGATACTTTTAAAAATAAGAATAAAATTGCAGACACCAAGCCTTACCATAATCTCTAATTTCTAGGGGTCTGGCATAATGGTTCATGAAAAACTATAACAGGAGACATCTGCCCCCCATTAGTTGTGTCACATTGGGAAATTACTTGCCTTCTCAGAACCTCAAACTCCTTTTCTGTGAATTGAGAAGACACAGCTAGACTGTATGGAAGACCTCTCCATAGCTAACAATCCATTCTGTAAAACCACGTGATACCCATCGCTTTACTCCTTCCCAGATTTCCATCCCACACTGTACACAGTGGATCAAATTCCCAAAGGAGAAAAGTTTGTACAACTCCAATATTCATAGAACTATGAGCAATCTGGCCAAAGATAGATTCCTTGACAGAAATACAATCTATTCGGGGCTTCCCTCGTGGCGCAGTGGTTGAGAATCCGCCTGCCAATGCAGGGGACATGGGTTCGGGCCCTGGTCCGGGAGGATCGGACATGCCGCAGAGCAACTAAGCCCATGTGCCACAACTACTGAGCCTGTGCTCTAGAGACCGTGAGCCACAACTACTGAGCCCATGTGCCCCAACTACCGAAGCCTACGCGCCTAGAGCCCGTGCTCCGCAGTGAGAAGCCACCGCAATGAGAAGCCCATGCACCACAACGAAGAGTAGCCCCTGCTCGTCGCAACTAGAGAGAGCCCGCGTGCAGCAGCGAAGACCCAACACAGCCAAAAATAAATAAATAAAATAAATTTTAAAAAAAAGAAATACAATCTATGCACCGTAGACACAAAGCTGGGGTGAAATCACTGCTGGAAAAAGGCTAGTTTCCACTTCACATCTGAGGGAGATGAAAGTTTAATCCCAAATTAGAAATGCAGCCATCCATTATGCAAAGTACCTGCTGCATCCCTGAGAAAAACAATCCCCCAAACTAGTATTACAATAACTGTATTCACCAGAAATCTTTGACTTGAAGAGACACCAGAAAATGTGCTCACGCTTTTGGATTCACGAAGTATGTTCATGTCATTTACGTAATAGAATGCAAAAGAAAAAAGTGGACATCATCTACACTATAGACTTGCAGGCATTAGTTTGAAAATCCCAGATCCTATCCCCAACCTGACAAAATTCATTCCATGACAAAAAAGTACTTTAGAGAATCAAGCTGTCATTGCTCTATCTATATATACTAGTTAGGTGCACAAGTAGAAAACTGCTGGGAGATTTTACAAAGAGCTTTAAAAGAAGCCATGTTTCTTTGCTTATACCAATTTGTGTATAATCTGCATGTTACATCAGTTTACTGTCACTTTTACTTTATATGCCCACGTGCAGAAATGGAATGAAAATGGTTACATTTGAAAGTGTCTGGAGCTGTTAAAGTAAAAAGGAGAATAACCATTCTGCCATTCTTCAAGTAAGAGGGGAAAAAAGAAACCCTGCAAGAATGTTGAATAGAAGGGAATCTGCAGGAGGTCCAGAGGAGAGGGGAGAGTTCCTGGATTATAATAACACCATGATACGGTCTTCTGCCCAGAAATTAATTGCATGTTATCAGTTAATTAAGAGATGATCAGATACCGCTAAATCAATTTACGAGAAACTGATCTCACAGGAAACAGACTTGTAGCTGTAATTGCAAATCCATTCCTTTAAATATGTACTACCAAGGACACTATCAAGACAGGTCTTATTCAATATTAAAGTGTGAAAGAAACTATTCCAACTTTCTTGGCAAGCGCGGAATTACAGAAAAAGGGAACCAACTGATCTTCAATGGCATGCAACCAGGCCATAAACAAGTATGAAAAATTGCTTTCTTCTAGCCCAGCTTCTCTATTGATGTGTTACCTAGGTTCGAAAGAGGTGAGTGCTAAAAAATACTTGTGCCCAAGCCCAAAGGGGCATCAACTAAACGACCACTACCATCATCTGTTGGTGGTTGGTAGAGCCGCACTTTTACTCCGCCTCGCAGTTTCTTTGTTCACATTGGGTCAATGTTCCTTAACTGAAATTTTACGTGTGGAGGAGCATCTTCATAATATCCTTAATGATGTAATACAGAAGTCCTTAACCATTTCTCCTAATATCTGTACCCCCTTATGTATTTGGAAACGGAATGAATTCCCTGTAGTGACCTGGAGGTAAAGCCGCCTCAAATTTCCTGATGTCTCATATTTTATCTTAAAATTTCATATGAATTTTATGCTCAACACCAGAGTAGTTGACTCTCAGTTCTATATAAAAACACTCAAGATTATTCACAGTTCAACTTCTTATATTTTATCACCACATATTCAGGTTAAATTGATGATTCATGTGGGTGTACCATATTTAGCCCCTGGTTTCATGTAACCCTGGATACTTACAACCCCCAGAAACACTTTTGCCCCAGTTTGAGAAAAAGCAGCATGAATTCAAGCTCAGCTCTGCCACAGCCTGCTGTGTGCCTGCACTGAGCCTGTTTCCTTACCTGTAACCTAAGGGTCTTGGACAGGATCTCTAAGGGTACTTCCACCTCGGCAGCAATGACAATCACATCCCCAGACATAAGCCTCACTCCTCTCCCTCTATTGGTGAGACATAGGTACACACTTTTATAAAATGTGGGCACAGAAAAATGTAATAATATTGTTATTTTATAGAGTATATAACTAAGTCAATAAATACTATAGACATTTCATCTGTATTAATAAAAGTGTCTGTATTCAAGTTGGCAAAATAAAAGCCCCCTACATTCTTCTCACTAGCAAAATGGGGAAATGCCTTATATGTAGGGTCACCTCATATTTATATACACAAGAAGTCAGTAAGGCTAGACTTGGAATTCAAGGCTGACACAAAAGACGCTAAAGACGTAAGGGAAGATCCAAAATGTACAAAGAACTCTTAAAGCTCAACAATAAGAAAATAACCCAATTAAAAATGAGCCAAAGGTCTTAAGAGACACCTCACCAAAAAATATATACAGATGGCAAATAAGCACATGGGAAGATGCTCCACATCTTATGTCATCAGGGAAGTGCACATTAAAACAACGCAAGACCCCTATACACCTATTAGTATAGTCAGAATCTGGAACACTGACAACACCCAATGCTGGCAAGGATGTGAAGCAACAGGAACCCTCATTCATTACTGATAGGAATTTAAAAAATGGTACCATCACTGCGGAAGACAGTTTGGCGGTTTCTTACTCAACCAAACGTACCCTTAGCATATGATCCAGCAACTGTGCTCCTTCGTATTTACCCAAAGGAATTAAAACATTAGGCCCCCACAAAATCCTGCACACAGATGCTTATGGCAGCTTTATTCATAACTGCCAAATCATGGATGCAACTGAGATGTCGTCTAGTAAGAAAATGGATAAACTGTGACACAATCAGACAATGGAATATTATTCATCACTAAAAAGAAATAAGCTATCCAGCCATGAAAAGACAGGGAGGAAGCTTAAATGTGTATTACTAGGAAAGAAGCCAATCTGAAAAGCTATATACTGTATGATTCCAACTCTATGACATTCTGGAAAAGGCAAAACTAGGGACACAGTAAAACATCAGTGGTTGCCAGGGGTTAAGGAAGTGGGACAGATGAACAGGCAGAGCACAGAGGATTGTTAGGGCAGTGAATATACTATATGATACTGTAGTGATGGGTGGATACATGTCACTATACATTAGTTCAAATCCATAGAATGTACAACAACAAGGGTGAACCCTAATGTAAATTATGGACTGTGCGTAATTATGACTTGTCAATGTAAGTTCATCAATTATAAGTTCATCTCCCACTCTGGAGGGCGATGGTGGTAATGGGGGAGGCTATACATGTGTAAGAGCAGAAGGTATATTATAGGAATTTTGTATCTTCCTCTCAATTTTGCTGTGAACCTAACACTGTTCTTAAAAAAAAAAAGTGTTCAAAAAAATATATATATACACCTAAAGAAAAAGGATGTTAAGTAGCTTAGATTTCCCCACTTGGTGGCCTGTGGATTTTTCACATTCTGACAAGCCCAACAATATAATGCACCAGCACAGAGAAGCCAATCACAGCCCGATCAGCGTGAGGTCTTCAGCTCAGATTCCTGCAAACACTGAAGAATGCAAGCCCTCAAACGTATTTTCAAGAACAAAAACCAGGCGTTTTATTTCGTCCCTATGATCACAGACAGTCCCAATCCCATGAGGTGCCTGTGAAACTCCACATATGGGAAGTATATTTTCAAGGAAAAGGCCAAAGTGTCAGAGGCAGTGATCATAAGAATAACCCTTTTTTTCTCTCTTTTTTACTGACACGATTTAGCTTTCCCTCATTTTTACAGCAGCTATTTCCCAGATTTCATGTTCTGAGACAATTTTCAACACTACCTTTTCCCTAGAGTCACCACCAAAAAAAAAAAAAAAACCACAACTGCAGTGTGCCCCTTCACCTTGGTACTATTCTCTCTACAGCCCAGCTCCAGGTGTTCTGTGGTTTGAGGGCTGCCCACCACACAACCTGCTCTCCAATTCTAAATCTGGTACACTTCCCAGTCACATCAGCAGTCTACATTTGTACGACAGCGAAGGCTTCAAGCGATTAATCAGCTGCAAATCAAATATTAAAAATGAGGATTCATCTCATCACCGCAGCGCAACAGATGCATTTAGTGTTAATAAATAAACTGCAGCCTTCCTGCAGACACTGTAAAGTGCATTCCCAATTTGCTTTTGCGCTGGGTTCCTAATAGAGAGGAGGGAGAGTGCCACTGATATTCTAAGGCTGCACTACCCACGGATGCAAGCAGCCAGCTCTGCTGTGTCTCACCAGATAAAAGATTCAGAAATTAGAGGGGGAGAAGCATTCTGACCTGATGCTCTCTGATCTTCCTAACTAACCTTCAACCATACCGTCAGTCTCAATCACATCATGTGGGCACTGAGATTCATGTGGCCAAATAAAAATAAGATTACGACATTCATTAACATGTGTGATGGAAGGGTAGATGAAAAGCTCCATATGTTTAGAGTTTTCAGTATAATTTAAAACAGCAACGTATCGGCCTTAAAAATGGAACCCCCATGGTCTCCAAACTTCAAGGATACTGGAAGATGCTTGCTTTGAATAAATCAGTTTGGAAAGCTGCAGTCATCAGTCTCAAAGTAATTTCTGCCAAAGCATAAATGGCTACTTACACACAGTATATTTTTTAAAAGGTTTTTAAACTACTTGAAAAAGTTTATTAACAGTACATTATAGCACATGTACAAAGGTTACCTATTAGGGAACTTGTGAAAAACAGAAAGAGATAAACTCATAGAAAGTCATACAAAAGTAGAGCACAGTGAATTCAACAGTATATTAAAAACAAAAGCAAACCCACCGTGAGCCAAGTAGGGCTAGAGCCAAAAATTCAAGGGAAGTACAACAGAAAGATCTTTGCAGTAGTTCATTACAGTGGTAGAGCCTCATACCCACATCTGACTTAGAAATTTCAACTGTGTAACCGAGCTCAAAACAATAATAACAAAACCAAGAACAACTGTTTTTGATAAAAGATGGTTCTTTAACACAAGCCAACCAGTTCATGAGATTCATTCAAAGAAACAATGATCTAAAGTTAAAAAAAAAAAAAAGGAACAATGATCTATTCCAATACTGGAGGGAAATTCAGCTGAGCTGTTCTCACTAAGAAATACTAGAGCAGAAGGAGGGATGATATGATGGGTTTTCAAAAGCAAATATGGCAGTATAAAACTTCCTTGACTTGCAGTGGGATTATGTCCTGACTAATCCATTTTAAGTGTAAAATATCATTAAGTCTAAATGAACTCAATACACCTAACCTACCAAACATCATAGCTTAGCCTTGCATACCTTAAATGTGCTCAGAACACTTACTCTAGCTTATGGTTGGGCAAAATCATCTAGCACAAAGCCTGTTTTATAATGTAGAGTTGACATCCCATGTAACTTGTTGTCTACTATACTGAAAGTGAAAACAGAATGGTTGTCAGGGTGCAGAATGGTTATAACCGTACTGGTTGTCTACCTTCCTGATCGCATGGCTGACCGGGAGCTGCAGTTGCTGCCACTGCCCAGCATCACAAGAGAGGATCACACTGTATGTCACTAGCCCAGGAAAAGATCAAAATTCAAAGTATAGTTTCTACTGAATACATTTCACTTTTGCCAAAAAATCATAAGCTGAACCATGATAAGTCAGGGACCTTCTGTACAATCTTCACCCTTTTTGATGACTTTCAACGTAATACCCTCTATATATCAGTAATTTAGAGGAGAAAAACCATATGGTTACCTGAGCATATAATGTAAAAAAAGCACTTGATAAAATTGAGCACATATTCTGGACACACCTTTAGTAAAGCACAAGGATATTTGCAGCATTACATCCAATATTAAATTCTGGAAACAACCCCAGTATACACCTATTTGAGAGCAGTTACAAAATTATGGTATATCTATGCAAAGAAATTGTGCATAATCATTAAAAAGAAGAAAACATACACACACAATAATGAGAGGAAAGATGCAAACTAAAGGGGAATGGAAACTATAATCGCATTTTTATGAAAGTCATGACATGTACATATGTAAGTTTTTATATTTAAAGTAAAAAGCAGGAAAAGACATTAAACCATTAATAGTGGTTAGCTCTTGGGAAAGAAAGTGGAGCAGAGACTTTCATTTTTTTACTTTATAAGTTTCTGAAATCTCAGATTTTTTTAAACAAACACATTTCTCTCATAATTAAAAAAATATATAAATCTGGAGAATAAGGGGGAAAAAACTTGAATTAAAAACCACAGAATTGGAACCAGCCCAAAGAGGTCATCTGGAAAAACTATGTCCATCATCTCCATCAAAGAAGACACTCCTTTTTATGAAGACTCTAGGGAAGAAGATGGCAGAGTTCCTGGATAATCCAGGCAATGGTTATATAACCTGAACGGTGAGAAAAAATCCTTCCTTTTATCTACCCCCTTCTCCTCATTCTCAGCTCAGAGCCCAATCCTTTTGTTCTTTCCTCAGGAGCTATAGAAAACAGATGGTCACACCATCCTTTGAATTTGTCAATGAATCACACGAAACCAACAGTGTTTTTCTGGAGGGACAACATTGTGTTTGACAACACAGAATGACATATCCCAGTTTGCTGCTCACACAGAAACTTACCAGACTTCATTACTAATGAGCTCTTCAAAGGGATTTCACCAGATGTATTTAATTTAATTCAACAAATATTAATTCTGTGTCTCCCATGCATTTGGTATTTTATTATGAGCTGTGGAGGGCCCTTTACAAATTTAAAACTTCATGGTGGAGAAAGAGATAATTCAGGACAGTTTAAGATTAACTAGGAGAATGCATTCCATCATCATCATTAATATGATGATTATTATTATAGCATAAATAAGATCTTTAGAGTTGAGACTAGGCTAAATAGCGTAAGGGGGGAACTTTTTAGGACTTGTTAAAATTTTACTATTTTATTTTGTCTTCCTCCTTAAGTTTTTTGTTCTGTTTTGTTTTGATATTTACTATTTGCCAACAAGGTCAGATAAGCTTTGGAAAGGAGAGCCAGACTGAAGGTCTGGCCAGGTCATACATCGAGGTGGAGGCAGAAGTATAAGAAAGAGGCTTCCACGGTCATAAGCCGTCCAGTGGTGACAGCTGGGTGAAGGGTAGTGACCCAGACACATCAAAGAAGACTTGACCTGGCTTGATGACAGACTAGCAAGGCTTTGTAGTCTCATCAACAGCAACAGGGTATGTTCCAGTAACTGACACAAACAGGGAAGAAAAATGTTGGATTCAAAAAGAGTGCTTAAGGTAGTGGAGAAGAAAACATGTCAGTACGTGGAAACAGGAAGGCAGTTTAAGAAGCCAAACTTGGACCCAGACTTATCCTTTAGGAAAGGGAATCACCACTTTGTGTTGCCTCCGTACTTTCTACACCTTACAGCTTTCTGCAGTTGGCATGAAACTCTGTGGCAACTTCCCCCATTTAATCTTACTCTTTTGTATCCATGTCAAAAGGTAAAACTCTTCATATACCAAGTGACCCATCTCTGCCTAATCCAAGTCCACAAGGAAATGAGCTCAAGAACAGACATCAGGGCATGGGCCACACGTAAGGACAAAAATTCAACACTACTAATCATTGGTAGGCTGTGTTTCCTTCCCCCCTCCACCAAAAAAAAGCTACTAAGTGGTAGTATTTTTGCGTTTTCTTTAAGTATCCAACTTGCAGACCAAAAATTAAATCAAACTTCCTTGCTAACAAAATAAAAGTGAGCGTTAACTTGAGTTCAAGTAACAACATAATGGGATTAAGGTAGATGTACAGAAGACTTTCTGGTCCTAAGTGGAGGGAATGGATAATCGACACTTCTTCTTGTCTACTTGTGTTTCTGGACTTTACGGAGATTCAGCAAAGTGTAGTCGGATTTGATTGCAGGGACATTAACGCACAGCTTGCCTTCCTCAACACAGAAACCTCAGAGCCATCTTTTTTTCCCCTTGCTCATCAGCACTGTGCTTTTCACATTTTGTCAGCCTGTGTGCTAATGCTCTTCAAACAAGAAAACTGTCCATTGGTAGAACATCTCTCTCCTACTCCAAAACTCAACAGGGTTCTGAACATCTGCAAAATTCCACATACACTCATTCTCTGAATCTTGAGAATCTCTTACTCATTTCAACGTATCTTTTTTTCTTTGAAGATAGTTGTTCTCTATCCTCATGGATACCTAAATGAATAATTAAGAGCCATCTAACCTTCCAACATAAATAATGGCCTCAATGGTGACAGAACTCTTTTTTATATCCATGTTCTACCTGCTCAGCTTCTCCTCCTCAATTATGTTGTTTAATTTCTCATTAGCTAAGCATATCTTTGGACTAACAAAGCAATTTTCCCCTAGAGTGTGTCATTTCTGCAGGGAAGGTTTTCCATTTACCTGCCTACACCCTTTAGTTCAAAAACATGAATGTGCTAAATTTTCAACTATCTCAAATATTCTGCATTTGCATTGTATTTGATACATGAATTACACAGAGTGAGCCAGTGATTACTTCATCTTAGGACCATGCTTGTACAGGTATCCATGGTGATAAGAACTGTTACTGACGTTTCCCTGGGGATTCTTGGGTAAGTCTTACCATTTCCTTAACAGCATTCCCACAGCCATAAGTATCCCCTGGACTAATCAGAACACCCATCAAAAAGAAGGGAGAACAGGGGCTTCCCTGGTGGCACAGTGGCTGAGAGTCTGCCTGCCAATGCAGGGGACACGGGTTCGTGCCCCAGTCTGGGAGGATACCACATGCCGCGGAGTGGCTGGGCCCATGAGCCATGGCCGCTGAGCCTGCGCGTCCGGAGCCTGTGCTCCACAGCGGGAGAGGCCACAACAGTGAGAGGCCCATGTACCGAAAAAAAAAAAAAAGAAGGGAGAACAAATCCAAACCACAGGATCATACAGAAGGCACTCCCTTCAGAGGGTCCTGCATGTTACCTGTATAGATGACTCAAGGCCCACAGCTGGGTAATGTTCCCACTCTTGGTCAGCAGTCCCCAAACCCCACTATCTTCCCACAAGGGTAGAAAGAATGTCACAAGAAACTTAACAACCAAGTGTTCAGGTTTATAAATTGTCTTCTACTTTTTGCATAAACTGGAATGATGTGGGGGCACGTTCACAAAAAAAGGTAGTCCTCTCAGCTCCGCATTCTCCTAAGCCTTCTTGAGTTCAATGAGAAATGTGAATTTTATAACTCAAATGTCAAACATTGCACACAATCCTTATTTATGCTGGAACCAACAGTAACAAACACTTCCTAATGAAATTTTTAAGATCTCAATTTTATTTCCATGCTAAAATGAAACTTTTTGAGATATATCAATTGCTAGTATCAGTACTTAGGTGTTTAAAACATACCGCTAAAAATGCTATACCTAAAAAGAGTAGAGGCATTGATGTTACCCCTAATCTCGTGGAAAAGTATCATCATGTCACCCATTCCTTAGAGGCAGAAGAATGACCAGACCCCAGGGCTATTCATCAAGAGTGGGAGATAGGTATGGCTTTAAGAAAACCCTCATATCTCCACCTTCACTCTACCCTCCAGAAAGAAGAGGACTGCAATAGTTGGAAAGGGTAAAGGACGTTTTAGTGGTCTCCAAGACTAGGTGGAGTTGCATTCTGCCCATCAGAAGTTTGAGTGCATGGGGTTGCAGAATCTTTCCCATCTCCCTAGTTTCCACAAGGCTGTTGGGCAGCAGCAGGGTTAAAGCGGCTGTAGGACAGGGCATGCCCAGACGACGCTGATTTTCTGTCATTCTTTCTTCTCCTGATGAAGCGAGATGAAGGTAGACAAAGCCTAGTTCTCCCTTGATCTCAAGATTTCTCCCTTCAAAATATGGGTAAGAAAGGTGGAAAGGCATCCTATAGGAAAAGCTCTTATATTTCATACTTTTTCCTTTGTATGCTTTCTATTCTTTTATGGAAAAAGGTAGAACAGGTCTGCAAGTATCTCCCTTAAACTCCCATGCCCTGTCCCAAACTCACCTCAGCCAAGGCACATCAGCAGACAGCAGCCTCGAGTAGCCTCCACCATGCATCAAGGCACAGTCTTGTGCTGTCATTAATACCTTCCTTTTCATTTGTCTCTGATTTAAGCAAGCTAAGACTACAGGAACCATGTAATTTACCATCCAAACAGGGACACTCTCGAGAGTGAAAGGGAGTACTTTTAATAATTATACTGGGACGACCAGGAATATATAGTACTAGAATTGTCACAGGCAAACCAGGAAAGTATGGTATGAGTTTTTCTCATAAAGGAGTAGGAAGACTAGATATTCAAGTTTGAGCTTTGGAAAGGATAAAGGATGAAGGATTGATTTTGGCCTATGTTAGTTTTTAAGCCACTCTGGCTCACTGACAAGGCTCAGGAAAGGTGTTCCCCACAAGTCCATATGTCCAGACGTGCTTAATCAAGATCTACAGGGGGGCTTGGGGACAAAGCATCTAGGTGCTTGCACTCAGATTCATCTTCCGTGCACAAGTTATCTTAGGAGCTTTGAGAAGAGAGCTTACGTACTCCTTGGCTTAGTGGCTAAAGCACGATCATAGACACTTGAGAGCATCCATTCCATTATTTATGAACTAAAAATAATTCTAAATCATCTCTCCCTGCATGTATTCCTTCTCTTTTCCAAAGATCTGGGTCTTACTCACAGACCATAATCTAAAAACATCGGCCCCAAACAAGCTATTCCCCCAGACTCCCTGCAAAGTAACAAAGGACCTATATGACTCTCAAAGATAAAAATCATTATTTCATCCTGCCATTATTTTTGAATGTGAGTTACATCATTTTCACTCTGAATGAACAACCCAAACATTTTTCAGAAAAAGATTCTTCCTATGTTTATGAATCTAACTGGGACAGACATTACAATTTACACTATCATTTTGCTGTCACATTGTTTGGAAACATTTTCCAAAAAAGATAACTCCAAAAAACTTTCTGTTTAAATAAACACTGGCAGACACTGTGCACTTATATTTATGCTCAAATTCACACTGATATTCCAGTGCAAAGTCCTCTTGCTTTTGAACAGAACACTGTTAGATGGTCAGCAGGTAATTTCCACTCTTCATCCCCATTCCCAATCATGTAGATAAACCTGAACAAAATCAAAAGAAGTTAAAAATTAGATACCAAAGAGAGCAGATGATGTTTAAAAAAAAAAAAAAAGGCAGAATAAGTCCATGGCAAGGTGTTGAAGAGTTTGGTGGGTTTAGGTGGACATAAAATCATTCACATTCACAATTTTACCTGTGAAAAGTGAGGAGAAAGAAAAGACATGATTCCCAGGGAAAGGGAAATGCTCCCTTTATAAAACAAAATAATCGCTGGAGAGAAAACTGAAAAATGAGACCGGAGTTGCAAATGAACATCATGAACAGGCATGCAAAACCAGAAATGAGGACCCATTCGCAACAAGCAGTCCAGCCCTAGGAAAGCTACAACAACCCTGACAAAGAATAAAGTGGAAGGAATCACTCTACCCAATATTAAGGTTGGTTACAGAACTACAATAATCAAGACAGAGGGAGAGACACATAAATCAATGGAACATAATCTAGAACCCAGAAATAGACCTACACAAAAACGCCTAACTGATTGACAAAGGTGCAAAAAAGCGTTCAGTAGAGGAAGGATTAATCTTTTCAACAAATGGTGCTAGAACTAGTGGATATCCATGGGCAAAAAAAATGAATATTGACCTAAACTTCACACTTCACACAAAAATTTACTCAGGATGGATCATGGACTTAAATGTAAAACTTTTAGGCTTCTAGGGAAAAAAAAAGAAAAATCCTTAGGATCTAGAGCTAGTATTATTACCAAAGGCATGATCCATAAAAGGAAAAACTGATCATTTTGAACCTTATCAAAATTAAAGACTTCTGCTCTATGAAAGCCCATGTGAAGAAAAAGAAAAAGACAACCTACTGACTGGGAGAAAATATTTCATATCACATATGTGACCAAGGACTAGTATCTAGAACATATAAAGAACTCTCAAACCTCAACATTAAAAGAAAAAAAAGTCCAATTAAACAATGAGCAAAAGACCTGAACAGACGTCTGGCTGAAGATCTGCAGATGGCAAGTGCATGAAAAGATGCTCAACATTATTATGCATTTGGGAAATGCAAATTTAAACTACAATGAGATCATTTCACACCTATCAGAATGGATAAAATGAAAACAGTGACAACACCATATGCTGGTGAGGATGGGAAAAAACCTGAATTACACTCATATACTGCTGGTAAGAATGGAAAATGGTACAATCACTCTGGAAAATGGTTTGTCAGTTTCTTATAAAACTAAACATTCAACCAGCAATTGAACTCTAGTGCATTTATCCTAGGAAAAAACTGAAATTTTTTATTGAAAACAAGCAACCAAACAAAAAACCTGTACATGAGTGTTCACAGCAGCTATACTTGTCAGAGCTGAAAACTGGATCTAGCCAAAGTGTCTTTCAACAGGTGAGGGGTTAAGCAAACTGTGATATACACAGAATATATGTGTGTGTATGTATATACATCTAAACATATATATGTAATGATATACTGATATACAGTGATGGACACATATATATGTGCGGGGGGCGGTGTGTGTGTATCATGATATACTACTCAGCAATTAAAAAGCGACAGACTACTGATATTCGCAACAATGTGGATGAAACTCCACAGAATTAGGCCAGGTGAAAAAAGTCCATCCCAAAAAGGTTAATATGTATTACTGCATTAACATAAAATTTTGAAATGACAACATTTTAGAAATTGAAGTGAGAGGAGTGGTTATTAGGGGTTAGAAGTGGAAGCAGGAGGGAGATGGGTATGGCTGTAAAAGGTAACAGGAGCACCAGGTGTGATGTCAAAACTGTTCCTACATGACTGTGGAGATGGACACACAAACCTACGCAGGTGATCGAACTTTATAAAACTAAGTACATAGACCCACAGAAATGAGTACAAGCACAACAGGAGAAACCTGAACAAGACTGGTAGATTATATCAACGCCAATATCTGGGATGCAATATTATACGAGAGGTTTTTTGTTTGTTTGTTGTTTACTTACTGCTACTGGCTTAATATAAAGGGATACAACTCAGGAACAGCCAAATGGAAGAGATGTGTGGTGTGTGTGTGTGTGTGTGTGTGTGTGTGGCTTATATGCCCTCTACGTGTGTCACCCTGTCAGCACCAGGATGTGTTCACTAACCCAGAAGCTCCCCAGATCTTGTGGTTCGAGAGTTTTCATAGACCTAATCTCTAGCCATTCCTTTCTCCCTGAAGGTCAGTGGCAGGGGCTGAAATTTCCAACCCTCTAATCACTTGATCTTTCTTTCTTTTTTCTTAATTGAAGTACAGTTTGATTTACAATATTGTGTTAATTTGTGCTGTACAGCAAAGTGATTCAGTTATACATATCTATGTGTGTGTGTATATGTAACTACATTCTTTTCCATTGTGGTTTATCCCAGGATATTGAATATAGTTCCCTGTGCTATACAACAGGACCTTGTTGTTTATCCATTCCGTATATAATAGTTTGCATCTGCTAAGCCAAACCTCCCACTCCATCCCTCCCCCACCTCTCCTCTCCGTGGCAACCACAGCTCTGTTCTCTATGTCTGTGAGTCTGTTTCTATACTAGCGTTTTGCAACATGTTACCATTGGAGGAAAGGGGGCCAAGTGTCCAAGGGCTCTCGTGAAACTGCATGTTAATTTATGATTATCTCAAAGTTTTCTATGAATAAAAAATAAGTGCTAAAAAATCAAGCATTATTAACATGTTTACTTCAGAAGACTAAATAAAAATAACTAGCTTACAGAATTAGTGGAACTATACTAATTTTGTTAAGATGTAAGCATGTCCCTGTGTATTCCTGCACTAAAAAAAAAAAAAAAGATTAATAGGAAATACTTGTCAGTGGTTGTCATTTCTGGATGGAGAGATTATGCATACTGCTACTTGCTTTTTAAGTTTTTCTCAAATTTTAGTTTATTTTTTCAAATAGTCTAAAATGAATACATTGTTCTTATACTCCAATGGCATTAAATATGCTTGATAGCAAATGGAGAAAAAAAATCATCCTAATTTTATGTACTACTTATCCAGCACAATGTCAGAGAAGGCACCTTGCCTGAGGATTAAGATTTTTTAAGCTAAGGGCCTATCTGAGGCAGTAACGTTGAATTCAATCAGAAGTGGTGGTCCCTTGAATATAAATATCTCTTGTGATACAACTAATAAAACCTATTCTACATATTCCTATTTTCATTCAGTCAATCCCATCTTTGCTATTTTAGAAATAAAGCTTTTAGCAGAACTGTATGGTGCAAAGGTAGAACTTCAGAGGATTATGTCACCCTGAATAACTGTACTTTCCTTTCTAGTGTCGGGAGAAAGTCAAGGTTCTCTGACACTGGAAATACAGGGCCACTGCGAGAGGTGAAATGAAGCTAGAAAAACAATTCAGTCTGTGGTTACCAGGAAGTTACACTCCCTTATTCCCCCCCGCCCCAAATTATCTCCATTTGCTTCAGATTCTTCACAGGCCTGCATTTAACACCCTCTCACAACACACTGCAAAACAAATCTGTCAGCGGCAAATACGGCCATAGCAACTTCCCCCCAATTACCAGGGTAACAAAGTGAACAGCAGGGAAAACACCTCCAAAAAGAATGTGCCCCTAGCTGTCATGTGCTGTGCAAGGACTGCATTTTCTGTATTTTCCATGGGCCCTGGCTTATGGGACAATTTGCCTAAATAAACTATATATAAGTAGTGACATCACACCTGTGAATGTCCCTGTGGCCTATTCCCATTTATTGGTCTTTGGGTTCAGAAGTCCTCAACAGATGGTACCTCCTCCTAGAGGACATCTTGGAAATCTGTGCGGTGTTTTCTGAATACAGAGGGAACGGGAGCTGCCACAGCAACTGAGAAACAACACTGGGATTTGGTGGGCAGGGCGCCTCACAGAATTGTGCAGGACTCAGGACTACCCTAGTGGGCAGGAAACAAAATGCCAAGCACCTGAGCCTAGAACCTTCCTTTGGTTCACGGAAACGCAGTTTTTTTTTGCTTTTTACAGTTTTAATATACAGTGCATGCAAAATTGTGTAAAATGAGAGGAAAATGCTATTCTACTCTGTCAGGAACTTTACCAAGGATTGTTTATCATTTCAAAAATGGCGTCACCAAAGGCAATGGTAGCCCATTCAATGCATCTGTAGCAGTGGGTTTTAGAGCTGAAGCATTCATAGGGATTACCGGTATAAGCGCAAGCCTCTGATACCTCATTATGTCCTCCAAAGCCCTGCCATCCAAAGTGGGGCTCAAGACCAGTGGTACTGGCATCACTTGGCAGTTTGTTCAAAATGCAGAACCTCAGGCCCCACCCCAGAGCTGCTGAATCAGAATCTGCATTTTAACAAGATTCTCAAGAGAAGCACTGCTCTAGTAAACTTGTGTCGAAGCATCAATTACCTACTGCAGTATGCATCATTTGTTATCCATTACTTTCCTTTTATTTTCTACGGTTAGTTAGATCACTACATGATTTTTAAGAATTAGCTATATTAGAGTTGAATTAGGAGTCTGGGATTAACAGATACACACTACTATATATAAAACAGATAAACAAGAAGGACCTACTTACTGTATAGCACAGGGAACTATATTCAATATCTTGTAAAAACCTATAATGGAAGAAAATCTGAAAAAAAATAGATACATATGTATAGCTGAATAATTTTGCTATATATCTGAAACTAACACATTGTAAATTCACTATACTTCAATAAAAAAATAATAAAAGAGAAAAAAGAATTAGGTATATTAAAGAATATATTATCTACTAATTTCATTTTTACATAATGAAGGAAATACTAAAACATTTATGATTAAAACAGGAAGTTTCAGAGTTGAGAACTACTGATTAAGAAACTATTTACCCATTGCCAGCTCTGTTTGTAGTTTTATTTTTCTACATTATCTCCAGTGCTGGGAAAACAGTTGAACTTCAGCTGACTACAACAGAAACAAAGGCGAATTTTCCTCGACTATGATTTTTAGGCCCCAAATTGTCCTCGTTGAGGCAATGTGATATTATGTCACTAAAATGTGGCATGAACACAATTTGCCACTCACAAGTGGAAACATTTAGAAACACAATCTCTCTGAGACCCAGACACCAGTGAATTTAAGAGAAAACAAATACTCCATAAACACTTCTCTTCAACAGCCTTATTCCTTGATAAAGCATCCCACCTCCTGCTTCTCATGAGGAAATACGCCTACAGTTTTACCAGAGAAAGTTTTATTATGAACTAAAGTTACAGCTAAGATTGGATTTTCCCAGGATACAATCAAATGGACCTGAGTTCCATGTTCCCAAATGCCAAACTGTCCCACTGGCAAGTCAAATGCATTTAACTTTCAAATTCACACTCAGCATCTTCTCTCCTAAATCTATGCTCCCCTATTTCAGTTAATGACCCCTCAGGAAAAAAAAAAAAAAAATCATCCCAATCTCCTAATTCTACAACAGTGAAAAAAGTCACTGACAATTAACTATGTGGCAGGCCATAGTGACACCAAAATGGAAAAGACATAGTACCCAAGGTGAAGAAGCTCACAGTATACTCACATCATCTGAGATATTTAAAGTCATCCTTGAATCCTCCCTTTCACTTGCTTCCCACACAGAACCAACTGTCGGGACGTGTTGATTTTATTACTTCTATTTATGTATTCCATCACACCTGGTTATCTAACAAACTTAATTAGCTGCAGCTTAACTAACTAGAAGCTCGATTAACTGAAATCTTTTTCATTGGATTTACAGCAAAAGAGATATTCACAGGCCTGAAGGCAGGGGAATGGGATACCTGTTATTTTCACCGGCCAGACATACATTTCTGCTTCTTTGGGCCAAAGTACCTCCATTTTCTCCTTGGGGTCCATATCCCATGTCCCTTCCCTGGCTCAGTGCACGGACTTACCATGGGGTGGCCCCCACCCCTAGGCGTAAAAGAGGGCACACAATCCAGCTTTGCCTGCACAGGTCTAGGAGGGGGTGGAAGGCAGGGAGTCACAGGACCCAAACCAAGCCAATGAGATATTTTTTTCCATTCTTTTTTTTTTTAATTGGAGTATAATTACTTTACAATGTTGTGTTAGTTTCTGCTGTACAATGAAGTGAATCAGCTATATGTATACCTACATCCCCTCCCTCTGGGACCTCCCTTTCTCCCACCCCACCCCACCCCATCCATCTAGGTTGTCACAGAGCACCAAGCTGAGCTTCCTGCTCTTGACAGCATCTTCCCACTACCTATTTTACGCATGGTACTGTATATACATCAATCTAATCTCCCATTTCGTCCCACCCTCCCCTTCCCCGCCTGTGTCCACAGGTCCGTTCTCTACATCTACATCTCTATTCCTGCCCTCCAAATAGGTTCACCTGTACCATTTTTCTAAATTCCACATATATGTGTTAATATACGACATTTGTTTTTCTCTTTCTGTCTTACTTCACCCTGTGTTGAAAGAAAGGCAAAGAAAAATTCAATTTCCACTGCAAATGCTAAGTGAGCAGACCTACTGGAGTCTATTTCCTTAGACAGGCAAAGATCTTCCTTGAGATCAAGTGACTATGGAAGGAGAGAAAATCCAGCAGACACAGCAAGGCTGAATCCCGATGACACATTCTTTTCTCAGTTAATAAATCCCTCTCCAGCCACTTTCACACGATTTTTTGCTAAAGCCAGTTTGAGTTGGTTTTCTGACACTTGTAACAAAAAACACAGAAACTTTGAGGGTTTTTTTTAAATTGCTGAATTTAGTTTAAAAACTTACACTCAGATCTATAAAATTTTAACCACTGTAATGGTCTGCATTAAAAATTGATATTTGGGGGCTTCCCTGGTGGCTCAGTGGTTGAGGGTCCGCCTGCTGATGCAGGGGACACCGGTTCGTGCCCCGGTCCGGGAAGATCCCACATGCCGTGGAGCGGCTGGGCCCGTGAGCCATGGCCGCTGAGCCTGCGCGTCCGGAGCCTGTGCTCCGCGACGGGAGAGGCTGCAACAGTGAGAGGCCCGTGTACCTCAAAAAAAAAAAAAAAAAAAAAAATTGATATTTGGAATGATGCCAGTGAAATACCAACATATAATACTATGATACCTGAACGGTAAAAGGCGAAATTCTGATAAGTATCTCCAAACCAAAAAAATGTGTGAACTAATTTTAGACTGTTGAGAGGCACCACCCTCAAAACGAGTTTCTCAGGACACCAGTCCCTTAAGAAAAAAAGAGTGTGGAGACAAATGTGTGAGAGTCTACACACTGCGTTCCCCACTTGGAAAGTCGCAATGGACACTAGCAACGTCAAGGGCTCTGTGAGCTTCTGCACATCAGAAACCTGCTTCCCAGTGCTCTTTGACCACATAACTTTTTTTTATTATGATGACTTTTATTTACTTATTTTTAGCAACACTCGGTAACATTTCATTAGGGAAAACACTGCACTCAAGAACCCACCAGCTCCACCTCAAGTACATCCCTTGTCTCTTTCTTCCCAGCTTGCTGCTATACTGATAAAAATGGTAAGAACCTTGATTTTTCGACACAATTTGAATCCCACCATCACGGCCTATCACATGACAATATACTTCCAGAAGTTATACGGTCAGCACTGTGCTGCATTTTTCAATTTTGTATTTGAGACTGCTGTGGCTACTTGTGCTTACATATGAGCAAAAAGAAAAAGGTATGCATAAATGAGCTGCAATCATCCCAGAAAACACCTGCTTCAACCAATTCCAACCTAATTAGTTTTTCATAGAAGCTAAAACCCTGCTTTCTACAACCAAATAGCAATTTGATTTAACAATCAAAGTCAATGTGCTGAGGCTTCCCTGGTGGTGCAGTCGTTAAGAATCCGCCTGCCAATGCAGGGGACACAGGTTCAAGCCCTGGTCCAGGAAGATCCCACATGCCACGGAGCAAATAAGCCCATGCGCCACAACTACTGAGACCGCGTGCCACAACTACTGAAGCTGAAGTGCCTAGATCCTGTGTTCTGCAACAAGAGAAGCCACCGCAATGAGAGGCCCATGCACCACAACGAAGAGTAGCCCCCGCTCACCGCAACTGGAGAAAGCCCTCACACAGCAACAAAGACCCAACGCAGCCAAAATTAAAATTAATTAATTAATTGATTAATTTAAAAAAGCCAACGTGCTGCATGTCAGAACAGAGTAAACTTCAGGTTGTAACTAATCACTCCAGAATTGAAATTTAAATATTCTGCATCTGTGATTTAATTACATAACTAACGCTACTTCGAGCTGAGTCAAGCAGACAAGTATAGGCACATGAGATTTTTCATTTAATGTGATTTGGACATTCCTAGATCAGATGTACTCGTTTTGGAACAGTGAAAATTAGAATTCAAAGAATAAGCTCAATGTTAGAACATCCGATACAAAGGCATGTTTTTAATGTTTCAATGGTCAATAAAGTATGTTTCACTCATTCAAACTTGTGTGCGTATTCATTCATTTAATAGATATTTATTGATGGTCAACTCTGGGTTAAGTGCTAGACGTTAGATGATGGAGAAAGCCTGGTGAGCGAAATAGACTTCCTCCATTCCCTCATGTTATTGGCTGAGTTGTGGCCCCACCTCCATGCCAGCCAAATTCATTTAAGTCCTAACCCCCAGTATCTCAGAATGTGACTGTATTTGGAGACAGGGTCTTTAAAGAGGTGATTAAGTTAACATGAGGTCATCAGAGTGGCCCTAATCCAATACGACGGGTATCCTCATAAGAGGAAATTAGAACACAGACATGCACAGAGGAAAGACCACGTGAAAACACAGAAGGAAGATGGCCATCTATAAGGCAAGGAAGGAAGCCTCAGAAGAAACCAACTCTGCTTGAAACCAACCTCTAGCCTCCAGAATTGTGAGAAAATAACCTTCCATTGCTTAAGCCATCTAGTCTGATACTTAGTGATGATAGTCCTAGCAAACCAATACACTCATAAAGCTTAAACTGTATTTGAAGAGACAGACCTTGATCAAATAATCAGGCGAATAAACCCAGACCTGTAGCTCTGACTGGGAGCATGGCGATCCAACAAGAGGTGCTGTGACAGAGGAGAGTGACCTGGAGAGGAAACCGAGGTGGTCTTCCCTGGGGAAGTGACACCTGAGCTGAGATGGGTAGGAGAAGGGTTAACAGGGTGAGAAGGAAGGGGATGTACATTCCAGGAAGGTGATCCAGTATGTGCAAAGGTCCTGTGGAGAGGAACATGAGGGACCAAAGGTAAGCAGTGTGGCCAGGGAACAGAAAGCAAGGAGATGTGGGAGGGGATAATTGGCTGGCAAGGTAACCAGAGGCCAAGACGTAGGGTACAAGACAAGGAAGGACTTATTAAGATTATATTCCAAGCGTCTGAGAACTTGGATGGGTAAAAATTACATTCTTATCTTTACTAACCTATAATTAAAATTCAGCCTTTCCGGGCTTCCCTGGTGGCGCAGTGGTTGAGAGTCCGCCTGCCGATGCAGGGGACACGGGTTTGTGCCCCGGTCCGGGAAGATCCCACATGCCACGTAGCGGCTCGGCCCGTGAGCCATGGCCGCTGAGCCTGCGCGTCCGGAGCCTGTGCTCCGCAGCCGGAGAGGCCACAACAGTGAGAGGCCCGAGTACCGCAAAAAAAAAAAAAAAAAAATTCAGCCTTTCCCTCTATTATGAATGCAGGCAATAAATCGTGATGGTATCATAGCAATATCTGCCACTTTTTCACCAATAGAAATTAGAAGTATTTTCGTATCTTGTTAGGGTCTTTGCAGACACCATGAAATTTATACGTGTTCATCACTACTTAAAAATTATGGCATTATTGTGCCTGGCTCTGGATCTTGTAAGTTAATGCATTTAAAGAAGCTCATATATTACTTCTATCATCCATACACTCCAAGTTTATTTAAAATATTTTGCTAACTATATTTAAAGGTAATTGTTTCCTTTGTAATATTATGTTATTTTATGCAGTTAAAAATAGTATGCTGAGATAGCTTCCATCGTTTTTACTAGAGCACCAGAAGGGTCCAGGCACAAAAATTTAGGAACGCTTAAGATCCTTGTTTTGTCTCTCTTCTAAGGTTAACTGCTAGCTGCATCACTTGGGCAAGTTTGTTAACACCTCTGAGACTTGGTTCCCTCATCTGTAAAACGGGGATTTAGAAAACTCTCTTTCCAGTACAAAGGATCCAATGAGTTAATACACAGAAAATGCTCAGAATGGACTTAGTAAGGCTTAATAAACAGTAGATATTGTTTTTATTAGTAATGAGAATCCACTGTGGTGTTCTGAGGGAGTGACATGATGGTCAGGCTTAGACTTTGAAAGATCATTCCGGCTCTGATGTGGAGAATGCCTGAAGGGGGACAGAGAGTGGCCAAAACAGGAGACTTGCCAGAGCAGTGCTGCATTTGAAGAATTTTCTAATCTACGGTGAAACTTTTCGGTAGGGGAAACCATTCTTCAAATCAGACCTTAAGTAGGAGCCAGATACATAAACCAGAGAAAGGCAGAACCACCCTGACTGAAGTTGGGTGTGGGAACCCAGAGTCACATCAGCTCAGCATTTCTCTCTTCTCCCAGAAAATCAATTCCAACACACTTAAAAGAAACTCCCGAATCTACAAACGCCATCATTTGCAAACTGTTCATAGTTATCTTCTGCTACAACAATTCTGAAACTGCCAAAACTGTTAAAAAAAAAAAAAAATCAGGTCCTTATAAAATGCAGGCTCATCTATTTCTCAACTTGCCTGCCTGTTAAGTTTCACTTAGGATCCATTCATTTATTCAAAAGCATTTGTTGAGCGTTCGCCCTGTGCCAGGTACTTTTTTAGACGCTGGGGATACAGCTGCACTTATAGTATTAGTGAAAAATCTAGGGTGGGGGGGGGGACAGAAAATAAACACAATAAAATAAGAAAACATATATCTAGATGATCATGGTACAGACTAACATCTATGTGGCCTCCACACTGTAACTGGCGACAAGTTGTTCACTGCTGTAGGCCCAGGGTGCAAAAGGGCATTTGGTAAAATCGGCACTCGAAGCTGAAGAGAGGGGTGGAGGGAGGGAGGGAGGGAGGGAGGCAGGGAGGCAGGGAGGGAGGGAGGGATGGATGGATGGATGGATCGATGGATGGACGGACGGACAGACAGAAGGAAGAATGGGTGGATGGGTGGGCAGATGAACTGTTGGACAGATGGAAGGATGGAAAGAATGGAAAAAGGAAGAATGGGGAAGGCAGGAAGGCACATTGTAAGGGAAACTAGATATTGAAGGAAAAGTAGAACACAGAGAAAATGAAGTATATTGTTTGAGAGGAGGAATAAAAGCCTTTAGTAGCCTTAACCTACAAAGCTGTATTTAATTCATATAACCCTAGGAGATGTTAGTTTCATTAACATCATCATCATATCATCATCCCCACCAGCCCCATTTTGTAGTTCTGGGGGCTGAGACGCTAAAACATTGAGAGACTTTCCTAAGAGGGTCCCAACACACCTGGAACATAAAAAATAGCACACAAATTGGCCGTGTTTCCAAGAAAGCCAAGTGAGACTCTGAAGATGCTAAAAATTAGAAGAAAGGGAAGGAATACCCACAATCATAATTTCCTGGAGGACCTTTTTGACTTATTTGAAATGTCTACTCCCCTATCCCCAAAGGGGGGTCAAGGTGAGTCTTCCCGGATGGCCCAAAGAAGGCCTGATTCAAGGGGTCCAGCAGATACTATACTTTGACAGGATGCCCACACTCAGAGCATTTATAGGAGGGAAAAAACGTGGTAAAAAAATTTTAAACTGACTTTTTTTTATCAGCAGAAAAACAATAAAGATGAAAATGAGTGCTGTGAAATGGAGCCAATAACTAAACAAACAGAAAACAACACACATTGAGAATCGGACTTCCTACACTCTGTAATATATTCAAGCTATGTTGGTTTGTTTTTTTAAAAGTTAAATCTAAACAACAGCAACAGCAGTTATTTCCTTTCCAGAAATACTTCATGTGTGTCAGGCATGGCACTAAGCTGTGTGTCCTTGAGCAGCTCACCTAACTTTCCATGCCATCGTTTCCTCAATAGGAACATGGGGACAGTAGGATTGACCTCATCAGCTATTGTGAGGATTAACTGAAATGGTGAATGTACAGTGCTTTGGGACATGCCTGGTGGGTATTAAGTGCTCAAAATGTGAACCGTTCTCATCGCCACCACCCTGGATTCCTCCTCACAGAAACCCAATAAGGTGGATCCAATCAAGTCCATTTTACACATGAGTAAACCAAAGCATGGTGAGCCATCCTCAAGGCTGGAGGGCAAAAAGGACTCACTGTAAAGTCCCTTAATCAAGACAGATGCTAGGGACTTCCCTGGTGGTCCAGTGGCTAACACTCTACGCTCCCAACACAGGGGGCCTGGGTTCAATCCCCGGGCAGGGAACCAGATCACACATGCCGCAACTAAGCGTTCGCACGTCACAACTAAAGATTCCGAATACAGCAATGAAGATCCTACATGCCGCAACTAAGACCAGACTGAGCCAAATGAATGAATAAATATTAAAAGAAAGAAAGAAAAAGAAGAGAGATGCTGACAACACTGACAGCTGATTCTGGCTGAGCCTCTGCTCTTGACCAACCACACCTGGAAACTCCCACACAGCAAAGAGCAGCTGCCCCGCTACTTCTCGCTAACTCACACTCCTGTGAAGCCCTCAGCTGCACTTCTCAAAGCAAGGAAATCCAATGGGCAATAGAACAAATGGATGCCAAAAAAGCAGAAATCTGTTATACAACCAAAGACTTCCATGACAAAATACCGCAATTACTACTCACTACTCTGGCTGGATGGCTCTCTGAACAGATGAAACAACTGGTTTCCTTTCTGTTTTATTTTTCCTGTTGAATGATTTTTTTCTGTGTGTATATTTTAGCAAACACTATATCAGGGTACTAGATCAGAAATTTCTTTTGCATATAAGGTTGCTTGTGCCCAAGGGAAAACTTAGTAAATGAAATGGGCATTTATTACAAAAAATAATTCTGGAGAGAAAGAAGGAAGAAAGTCCCCAAAGTAATAAGCTTATTAGTACCTGAATGCCATATGAAATCCACCCTGATATATTCCCCCACACAATCCTCCTCAACAAAGGTAATGGCAAAGTGAAAAAAGAAGGATAAGAAATAAATGAACTAGAGAAAGGAAGACAAAATGGAAATGAGTGCAGGAGAAGAGAGAGATTTTGGGTGGGAGAGTATTAAAGGGAAAGCCCAAAAATGACTCAGGCATCACCCCCATCAAAGGATGCAGCGACTTGCCAATCATGTCACAGGGAGAGCACTGCAGAGCTCACAGTCTGCATGGACCAGAGGGATACGTGTGAACCAAGAGAAAACAAGATCTGTGCCCTGGACACACTCCCTCTCAGTCCGTCTTGCCATGGGACCCTGTACCTGCTGCTCCTCTACTTCCCCTATTATGTAAATTGCCTCATTGTTCAGGTCTCAGTCATGTCATTTTTCTTCAAAGCTCTTATGATCTGAAATTATCAAGTCCATTTGCTTATGGACTTCTTTTTATTGTCTGCCTCACAGAGTTCAGTATACAGTGTTGATGCACAAATACCGCTGGGGGCAGATGCCCAGACCTCTTCTAAGGATAGAAGCCATTGGATATATGAACTGTTGGGACAGAAAGAGATTTCATACCATGTGCAGATGCCAAGAGCTCAGTTCTGGCTGCTTGCTGTGTTGGGAAGTCATGCCAGTCCACAGCCACAACACTGGGAAAGAGCTCTGTGATTGACTTGCGATGTCTGTCATGAGCGGTGCAACAAGTACGCCGGTGTGCTATACTCACCCTTTACTCATCCTACATCACCTAGGATGCTTTCCTTGTTTCCACTCTCCACAAGCAGCCAGACTGCTCCTCCTTCCCAAGGTGAGGCGGGTTCTGTTACTGCACTTCTCAAAACCCTGCAGGGACACCCCTTCTCACTCAGAATAAAATCCAGTGGCCATTCAACATCACCTCCCTCTCACCCAATGGGTTCCAACGGCTGTTCCGCAAATACAACAAGGACACTCCTGACTCCCCGTCCTGGAAGCATCTTCCTCCATCAGAAACACCCTCCTCCCCCAAACACCCCCAGGCACAGATCTCCTACTTCCTTCCTGCAGGTTCAGCCCTCACTTTACCTGAGGGGCCCACCTGGCTCACTCCACGTAAAATCGCTCTCCCTCACCATCGCTTTCTGTAATCCCATCCAGCTTTATTCTTCTGCAGGACATTTCCTACTTGACATGATTTATGTATTGTCTGTTTCCTCCCATCCATCCCTTCCCATGCCCCCACCTAATACCTAAACCCCATTAGAAAAGGAATTTTATCCTCTTTATTCCGGGAGTATCCAGAACACTTAGAACAATATGTGGTACATAAGGAGTCCCCAATAAATACGTGTTGAAAGAACGAATAAATAAATTCCCACTGAGAATTAAAAAGGGGGACGTCCCTGGTGGTCCAGTGGGTAAGACTGTGCTCCCAGTGCAGGGGGCCCGGGTTTGATCCCCGGTCAGGGAACTAGATCCTGCATGCATGCCACAACTAAGAAGTCGGCATGCCGCAACTAAAAGATCCAGCATGCTGCCACGAAGATCCCGTGTGCCGCAACTAAGACCTGCCTCAGGCAAAATAAATAAATATTTTTTTAAAAAAATGATTAAAGCCTATTTTCATCTAAAGAACAGTTAATCCACCCATGGAAACATATCTATATATTAGGGAACCACTGACTGAAGCTGCCCGCTTTGGCCAGGCACAATAGTAACTGCTTGCTTGAGCTGTCTCACAACAGGAGGTCCCAACAAGGAACATGGTGCTGCCACCAACAGCTAACTGGGAGAATTGGGAGGGGCCCACAGGAGAGAGGAGACGCCAGCCCATAGTATATCCTACCGACCTCCCAGAATCCTTCGCACTGCAATCCATCTTGGCTGAGAGATGTGCGCGTCACCAGCAAGGACCTGAATCAGACCAAATATGGGCCAAGCAAGGTGACTGGCCAGAGACACCCCAGAAAATAACCCCATTCCTGTGACTGCGAGCCACCTGGCAGAGCAGTTCTCCAGGGTCCAGGCGCCCCTTTCCAATAAAGTCTTTTGCTATGTCAGTATGTGTGTCTCCTCGGACAATTCATTTCCAAGTGTTAGACAAGAGCTCGGGCCCTGGAAGGGGTCCCCCTTCCTGCAACATATATGAGCTTCATATCTTGCTACCCTCATACCAAATACCATAAACCCAATTTCCCAGTTTGAAACAATTATAGTGAAAAGCCAAATAGAAATACACATTTTTCTTAGCAAAAAGCAATGTAGCCCACCCTGAAACACACGTAATAAAGAAACAAGATGGGGAAAAGTTCTCCTGCATAACCCCTTATAGATTTTCCCTAAAGCAGTGGTTCTCAAAATATGGTCCCTGGACTCAGCATCAGATGCCCTCCCCCAAGCTAGAAACTCAATGTCTTGGGCCCTACCCTAGATCTCTTGAAGCAAAAACTCTGAAGGTGGAAGCCCAGAAATCTGGGCCCTTTAATAAGCCCTCCAAAAGATTCTGATGTACACTCCAGGTTGAGAACTACTGCCCTGAAGGAAGAGGTGAGATTTTCAAAATTTACTTAAACTCAGCGCAATTTTACTCTTTTTGCTTGTAAATTAAAAACATGATTCCTTATAAGGTGAGTGAGATAGCTCTTAAATAATAAACAGCAAATTTTATCCTATCACTTTAATGGGGCTCTCGTTTTGACTAACAGTTGTACAAAATGGATCTAATGTGTTAAATATTTTTTAAAAGCAAGCTTCGTATTCCACAGCTTCCCCGGATCTACTTACAAATAAAACGGAACAAGCCTATCTAATTTCATCGCAATGCTGTGACTGTTTCAGGTAACAGTTCTGATAATTAGCAGAAATCAGAAAAATAAAAAATGACTGTAAAACATCCTGTAAGAAATCCTCGAAGGATTGAAAACGTTGAGTGTCTAACATTCCCATGTCCAGAAATTTCACAAAATGTCTTTACCTGAAGCTGTTTCTCTAATTGCTTCTAACAAAGTCAATGTATATGTTAATTAAATATTAAGCACAAATGTGAGTACTGATAAGATGTGCACAGCTCTTCAGAAAACCAAAGCACTCCAGTCACTCCCCAGCTCTAGAGAACACAGAGGGTTGGGGTCCCCATATCACTTAGTCAATGCATGGTAGCCACCACCATGGTGCCCATATCAAATTTCAGAGACAAAAAATATGCCCACAATATGGCTGGAGGCCAGTTTATATAAACAAGTTAGCAATATGAATTGCTGGCCTTGTGCTAAGTGCTACATTCATAATACGTATTGTTTCATTTTCATAATAGCCCTGGGAAGTTTGCATTTATCCTCAGTTACAAAGGAAGGAACTAAGGTGTCAACAGGCAAAGTAACTTACCTAAAATTGCACAATACAAAGACCAAAGCCTGAACTTGAATCCAAGTAGGTTTCCACACAAGACTCACTTTTTTTTTTTCTATCACACATACGGCTTCCTTGAGCTTCCAAGACAGACCCCCAAATAAAGGCACTCTTACTATAGGACTGAGAAAGATATGACTAGGCTTGAAGGCTTGAATACAAATTTCATTTGCCAAGAAATGGTCTCTGGCAGACCCAGATTTTCCCCTTTTCCTTCCCTGATGCTCTAAATCACAGCTGTACATATCTAACAAAAAGATATATGCATCACAGACAGTCAATTGGAGCAAAAGAATAAAACAGAGAAGGAAATATTAAGAAATGGCTGCAGTGGTAGCCATGATAAATTTTTAATTTGAACATTTTCTGAGGCCAGATTTCAGCTTATCAAGCGCTATGCAAATCACATGCAAAAATAAAGCCTACATATATTCCCATGCCTGTCATTCCCCCCAACCCCGCCCCACTCTCCCTAGGATGTGGCCCTTGGGAAATTCAAGTAGAAACAATGGAACTCTGCCCTCTTGGATCAGTGCTCTGGATGGAACATTTGCTGTAGTGGAGATGACAGATCTGAGGGGAGTTTCTTATCGGTATTCCGTACATATGTTCATGGGTCTCCTACAATGGCAGCGTAAAATCCAAACGTCAAGAAGAATTTGTATATACATATTTTTTAAGTGCCAATTTCAAAGGCCTCGGACCAGTTACAGACAGACTTTTGCCACCCTGCTTCTTTAAAAATCAATGCACGCATGCAACAAACCACCTCTTGGATTGACTCGTTGGGCAGAAAAAGTTTTCATAGTTGAACCCAATGCCTTTGAAAAGAGGATTATAATGGAAACCAAGGAATGCTCAATGCCACCATAGCCCCCGGGGTGACTACTGTCATTTGTCATAGGGTAATTTGTAGGCTTCCCAGGAGACCTCTCACACTTGGCATACACCTCCCGCCTCCTAGCATTACCAGCCTCTCTAGCTTGGCCCGTGCAATTGTTTAACTGGTCTTGATTCTCCTAAATCTATCCCCTTTGTATCTTCAGGACTCAGCTTAAATGTCCCCTCTTTGGAGAGGCCATCCCTAGCTAAAGAAGATTATCCAATTATTTTCTGTCACAGTACTTTAACCACCTGTAATTATTTTATCTATAGCATATCTCTTCCAGAATCTCAACTCCTTGAAAGCAGAGACCTTGTTTGTATTGGCAACAGAGTATCTCTAAAGCCTTGGCCTTTCATGCATGTTTGTCAAGGAAATGAATAAATAAGCAGCTCCCTTTTAAAATGTCCACTCCTAAAAGCTTGAGTTCTAAATACGGTGGTGAGAAACTTTCTTCCTTAGATCTCTGAGATGCAGGGCTGCCCCCCTGCTAAGGAAGATGGAAGGTACCTGCCTTCACAGAATACTTACAAGCAAAATGTGGAGCAGAGACACTGAGAGGAGGAACCTATGGAGGCAGGCCACCCTCCAAGTTCAGAAGATCCCCGCTGCACTTGCCAATCTGCCTCATTTGGGCTTCAAGGCATGATGTGCTTTTCCCTACTGTTTGGGCAGAGGGTGGCTGGATTTTCAGTCTTTGCTGCTGTATGTGCTGTATGGCCACTGAACCAGAAGATGAGCAAATCTAACAGCTGCTCCAATGCTGACTCAGCTAAACTAGAGTAATGAACACCAGGTGTGCATACACTGAACAGAGGATTGGGATGTAAGTGAGGACCCAAGACTGGCGAGTCAATTATCCATTCAAATGCTAGCAAGACTGCCCTGGACAACTTTTCTCACTGATTAGTATAGAGACCCAATAAAAACTTGTCCAAGAAAATTTAAATACACTCCCAGGTGCGCTTTCTCATTCCATTAGATGTACTGCCCTTAGGTGATTCTATCTAAGCCCAAGGCTTCAATTACTATCTCTATGCTAATGAGTCTTCCAGGCTGGACCTTTCTCCTGAGCTTCTCCCATATCACCAACTGCCCCTTGGACTCTACTTGGATATCTTGCAGGCATCTCAAACTCAGAATGTGCAAAACTTTCCTAAGGTTATGCGGATAGCGAATGGCAGGTTCTTTTCAGGTTTAGATGACACCAAAGACTACACAGCCGTTCCCCCTCGGATGGGGATGCCTGTAGGTAGGAGGGAGGGAGGGTGTGGCTGGACAGATTTGCTTGGGTAAATGAACCACAACGAAATGAATTCTACATCACAAATGGCAGTGAACACTGTCAATAAAATGTTACCCCATTCTCCCATTAACCTGAGAATTGTTAACTTCAGTATTAGCTGGGGATTTCTTAGACATTGATAGCCTTAAAGTTATCAAGAAATTCACCTTTGGGCTTCCCGGGTGGTGCAGTGCTTAAGAATCCACCTGCCAATGCAGGGGACACGGGTTCGAGCCAAGGTCTGGGAAGATCCCACATGCCGCGGAGCAACTAAGCCCATGCGCCGCAACTACTGAGCCTGTGTTCTAGAGCCCACGAGCCACAACTACTGAGCCCGTGTGCCACAACTACTGAGCCTGCGCTCTAGAGCCCATGAGCCACAACTACTGAAGCCCGCGCGCCTAGAGCCCGTGCTCCGCAACAAGAGAAGCTACCGCAATGAGAAGCCTGTGCACCGCGTCGAAGAGAAGCCCCCTGCTCACCACAACTAGAGAAAGCTCCCGCACCGCAACAAAGATCCAACGCAGCCAAAAATATAAATAAATAAATTAAAAAAAAAGAAATTCACTTGCCTAGAATTCAGTGGATTTGGGGGGAAGCTGGTACAACCTAATGGCCCTTTATTTCCTTCTTAGCTTTTGAAGTGACTCGATCAATGAAGGATCTCCCAAGGCAGTGTGTGAGGAGTGGAAGAAGGAAGGAGGTCACCAGTCCACTGTTCTCTCCTAACAATCCTCATAGGAAAATACCATTTCTTGAGCAACACCGTACACATCCAGCCGGCCATGTGTTCTGCCTCATTCTTTTTATATTTTCGTTCACCAATGTGAACAGTTAGCCCCCTCCTTGAATAGAGCTCTGTCATTCTTAGAAAATACAGTGCATTTGCAGCTTGTTTCCAAGCTTCAACTCTTTCCAATTTTCTTAGACACAGTTGTTACCAAACGTTACCAGCCCCAGGTATCAACTCAGCCACTTTGCCCAGGGATGCCCATCCATCCTTCCCCGTGGGAGGCTCAAGTCAGACTGGTTGTGGTACACCCCCTCATTTCCACACACTTCCTCAGGATTTCCTGGGTATTACCACTTGCCAGGTTCCCCCTGCCCTTGATCTCTGTTTCCAGTTATCTTTGTCCATATTGTTTTGAATTGGATGTGTTGTTGTTGTTTTTCATCTGACTTGGCACCAAGAGCTTGCACGTTTGACAAGAGTCAATGGGGCTTAAGTGGGTTTTAAATTTAGGGATGCTATTGTAGGTCAGTTTCTTTTTTTAACACTTATTTTCATCAATTTCTGAGAATTGAACGCCTTACCTTGTGAAGACTCATTTCTTCAGATTTTCTTTTTTTTCTTTTTTTGGCACAGGTAGCATCAGTGTGTAGAAATGCACCTGTCTAATGAGCTAAATATTTCTCCTCCATTGTAGTCACGCACTAGACTCCATCTCATTCCATTCTGCAGCAGATGTGCCCTGTGAGGTATGTCTCATATTTACCTACTCTTCCCACTAATCCCTACTTTCCTTCTAGTCTCAAAATACGGCTTTCTACTGCTACACAAACTCCTAAGTGGCAAACTCCAAATCCCCAATCAATTAAAAATGGCTCTGCCTGGCTGAAATTTTGGAGAACTTTGCTGATGTGAAGGATCAGTCACAATTCATCTCATATTACATTCATACAAATACTAGGTAGGACACTGATGCAGAGAATTTCAGGAGGTTTTATAAAAATTCTCATCTCCATGGTGTTAAGTCAAGCTAATCAAGGTCCATTTGAAGTAAGAGAAAATAATTTCTAAGTTTACATTTGGATAATGAAGTGTTATAATAAGTAATTTAAATTTAATTCTAAGTAATTTAAATTCTAAGTAATTAAAAAAATTTTTTTGACTGTGTTAGCTTAACTGAATATTTTTTCTGCCCTATGAAGTTTTACAAAGCGGTTAGCATTCAGTGGCAGACCAAGGCCAGCTATGAGGTGCTCTTGGAATTTACTGAAAACTGACTTCCTCTCTTGGTGGGTATCAAGCCAAAACACGTAACCAAGCCAAAGATCGGGAGAAGGGAGGATTTATTACTTGCAGCAAGTAAGAAGAACACCGGGGATCTTTCCCAAAGCAGCGTCTCCCCAAACATCAAAACTGGGAAAGCTTTAAGCTAAGGGTACAGACACATTCATGAAGGGGCTTGGGCAGGAGAGAATTCAGCATAGAATTGGGGAAAAGGTTGACAGAGTCCAAGCTTTAATTGATTGGAGTCACGAGGGTCAAAAAAGGTCACCATCATCATGCCTTACCTTCCAACCAGTCTGGGGTCTCAGCATAAAGTTACCATCCTGGACCTCTGTTTCTTGAGTCCTCTTCCCTTGTTCCTGCATTCCCTCACTTCCCTTAAGCTTTCTAATTACTGAGATTTGTTTAAGGGCAAGCACCATGGTCACGCTCAGATCACAAAATGGTTTAGGCAAAAAATGGCTCCTCTTATGCCAAGAAAGCTATGTCTAGTCCTCCTTCTCCAGGGAACCCCCTCTATCCTATCTGTTTATAGCTCCATTCACTGATTCAACAAGTGTGGATTAAGCACCTCCTAGGTGCCAAGCACAGTGCTACACATGGGTAAACTGTCAAAAATGAGCCAAGGTGCCCTGTCTCAATGAGCTGGGAAACAGACACACTACAATAGAATCCGCCAAGTGAAAAGGGCAGAGGGAAGCGTGGGATGTTGGCAGGGAAACTGGGATAGCCCTGACTGGAGTAAAAGATGAGGAGGACCCAGGCGTGGGAGAAGAAGGGAGAGCGCCAGGGAGGAAGATACGGAAATGCACAGATTCTAAGACAAAATAAGTTTGACAGCACCATGGCCTTTCTATTGATTCCAGTCGAATGGAAAGGGGCGGTGGGTAGCATGGGATGGGAGTGAAAAAGCAGGGAGGGGCCAGACACCACAGGGCCTTGTTGGCCACGGTAATAAGCTTCTGCATCTTATTTTCATTTCAACAGGAGTGTACTGAAGGCATGTACTAAGGATGCTCACTTTGCTTTAAACCCAGTCCCGTAATTCCATCTTTGGGAGGCATGATTTCCATAGCAAAACCACCTGTGGGTTTCATTCATCATTTCCAGTGAACCACTGTCTCAGCATGGCAGCAGGATAAACTATAGACTTGGCAAAGAATTTAGGGAGATGACAGCTCATTGATTAAACATGAATGTATATGCATGCCATAGTTACTGTAGATAGTGCAGGAACTTCTATCCCCAAAGCCTGACCAAACCTTAGATGTAGGAAACTTTTCTTTGGTGCTGATTATCAGGGCTCCTAAGGTATAACTTTCAAACTAAACCTGACATTTCACACTTCCAAATTAAATATTTCATGACTCATATGCTTCAAGGCTGATGCTATGCCACATGGAAGCACTCTGTAAATAATCAAAATACACAATCAAGATGGCGAAAGCATCCCTAGAGGAGAGAGAGTTATGAAGCCGCAAAGATAAAAGATGTTCTGCCAGTCGTGGGTTTCAAAACTTCCCTCACAAGTTTCTTCCTCTGTAAAGCCTTTAAACTACATCGACAGCTGAATCAGAGGAAAACAAGTCAATAAAATATTGACAATTAGAAAGCCTGTAAAAATCCAAAGTTATGACCATGCCAATCCAACCTGGGGCTGTGACTGCGAGAAGAATATACAACTGAATAGGTACAAAGAGTTAAGCCTCATTTGATAGAGCATCAATGTGTATATATATATATAAAAAGCATTTCATCATCAAAAAGTATGGAATTGGACATAGTTCTGCATATGACCTATTTACCAAAGTAATCAACCCAACAAATGCAACCCACTTGCTATAAGTTAAAAAACAATCTTCGGAACTAGCCTAACAAAAGTGATGCCTCTCCCACAATGAAACCTTCTCCAACTTGAGTTTCAAGATTGCTCTTTTTCCTTGGTCACGCCCCACGGCATGTGGGATCTTAGTTCCCTGAGCTCGGAGCCTTAACCACTAGACAACCAGGGAAGTCCCACATTTAAAAAAAAGTAATCTCATTTATATATGGAGACTTTTTTTTGTTTTGTTTTGTTTTGTTTTTTTGCGGTACGCGGGCCTCTCACTGTTGTGGCCTCTCCCGTTGCGGAGCACAGGCTCCGGACGCGCAGGCTCTGCGGCCATGGCTCACGGCCCAGCCGCTCTGCGGCACATGGGATCTTCCTGAACCGGGGCACGAACCCGCATCCCCTGCATCGGCAGGCGGACTCTCACCACTGCGCCACCAAGGAAGCCCGAGACTTTTGTTTTTAAGCCAATTAAGAGCAGACAGTGAGGGCCAGGAGAGGAGGAAGGCCAGCTTTCATTGGGGTAAGTATCCTCTGGCCACTTGAAACGAAGACTGAGGAGTCTGGGCAGAGCTCTCTGTCCCCATGGAAAGAGAGGGAATCCGGTCAGAAGAGCAACCACTGTGTTCAGTGACGGGGGAAAGAGCCGTATCATAGATGGAGGAGAAAAAGAGAATGGCTGAGAGACGCCATTTTCTCATTAATCCAGAAAAGCTTCATCTTCTTAAAAATGAATTTGAGAAGAAGGATTCAATCACTGATTTCTTCTAAGTAGGGCTTAAGTAAACAGTAAGATGGGCAAGAGTTGTCCTGGTCGTGGGGGGAAGAGGAAGAAAAAGGGAGGTACATTGAGAAAAGAGGAAAGAGGGAGAGAAAAAGTTGAAGGATGGGCATAGAGAAGAAGGCAAAAGAAGAAAGAAAGAAAAGAGAGAAAAGAGAAAGAACAGACAGAAGATAGCATTCCATGTTCTCTGACAGCTTCCAAAGAGACCCTGCATTCATCTCCATTAGCACTGCCCTTATTTTCTCTTTTTCCCCACCAACTACCAACGTATCTGAAGGAAGGGGAAATCCAGCCAAGCAGTAATGACTAATTTCCCACTCTCGCACCCTCTCTCTCAATTCTCTATCGGTTCTGTGGCCTTAGAGGGGGAAATCCGAGGTTTCTTAACCGTTAGCAAATTGTTCTAATGTAACTAGACCCCAGAAGATGGGACAGAACTCCCACACCCCAGCTTCGGCAGGGAAGAAATTAAGTTTAAAACTAGTCAGTCATTTTCCAATAAAGATGGATGGACACATATATGTTACATATATAATAGATCTCTGTTCCCTTTGATGTGACAGAAATGTACTCTGCATTCATATCACTATCTCTCAGTTTTTATCCATGTATAAAAATGGATGAGGGGGGAAAAATTGTGCAGCCTTACACACTTCTTAAACCAACCTTCAAGGCAAGGCGGCTAGTGACACACCGAAAATGAAAACCCTGTATCTCTTTTTCTCCAGTCCAGCACTTAGCACATTGGATTACAGAGTCCTCTAAAGTTTTAAGAAAACTTATCTCTGAAGCTGTGACTTTTGACAAGTCTCTGCCTTTAAAAGTGAGTTGATTCATCCACCTCTATTAACACTTCTGAGGTTTCCCTTCATTTTTAAGAGCTACTGAATGAACCAGATTGGAGGAGAAAATATGTAAACCTTTTTTAGAAACATCATAGTTGAGTTTTGGAAAAACGAAGATGAGAAATTACGGACAAAGCAAAAACATCAGCATTTCTTTGCCAACATGAGCTTCTAGCAAGACCCGATGCATTTAATACCTTCCTATCTGTTCCTTATCCATTAGAGGTGTGTTTAAGCATGCTGATGTCCAATTTTATCACCTCAATCAACATATAAGAGTGCTCACTTTATGTGTCATGTGTAACAGGTTAAAAATTCAAGACATGCTTTTGTCAAGCAACTTGAAAAGGATTTGAGTAGCTCTAATTTACTTATAACACCAGTCTCTGTATTAATTGAAATGCAAACTATAACTGGTGTAAATCAGACGATGCCTGATACACTTTTGCCTAGAAGTATCTGGTGTGCTTTAAATTATGAGGAAAAACTGTCTCCAAAATCAGGAACCTTACGGCCAAAGCTCCTCCAAAAAGCCTACGTGATGAGAAAAGAATGAACTGTGGCACATACAAGTCTAAGGTGGGATAGGGAGGGTGGGAGGGAGATGCAAGAGGGAGAAGATATGGGGACATATGTACATCTTCAGCTGATTGACTTTGTTATACAGCAGAAACTAACACACCATTGTAAAGCAATTATACGCCAATAAAGATGTTAAACAAAATAATAATAAGTTTTTGACTTTTGAAAGCTCTCTTTTGGAGATCACCTCCCCATTAAAGAAAGTTTAAGAAGTTATTCCCCAGGATTTCACAAGCCTTTTGAGTCTTGATTTAGAAAAGCAAAATACTATGGGAGGGAGACAATTTAGGCATAACTGAAAAGATATAGGCTTAAACTGGGTAAGTTTAGAAGACCCTTGACTTTTGAGCATCATTTTCCCCCTTACATTTCAAGAGCACACAGTAGTTTCTAGATTTGTCTATAAACTCCAGGAAGACAGCAAGAGGATAGAGTTGGCACTTGTGGTGGTTTGAAAAGACAACCTAAAAGTTTTTTCTTCCTCCTTCCATTGACAGGTAGGGTCTATGTCCTCTCCCCTTCAATATGGGCTTTGGGACAACATGACCATTCAGAATACTGTAGAAGCAATGCTGTGCCAGTTTTTGGGCTGAGGGCTTAAGAGACTTCCAGTTCCTCTCTCCTGGACACCTACTCTTGGACCCCAGTCACCACTGTGTGAGAAAACCAGGACAGGTACAGAAGCCACGAGCCTGTGTGCTGGCTGACAGTCCAAGGTGAGGTCCCAACTACGAGCCAGCATCACATGAGTGAGGAACCCCCACGATGCATCCAGCTGCAGTTCCCATCTGAACTGCAACCACACAGGAGACCAGAGCACGAACAACCCCTCAAACCAGGAGACATAATAATAAAGTTGTTAGTTAAAACAGTTTGTTTTGGAACGGTTATGTAGCAAGAGACTACCTGAACAGCATTCTATAAATATGTTCTCAGTGAAATTCTTTCTGACGTATTTCTACAAATTTTGCCCATAACTGCTTTGGGACGTCTCTGGGAACCTTACCAGGTGAGCACCGTTCTACCTTTATTCTCTCACAGGTAAAATCTCCAACTTCATATGCATTTAGGCAAGTCATCGTTAGAGAAGTAATCCTACTCTTAAGTCTTGAGCCTGAATACAGGCAAATCTCTCTTTCACAGAAAAAAACAGCTTTTCAGGGCCCCTTTCCTCGCACATTACGAGCCAGTTTCTGTCCACTGTCATGGGCCGCAGACTCTACTCTTTGTGGCCGAAAGGATTTGGGTTACTTCATGGTGCGACATCACCTTGTCTGCGCTTCCTCTCCCTCCCACCCCAGCCCCATCACCATGGAGACCAGCTCAACCTTCTCCATCAAACCCTCTATGCTAACAGCCACAGGAAGCTCTGGAAAGAGAGGCTCCTATTTAAGTAAAAATGGTTATTTCTGATACTCCCTATCAAGCTGCAAGAGATATTTCAAAAATAAAAACAAATGAAACTCCTTTCTAATCAACGTCCAAAATAATACTAACTGCCTACCTTGTGGGAAGTACTACAACAACTGATACAGAACCCTAAGTCCCAAGGATTTTTGTGCACTGGGCTGAATCCATCACCAATTGAGAAGGATAGAGATTAATAATAAAGTACAAGGCTTTCAAGCCAGAAAGAACTCACGTCCGGTCCTAACTCCATTACTAAGTACAATAGCTGGAGAAGTCCATTCACTCGTTTATATAGTCGTTCAACAAATATTTGGGGGCACCTAATAGGTCACAAGGTGCTTTGCTAAACATTGAGAAAACCCTTGGGATACAAAACAGACATAGTCCTTAAAGATTTACCCCATGCCTAACATACCACCAGGCACATAATCTAGCTACAGGGAAAACATAGGTGAACAAGATGAAGTCCTTGACTTTAAAAGACCTTTCATTCCAGCAGTGGAGACAGAGAAAAAAAATTAAACAAAATGACGTATTGTGACAAGAGCCAGGAAAGAGACATATAAGGAGCTAAAACAAAATAACAGTCTCACCTCAGGGCAGGTAACACTGTTTCAGCTCTTTAAGTGTAAACAGTCATGCTGCTGCACCATCTTGTTGCAAGGATGCAAATTAAACCATACTGAGCATGTGCACTATGCTTGGAGCACGGTGATGCTCAGTAAATGGCGGCTAGTTTTATGATTAATATACGTCAAAGTACCTTGGGTGACTCTTGGAAGTGGCAATCCACCATGGGCCCTGAGCGCTGAGCCCTGAGTGTCCCAGCAAAGAATGCTAAGCCCTGACCACTCTTTGTCCAGACCACCACTCAGGGCTGTGTCTGTGGGGAGCAATCTTGAGGGGAAAAGTCTTGGCTCCCTCCAGGGCAAAAAGCAAGTTTGCATAAAAGAGGTGGATTCCCCAATCTCAGGGTTCCTTGGCTCAGAAGCAAACCCAGTGTGCACAATATTCACCTAGGCCTCTTCATGTCACCCGCTTGGGATCTGGGGAGCTGACACATAAATGTTGCTTGTTGTGCTGTAACTGTTTCAGTCCTTTATCTGACCCAAGAGTTTCATGTTTTCTGGAAGCATGCATGAAACCATAATAGATGATACTAGCTCATATGCAGGTTAGAATCTCAGATCCTGACAGCATCCTTTCAGAATCACCAGTGACACTTAACTTAGTTTTCTACAGATAAGTCAAGTCCTCAGTCACTTCCTCCCTGACATAGCAGGTTCTCTTAATGATAGTTTTTAGCTACCATCATCATGAAATACACACACACCACACAACACCAGTCTAAATCATCCGCAATTTCTCTTTCCCACCACTGCCAAGCCGGGCAGCTTCTTTTATTCCTCACCACTGCAGAACTATTATAGATATGAATGATGGTGTTTTGTTCTCCCAGCAAGTCAGAAAGACCAGAGACCCTATACAGACACAGCTTTAGAATCAGCATACAGTATGGTGAGAAAGTTATAAAATGACAAAAGAGAGTGAGAAAGGGAGCGTCAAAGAATCATAAAAACAAAGAAGGTGGCAAATTTGCAAGTATCATAAAGCATATAGATTTGCTCTCATAATGGAGACCTATCTAGGAAGAAAAATGAACTCAAACAAGTAAGTTTTAATCAGCAACGCTTTGAAAAAAGGCATTTTTGTCAAGGGCATATCTCTTTTATCAGATGGTAAAAATGGTGTGTAACAATCTTCTGTATCTCAAGTAAAAGTAAAAATTGGACAGGCAGCAGTTATAATTTTTGCAGGGTCAGAAAGCTTTTCTTGGTGCCCTTATTGTACATTCTTTCTTCTCTCCAGGCCAATTTTTTTTTTCTAAGTGCAAAGTGTAAGTTGAATTCACTAACTCTTATTATATGTGGCAAAAGCTCAGAATTTGAAATGCATTTTTAATGCTGATTATGACTTACTCCTAGAAGTCACGTGCACATTCCAGAAAAGGAAATTGCATGTACAAAGAGACATGGACACACATGAACCACAGTTTCAGACACACATTTTGTTTATTTAAAAAATAAATCACTTGGGGGAAGGAAGTAGATTGATCACTTCTCCCAGGCGCTAGCCAGGCTGTAGAATTATTTCACGTCAAAGATAATTGCATCAATGAAATATTTATGTGCAATCATTATAGGAAAACACTCCATTTTATAACCAAGATTTTGTGCTGCTTAAGTAAAAAAGCGGGAAGAGTTTACATTGTCAAATTCATTCTGTTTGGACTGGTAAACTGAGTAAAGTAAAGCCAGGGCAGCTCCTGTATCAGCTGTCCTTTGGGCAACCAGAGGTGCTGGAAGCAGTTTGTGAGAATCGAGCTTTCAAAAAGTTCCCTGGGCTTCCCTGGTGGCGCAGTGGTTGAGAGTCCGCCTGCCGATGCAGGGGACACGGGTTCGTGCCCCGGTCCGGGAAGATCCCACATGCCGCGGAGCGGCTGGGCCCGTGAGCCATGGCCGCTGAGCCTGCGCGTCCGGAGCCTGTGTTCCGCAACGGGAGAGGCCACAACAGTGAGAGGCCCGCGTACCGCAAAAAAAAAAAAAAAAAAAAAAAAAAAGGTTCCCTGTTACAAGTCAAGGTATGTGAGATTCAGGTCTCTCAGTTCCCTAAGGCCTTTGAAAACGAAAAATTGGCCTCCATGAGAGTATTTGCTCAACTAAAGCAGTCAGGGTCTCCTGGATTGCTTTAAATTAAAGGCATCCCCTGGTCTTCATCTTGGGGGCTGATAATTCAGACACCATCTCTTATGGAGTGAGGCACTACATCAGAGGCAGGACCAACCTTAGAACCTAAGAGTCTCTGAGGACACAAAAGGCATTGAAGGGACTATTGGATGTACTCCAGGCCAGTGAATTGTAATTCCAAAGGGATTTGTGTAATCTCCCTGTTAGAAAACTCACAGACTCCAGAACACACAGGCGGAGGACATAAATATATTTCATCTTGAGAAATTGCTCTGAGAAGGAAAATAAAAGTAATAAATTCTTCTACACCCAGGGTTCATTTATCAGTCACTTACCTCGATGTGCAAGGCACAAAAAACAAAGGGAAGGAAGGACAGCAATTAGACCAACACGAAGACTGACTGAAATAGGTCTGGCAAAGTCCTTGGGTTGATTCTGATTGGCCCATCTTGATTGATCCCCTGACTCCTAAACTAATCACAGTGGCTATGAGGATGGAGCGCTATCCCGATTGGCCAGGCTTAGTCACATGACCTCCTCTAGGGCCAAAAGCACTGAGTCAGCTCCAGCTCCACATAAACCATTACGCAATAGCAGAAGATGGCCACCAAAAGGAAATAATGTAAGAAAGATTTTTAAGTGTCTGCTGCGGTAGTAGATTCTGTCTTATCAAGTGGACAAAGAGTGATTCTGGAGAGTTTTATAAACACTGCCTAACAACATCTTCCATGAACTGGTATCTTTTACCTCCACACCCCTCCCTGGGCCTCTGCACTGACTGGTCTATGATTCTAGCTCCCCATGAAAGTGTTTCTCATTGGGTCACAACGACATACAGTTGACAGGCTGTGTTGTCTGAGGTTAACGTGACACGACTTTGGTCAAGAAGACTTTCTTTTTAAGAATGCCATGGATGAACACTCTCACAGCAGAAGCAAGCTCTATAGTATTGCCAGAAGCACTGTGGCTGGATCTAAGAGATAACTTCCTAAGATGATGAAAAAAGGATTAGTCTGAGAACTTGATCCAATTCTCTTCACAATATGTGTTTCTAGATCAAGACAAAGATGAACCAATCTTTGATCAGTCGTAGAAATAGACAGGAGACACAGAAATGACCTCAGTGGCCTAGCCAAACCCTGTAAATCGTGAGTCTTTGTTTTATCTTTTCAAAGTGACTTCTCCTCTCACACTTTCTTTTCTCTGCAAAGCATAGGCGGTTCACTTTAGTTAAGCATTAGTCATGTATGTGCCCTGCCTTCAAATTTCTTCACCTTTTCATATAAACAGTCAAAAGTAGCCTGTGGTCCAGAATGATGTAGATTTCTGAGCATGTGCTGAAGTCAAATTATTATAGGATTCACACACAAACACGAGAGTTGAACCTAGAAGTTTACATAACACTAAGGAGGGCAACATAAAAAGTAAGATGAATAAAATCCTCTTTTTTTCATATGAATCTCCCAGAAACAATATATTTGTCATGTTTGGATTCATGCTTCCCAAGCCAGGCATCACTAGGCATCCTTTACAGATGTGCATCTGTCCTTTCAAACTAGAACACAGTATTTTTCCTTCCCTTGTTTGTTTCCCCTCCCTCCCTCCCTCCCTTCCTTCCTTCTTCCTTCCTTCCTTCCAAAACCCACTAAGAGACACTGTCAGCTGCACTCTGCCCTCTCTCTGCCCCTCACACCATCTTATAAGCTGCCTTTCAGAATTTCCAACTAGCACGACACAGCCTTACAAACAAAAGGACACAGAGCAAATGCCCTAAATTGCTAGATACTAAAAATGATTTTTTAAAATCATTCGGAAAATAACATTTAATCTAAAATATTATATATTCATAACAAAACGCCAGAAGACACAAACACAAAGAAATCTACACGCAGCAGTCCGTCCACACAAAGATAATCAATATGAACACACTGCTCTAGATTTGTTCAAACTGTGTTTGCATATATACAAACACACATAAAATACATAGAACATATACATACATATACATTTCATTTTTGTAAAACATACCTATTACGTTACATTTACTGTATAGATTACTATGTAGATACTATACAGATTACTTTTAATAAACAATGCAATATTGCGTGCTATCTTGTAACTTTCTACCACCTGCACTACACATTGCAAACTGTTCTATACCAATTCATATTCATCTATATGACAGCATTTTCTTTACATCTTTATTGGAGTATAATTGCTTTACAATAGTGTGTTAGTTTCTGCTTTACAACAAAATGAATCAGTTATATATATACATATGTTCCCATATCTCCTCCCTCCTGCATCTCCCTCCCTCCCACCCTCCCTATCCCACCCCTCTAGGTGGTCACAAAGCACCGAGCTGATCTCCCTGCGCTATGCGGTTACTTCCCACTAGCTATCTACCTTCCGTTTGGTAGTGTATATATGTCCATGCCTCTCTCTCGCTTTGTATGACATCATTTTTTTTTTTTTTTTTTTTGCGGTACGCGGGCCTCTCACTGCTGCGGCCTCTCCCGCTGCGCAGCACAGGCTCTGGACGCGCAGGCTCAGCGGCCATGGCTCACGGGCCCAGCCGCTCCGCGGCATGCGGGATCCTCCCGGACTGGGACACGAACCCATTTCCCCCGCATCGGCAGGCGGACTCCCAACCACTGCGCCACCAGGGAAGCCCCTGTATGACATCATTTTTAATACATGAATGAGCGAATGATGGCCCTGAGAGGAGGGACAGAGTATGGATAGCAGTGAAATCCCTTGTGACACTGGGTACATCATAAGGAGGAACTGTGTGGTTTGTGGAGGAAAAAAAGAGCTACCTCACCAAAAGCTTTCATGCTGGTCTTTTCATGCAGAATGTCCGGCATCTGACATCTCCCCACTCCAAGGTGGCTCCAAAAGGAAGCTGAGAACCTCCAGATGGCAGACACAAGAGCAGGGGGCCTTATCTTGGCACCTCTGGCTCTGGAAACTCCTGGAGCAGCAGTTCACAAAGCTTCAGGACCCCTTTATACTTCGCAAAATCATTCTACCAAGTCCTTTCCCCTGTGCACAGGGTTCCCCAGGAAGGGAACTAGATTATGTAGATGTTACACTTGTAACATGCCAGCAACTTCCACCACCATCCAGAACAAGCTGGCACCTATGCCTCTTCAACACACATCTCCTGTTTAAGTAGTGCTCCCTCATTAATGTTAGGAAGTTAGCCACAACGACAACAAAAGATGACAAAGTTAGTAATTCTGACATGTAAAATGCACATCATAATCATAGTTTTGGTGGAGAACTTATGCTAAAGTGAGAGTAATGAAATCTTAATCACACTGGAGGGCCTCGTTAGAGCCTCAAGTATTTCATCTTCACTGAGATGCAGCGTGAGCCTGAGAGAGCTTGGTGTGAAAATTAGCGTGTTTTCTGGATTAGAAAAAGTGAAAATCTGCTAGGTGTACCTGTGAACATATATATTTTAAAAAGCCCATCACTTGCCGACACACCATCACCACAAACAAGGCAATCTGATACTCCAAGCACGGCACTGACAATGAGAAACCTGCACAGACAGGTTTAATTAGCCTGAACGCTGTGGATCTTTATAAAAGACAATGCAGGTATTAGAGCTTTCTTCCACCACAGCTAGGTTTTTTAAAAAGCACATGTGTGTGTACATAAACTCAGTCACATTGTCCTGTCAAAATTATGATGTAGCGGTGGAGCGGGATACTAAGAGAAGTGGTTTCCATAGCAACAGAAAACTGCCACCACACTGGAGATCTCTGGGTGATTCTGTCTCATCTCTCAGGTTCTTACCAGAAAGACTTGCTCAGGTTATCTTTCAGCCGTCCAGAGGAAAATCCTTTAGGCACAGGACTCCAATTGTTCTGAACCACCTGAGTGTGGCCATAAGTACAAGGTCTTTGGAAAGGAAATTTTACTGCATACCTGGCTCAAGATTACCAGCACTGCCCACGAGAATGTATGCTACCTGAGAGTAGGGTTTTTCCCCTGTTTTGTTCTTTGCTGAATCCCCATTACCTCGGATAATGCCTGGCACATACTAGGTGCTCAATAAATATCTGTTAAATGAATGATCACAATGAAAAACAGAGCACAAATGAGAACCACAGCATAAAACTCCATACTTCGTTGTAAAATCGCAAGGCCCAGGATTAGGGTCAAAAGAACTGAATTTTTCAATCTACTCAGAACTCCAAGTAAAATTCCTAAGTTTTATTCTTTATCCCTTCCATTTATCATGAAGTCATTCAACTGAGACAGGAGTACAATGGTGAAGTGGGTAGACTCCAATACCAAAATGCCTGGGTTTGAATCCTGACTCTATCACTACATGACCTTAAAGGGATCAGTTACCTATGTGTGCCCCATCTGAAAAAGAGAGTGAGTTAATAGGGCCTACCTCGCATGTCGGCTATTATCACTGAGCACGTGCTATACATAAAAAGATGACTAAAACATCCCCAAGTTTCTACTACAGCACCACCACGTGATATTATATATCTTGTTACATGTCTAACTCTCCCCACCAGAAAGCAGAAATGACAATCATCAGGTAGCCTTCCATTGTCTCAACTATGCAAAAGCTGGTGGACATTTTCCTACAGTTGGGAAGTGGACTTAGAAACTCTGTACCAAATCTCTGAAGATCACACCACAATGAATAGATGTACATTCCATCAGCTGCTCAGAAACTAAGACTGGAAAGCAAACCTGTGGGCTTTCTGATCCACAGCACAAAAAAGAAGGAATGCAAGGGACTTCAGTGAGACCAAGCCAAGGGGGCTGAAAGACAGGAATTGTGAATCTCCTCCGTCACTCTCCACCCAGACCCGAGAATGAGTGGCAACACATTTCATTCCAGCCAACTAAAAAAATAATGGAAGTAGCCAGCCTTAGCCGGTCACAGACAAAAAAATCTGGAGGTTAGGATTTTGAGACGCTCCAAGCTGGATGCTCCAGTATTCGAAAAATCTGTGCGTAGAAACGAAATCTCTCAAAAAACTTGATTCCAGATCGTTTAATTAGCAAAAAATAAACAAATAAATAAAGGAAAGAAAAAGGGGAAAGAAACTATTATTTAAAGGGTTAATAGTCTAGTTGCTTTTCAAATATTTTCTGAAGGCAGTTTAGCAGGGGAAGAGTGATTTATACAAACAAATTCTTGGCAGAGAAAGTAGAGAAATATAAAATTATGCAAAGACTGGTTCAGATTAAATGAATTACTGCTGCATATGAATCAGTCTTCTTTCAAGAAGCTATACAGTATGAAATAGACACGGTCTTGTAGTTGATTCGATTTACACTTCCATCTTATTTAAACTATGCCACCTAGAGAATAAAATAATTCAATGCTCTTTATATAAAACACCTTGGCTTAATATTTCACAAAGAGGAACCCTGCTTTTGAATTAAATTATGCCAAAATGGGAGTCTAGGAGAAAAGCAAATTCAGTGTGTGAGATGCTAGCCATTCAACCTGGTAAAAACACTGAGTCTCTGACATTGGATAAATGTTGCAATGTGCATTTTCCTACAACTGGGAAGTGGATTTAGAAACTCTACCAAATCTTTGATAATCATACCACAAAGCAGGCGTATACAGCCATGTTTTCTTGTCGGGGCACCAAGTTTCTGCAGCATTTAGAAAGCCCAGAATCTTTGAATGATGCCACTGTTACTTCACAGATGATACCTAGGAAATAGCCAGAGAGGATGATGATCTCGCATACACACTGATTTGAAAGAAGGCCATACTCTACATTCTCTAGGCCACCATCCATAAATGTGCTAGAAAGCACAGCTTCTCAACCAGGGTTCCAAGGAAGACTGATGCCCTCGGACCTGGAGGTCTGGGTGGGGATTTGCGCAGCTGAGAAACCCAGCGTGGTCTCACCCTATGTGCATTTTATTAGAGCTGCAAATTCCCTCTGAAATGTCATGCAAATATCACCATTGTCCATTTCAGCCATGATATGCCAAAAGTTGGAGGTGGAAGGACAGGATATATTATAGCTGCATACAATGTTAACAGGAGTTTGGAAGAAAACAAAATACAGGGGGATGAGGATTCTGTGACCAAATGAGAATAGTAAACGGTGAGACAAAGTAAGAAGAGATTTCTTCACTACAGGACCTTGAAAAATTCCTTAATATGCTAAAGGAATATGATACTTCTGTATCTCACCAACTTATTTGACAGCACTCGAATTTTAATGGTGTTTCATCAGGATTAAGAATGCATAGGACACAGTCTGAGAAATGCTGCTCTAAGTAGTTAACCTGTGACCTGATGAAGGGGCTTCAATAAGCATTTCAGTTACATCTGAATTATTTTTTAAAAAATAAAAAAGGGGAAATTATTCCAGATGGAGTTCCCAGTGACGTGGACGTTTTATGATACAAAGTACAGAATGGGATCTGGGGAAGAGAGTAAGAATATATTTGGACGGCCTCAATTAATTCTGCCATTTTACTTCTAAAATATTACAGGTGTATTTGTACATTGTTTGTCTGTTTCCTTTTGCTTCATTCAAGGAGTATTTGTGAGTGCCTACTATGTGCCCTAGGCACTGGGGAATCCCATCATCCTTAGAGATAAACAGAGTGGACCACATGGAACTTCCACCCTCAGAAAGAGAAAGACGACAGAAATGTTGATATACAAAATAAACTCAGATGTGAAATTATGTTATGATTTTAAGTGTTATCCATCAACCTGGGTGATGTGACATAGAAGGAAAGACTGGGGGTGACATAGGAGTGGAGTCTGTAACCATGAGACTAAGTCAGCCAAGCAAAGATTTGGAAAAAGAGATCTCCCTTACCAGGCAAATGACATGTACAAATGCTTTGAGATAGAAATGAGTTTGTGGGGAAGAGTAACAGAACAACCACAACTGGAGCACCTCCTAAGAGGGAGAAAGTGGCAAAAGATGAGCCTGGAGACCCAGGGAGGGAATGGATCACGTGGGACCACAGTAAGGAATGTGGATGTTCATCTAAGGAAGAGGACTCAGCACTTTTTAGCAGGAAAAGGCACTGACATGATTTCTGTTGTTAAAAACAGGTGCTGCTATGTGGGAAACAGCAATAGGAAAAGCTAAAGAAATGCAGCCGTAATTCACACCTAAATATGGTAGGTTACCTCCTCAAACCTCAGGGCCTAAAAGTCCAAATCCTGGAGGGATGAGTCAAACGTGATATTCACCCAGCTAAGAACCAGATGTTCTGTCACACAGGGACACTGCACTATCTGTCACACAGGGACACTGCACTATCTGTCAGAGGAGATACAGTCATTCCAAAGAAGCGATGCAAAACAAAACAAAACACATTTGCTTTCATATTATTTTGTCTAGGGCATCATTTATTCTCAACAACCTTCTGTTGAATCTTAACTGAAAGGAAAAAACAAAAGAACTTGAGGATAAAACTTTTTAAACTACATAAGCATTATTCCTCTAGTAGAACCCAACTGTGTATCGAAGACAATTATTTTTTAAAATAGTAAGGCTTTACCTTGATTCTTAGTCAATACCCATATAACATTGCCTCACAAAATGATAACTTACCATGTTTAATAACCCCTGAGATTTTAAAAAGAAAAACACAGCATACAGTAAAACCTGATTAATTCTGACCCTATTAAAAAAATGGGATTTTGTAAAAATTTGGACCTGGGTAATCTGCAACTGTATTCTGCTTTATCCAATTTTTTCAAATTCTGTTCCACAAACTAGTGATTAACAAACAATGGCAGGGAGGACAGTATTCAATCTGAAGAGAACAAACTATACAGAAATATATTTATACAGAACCAACACACTCATTACAAACTGCTTATCTACTCATTCTTGCAGGCCACCTAAAGATTTCTATCACACTGTTGGCCTACTTTGAGGTTGCTTACATCTGTGTATCAGAAAACAAATGTATTCATTTAAAAATATTTCCTAGTTGAAATTTTCAGTAAGGCTAGCTAGCCTTTGAGGTTGGTTCAAATCACAGCAATCAGTGTGTTCTAACATTCCACCATTATGCACAATAGATAATAAAAACCCAGCATATTCTATTTGGTCACTTGCAGACCTCCAGTTATTCAGGTTTAGAAATGATGCTGAATCTAATTCAGAGGAGATTCCTTGAGCAGACCTGTGCCTGTCCTCTCTGGGAACCCATCTTTGAGGCTCCCATCACAAATAAAAGTAAACTCCACCTCCCGACCTTTTCAGCTGTTCCAGGAACGCAGCCGTAACCAGAGTCTCCTGAGACAACCTCTGAGTCAGTCTACTGTAAATACAGTACTGCATTCTAAGCAGCAGACTGGACTAGATTTTAAAACAAGTGGTTCGCAATAAAAGACAGCAACACAAAAATCACCATATAATGCAATCCTGCTAGCGTTGATCTTCAGTTATACAGTAGTACAGGATGATTTAATTAAATAAGAAATGCTGGATTATTTTCTTTCTGTTGCCAAACACTTTGGGACCTCATGTTCATTAAAAATTAAAACTTGGCCACATATACCAAGAATCTAATTACATTTCTCAACATCTGTCTTTCATTCCAGGCCAAAAGAAAATAATATTTACAGAAGAGCAGATTGAGACAAAATATACTGCTGTCTTTTCATCTAGTTGAAAGGTGAACATCTCCATTGCATAAGTTGCCTTTTAGGTGGTGTATCAGTTAGGAATGCTTTTGGCTGCAAATAAGAGAATCCTTAAATAACAGTGGCTTCAATAATTAGTAGTTTATTTTTCGTCTAGAAATCTGGAGGGAGGTGGCCCCTGGGGGTGATTCAGCTATTCAACAATGCTGACAAGGACACAGCTCTCTCCTATTTTACCATCCTCAGCATGTGAATTTTCTTCTTCAAGCCTGTCACCTCACTGTTACAAGACGGCTGCTACATTTCCAAGCAACATATCCTCATTGAAAGCAGGAAACAAGAGAGACAGAGGCAAAAGGATTTATCTTCATGGGTGTCTGTCATTTTTATTCAGGGAGGAAATCTCTCCCATTTCCCCTTAAGCCTTGTTGGCCAGAGTTAAGTCACATGCACAATTCTACACCAATCACTGCTGAAGCAGAATGGGATGACCAGACTGGCTTAGACCAATCATGATTCATCAAGGATGACTGGGTCACACCTTCTTTGCCTGAGACCAAGTAATTGTGCTGACTAAACACAAAATTGGGGTTCTCTTAGCAGGAACAAGGGGGAGATTGGTGCTGGGTAGGCAATGAAAGTTGTTTATGCCACAAGTGTTTCATAGACTTGGAAGGATGTATGAAGAACCCCATAAAACATGGCCATTAAAGAAGAAAAACAATAGTATGTCTTCTGTTTCCTGTAAAACATGAATACTGTAGGAAGCTGAAATGGGTCAGAGCTATAAAAGAGGATGGGTTATTGTCTAACTCTCCTCCCTGGATTTTCTGGGGTGTGTTCTTAATAAGAGAGATGGTCATCTCCATATCAAGTTTTACCATATCCTCTGCAAAGAAGCAGGATGAAAGCAAACCACCTCTGGAAATAACTTCCCGTCCCCAAACGCAGTGATTGGATACTCAAAGGGTAACAAAAGTACAACAGGTATTTCATCCACTTTACCTGGAAGGTGATTTAAATGTCCATTTTAAATGCACAACACATACCCCAGTGATATAACAAGTAGTATACAAAGAAAAGGTGAAACTTCTAAATACGCTTGGAGGAAATCTGTCCTCAGAATGTTAGAGCTCCAAAGGAAATATAAGGATGCTTGTTTGCCAAGTCAGACACACATACAAGTAATTTCCATGTTATAGCTAAAACCACCATCACACAGCCAATCTTAAAATTTGGCTGCAGTCTGGCTAAAACTGAATTCTAGCAGCATATAAAGAAATTTACATTATCATGCATAAATTAGCAATTTTTAGTGCTTTAAATAGTAAATGGTACTTCTTAAAACTCAGCCAATAAGCAAACTGTGCATATTTATCCCCAGGAATCAAGGACTAAGATGAACACTGAATGTTGATAGTCGCCAAAATTGGAACGTAAGGTGTAATCTCTATTCTTGCTAAGTTTTATAAGCACAGGGCAGAATGAGTCTTCAAATTTTAGAACCGGCCAAATATAATAGTGTTATCAGTGATTATCTGGGGTTCAGATATCATGTTCAGATGATAATAAAATGTCACAATTAAACAATTCTATTATACGTTGTGGAAATTTTTCCCATTCAAGTTACTTTGCTTCCTAGTAGAAAATAACCATGTAAATCAATTAAGCAAAATATCTCTTGCCAACCTGTTCAGGAGTGAAAGGAATTCAGTCTTGGTGTAAAGATAAAGCCCAGAAATCTGAGACAACAGAATACAGAGAAGAAAAGCTCCTGCCTTTCTTTTCATTGTCTGTATGGTATAATTACAGTCCAGTTCTCTGGCACTTAGCAGTCAAACAAAACACACACGCAGGCGGTATCTGGCCACTCCGATTTAAGAGACACAAAAACTTGCAAATACTTTGTACATACGCACTTCTTACTTGATTGATTCCTAGGGAGGCTACTAAACAACACCTAGAGGAGAATCTAATTTTCATCCCAATTCTCACATCTCCAAGAACTCTCTGCATCCCCAGAATTTTCCATGCAAGAAAGACAGAGAGAAGAAAAGGTTTCTGAATTATTCCAAACCAGTATCCCTGCCCCAGACTCTAACATTAAGTTGCTCTCTACTGCCTTCTAAAGGAGCTCAATATTACAGCAGGAAAAGACCAGACTGCTAAAGCTTTCACATCATCCATCACACACCTATTATTCACTTTATTTCTGATGACTTAAAAACAAGAATGTGAAATTGATTTAAAATGAGGATTTCTTCAGTATAACACTCAAAACTCTTCTGAGACTTAGGTTTTTCCATTTTGACTACCATGAGGAATTCATGCAAAAATCTTGCCCCAGACTGTATATCATGTTTAAGCATAAGTAATCCATTACCCAATCCCCCCAGGTCTGATCCAATTCCTGGAGTTTACACATCCACTAAACGAAGGTGCTAGACTGTACATGCTCTATAAGAAGTGTCTCTAAGTTCTAAAAAACTATGACTCAGTGATTCTTTTTTTGAATTTAATTGCATTTTATTGAAGTACAGTTGATTTACAGTATCATGTTAGTTTCAGGTATACAGCACAGTGATTCAGTTATACATATATATACATACGTGTGTGTGTGTGTGTGTGTGTGTGTGTGTGTGTGTGTGTGTTTATATATTTTCTTTTTCAGATTCTTTTCCCTTTAGGTTAGTATAAAGTATTGAGTATAGTCCCCTGTGCTATACAGTAAGTCCTTGTTGGTTATCTATTTTATATACAGTAGTTTGTATGTATTAATCCCCACCAACTAATTTATCCTCGCCCCTTTTTCCCCTCTGGTAACCATAAGTTTGTTTTCTATGTCTGCGGGTCTATTTCTTTTTTGTAAATAAGTTCATTTGTATCATTTTTTTAGATTCTACATATAAGCGATATCATATGATATGTCACTCTCTGTCTGGCTTCCTTAGTATGATGATCTCTAGGTCCATCCATGCTGCTGCAAATGGCATTATTTCATTCTTTTTTATGGTGACTCAGTGATTCTTGAATGCACTGATGAGAAACTCAAATGAGAGAAATAAGCTGAATATAAAACATGAGGGAATTGGTGAGGGCTGTGACAAACTGGAGCACTCGTGCCCCTTAAAGGGGTAACGATCTACTCAGATCTTGCTGATTATGTGGGCTCAGGGTTACAAAAGCACCTAATTATTTTTAAAGAAAAGCCCCCCAAAATGTATATAAAATCTCCATAATTTTGACGTTTAAATTACCACAAAACACTATACTGAGGGAAGGAAATCACAACAGATTGGATTTCGCCCACCAGAGCAGGCATCTCTGCTGTAAGATCATCTGTCGATGGCAACTGCACGCCAAGAGACAAACCAGACAAGGAAAACTCATCCATCTCTCCTACAATGAGATTCATTCTATCAAAAAACCATCTGGTTAATAGAGACAGATGTAGCAGATGTGGTAACTTGAAGACTGCTTAAATCTTCCTTGGGTGTTTCATGTTAATTTTGAAACAAAGTAGCTTTATATGGCAAATTAAAAGCATAAATAAATCACTCCCATAGTCTGGACTATTTCTTCCCCTGCTGGCTCAGTCCAAAAGCTCAGAGGACAGAGAGTCAGATGGATACACCCAAGAAGGAAGTGGAAGAACAGCCTTAACATTTGCAGGAGGCCATGTCACCACTGCTGTTAGGAATCCTCTCCCAGGGAAGGGCAATGCAGGTCTGCTAAAACATAAAAGTTCCAGTCTTAACCCCTACTGTTAACTTTTCCACATCTTGGGTCTGATTTAAACTTCAGTCTACTCTACCTATCGGCATAATGGCCCTTCCTCACTTCCATTTATCCTTTTCAAAAATGAGTGCAGACTCCCAGTCCATTTTTTCCAGAGCTGACAGATCAAGGCATGGAGAAGAGATTTAGCAAATGAGGATGAGTTGGCGAGATGCCAACTCGTTTTCATTTGCAGGTTAAATACACTGTCTTATCTATATAACCTTTACTATCGTTAGTCAAATCTCTATTTCAGCAAGCAGCGCTGAAGTCTCCTTGGTGACTGTTCCCAACTCAAATGTATGACCTTTGAAGATTCCTGAAGGAAGCAGAGTCGCTAAAATTTAATAAAAAGACCCAATGTCTCCAAATATATTTATGCATTTACCAGAAATTCCCAGGGGGCCTAAATCCAGTATCATATCTGGATTAACAGCTCTGGAAAAAAGAGACAGACTAAGCAAGTGAAAAAGAGACAGAGAGTGAGCGAGAGAACAAACCCTAAAATTATCCTACTAACTACTGTATAATAATTCACATGAGAGTTTCTCTCTACATATTAAAGAATGTGTGATCCTGTACATACGGTTAAGTTACTTATTTTTATCAATCATTTAAAAATAAATTATTCCTGAAGGAGATACAAAGTGAAATTTAAAGAAATGGATGGATGACATCCATTTAAAGAAAATGGATGTCATTTAATCTCCAAAGATTTCTTCAGATCCCTATTAGAATTGTGCTCCATTCCTAGCATTTAATTTTTCCCTTGAAAATGAATGTATGAGAGCCATGCAGATGGCTTCGTTTACAATTTCACTGTATTGATTGCTGTCTGCAAGTGTTCTAATAGGCAAATGAAAGCAGTATTTACGTATTGTTTCGGTCTCTCGTTTTAAAAGTAGGTAAGGCCCATTTTTTTAAGTATATATTTTTAAAGACAGGAGGTCAATAGAAAATATAAATGTTGCAAGTGACACCTAAGTTTATGTAAGACAGGAACCCAGGGGCCACTAAGTGGAATCGGTGGGATTCCGTAGACTTGCTGCATCATGGGGAGATTATAAATCAGAATAATCAGGCACGTTGTCAACCTGAAGACGCTACTCGTGCTCAGACAGCACTGAATTCATTATCCATAGCCCTTGCTGTGGATCGTTCCGAATCAGCGGCAACTCTCTAAGCTGCTGTAGAAATACAACTCCCAGGCCCCAGAGCAGCAAATCAATAGTGATTATTATCAACACCCTACTAAAGAGCAAAATAAAGGCAACATGTAGTGACCAAGGAGCTCCACAATTAAAGATCTCTCCTCCGCTAATTCTCATTTAAAACTAAAGAAATTAGACATTTCAATACAAACAGTTTAAGAATAACTGCCACCATCCATTAAACTTATACAGACCATGCCAGGCACCATGCCAATCACGTTACAGGCACCGCGTCAGTAAATCCTGAGGAAGTCTTTGTGAGGCTGCCGTTTTTATCCCCATAGTCAGAGCTCATGGACACCCATGGAGATAGACAGCCTGGTCAGGTTCACCCCACCAGTGAGTCAACCTGAGCTGTAGCCCAAACCCAAGACTCTACCTCCAAAGCCACATATCTTACCTAAGATGCTCCAACAACTAAAACTCCTAGACACAGACTTTTCAGGAATAACACAGATATTTGTTAAAGAGAATTCAGAGAGGAAATGGTTGGTTATCCACCCCTCATTCTCTGTTCCCATCACTCGATTCTCCTGTGGTTTTCTATGGGTCTCGCTACAAAAGGACTCTCACTCTGTCACTGGATCTCAAACCCATAAGAAAAGTTTCAAGAAACAGCAGCAGACACAGCTATTTGGGATTTGCCAGTGGTTATTTCTAGATGAATAAAGCTCCAGGGGCCAAGAATAGAGCCCCCATTTAACGGAATACTATTAATTTCAAAGACAACATCATTCACCAAATATTACAAATACCTATGTTCTTACCTGCCAGAACTGATTGTTAATATTGTCTACTTCAAGCCTTTTAAAATGGACGGATGGGTGGATGAGTGGATGGCTGGCTGGCTGCCTGGGCAAAGAGCTAGACAGAAAGACAGGTCGGCTTCAAAATTAATGATAAAAGCAACTTCTTCAGGTAAGGGACAAGTCAATCTTTGGAACTAATTTATTTATTGCAATATGCCTTGAATTAGAACTCAACAATATGGTAGTCACTAAGACTCCTATGGGGCACAAGACAATGGTATAATATTGCTCCAAGTGTTCCAATAGAGACAAGCAGAGAGTATTATGGGGACCTAGCAAGAGGGAGCTAAATCCCTGTCCTACAGACACCAGGGGTGCCTTCCTTCAGAGGTGGCAAATGTCTACAGCAGCAGGTGAGTGACATCAATGAGCTGTGGGGCCTGAAAGCCTGGTATTAAGGGATTCAGCCACTCCTCACTCACAACCAACTGCCCCCACCTACTGCCAGCCCTTCCAACCCTGCTGAAAGCAGGAAATAAAGGCTTTCAGTGAGTACGTAGCCAGGGCCAGGTCACAAAGGCCCAGGTAGGTCATGTCAAATTAGAACCAATGGACAGGTTTCAAACAAGGAAGTGAGGTCATCAGATTGTACTTCATCAGCATCACTCCAGCTACCTGTGGTAAGGAGGTCAGAGGGGGTGATGATAGGGAAGGTCTAAAGTTTCACTTCAGGGATTACTGAAAACACATACCCACCCACACATACCATTAGCCTATGAAACCAGCCTCATTACGCCTCCTAAAATTAGATTCTGTATTCCTTTACAATTTTCTAACTTAAAAAGAAAGACTCAGGGTAAACAAGAGTGCTTTCAAAAGTTCTCCAGTTTTCTTTTCCACTTTGTGCCAATGGCTTCAGGCCACAGCTTCTCACTACGGTCCCAAAGTGTTTAAATCGCGGGTTTACAATGAAACGAGCAATGATCAATGATCCTCTCCACGGCCTCCAAGAAGACTTATAATGGTTTTCTTGTGCTAGTTTAACCAAAGCCTCTGATAGGAAAGTATACTCAGTACACACACGTACCTCTGTGTATACACACACACACCAAACCGGCAACCCATATTCACATTTCTGCCAGGAAACACCATGGATCACCTTCCACTGGGTGTGCCTTTTAGGTTTTTATGATCACGCACTGACGACGACACTAATGACTGATAATAACACTAATAATATTTTCTGAGGGCCAGACATTACACAAGATACATTTCGTACATGACCCTAATATGTAATCCTCACCTGAATCCTAGGAGGTTAGTGCAATTACCATCCCCACTGTACAGGGACAGAGAGCAATGCTTAGACAGGTTAATGACCTGGCCGACAGGTTACCCACCCAGTAAATTAAGATGCTGAGATCTGAACCTGGAGAGCCTGACTCCAACCCGGGTATTTCTCAAAGCCACACCCACCGTATGAAGTACAAGAACAACAGAGACTGATCTACAAAGGCTTCTGTTGTTATGTGTCAATAACAAAAACAATAGCAACAACAGGCATGACTTATGGGGCACCAGGGACCATGTCAAACATTTTACATAATCTCATTTAATTTTAAGAGATGATTCTCAGAATCCCTACACTCATGTTTTGAGACAATGCATGCATTTTTCTTTTTCCTTTTACAAAAATCCAACACCCCCCAGAACACGTTTCTCATTCAATAATTCCTTTTCTACAGAGAGCAAATAAGGGCTTTCAACCCTGACGCATCAGAATGTGACGTGGGGCTGCACCAGGAATTTGTCCAAACTTTGGTAAATTCTATGGTTTCTGAGCCACTCTGTCCTCATCCATGAAATGAAGGTTCCAGGCTTTTTTCTAGAACTCTTCAGAGGATGACTGAAGAGTTCTTATTATTTTAACAAAATAAAATACCACATGCGAGTGAATGTGTGTGTGCAATGCCTGGGACCTGGCAGGATAAGTGCCCAGCAGGGGGCCATGTTCTTATTCAAGCGAAGACCTGCAACCAAACTGCCTCCTGTGTTCTCACCCTTTTAATGAATTCCATTCTGTACAAATTGTCCTTAGATTCATTATCAGACTTCCCCTGGATTCTGCTGAGTTGGTAAACTTCTCTGTCCCTGCATCTACAAAACCCTATAACATTTGTCATACAATCAATACAGAAAACAGACTTAAGAAGCTGCTGTTAATTGAGGAAACCTGCTGATCGACAATATGTCTTGGAAATGTTTGTAAACAAACTCTGAAACATCTGCCCACAAACAAGCCTGAAAACAAACACAAAATTTAGCTTTTGAAGGGGGTAAATAGAATGTAGGGTAAAATAAGCCCTATCTTGTCGATCTATGGAAAGAAGAAACCTATCTGCTTTCTATCTACAAAATTATCTGCACAGAGTCCGAATGCTAGATACTCATAAGAACACAAACAGGAGTCATGATCACCGCTCTAATTTTCCTGAGATCACGTGTTAAAATAAATATCTTTGTTCCCATGGTGATAATATTCATAGCCTAGTGTAAAAAAGTTCCACCCTCTCAAAATCCGTTCATTCATTCAACTGTATATGAAGTTCCTACTGTGTGCCTGGTACCATTATACACAATGAGGAGACAGTCAAGAAGATCCCGAAGAGTTTGTCCATCCAGTTATTCATACTCCACCATCTCACTTCTAAGTCAACCAAGAAAAATGTTTCTGAAGTAAACCTAGTTTCTGCCACTATTTTAAAACGCTAAAAAACATTTCCACTACTTTCATTAAGGCTTTTGTGAAAAATGAGTATTTTTCCCCTGTCCCTAGGGGAAGAAAACTCTCATTTTCTTCTGTTGGTTCTCTAATCTTGAGTGGGATAGATTTTAGTAGAAGAAAAGAAACTCTGGGGAGAATTTATTTACACACAGGAAAGATACATATTCACCAAGATTCCATTATTGTGCGCAAGCTTTATCCTTCTACTTCTTTTTTTTATTAATTTATTTATTTTTGGCTCTGTTGGGTTTTCGTTGCTGCACGTGGGCTTTCTCTAGTTGCAGTGAGTGGGGGCTACTCTTCCTTGCAGTGCGCAGGCTTCTCATTGCAGTGGCTTCTCTTGTTGCGGAGCATGGGCTCTAGGCATGCAGGCTTCAGTAGTTGCGGCACGCAGGTTCAGTAGTTGTGGCTCACAAGGTCTAGAGCACAGGCTCAGTAGTTGTGGCACAGGGGCTTAGCTGCTCCGTGGCATGTGGGATCTTTCCAGACCAGGGCTCAAACCCATGTCCCCTGCATTGGCAGGCGGATTCTTAATCACTGCGCCACCAGGGAAGTCCCTTCTACTTCTTAAAAAATGAGACTTCACCCTCCTTCATTAGAATTCTAGTAAGGGGATGCACTTGAGTTTTGTGGGGGTTTTTTTTTTAACAACTCTTTGAAATTGTTCATTATATTACAAATCAGTTTTGAGGAGAGGCCAAAAGCATCCTGAGTATCCAGTGACAGAGAAAAGAAGGAGAGCTAACTTTGTTTTGTCTGTCTGTTTGTTTGTTTGTTTGTTGGCTACAACGCGCAGCTTGTGAGATTTTAGTTCCCTGACCAGGGATTGAACCCTAGCCCTTGGCAGAGAGACCTCAGAGTCCTAACCATGGGACAGCCAGGGAAGTCCCAGGAGAGCTAACTTTGGAAAACACTTACAATAGTTTGTTCATGGGCAGGTTACCTGCACTTAGTTTTCAAGTGTCTTAATTAAACAACCTGCATCAGAGAATTTCAGACCAGAGGAAGGCGACAGAATCATAGACCATCCAGCCCACTGTCTCCCAAAATACACCCCACAGAACTAGTTTGCATGGGTCAGATGATGGGACTCTGCTGGTCAGACTTGACTGGTCAAACCCTCTGGGCTCAGAGGGCCCAGAAGAATGACTGGCATACAGTGAGTGCTCAAGAACTACATGCTGAATGAATGAAATGGACGAGTCAGCGTAACCAGGAATGGGATGAATGGCACTTGGTCTTGAATGAATGTGACTGATTAGGACAAAATCTTACGTAGTTGATAGTATGGATGCAAAGGCTCCAAAGATACGGAAAAAATACTTATAAAAGAACATTAAATCAGAGAAAGTAGATGTAGAATTTACTGTACTACAGGAGTTTAACTTCAGTAATAAGAACGACTATCAGGAAACATGTTAACAATATAAAAAGCAAGAAAAATGTGCCCAGGTATTAACAGTGAAATCTCTGAGGGGTAGGACTATGGCTGATTTATTTTTTAACGTCTTAAAAATTGTGATAAAAATGTGTGTCTTTGTGTGTGTGTGTGTCTTTGTGTGTGTGTAAAAAACCATTAAATTCGCCATTTTTAAGTATATAATTGAGTGGCATTAACTATACTCAAAATGTTGTGCACCCATCACTACTATCTATTTCCAAAACTTTTTCAATCATATCTCAGTAAGACTGGAGGGAAAAAACTTAGTCACCACCTCAAACAAAAATTCTGTAATTATTAAGCAATAATTCGAATTCCCTCCTCCCACCCCTGGTACCGTCTAGTCCACTTTCTGTCTCTATGAATTCTAAAGAATTCATTTAAGTGGATCATCTAATACTGGTCCCTTTGTGTCTGGCTTATTTCAATTAGCATAATGGTTTCAAGCTTCCTCTTCAACTGATATTTTTTAAAAATTTATATTTGTATATTTGAATTTTTTTTTAGAGTGGAAATATTATATACAGGAAATCATCAGGCTTTGTGGCTTAATAATGAGTAATAAACAGGGAAGCAGAAGAGAAAAGGGAAGTCACCCCAAGCAGTAAGAATACAGCAGGCACGGGGCAGACGATAGACAGTCTCCACAACGATGTGGGGACTGGTGCTCCTGGAGCGGTGGTCAGTAATCAGCCTAACACAGAGCAGATGCAAGCCAGAGTGCCCTACAGAGCCCTTACCTCCAGATCCACTCCACTGACAAAAGCACAGAGCATATTACTTACAGCTGAAGTCCTAATTTTGTAGGCGAGTGTATTTCGCATGATTTGGCAGGTTACAAACGAACAGAAGAAGACAGCATCTGTCAGGTTCCTTAGGAAACCAGGCAGAACGAAATATAATTCCTTACCTGAAAAACATAAACACATAACACATATTAAAATTCAATTGGTATAACTGTATGTCTTTCTTAGTCGTTTAAGCCACATGTTTAATCAATTATTTTTCTTCTCATGGAAGGCTGGCAATGACAAGGGGATACTGAAATCTTAATTCAAAGCACATTGTTCCCACAAATTCAAGATTGTTTTGATGGAAACATTCCCATCTACGAGGTATATTTGATAAGTGTTCCTAACACAAATATATGAAACCACTGCATCAAACATAACTCAGAGCTGGCAGCAAGTATTAACAGGGCAATTAGTCATTTCCGGGACACGATAATCACATCATCAAATGAACCCTCCATTCGCACTCGAAATCCCATCTAACCCCTGAATTCACCCATTCACTAGTTGAATATCCATCCATTCACTCAGCACAACATTTATTGAACACAAACTATGTCCACTGATGATCCACAGAGAAAAAGCAGGATACCAGCCATCAAGGACTTTAGATGCTAATCGAGAAATAAATGATGTTCAAGCCTCTTCCCTCTTTCCTAGTAAATTCCTAAAAAATAACTGTATTCGTTCTTACTTCTTCTGCCTAGTCAATCATTGGTGCAGTATATATAATCAGAACATGTGTGCTAGGAATACACAACAGTGAACAAAAGCCCCAGTCCCTGCCCTCAGGGGCCTTATAGTCTAGTAGCAAATACAGATGTTCTAATATAAGTGTGTGTGATGGAATGGTAGAACACGGAGATGTAGTATGAGGTGAGAGAAGACCTCTTTGATGACACACATCTAAACTGAGACCTAAAGAATTAACAGGACTTAAAGGAAGCATCATTTAGGTGGATAGAAGTGGTTCTCAAAGTGTGATCAGGGGACCCATGAGAATTCCTAAGATCCCTTCAGAGGATCTATAAGCTCAAACCCATTTCCTAATAATACTAACACGTTTATGCCCTTTACACTTCCACTTTTTTCAGAAGTATACAGCGGTGTTTTCCAGAGGCTATGTAACTAGTGGCATCACAAGAGAATGAAGGCAGAAGCAATTATGAGACACCGTCTTCTATTAAATCAGACCAGAAAGAGATTGGCAAAAATATAAAGGAATGTTATATTTTTTTAATTTCTCAGTTTCAACTTCTATAAAGGTGACTACATAAGAAACAAGGCCTTTCTGAATTCGCAAATGTATTTATGAGTTGAAAGGAGTAAACTATGGACTTCAATTAAATAATATATTGATATTGGTTCATCAATGGTAACAAAAATATACAACACATGAGGTTATTAATAAGAGAAACTATGGGTGAAGGGGAAAAGGATACTGGGAACTCTATATATTTTCTGTGCAATTTTTCTGTAAACCCAAAGCTGCTCTTAAAAACTAAAGTCTACTGAAAAGAGAGAGACTTACACCATATACAAAAATAAACTAAAAATGAATAAAAGACCTAAATGTAATACTGGAAGTCATAAAACTCCTAGAAGAGTAACATAGGCAGAACAAACACTCTTTGACATAAATTGTAGCATTTTTTTTTTATCTGTCTCCTAAGGCAAAGGAAAGAAAAACAAAAATAAACAAATGGGACCTAATTAAACTTAAAAGCTTTGGCACAGCAAAGGATGTCACAGGCAAAACAAAAAGACAACCTACGGAATGGGAGAAAACATTTGCAAATGCTATGACCGATAAGGAGTTAATATTCAAAATATATAAACAGCTCATACAACTCAATATCAAAAAGACAAACAACCTGATTAAAAAGTGGACAGAAGACCTAAATAGACATTTTTCCAAAGAAGACATACAGATGGCCAACAGGCATATGAAAAGATGCTCAACACCATTAATCATCAGAGAAATGCAAATCAAAACTACAATGAGATGTCAGCTCACACCTGTCAGAATGACTATCATCAAAAGACCACAAATAACAAATGCTGGAGAGGGTGTGGAGAAAAGGGAACCCCTGTGCACTGTTGGTGGGAATGTAAATTGGTGCAGCCACTATGGAGAACAGTATGGAGGTTCTTCAGAAAACTAAAAATAGAATTACCATATGATCCAGTAATTCCACTGCTGGGTATATATCTAAAGAAAACAAAAACACTAATTTGGAAATATACGTGAACCCTAATGTTCACAGCAGCATTATTTACAATAGACAAGATACGGAAACAACATAACTTTTCATCAACAGATGAACAGATAAAGAAGATGTTACACACACACATATACACACATGTACACACATTCTATAGAATATTACTCATCCATTAAAAAAATGGAATTTCGCCATTTGCAACAACGTGGATGGACCTAGAGGATATTATGCTCAGTGAAGTAAGTCAGAGAAAGACAATTACTGTATGTTATCAAAATAAAACAAACTAGTGAATATAACAAAAAAGAAACAGACTCACAGATACAGAAAACAAACTAGAGGTTACCAGCAGGGAGAGGAAAGGGGGAAGGGGAAAGACAGGGGTAGAGGACTTATCGATAGAAACTATTATGCATAAAATAGATAAGCAACAAGGACTGGGACTTCCCTGGTGGTGCAGTGGTTAAGAATCCGCTTGCCAATGCAGGGGACACGGGTTCCATCCCTGGTGTGGGAAGATCCCACATGCTTACTACTGAGCTTACTAAGCCCGAGTGCCAAAACTACTGAGCCTGCACTCTCGAGCCCGCGAGCCACAACTACTGAGCCCTCGTGCCACAACTACTGAAGCCCACGCACCTAGAGCCCGTGCTCCGCAAAGAGAAGCCACCGCAATGAGAAGGCCAAGCACCGCAACGAAGAGTAGCCCCCGCTCGCCGCAACTAGAGAAAAGCCCGCGCACAGCAACGAAGACCCAACGCAGCCAAAAAAAAAAAAAAAGATAAACAAGGACATATTGTACAGTACAGGGAATGGAGTCAGTATTTTATCATAACAATAAATGGAGTATAATCTATAAACATTTGAATCACTATGTTGTACCCCTGAAACTAATATTGTAAATCAATTATACTTTAAACAAGAAAGCTGTGGGGGAGATAAAGAGTGCTGAGATCAAAAGGTGTGAGAACCACTGACCTATAAAAAAGCAGAATTGAAGCTACTGAAGGAGATGGACAGAGAAACCTATGAGGAGAGTGTTAGGCAACGAGGATGAGAGAAGATGGTAACTAGAACTAAGGTGTGGCTCTAAAGAAAGCTGTCAGACAAGATAAATGCTTCCTGGAGGAGATGTTGTCAAAAACGATGCCTGGTTGACAAGTAGTATTTGGCCACGCTAGGAATAAGGGATGAAAGGCACAACAGTGTTGACACTGTGGAGACCACATGTGCAAAAAGGCAGAAGCAACTCAGGATCTCAAAGCAGTCCTGGGAAAGGGGGCTAAACCAGAGGCTGGAGAAGACAGAGGAGTGATGACAGTGTTCATGATGGCAGCCTCAACTAGGCCAGGCAGCAGCTGCTTGAGAGAAGAAGAGCGCTTCAGAGATATTTTGGAATAGCATTGATGGGACTCTGGGAGTGACAAGATGCACAGAATTAAACAGAGGAACACAGCACAAACAGCCAATTCTCTATAGTGGAAGAGCTAATGGGTGTCTAAGACTTGGTCACACACCAGTGGAAGGCAGTCAGTGGCGGCCAGCAAACCCTAGCAAAGGTAGTGATGAAGATGAAAGAAAACCCAATGCCTGGAAGTGCCTGATAAATGTGATTAGTAATAGCGGTTGTAACGACTATTATTGGAGCTCTCCTTATAACTGAACATCAGGACAAATAAAGATGAATCTGATTCTGTTCTATGTAAAACGTGATCAAAATCAGCTGTTAAACTGTGCTGTGGGCTAGTCATCTATTATGTGAGTAAGGTTGAAAGTTATATTCAGGTAGATATTACAGAATCAAATGTGGGCCAAGCAAACAAAGGGGAGGCCTCCAGCTATTTTCTGGAACCTTTATTTTAAAATACATGGATTGTTTGGGCCTCCTCACGCAAGGTCCAGGTGATACAGACAGAGCATCCTCTCTCCACCTGCTTAATAACCCTGGGGGGAGGATTTAAAGTCAAAATAATGATGCAATGGAAAAAGGGTCAGGAAGCCTGCACCACAAATGAGGAAAATCCAGCCTCCTGGAGGGCAAGGCTCTGGTGAAGGGCAAGCAGAGCAGGATGGGGTCCAGTCATTGCTGAAGCTTAGATACACGCCACAAATTAAAATCAGAAGGCTAAAGCCCGCAGGCAAACACGAGAACAAGATGAGTGGGTAATCAGTAAAATGATGGCTGGGGACCATAAAGCAAGAAACTGTAATTCTGCAAAGCATGCTGATGGAGACGGGGACAGAAATCTGGAGAGCCTATTGATAAAATGAGTTCATCAGGGAGTATCCATGTCACAGAGGGGTTGGGATAATAGGATTTTATAAAAGTGATGAGAAACGGGGATTTATAACCAGAAAGGTAAGAAAGGGATCTTTAATATTGCTTCTCATGTAGAGATGCGTCTCCCTCTAAGACAAAATCTGGCATTAACAATCAAATTAACAAATGGGCCTTCCCTGGTGGCGCAGTGGTTGAGAGTCCGCCTGCTGATGCAGGGGACACGGGTTCGTGCCCCGGTCCAGGAAGATCCCACATGCCACGGAGCGGCTGAGCCCGTGAGCCATGGCCGCTGAGCCTGCGTGTCTGGAGCCTGTGCTCCGCCACGGGAGAGGCCACAACAGTGAGAGTCCCGCGTACCGCAAAAAAAAAAAAAAAAATTAACAAATGAAATGAATGAAGAGGATGAACTCATAAATTTTATAAAAGACTCACAACACAGGTCCTCTAAATTGTGATCTATTTAACAAATGCTGGTTTATACACAGTTGGGAAACCTATTCAATGTCATTAGCAACTCTGAGAATCAGACTTAAGTTCAAAATTTACTATGTAGATTAGACTTTCCCCAAATGTGGCAAATGGACAGCCTAGCTGTCTCTCACTTGAGATATTTCTGGAAAATGCACACTTCAGGGCCCCAATTCAGATCCATTTCACTGGAATCCTTGGGTCACAGGAATGTGAAATTTCCACAAGCTCCCCTAAGGACTTTTACAAACACTGAAATTTGAAAGCCACCAGGGGAAAGCAAGTACATCTCGAAGGAAGGGCTTTTACATACTCAACTGTTCTCAATCAACACAAGAAATAAAGTAATACTTGGAATTTTTGGAGCTGAAGAAAGAATTTTGCAACAGGAGGTGTCTTTGGATATTGAAATGAGTTACCTAAGAAGACGCAGCTTGTAAAAATCTCTGAACCTTCCTTTATATAGGATGCAGTCAGAACGAAATAGTGAATATAACAAAAAAGAAAAAGAGTCACAGATACAGACAACAAACTAGTGGTTGCCAGTGAGGAGAGGAAGCAGGGAGGGATAGGGGTAGAGGATTAAGAGATAGAAACTACTATGTATAAAATAAATAAATAAGCTACCAGGGTATATTGTACAGCAGAGGGAATATAGCCAATGTTTTATAATAAGTATAAATGGAGTATAACTTTTAAAAATTGTGAATCACTATATTGTACATCTGAAACATGTAATACTGTAGATCAACTATACCTCCCCCCAAAATGACTCAATGCTAGTTTTAAAAAAAAAAAAAGATGCAGTGGGCAAGTTATTTAACCTCTCAGAGCCTCACTTTCTTCATCTTTAAAATGGGGATAAAAAATAATGTAAATCTGTTAAGAAGACTGACCCAGCTAATACATTTACCATGTGCACATTTACATTTACTATGCCCGGCACAGAGCAAATGCCTGATGGGTATAAGCTATAATTGTTTGGATGAAATATCTGATTAAAATGATATAACTAGTTTCTCATTCAGAAGAGAAGAGTGTCAATTACATTTCTACCCTTAGCGCTGAAAGTCTCTGAAGTACAAGTAAGGATCCTTCAGCTGGCTGCTTCTCACAAAGAAAGAAACAAACTGTCCTGCCCCCTGCTGGGCAACAGGGTATTAACAGAGAGAAAAAGAGAAACGAGAGAGGTCTGCAGCATCAGCGTCAGGCCAGAGAGGTTTCACTGTGTGGAGGGTCAGCTTCAAAGAACAAACAGTGTCTCTCTTTGTCTACTTTCATGTCTCTTTTCAATCCCAGATTATGACGTCACGCTAACCTTTGGAGAAAAGAGCACTGTTCTACACGGTTCTGATAAGCTGCTTCCTAAAAAACACTTCCTAGACACTAGCAGTACTTCTTACCAAGAGGACAAGACGACAATTGTGTCATTTAATAGTGGCCTTAGGAAAGAGACACTGATGACAAAGACAATTTCCAAATATCACTGAAAAATGGTCTTTGTAAGTATCACTGAGTCAAATGTGGACGGTATGTGTGTGCATGTGAATGTGCATACTACATATATTTTGTTCCGTCACTGAAATACATAAGAATTCTACAGTTAAGTTCATGTAACATTTTTATAGCTTAGAAGAAGACATACAATAAAAAGACTTGATCACTAACTAATGTTTAAATTTTCCTTTTTTGTTTCATTGTCTTTTACAAGTACAGAATTCCTTATGGAAGAAATTTTTAAAGGTATTTATCTTTAAAGCTGCTTTTTAACGATACTTAAATGCATCTCTAAGATCTACATTCAAAACTCAGGTTTTGCCCTTATATATGAGGTCAGGCAAGTCACTTAATCTCTTTAAGCTCTAATTTTTGTCTCTAAGACGAAGAAATGCCTACTTAGTTTTCTTGTGAGGCGAAAATGAAATAACGTATAGGAAACTGCTTTACAAACAGTAACCAATCACATAAACGTAACTTAAAGTCAAAATGAATCACGTAATTAATCCAAAACGGTTGCTCTCCACAAAATTTTAGAAATGATCTCCAAAGGTACAACTGCCATTCCAGAGGTATTATTCTTAAAGCACCCAGAACAGCCAAGCTACTAAGGGAATGGTATCATGAAGGCATCTATTTTTGGTTGAGGACAAGGCCTTGATGTGTCCCTGTGTGTTGACAAAGACTCTCTGATTGACCAAACTTTAGTTGGGCTCCTCCAAGCCTTCTTCTTGGCCTTGGCCCTCATTCTGTCTTTGGCCTGCCTAGCCCCATTTTAGCAAAGAATCATACTAAGTCATCTTCCCCACCCTTGATATCTGATTATCTTAACCGGTCTTCAGCTACAATCTTGTTAGCTGACCACATGGATGCAAGCAATTTTTGAATGGACACAATGTCAAACACAACAAGTAAATTAGCTTACCCCCAACATTAGCTATAATCACACTAAATCTTTCTCATTGTTTTTCAAAAGTTCCTCACAGAGAACTTCCTTCTCCTTCCTAACCCATTTGCTATTCACTTGAAATCTAACACATGATGGCTCCTGCTAGAAAACTGTAATTTTTTCCAATTATTTTAAAGCATAAAAGCAAAACTTATATTTCCTACTTATCAATGAGAGACAGAATTTTGATCATTACCACAAAGGGTAAATCAAGCAAATATGCCAGGATCTGATGTAAAAACAATGGCGCATTAAAAATTAATTTCTATCCCTATTCAAGTGACAGCTGCAAGAAGGAAAGAAAAATAAAGAGCTAATTAGTGATGAAATGGAAAAAAATTAACTATTTAAAACGCCTATTAAAGACTTATTAACATTCAGGGCACCTGAAGACATATTCACCCAATTTGATGCTAACTCACTCGTTTTAGTCCTCAGATTTTTAGCCTCATCATCATTTTTCAAGAGTAAGGAAGTTATTTCACAAGCTTCCAAAACAAACTTTTTTTTTTTTTTTTTTGCGGTACACGGGCCTCTCATTGTTGTGGCCTCTCCTGTTGTGGAGCACAGGCTCCAGACGCGCAGGCTCAGCGGCCATGGTTCACGGGGCCAGCCGCTCCGCGGCATGTGGGATCTTCCCGGACCGGGTCACGAACCCACGTCCCCTGCATCGGCAGGCGGACTCTCAACCACTGCGCCACCAGGGAAGCCCCAAAACAAACATTTTATTAGGTGTATTTCATTATGTACTTTTTTTTATTGTTGAGTCTACCTTTTTAGCAGGGCCATTGTGAAAGGAAATACCTTAAGGAAAACAGTTTTACATAAACCAGTTTTCCCCCCAAAGGCTGTGTTAGTTCCAGGCAGCTAAAAGAAGTAAAACTTTGGAGAAGCCCCACTAGGTTTCAAATTCTTTATTCTCATTATTTGAAACCAAATATGCCAAGTTACAGAAGAACACAAGGCACATTCCTAGTCAACTAATTTGAACATTATCTTGGAGGCTAAACCCATTTAGAGTATGTATCAGTTGATTGCTACTTTTCCATGTTTAAAAGAGACTATCTTCCATAGTGGGTAGGGGGAAGGGGGAAGGATTAGCTAAACATCCATTTTACACCCCAAAACACAATGTATTTACATTATCTCAATTTTTCACCCATTTCCCACACCCCTACTACCAGCCTCTGGCAAACACCAATTTGTACTCTAGTTCTATGAATTCTCATCTATAGGTGAGATCACAGAGTATTTGTCTTTCCCTGTACCACAGAGGCCCATCCCTGCTGACACAAATTACAGGATTTCCTTCCTTTTTATGGCTGAATAGTATTTCACTGTACATACATACAACCACATTTTCTTTCTTTTTTTTAAAACAACCTTATTGGAGCATAATTGCTTTACAATATTGTGGTAGTTTCTGCTGTATAACAAAGTGAATCAGCTATATGTATACATATATATCCCCATATCCCCTCCCTCTTGCGACTCCCTCCCACCCTCCCTATCCCACCCCCTAGGTGGTCACAAAGCACGGAGCTGCTCTCCCTGTGCTGTGCAGCTGCCTCCCACTAGCTATCTATTTTACGTTTGGTAGTGTATATATGTCCATGCCACTCTCTCACTTCATCCCAGCTTACCCTTTCTCCTCCCCGTGTCCTCAAGGTCCATTCTCCACATCTGCGTCTTTATTCCTGTCCTGCCCCTATTTTTTTTTTTTTTAAGATTCCATATATGTGTGTTAGCATACGGGATTTGTTTTTCTCTTTCTGACATACTTCACTCTGTATGACAGACTCTAGGTCCATCCACCTCACTACAAATAACTCAATTTTGTTTCTTTTTATGGCTGAGTAATATTCCACTGTATATATGTGCCACATCTTCTTTATCCACTCATCTGTTGATGGACACTTTGGTTGCTTCCATGTCCTGGCTAGTGTAAACAGAGCGGAAATGAACATTGTGGTGCATGTCTCTTTCTGAATTATGGTTTTCTCAGGGTATATGCCCAGTAGTGGGATTGCTGGGTCGTATGGCAGTTCTATTTTTAGTTTTTTAAGGAACCTCCATACTGTTCTCCACAGTGGCTGTATCAATTTACATTCCCACCAACAGTGTGAGAGGGTTCCCTTTTCTCCATATCCTCTCCAGCATTTGTAGGTTTTTTGATGATGGCCATTCTGACCAGTGTGAGGTAATGCCTCATTGTGGTTTTGGTTTGCATTTCTCTAATGATTAGTGATGTTGAGCATCCTTTCATGTGTTTGTTGGCAATCTGTATATCTTGTTTGGAGAAATGTCTATTTAGGTCTTCTGCCCATTATTGGATTGGGTTGTTTGTTTTTTTGATTCTGAGCTGCTTGTATATTTTGGAGATTAATCCTTTGTCAGTTGCTTCGTTTGCAAATATTTGCTCCCATTCTGAGGGTTGTCTTTTCGTCTTGTTTATGGTTTCCTTTGCTGTGCAAAAGCTTTGAAGTTTCACTAGGTCCCATTTGTTTATTCTTATTTCCATTTCTCTAAGAGGTGGGTCAAAAAGGATCTTGCTGTGATTTATGTCATGGAGTGTTCTGCCTAGGTTTTCCTCTAAGAGTTTTATAGTGTCTGGCCTTACATTTAGGTCTTTAATCCATTTTGAGTTTATTTTTGTGTATGGTGTTAGGAAGTGTTCTAATTTCATTCTTTTACATGTAGCTGTCCAGTTTTCCCAGCACCACTTATTGAAGAGGCTGTCTTTTCTCCATTGTATATTGTCTCCATTATCAAAGATAAGGTGACCATATGTGTGTGGGCTTATCTCTGGGCTTTCTATCCTGTTTCATTGATCTATATTTCTGTTTCTGTGCCAGTACCATACTGTCTTGATGACTGTAGCTTTGTAGTATAGTCTAAAGTCTGGGAGCCTGATTCCTCCAGCTCCATTTTTCTTTCTCAAGACTGCTTTGGCTATTCGGAGTCTTTTGTGTTTCCATACAAATTGTGAAATTTTTTGTTCTAGTTTTGTGAAAAATGCCAGTGGTAGTTTGATAGGGATTGCAATGAATCTGTAGATTGCTTTGGGTAGTATAATCATTTTCACAACGTTGATTCTTCCAATCCAAGAACATGGTATACCTCTCCATCTGTTTGTATGGTCTTTGATCTCTTTCATCAGTGTCTTACAGTTTTCTACATACAGGTCTTTTGTCTCCTTAGGTAGGCTTATTCCTAGGTTTTTTTGTTTGTTTGGTTTTGGTTTTTGGCAATGGTAAATGGGAGTGTTTCCTTAATTTCTCTTTCATATTTTTCATCATTAGTGTATAGGAATGCAAGAGATTTCTGTGCCTTAATTTTGTATCCTGCTACTTTACCAAATTCACTGATTAGCTCTAGTAGCTTTCTGGTATCATCTTTAGGATTCTCTGTGTATAGTATCATGTCATCTGCAAACAGTGACAGTCTTACTTCTTCTTTTCTGATTTGGATTCCTTTTATTTCTTTTTCTTCTCTGACTGCTGTAGCTAAAACTTCCAAAACTATGTTGAATAATAGCGGTGAGAGTGGGCAACTTTGTCTTGTTCCTGATCTTAGAGGAAATGCTTTCACTTTTTCACCATTGAGAATGATGTTGGCTGTGGGTTCGTCATACATTGCATTTATTATGTTGAGGTAGGTTCCCTCTATGCCAACTTTCTGGAGAATTTTTATCATAAATAGGTGTTGAATTTTGTCGAAAGCTTTTTCTGCATCTATTGAGATGATCATATGGTTTTTATCCTTCAGTTTTTTAATATGGTGTATCACATTGATTGATTTTCGTATATTGAAGAATCCTTGCATTCCTGGGATAAATCCCACTTGATCATGGTGTATGATCCTTTTAATGTGCTGGTGGATTCTGTTTCCTAGTATTTTGTGGAAGATTTTTGCATCTATGTTCATCAGTGATATTGCCCTGTAGTTTTCTTTTTTTGTGACATCTTTGTCTGGTTTTGGTAGCACGGTGATGATGGCCTTGTAGAATGAGTTTGGGAGTGCTCCTCCCTCTGCTATATTTTGGAAGACTTTGAGAAGGATAGGTGTTACCTCTTCTCTAAATGCCTGATAGAATTCACCTGTGAAACCATCTGGTCCTGGGCTTTTGTATGTTGGAAGATTTTTAATCACAGTTTCAAGTTCAGTGCTTGTGACTGGTCTGTTTATATTTTCTATTTCTTCCTGGTTCACTCTTGGAAGGTTGTGCTTTTCTAAGAATTTGTCCGTTTCTTCCAGGTTGTCCATTTTATTGGCATACAGTTGCTTGTAGTAATCTCTTACGATCCTATGTATTTCTGCAGTGTCAGTTGTTACTTCTCCTTTTTCATTTCTAATTCTGTTGATTTAAGTCCTCTCCCTTTTTTCCTTGATGAGTCTGGCTAATGGTTTATCTATTTTGTTTATCTTCTCAAAGAACCAGCTTTTAGTTTTATTGATCTTTTTTATTGTTCATTTCTTTTTCATTTATTTCTGATCTGATCTTTATGAATTCTTTCCTGCTGCTAACTGAGTTTTTTTTTCTTCTTCTTTCTCTAATTGCTTTAGGTGTATGGTTAGGTTGCTTATTTGAGATGTTTCTTGTTTCTTGAGGTAGGATTGTATTGCTATAAACTTCCCTCTTAGTACACCACATTTTCTTTTTCCACTCATCCATTGATAGAAAGCATCTGTGTCTTGGCTATCATAAATAATACTGTGATGAACATGGGGGGTGCAGACATCTCTTTGAGAGTGATTTCATTTCCTTCAGATATATTTGAATTGCTGGATCCTATGGTAGTTCTATTTTTAATTCTTTGAGGAACCTCCATAACGTTTTCCATAGTAGCTGTACCAATGTACACATTCCCTCAGTGAATGCCTACAACAATCCACCCAAGAAGGTAGTTATCTCCTTTTGACAATTAAAGAAAAGACTTAGAAAAGTTAATTGACTTGTCTGGTTTCATGGTCACTTCTGACCAGATGCAGCCCATACTCTTTGCCCTATACCTGTGGTCTGTGATAGTGGCAAATTTGCACAAGCATGTAGGAGTTTATTTGAAGTAAAAATCACTGTTTTGTGCAGAGTTGTAGAGAAGGCAGGGAAAGAGTGTGGGCGGTATTAGAATTAATTTCTTCCACACAGTCTGTGCTGGGATTCAGCATGAGGTAGTAAAAATTTACATACGGGAATATAAAATGAATATCTTCTAAAAAATGTAAATGAGACCCAAGGATATGACTATATATATTGATGGCCTACAGGAAGGTTAGTGCAATGCTTTAATATTTTCTCTTGTGAATAATAAAATTAACTTACCACAATCAAGCAAGCCTAGAAAAAAAATTAAGGCAACAGCTATTCTTCAAAGTTACCATAATTATTAAAATAAAATCTCATTAACCCTGTGCCAACTTATTTCAGATAATGCCAATCCCGGAAAACTGTTACCCCGGAGGCAACTTTATGCATTATGTTGTAATACAAACAATGAATAATCTTTGAACCTGGATAATTCAAAATTTATCATTTCTGATCTCTTACATGTTAAATTCATATAGTGTTACCTTTATCCCTTCTCCACTTGTGAAAAAGCTCTCCCCTTAAATCTTTAACATACTTTCAACTTTCAAAATGAAAGATTCCAAAGATATTCTAAATCTGGGAACAACTACACAATATGCAGGTGATGAAGACATTAATATGGGAGAGTTCATGGATTTCTTCCTCTCTCTTTCCCAACGAGTTTCCTCCCTGACCTCCACTGGCTGAAAAGAAAAGGGACAAACTGATATAGTTTTCCACATCGGAATTAAAATGGAGGCTGCCTTCCACTGGAGGAACAGGACCTGTTGAGAAGAAACTGTACACATTTCTGTGCAGCACATCTAAGGAAATGAATGGTGGTACAGGATGGTGTCAATGACAGCAAAGTCCTCACACACTGAGGAGCTAGAGAAAAGAGAAGCCAGAAGATTTCAGTAAAAGCTGTCAATTAGTCAGTAATTTTGGACCACCTTCAATATCTTGTAGAAACATGAGTGAAGATCAAAATTCTTTTTGGGACCATGCTTCTTTAAATGCTACACTGCTCTAGGACCGGACAGCGTGAGTATAGCATTATAAACATGACGTGTGTATGCCAGCTTCTGGCACCTGCTATCCACAGAGGTCTCTATAGCAACAAGGCTTTCATAAGTATCTGGACATCCTGAGATATGCCCTTTGCCCACTGTACATGCTCCAAAGTGAGGTATGGTGGCAGTCTCTTCCTGTAAACTACATGTATGAAAAATTATGGTCATATTCCCAAGTGACACATCCTGAGTTCAATGGTAGACATTCTTATCATCAATGCAGAGTACTCAGAGAACAGAGCTAAAATGAAAACTATATGGTACACACTTCAGTCTTAACTAAAACAAAATAGTGCCCACAAATAAACTATCATAACAAACACTTAACTACTATCTACTTAATTCTGTTACCTACCCTTGGTGAAAAATAGAATTCCTTTGGAACTTATATCTGAACCTGTACATAGAAGGCCAAGTTGAAAGCTTTTCAGTTCAAGAAGGTAACTCTAAAACCATAATGAAATAATTCTATTTCAGACACTTAAGAAGATATGCTTCAGAATCTCATAATGTATCACAGATTTGGGTTGTTACAGTTTTGAATGCAAAGTTTATAAACTCATTTAAAAGTCCTTCTCAAATTATGGAGATTTCCATTTGCTATTTTTTACCAGAAACTTGGAGAAAAAAATACATTTGATTGTCTGTGTAGACGCTTTCCATCCTCACTGTGTTTGAGCTCACGATAAGCACTGATTTATAACCATTTTAGAGGGCGTTTACAGAAAAGAGATTTTCTGAAACATGAAAACAAAGAAACTCCACTGTAGCTATATAATCAGTTTTTTTTTAATATACTATAAATTAAATTTCTATAAACAAAACCATACCCTCTTAATGACTTAAACCATCTTCTCAGAAGTGTTTCATATTATGCAGGGGTAAATAACAACTGCAGTTTTAGGTTTCTCTGCCACTTGATCCATTAAAATGGAACTCTAAAATGAATTCTTTTAAAAATTAAAAAGAGGAAAGAAAAGAAAAAATATTCATTTCTGCTTTCTCTTGTTTAAAAGTCGAGATTTTCATCTTTTGATATACAAAGTAAGACACACTTGAATTTTAACTAAATGAATCACCTAATTTCCTCTGAAAAACATAGAGAGACATTCTGCTCCAGGGAGATACTGAAGAGCATTTCTTCTGTTGCCAGAGACTTCTCTCAGGAAGAGCTAACATGAGAGGCCCATTTCTGTGATGTCTCAGCATCTTTCACACACACAGCTCCAATGCAGCTGAAATCCTAGAGCCTAATTAAGTGGTTCTAACCCCAAAAAAGGACACTTGCTGATTTCAAGAGCGAACTGACTCTCCAGGAGATAAATCTCCCAGTCCTAGTTGAGTCTCTCAGAGACTCACCAAAAAGGACAAAAGGGGAAAAAAAACACACATAGTTAAACTAATCACCTTCCCATGTCAAGATAACAAAGCAGACCATGGCGGGGTTGGGGGGAGGTGCAGGCAGAATAAGACTAACATAACAAAACCAAGGGAAGGGAGGGAAAGAAAGGTTATTCGTCATCTTTAAAGACCTTCCTGCTACTGATTTTATTATATTCAAAACTTTCCAAATATTGGACAGCCAGTCTGTCTCACGGCTTTTTTCTTTTAATCACATGGAGCTCGTACCCAAGAAAGGCACTCTTGAAACACATCCAGAGTGGACCAGATTTTGCAAACTGTCCACAGGGACTCAGTGTCACACTTTACCCAGCCTGTAGTGTATTTATTTTAAGTTAATTAGTTTCCAATATATAATTTCAGAGCAATGCTTCTCAACTGGGGGTGACATCACTCCTCCTGCCCCAAGGGATGTATGGCAATATCTGAAGACATTTTTTGTTTTCACAACTAGAGGAATGCCACTAGCAGGGAAGGGGCAGAGGGCAAGGATGTCGCTAAACATCTCACAATGCACAGAAGTCCCACAACCAGAGGTGTCCAGACTAAAATGTCTATCGTGTCAAGCTTGGGAAACCCTGCCCTAGAGAAATCAATGATAGCATTTTTGTTGCCTTCATTCATTGAGACCATTGTTTCTCAGCAGGTAATAAACTTTATGACTCAAAACTCTTCGTTAACTCTAACATATCCCTCCAAGAAGTCTGAAAAATAGGCAAATATTTAAAAAATAAGACACTCGAGACTTCCCTAGTGGTCCAGTGGTAAAGAATCCATCCTGCAATGGAGGAGACGCAGGTTCGATCCCTGGTTGGGGAACTAAGATCCCGCATGCCGCAGAGCAACTAAGCCCGCGCACCACAACGGAGAGCCCGCGTGCCACAACTAAAGACCTGACGCAACCAAAAAAAAAAAAAGGACACTCAATGAACACATATGCTTGTGCATATTAGCCGAATTCACATTTTAAATCCATCTAACACTTGCGAGCTTTCTTATACATTACCTCACAGCTACATATGCCTTACCACAGCCCCAGAAAGGAGAAGCATCATGCTCATTGGGAAGAGAAGGAAACTGGGCTTGAGGGAAATAAAGCAATTTGTCTGGATTTTCCCAATGGGAAAATGACACTGTACTATGAGGTAGTTACTAGTATTATCTGCATTGAAAAGGAAGACATTGGGCACCAGAGAGGTTAAGAAACTTGCCCAAGGTCACACAGCTAGGAAGTAGCAGAGCTGAAATTTGAGCCCAGGCTATCAAGCTTCAGAGCCTACATCCTTAGCTACCTGCCAACGCTGTCTTATAATAGAGGATCAGTGAAAGAGAGGGAGGGTAAGAAAATTCTCACAGACCTAAAATATCAACATATGAGCTTCACCTCAAAACCAGGAAAAGAAACTTCATGCCTGAGCTGGTCTGTCAGAAGGAAGCTTCTTGGAAACACTTCTTTGAAATAAGGGATGGAGATAGGTGGGAAATTTTCTTTGAGTACAGTGAGCTTGTTTGTCATTTTAAACATATTTAGTGTATACAGACAGATGACCTAAAGGCAGAATTAGGGATCCCTGACAAAGGCAGATATTGAAGAAGGAAAGGATGGAGCCTCTTCACATGCCAGATGCAGCAAAATAACGTATGTTATTTTAAACCCTCAATCTTGACTCTCACCAGGCATGTCCAATTTCCAGAGTGTCCCTGAGATGTAGAAGGCAAAAGATAGGATTTTTTGGGAAAACCAGCTTTCAGGCATCATAAAGCTATACAACTTCACCATCTGATCACCAACCAAATTCAGAGGAATAATCATTCAATGAGAGATTGTAACTGGAGACGCCCACACAGCCAGAGAAGGTAAATGGAGTCAATTTAAGAACACCGTTAGAAATACCTATGAAGAATCAATCATTTCCAATAGTCCTAGGAGTAGTCTTGTCAAGTAAGGACTCTACAGAACTACAGCAAAATACCAAATCCCAACATTGTTAAGCCATTTCCTATAGTAATTACATGAGATTTCATTCCTAACCTCTCCAAACGCTGTTATGTCTGTCTCTTTTCTACAGTGGCAAAGGCAAAGAGTTTAAGAGCAGAGAACCATTTTGCTTCAAACAAGCCACACTGAACGGACAATGCCACAAAAGAAGTCTTTATTCTGTCACCCAGCCTGCTCCTCGTTAACCAGCCGAGAATGAGTCTGGAATGCACAACTCTGTGGCAATCACGGAAAACAGATGCTCGAGATGACTGCAGGTAAAACTGATGGGGCTTGCCTCTCAGGACCACTTGGTAGGGAATGTGATCGGTTTTATCTCCCCTCCAAGGGGAGGACTGCTGGGCTTCCAAGTGTTTGTGAAAACAAGTCAGGTGCTACAAGAAATGAAAAATGGTCTTGACAGGACAAAGAGCTGCATTTTCCAGACTCGATGGACACAAAGCCAGGACTGTTAACCCTTCAGGAATCAAGCCTCACTAGAGCAGATGGTGATATGAACCCAGAAAGTTTCAGGAGGTCAACAGGGCAGTGGTGGGAACTGCTTCCCATTTTCATTCCGGCAACTCACTCTCCTGTATCCAGCACTCATAATAGAACGACTGCATTTCAACAGGTAAAAATCACTTCAAAAGCCCAGGTCCTTTCAGGCAGGCAATCCATGAATAATCACAGCTCAAGTGGTTCTACTTTTTCCTCTCCAACAAAAACCACGAACATGTCCTGGGAAGGGGGTCCCATCGGCACCTCCTTGAAAATCCATTTCTCTCTTCTCCAAATCAGAAGTTCTGTACAGTTGTTTGCAGACCTCTCTGATGATGGAAAAGAGATCTCTGCAGCAAAGATGGTTCTCAGAGCACCTATTCGTTCTCCCCAAACTAGCCTCTCTTAGGAATCTCATTACCGCACAGCAGATGGACAGGGAGGTACAGAGAGCAGGAAGGGGGTGGGGAAAGAAGCAAAAATGCACAGCTCTCAGAAAGACGCCATCATTATCCTACTTTATAATAATCCCAAGAAAGTGGCAAACCTCTCACTGCTCATTTATTCATGTACTGGAGAACCACGAAACAGGGCTCTGGGGAAGCAAGAATGCTATCAGTAACAATAATGATCCTGTTTCTACTTGTTCCTTTGGTTACATCATGTCTGGTGTGTTTATTATGGGTCAGCCACTCCACCTAAGTGCTTTACATGCTTTTCTCATATAATCCTTGCAACCACCATTGAAGTACGTACTGTTGCTTCCACTCATTTTACCAAAGAGGAAACTGAGGTGCTGAGAGGCTAAATATCTCACCTACAGTCACACAAGATTTAAAGAGACAAGAGACAAGATTTAAAGTCTGGTCTGCACTTAGAAAAAGATATAGAGCAGCATTCTCTATATGGTATTCATGTATGCATCACTCTACCACCTCTAGGGAGGTGGTAACGTGATCTAAATGCAGGCATAAGTGTACATACAAGGATATTCATTGCAGCATAATTTGGAACCAAAAAATGAAAACAACCTCTATTCACCAAAGTAGGGCTGGTTCAGTAAATTATGGTAAAGCCACACAATGTAATATATGCAGTCATTACAAAGGAAAACACAGAGCTAAGTGAGGGGATGATGGCAACATTTATATAGTACTCACTACCTGTCAGGCACTTCTCATATATTAGCTCATTTAGTCCTCACAACTACCCCAGAAAACTGAGGCACAGAGAAACAAAGCAACTCACCCAATCACATGACTACCAAGTGCAAGAGCTAGGGGTCCAATCCAGGCTATCTGATTGTTCTTAAGCAGGACCCTACACTAATGGTTACAAAACAACACAACCTCCTTGTTGGGAATGTATGCATATTCAGTATTTTATTATAAACACACACACACTTATAATGTTTATAATGAACATGAAAATTTGGGTTGGCCAGAAAGTTTATTTGGGGTTTTTCTGTAAGAAAACCCCAAACGGACTTTTTGGCCAACCAATACTTAATACAGTTAGTGGAATTTCTAGCCCCCCTACCCTGCCCCCACCAAAAAAAGTACAGAGATGTCAAAATGGTATGATACTGAATTATCAAGAGATTCTCAGTTAGCATTACTTACTGTTGTGATTCATTCTCTCTCTGCTTCTCCCCCTCCCTCAAAATAGGAAGAAAAATCTGAACATCTAGCTCTGCCATTGCAATCGTTGCTGATATTCCATTTCACTACCTTTACTATGTTTTCAAAACAACAATCATTTTAAAAGAAAGGAAATATCAGTTTTATTTACTCTAAATCGAAGTTCAATTTACCCTAAAGTTTTAAATAAGTCCTGACAACTGAGGCCTTATGGAAAGATCACCTAAACCTGACAAAAGGCTTAGAGGAAAAATTCATCAAAAGCCCAATAGTTCGCAGAAAGCAGACATCTACCACAAATCAGTTCCCTTTTTTTAAAAAAATCCTCTTTACGATATGGTGAGAAAAAAAATATTATCAATTAACATGACTTTTTGAATGGAAATTCGTTTGTTTCTAGGATAAGCATAGCTATGCATACACAGGTTTAGTGCATGCCTGGGGCCTGCTGATTTCTTCCAGACATTTAAAAACAGCACCTCTTGGGACTTCCCTGAAGGTCCAGTGGTTAAGATTCCACACTTCCACTGAAGGGGGCACGGGTTCGATCCCTGGTTGGGGAACTAAGAACGTGCATGCAGCATGGCTCAGCCAACTAAATAAATAATAAAAACGGTGCCTCTTATTTTGTCTGTTTTCATGTCTTTTTCACTTGGCTCAAAGTGCCATGGCAACAGACTATGTACTATTTCCTTGAGGTTTCAACACTGAGCCAAGAATATGGCAGAAAAATGGATACTCAATCATCAAAGAAATTATAGGAACTAAATTAAGTCAACCAAACAGTGAGATTGGTTTTCGTAAGGGGGCCGGGTCCCTTGAGTCACAATGCATATTTTCCATTATGGAGGTCAATGGATGGCCCTCATCATGGTGTCATCAGTCCCAAATAATTTAATAATTAACATTATCTGACTAACATCATCTGGCTTACCTGTTCTATTTTAGAAGTATAATATATGAAATCAACTCCTATAGAATGAAAATCTCTGGCAAACAGGATGAATCCCATTTATAGCTCTGGTGCTGGGAATGGGCTGATACCAAAGGGAAAGGCTACCCAACCTATAACAAGATTTTTATTAGGGGGCTTGATTTTTATGTAGTGACAAGTATTTGGTCCTCTCTCAACAACTGATTGTGGTGGTGACAACTATAATGTATTAATGTTTGAGTGCCATTAAGCACAAGGGTCTCATTAGTGCTCTTAACAACCTTAGAAAGTGTATATTATTCACCCTACTTTACATAACAAAGAAAACTGAATTTTAAAATATTTAAGTAATTTACCCAAAGTCATTCAGCTAGAGAGCTGGAAGAGTTAGGAATCAAGCTCAGGACAGCCTAACCCCAAATCCACTAACCTCTAGTGCCTCTCCTTCATCATATGTTGCCTTAACCTCTAGTGCCTCTCCTTCATCATATGTTGCCTTAACCTCTAGTGCCTCTCCTTCATCATATGTTGCCTTAAAATGTTGCCTGGAGAAGCTGTGAGACTGGCCTTTAGAAATACTCAACCAAGGCTGTACAGCCTTTTAGAATTAATTTTGTACAGAATTAAATCACTGTCTTAGAAATGCCAGTGGTTCCTTCCCTATGGAATCAATTCATTTTTTTTTGTAAGCAAGTCAATGAACAATCTTCAACATGGGTTGACAGGTAAGTAATGATGCTTCCTATACAATATTCACATTTCTGCAAAATCTGCCAAACTTCTTAATATGTACATGACCCTGCTTAATATAATCAAAATATTTGCTGGCCTTAGCTAAATAATTTGATGTGACCATCCCAACCCTCAGTCCCATCTGTGGCTTTATTCTTGCTACTTATTAAATTGAGATAAACAGGTAGGAATGAACTATGCCTAACATTTCTTTGACTGTTTAATTAGCAAACTATGGCCCTTTGCATTAGCCTTCCTAACATATTTAGTACTAATTAAACTTCACAGATTTAGCACAGCTCTTTCTACAAGGCACAGCACAAGTTAACAAATTAATCCTCAGAAAATGTCATTTGGGTAAGTGGGAAGTACCTGTTTCACTCAGAAGTAGGGATTTTAATGAGCTTTGGTGGTATTCAATGTAGTATATGACCTAAAAGAAGGGAGAAGTCTTCACAGACATAGAGAACAGATCTGTGGTTGCTGACGGGGAGGGGTGCCAGGGAGGGATGGAGTGGGAGTTTGGGATTAGCAGATGCAAACCAGTATTTATACAATGAATAAACAATAAGGTCCCAGGACTTCCCTGGTGGTCCAGTGGGTAAGATTCTGTGCTCCCAATACAGGAGGCCTGGGTTCGATTCCTGGTCGGGCAACTAGATCCCACATACCACAACTAAAGAGTCCGCATGCCACAACTAGGAGTCTGCATGCCCCAACTAAAAGATCCCGCATCCTGCATGCCGCAACAAATATCCCACATGCCGCTACTAAGACCTGGGACAGCCTAAATAAATAAATATTTTTTTAAAAAAAAAGTTCCTACTGTATAGCATAGGAAACTATATTCAATATCCTGTGATAAACCATAATGGGAAAGAATATAAAAAAGAATATATGTATAACTGAATCACTTTGCTGTACAGCACAAATTAGCACAACATTGTAAATCAACTATACTTCAATAAAAAAGAAGGGAGAAGTCCTGCTCTAGTGGGCAATGTAGTAGTTCTCCCCTTATCTCTGGGGGATATGTTCTAAGACCCACCCCAGTGGATGCCTGAAGCTGGAGACCGTACCAACACCTATGTTCTTCCCTAGACATACATACCCATGATAAAGTTTAATATATAAATGAGGCACAGTAAGAGATTAACAAAAATAACTAATAAGAAAATGGAACAATTATAACAATATACTGTAATGCATGCAGTTATGTGAATATTATCTCTCTTTCTCTCAAAATCCCTTATTGTACACATTTAATGCCTTTTCCATCTTAACTAAGTACTTATCACACACTGTGGCCATGATTTTTGCAGTTTGAGGTGTGACAACAAAACTAGCACAAATTTCTTTTTCCTTCTTCACAATTTCATGGATATTACATTCATTCTTACTGGAGATCTTAGCAACCTCTGCACACAATTTTTTTTCCTCATTAAGTCAAGAACTTTCACCTACTCACTTCAAGGAGGCAGTTTACAGCTTCTCTTTGGCAAACCTGAACTGCCAGCGTCGCTAGCAGTCTTGCACTTTGGTGTCATTATTAAGTAAAATAAAGGTCACTTGAACACAGCAGTGCGAATACAGTCGATCTAATAACGAGACTATGACTATCGGGCAGATACAATGGAGAAAAGGATGATGCACGTCTCAGGCAGGATGGCAGATTCCATCATGCTGCTCAGAAAGGCACGTAACTTCAACTCATGAACTGTTTATTTCTGGAATTTTCCATTTAATATTTGCGGACCGCAGTTGACCCCGGGTTAAAGAAACCACAGAAAGTAGAGCCACGGATAAGGGGGGACCTACAGTAGTGAGAAAACACCCAAGCTACTGCAGTCCACTCTAGGTGCCACATCTTAAGAGACGCAAAGTGAATTGTGTTCAAAGGAGATGTAAATAAAAGAGATTTGAAACCAGGTTGAAAGGGATTCTATGGTTAGGTATATATCTAAAACAATGTTCCTTAAATTAGCTCAAAACATGAGTTTAATGGGATACACCAAAAAAAAAAAGGGGGGGGGTGGCAGGGGTCTTATAGTCAAAGAGCTGGAAATGATATGATACACATCATATCTTCCTACTGGAGTTTTAAAAAATACTAATGTTCTAATGAATACGTTTAGGGAAGCGATGCTAAAGATATTTTTTTAAACGTGGCCTAGACATCTATGATCTAATCCCAGTGACACCACAGTTGGCAATTACCAATTACCTGCAAAAGCTTCAAGACACCTGAAAAGACAAACTGGAGTCCTCTTGATAAAATGGCAAGTGTGGAGAATATGGTCTGCTGAAGTGAAAGGAAAATCTTCATCACAGCCAGTACTGTGGTGCAACAACAGAAAACACACTAGCCTCGGAGTAAAACTGCCTGGGTTCTGGTCCCAACTCAGTAGGTAGCAGACCACCATCTTGGGCAAGTCATATCTCCCTCTGTGAGTTTCAGTTTCTCTTTTTTCTCTTCTATGTGTTTGGTCTCCATTATCTAGCAGAAATGGCAGAATCGTGGCGTGCAAAATCAATTGGCACACATGTTCTGTTTGGCCAGGATGAACTTCTCAGATCCCGACACTTGTTACCTCTCCATCTTATCAATAATCACCTATTCACACATTTAACTTTCCTTCCTGACCCGTGTGATCCCTAAATTCTGTAACATTTCTTCCAGATCCAAAAATACATATGCTTTCTCTTTCTGAGTCACCCATAATTTTGTCTGTCTTTTTAATGAAAACTTTCCTCAAAGCATTTTCAAAATTCCCATCATCCTAAGTTGGAGAATATTTTTATAGCATTTAAAAAGCACAAAGCCATCTACTTCTTCCACCAAGGAAAGGACACCTCAGTATGAAGCACTGACAACAGAACTTCCTAATTAGGCAAGCATCTTCTTCCTAATGGAAATCCTCTAAGCAAACTGCAGAAAAAATTATTTAAGGACATTGGTTCTACCATATCAAATTCAAGAACTGATAAAACAAAGGTCACTTGCCTCAATTAAGTTTTTTTTTTTTTTGCGGTACGCGGGCCTCTCACTATTGTGGCCTCTCCCGTTGCAGAGCACGGGCTCCAGACGCACAGGCTCAGCGGCCATGGCTCACGGGCCTACCAGCTCCACGGCATGTGGGATCTTCCCGGACCAGGGCACGAACCAGTGTCCCCTGCATCGGCAGGCAGACTCCCAACCACTGCGCCACCAGGGAAGCCCCTCAATTAAGTTTTTAAACCATTTTTGCTTTACTAAAGCACACACACATACTTCCAACAACTACTGAAATCAAAAAGCAGAAAGTTAGAATGCTTTCTGAAAAACTAATCACTCCTGCAGGGTTCACATAATAGAGCCAGCTGTAGGGTAGAATGACTTTATTCACATCTATTAAATAAATGACAAAGACGAAGTGCAGCAGTGGAGGCCCATTTTTTTCCAGTTAACGAAGAACACACACGAGTGTGTGTTTGAACCTTCCTAGAATTTAATTTTTAATATCTCTGCTTTAGACAACTCGACGGTGGCATTACTGTAAAGAAATCATTGTCTTAGAAAACGTGAGAACCATATGCTTAAAAGATAAAAACTGCTCCGTATAGAGAGTAACATATTCCCCTTTAAACTCCAGGGACAAGCCAAGTTTTCCAGTGCCATCTTACTGCAGCCCACTGGGATTCTGGGAAAGCCTACCCATCCCAACTCTGTGCTGAGAACTCATGAAATGTAAAACTAGCAAATAGACTCTTGGTAACTTTCAATCGAAGTATTTCAGTCTTAAAGCCAACAACTCCTTAGTAAGAAGCAGCGCCATGCAAAAAACTTGTGCAAAGTCTGAACTCAATATTTGCTTTATCATCGAAGAAAAGAAATAGGAAAATGTCCTTTAATAGTCATCAGTCTTTTTTCTGATGACAAAAGGAATACAAGTAAGCAAGGCAAAATGATTACTGTATATAATCCTAATCAGTGTGTATATTTAGGGGCTGTTTCATGATCTTTTTACAAATATGGGATCACATTACACTTGCCCTTGGTTTTGCTGCTCAATGGGCATCAGCATCACAGAGAGCTTATTAAAAATACAAGGTGGCAGGCACCACCCCAGCTGCCAGCTGCATTTTAAGGATATTCAAGGGGATTCGTATGCAAATGAAAGTTGAAGAATCCCTGGGCTGTAAAATGATGATAAAGTACCATTCTCTATTCTTCTGTGGTGAGAAGATACAGACACAGATACTGACAACACATATCTCTGGACACCAAAGAAATAAATATGCAGCTTGTTTTAAATGTATAGTTACTATCTCCATATAACAGTGCCTTTTAAAAAACAGCATGGACAGATTTTTGTAGAGTGGATCCATAGATGATAATAAAGTGTCTTATTTACCTCTGAACTGTCATGAAAACAAAAGCACAATTTAAAAAACTATTTCAGGGGCTTCCCTGGTGGCACAGAGGTTAGGAATCCGCCTGCCAATACAGGGGACACGGGTTCGAGCCCTGGTCCAGGAAGATCCCACATGCAGTGGAGCAACTAAGCCTGTGCACTGAAACTACTGAGTCTGCGCTCTAGAGCCCACGAGCCACAACTACCGAAGCCCGTGCACCTAGAGCCCGTGCTGCCCAACAAGAGAAGCCACCGCAATGAGAAGCCCACGCACCACAATGAAGAGTAGCCCCTGCTCGCCGCAATTAGAGAAAAGCCCACGCACAGCAACTAAGACCCAACGCAGCTAAAAATAAATAATAAAACAAATAAATTTAAAAAACCATTTCAGAACCCTTGTAAGAAATTACCTAATCTCATTATCCATCTCATTTGATCTTATTTTTAAAATTTATTTTATTTTTATTTTTTTTGTGGTACGTGGGCCTCTCACTGTTGTGGCCTCTCCCGTCGCGGAGCACAGGCTCCGGACACGCAGGCTCAGCGGCCGTGGCTCACGGGCCCGGCCGCTCCGCAGCATGTGGGATCTTCCCAGACCGGGGCACGAACCCGTGTCCCCTGCATCGGCAGGTAGACTCCCAACCACTGCGCCACCAGGGAAGCCCTAAAATTTATTTTATTTATTTATTTTTGGCTATTTCTGTTTTTAGGAAGTTGACATAAAGAATATTACTGAGCAAATATCAGCACAGACGGTATGTGAATGTGGAAAAACAAATCCTAAAGGTGGTTCTCAGTCTTTTCAGGTGGCAGAGCAGAGATTTCATCATAAATCAGAAGGAAAATTTTATAGCTATGTAATATAAAACCACAACTACCATATTACATATCTGCAGTTTAAAAAAAAATTGGCTATCAAAATGAGGTATAACCAGCCTTCTTCAAATATGGTGGTTAATAGTTATTTGCTACTAGCTTACATTATTTTATTTTCTGCTAGCATTCCAAAGGAAATAAGGTAGAGTAAGCAACAAAAATTGAAGAAACTTTGATAAAAGGAGAAGCTTAATGGATTTAACCTGTTGTTCAAAAAGACCGTCATTATTTTACTATACACTTCAGCCTAAGTCATGAATCCTCAGCACTGCCTGGAGCACACTATGAGGACCAGGGGCCAGATGGTGTCTGAAGTGCATTTTATGATTCTACATCATGTAAGATCTTAATTTATGGTTGTAAATATTTTAATGAAAAAAACAAATACGTGCATTTTTTTAAAATTATAAATAAACAAATCTGATGCACTAGGCCTGTCAATTTTGTCTTTCCTTATCAAAACAGAGATAAGGAAATGATGATTCTATACTCAAAGGTCTACCCATTAGTACTGTCAGACTTTGGGGGAAACCCCTTGCCTCCTTGTCTCTTCTGCCCAGGCTCCATGGGACTCAGATAGAGCTGTCCATCACAGGACCCTGCCATTCCTGCCACAGGGGTGGATGTGGAATCCACGGTGGACAATGAACCCTGATGTAAGCATGGGACCCAGCTGAGCCAACTGGGTTCCATTCAGAGAATGATAATGGCGCTAGAAGGCAGAGGTGCCTCCTTCCTCAAGATCACTGGGTGTGGAAAAGAAGTAAGCCTGGGGCTGTCGTGTGCAGAATCCCTTCCTGGGATTGAGGCAAACACAGAGCACATGACCAGGGAGCAGAGAAAAGAACGCTGCTGAGTCCAGGATAAAGCCTCACGAACCAGAAAGCTCACAAAGGGCAGAGGAACTACAGGTGGCATTTGTAAATCAGTGTGTGTTTGGGACAAGACATGTTTTCAGAGACTTGATTTTGTGACCCAGCTCCTGACTACTGAACAGGCCAGTGAGGATTTCTCATCTTCAAGGATGACAGAAAAGATGCACAGGAAGCTGTAGACACCATGAGAATTTAGGGAAAGGAAACGATGTGAGGGGGTGGGAATTGGGAGATTATAAGTGCTGGAGAACTGAGTTAACATGCAGACTGCCTCAGACCAGCCACTGCCTCCTTACTTTACAAAAGTTATTTTATCTTTCAGGGTTTCCTCACCTGTTAAATGGAGAAAATGCACCTGCTTGGCAGGGCTGTTATAAGAAATAAATGAAATCATATCTTAAAGTTTTCTGAAAAGCACCTGGCACAGAATAGTTCTCCATTCATGTTAGCTATTACTACTTTTACCTTCATAAAATGCAAAGTTAAAGAAAACACATGAACTCTCAAGTTCCCACTGACCCTGAATCACTATGACCAAGGACTGATATATTAAAACAACAGCCAACACCTCCGAAACACAAATGACCTAAAGGGGAGGGGTAGGGGGATCGCTGGCAGATAAACTCAGAATATTCTGGCACCAGGTCCAAGCAACACCACTCTAACTGTTCAAAGTCGGCCACTGGCTTCGAAAGTTCCAAAGGGTTTGGTGCTGGTAGATAGGCTTGGTAATTCTAAGTTACAATCACCTCTGAATTTGCTCTGTGATCGAGAAGGGCACAAGACTGCCTTCTGGAAAATACAGTTAATTCAGAAGGAAACTATAACTATTCTAATTGGCTTTTCTCAGGCCTCAGATCGCCTTGACTGGGCTGGTTATGCCGTAATTATACTTAAGTCATGAATTTTAATGACATTTTTGTAATTAGATACAACGATTAGAATTTTTATATCCCACTGTACTTTCCATTTAATACGAATTAATTGTGGTTGCTGAACAAGTTACAAATTAGAATAATTCCTTACAAAGAACAAAGAGGAAGAAGAATTCACAGGAATAGAGAAAATTCCAAAGGAGACATACCTCTGATGCAGAAATTACACACTACAGAATCCCCCAGTGCAACCAACCCAATAACTAAGTGGCACAGAATATTTGTTTTCATAGCCACAGATTCTCTACCTAATAAACAAAAGTTAAAAACTGATATACAGGGGCTTCCCTGGTGGCGCAGTGGTTGAGAGTCCGCCTGCCGATGCAGGGGACGCGGGTTCGTGCCCCGGTCCGGGAAGATTCCACGTGCGGAGGAGCGGCTGGGCCCGTGAACCATGCCCGCTGAGCCTGTGCATCCGCAGCCTGTGCCCCCCCACACCAAAAAAACACTGATATACAGTGACTTTTTAGTCTAACACTGGATGAAACTTTTATTATGAAATTCTGTTTATGATGTGTAATTATGGGTGAACTAAAATTCTGTTTTTGAGAAGCACAGAAGTCCTGAGCAGGGCAAAATGGTGGTTATCACCTCTGCTCTTGCTCTTAAAGGCACAGAAGATATTTATCAGTGATATTATTGTTGCCTCTACTTCCTCCCTGTGATTCTTTTCACCCATGAATTCACTGGAAATGTGTTTGAAATGAGCACAATTTTTGTCCTGCCAATGCTTCTGGAATTATTAGTTTCTGAAGTCCAAATCTGTTCTACATTTTAAATCTTCTTGGAGCAAAGGGCTCCTTCTTATTTTGAATACCCAGGTTTCGGTAGAAAAGGACTTATAATAAGTACTCACATACTTTCCTTAGAACTCCACTGGCAACTGTCCCCTAAAAATCAGAGTCCGCCAAGCTACTGTTCACACAGCCTATGGATGCACTGTGTACACGTTCTTTACCTTGACATTCATCTGCTCTAAGAGAAATAGCTCACTCAAAATACTTTCCCCTTCGGTGATGAACAACAGGGAGACCATATTAAGAAGTGTTTGGAACTAGACAGGCCTGCGTTTGATTTCTGCCTCTGCTATTGACTAGCTGCATGAGTCAATTACTCAGGCTTTATAAACTTCAGTTTCCTCATCTACAAATTTGGGATAAAAATATGACCATCATCACAGGGCAGCAGTGAAAATGTGATGGAACAATATACATCAAGTACATACTGCCTGGCATAGAGTAGGAGTTCAGGAATATTAGCTATAATTCTTATTATCATTATCATACTTATTATCATACAAAAGACCCACATTAATATAATAGATATACATTAATCTCAAATGCATCTTTCTCATTCTAATTTTTCTGAAATAATGTTATATCATAAAGTTTCACCTTTTGCCCTCTACCCTGCAAAAATACTGCTGCTAACTTTGGGGAACAATGACAGACATTACAATAAGCAGCATCTTATAATAAAGAAAGCATAATCTATATGCGAATGGATATGCACAGATAACATCTGCAATAATTTACGCCAAAGTGTTCATTGTGGTTACAATCAATGGTAAGACTATAGGTCTTTTTAACAGCATTTCCTAATTGTTGTTCGATGAACATATATTACTTCTGAAATAAAGAAATTAAACAAAATGTGTTTCCATAAAAGAAATAAAACATAAACCACCAACTTACACTGTGTTCAATATCTAGTTGAACACACGAATGCATTTTTTTGGTCACCCTTGCTACCCAGTTGGTAATTTTTACCAGTTCCTTGAAATATAATTACTCTTTCCCCTGCCTTCTCCATAGGTGGTATACCAAAAGAATAAATGAAATCAGAGCAGCATTCTTTACTACTTTCTGCATGAAACACTCTTGGCATTAGACACCTGGGGGTTTTTATGGCTTCTAAATGTTTTACCTTCTATTAATTAAACCCTCCTTTCAATTTTTCTTTAAAAAGCCACACAAACATTAATGTCAAAAACAAGTGATGACGTGAAAGGATGAAGATACAGTTCCAAAAAAATTTTAAGGTCTCTGAATTCCAGAAAACACAATTTTTTTTAATGGTAATGCTTTTTTAAACACACATACACACACACACACACACACACACACACAGATCTCCTTGTCAAACACATTAAATTATAAATTGGACATCAGTTTTGTAAAGGCTGATTTCTAAATTATAACAGAACACATCTGGGGTGATTTTGACTGCGAATATTTGGTTTTCTTGGCAGCTGGAAGAAATCTCTGGGCAGACACAATGCTACAATAATTAATGCCAGCTTTCAGGCATCATAATGAAAAAAAAAATCCTGACAGCAACAAAAAAATGGCACAAACTCCCCCCAAAAATAACCACGGATTTAATGTAAAACATGAATCCACAGGGCTTCTAGCCTAGAGCAGCTGAAAGACATTTGTGTGATTCATGAACAAAGAGTGATTTGATCTCTTCCATCAGACCTTTTCTGCATTTCAGCTACTTTTGTTGACACCCACCATGGGCTGCTTCATTCATACCCGGGATAGGTCTGTGCAGAACAGTGCCCCTGGCTTATGCCACTGGTTCCAGCAAGGCCTTCACTTTCTCCTTGCTTTCCATCTTCCCACAGTCCCTGAAGGGCATCCACGGCTAGCACAGTGTCTGGAACAGAGTAGATGCTCAACAAGAGGCTGTGGGTTGATAGACTGGATGGTGAAGGAGTGCACAGATCAAGAATGTGCACCAAAATTTGGAGGAAAGGGAACCCTCTTACCCTGTTGGTGGGAATGTAAATTGGCAAAGCCACTTGGGGAAACAGCATGGCGGTTCCTCAAAAACTAAAAACATGGGCTTCCCTGGTGGCGTAGTGGTTGAGAGTCCACCTGCCGATGCAGGGGACGTGGGTTCGTGCCCCAGTCCAGGAGGATCCCACATGCCGCGAAGCAGCTGGGCCCGTGAGCCATGGCCGCTGGGCCTGCACATCCGGAGCCTGTGTTCCACGGCGGGAGGGGCCACAGCGGTGAGAGGCCCGTGTACCGCGAAAAAAAAAAAAAAAAAAGATACAGGCACCACTATGTTCATAGCAGCACTATGTACCATAGTCAAGACTAGAAACAACCTAAAAGTCCATCGAAAGATAAATGGATGAAGAAGATGTGGTACATATATACAATGGAATACTACTCAGCCATAAAAAAAGAATGAAATAATGCCATTTGCAGCAACATGGATGCAACCAGAGATCACACTGCGTCAGAAAGGGAAAGACAAATACCATATGATATCACTTATATGTGTAATCTAAAATATGGCACAAATGAACCTATCTACAAAACAGAAACAGTCTCACAGACATAGAGAACAGACTTGTGGTTGTCGATGGGGAGGGATGGATTGAGAGTCTGGGATTAGCAGGTGCAAACTATTATATAGAGAATGGATGAACAAGGTCCTACTGTATCTCACGGAGAACTATATTCGATACCCTGTGATAAACCATAATGGAAAAGAATATGAAAAAGAACGTATATATAACAATTACTTTAATGTACAGCAGAAATTAACACATTGTAAATCAACTATACTTCAATAAAATAAATTTTAAAAAAGAATATGCACCAAAATCAACCAGTGAAAACTAAATGACTTTCCTGATTCTAAAACTATTCATAAATGCAAATTTTTAAATAAACATTTACAAATTTTATAACATTTACAAATTTATAAAAACAAAATTTTCTATTGTTTAAAGTTTTTTCCAGTTTTCTTGAGATTATAAAACAAAGAATGTTGCCTGCCATCCAGTTCTACATGGATTAAGTCGTTAGCCACTGCAGTTGCTGACCTACAGTCTACCCTGAAAGGAACTCAGGATGAAGAACAGGGTGAGGCACTCTGTGCTCTGGGAAGACAGTCAAAACAGGTCCTTACATAGTTACATTTCAGGGGGAAAAATTTGTGAATCTGGATTCTTGCATCTTTCCATACTTAGAAAACCACTAAAATCATTAACTGTGACATCTGTTCCTCCTGACTAGCAGTAACTGAGATGTATGCTGGGTTGCATGTACTCATTACCAAAATTCTATAAATATTGGCCTCTTCTCCTATCTCTTTGGAGTGGTTCCTAGGAGCTATCGGAGAGGCTGTCTCCCAGGCTGCAGTCAGTCCTCAGTAAGGTCCCCAAATAAAAGTGGAACAGGTCTAACGATGTGCGGTTTGTTTTTTCAATCAGCAAGATATAATTGACATACATCACTGTATAAGTTTAAACTGCACAGTATAATGGTCTGACTTACATATATTGTGAAATAATTACTACAATTAGCATCTATCATCTCATATAGATAAAATAAAAAGCAATAGCAAAAAAAAAACCAAACTTCTTTTTTTCCTTGTGATAAGACCTCTTAAGGACTTGCACCCTTAACAACTTTCCTATCTATCATACAACAGTATTAACTACAGTCATCACGTTGTACATTACATCCCTAGTACTTATTTATCTTATAACTGGAAGTTTGAACCTTTTGACCACCTTCCTCAAATTCTCCTTCCTCCCATCCCAGTCTCTGGTAACCACAATTGTGATCTCTTTTTCTATGAGTTCGGGGAGGGGGCATGTTTTGGTTGGTTTGTTTTTTAGATTCCACATATAACTGCGATCATACAGTGTTTGTCTTTCTATGTCTCACTTATTTCACTTAGCATCATGCCCTCAAGCTTCATCCATGTTGTTGCAAATGGAAGAATTTCCTCATTTTTTATGGATGAATAATATTCCATTGTATGTATATATCACAACTTCTTCATGCATCCATCCTTCAATGGACACTAAGGCTGTTTCCATGTCTAGGCTATTGGAAGTAATGCTGCTATGAACCTGGGGGTGCAGTTATCTTTTCAAGTTAATCTTTTGTTTCCTTTGGCTATATTTCCTGAAGCAGAATTGCTGGATCATATGGTAGTTCTATTTTTAAATTCTTGAGGATCCTTATTCTAACTTTCAGAAGCAAACACATAGAAAAGGTGCTCAGTAGCTGTGCGACCTTAGGTAAATTCCTTAGCCTCAATGCTTCCGTCTCCTCATCTATAAAACAAAGAGTACCACTACCTGCCTCAGGGGATTGTTGTAAGGGTTAAATGAGTTACTGTTGTTTGTAACGGGAACAGGATGAATGCTACAGAATAAAAGTCAAGGGGGAAAAGTAAGTAAAAGCAAATAAACATCAAGTTCATTATCACTATTTTATTAAAACACAGGCACTGTCCTTAGTATAAATAGCAAATGAACACGAAAAGTATGTTCAGTCTCCTAAAAATATGAGAAACAAATACACACAGATGGCTTCAAATCCTGCCTATCTGATTGGGGTGTTGTATAATCTCTGGGCCTCTGTGTAAACAATCTCTAAATGGAGATGACGATTAACAGTTCCCATCTCATAGGGTTTTTGTGAAGATTAAATTAATAATACGTGTAAAGAATTCAGCAACATGCCTGGCACAAATACATTTTAGCTACCACTACCAGAGTGCTATTTGAGAATCTGGTAACATCATGATGAGATGGATACTGTATAATAATTTACATGTTGTGCGTTACTTACGCATGCGTCTCATACTTATTGAGCACTTATGTCCTGAGAAGCAATTTTAGATCCATATTCTGCGAGGCCCCACAATAGCCATATGAGAGACAGTTTATAGCACTAACTTCATTAAAAATAAAACATTAAATTAAAAAGAAAAACCTTTTGAGAAACATAGGAGGACACAAGAGATAACACTTGTTTAATACCCAGCACATTCTAGGCCCCAAATAGAGCCCTTTACATATACAATCTAATTTCTTTTTTTTAACATCTTTATTGGAGTATAATTGCTTTACAATGGTGTGTTAGTTTCTGCTTTATAAAAAAGTGAATCAGTTATACATATGTCCCCACATCTCTTCCCTCTTGAATCTCCCTCCCTCCCACCCTCCCAATCTCACCTTTATAGGTGGTCACAAAGCACCGAGCTGATCTCCCTGTGCTATGCGGCTGCTTCCCACTAGCTACCTATTTTACGTTTGGTAGTGTATATATGTCCACACCACTCTCTCACTTTGTCCCAGCTTCCCCTTCCCCCGCCCCATGTCCTCAGGTCCATTCTCTAGTCCATTCCATTGTTTTTAGATTCCATATATATGTGTTAGCATACGGTATTTATTTTTCTCTTTCTGACTTACTTCACTCTGTATGACAGTCTCTAGGTCCATCCACCTCACTACAAATAACTCAATTTCGTTTCTTTTTATGGCTGAGTAATATGCCATTATACAATCTAATTTCACCCTCACTGCACACCAAGAAGATTAATACCATCACCTCACCTGCACAGGTGAGGAAACACAGCAGTTAAGCCACTTGCCAAAACCACACAAGTCACAGGGCCAGAAATCAAACTCAGATCCACCTGACTTCATGCCCTTCTCTTTAAAATTTCCTAAACAGAGATGAATAAAGCCAAACAATCCAACTTTATCTTCACATTTAGTAACTTTTATAAAGACAACTCTCATCTCAGCTCAAGGTGCTCTTAACAAGTTTCCAAGGATGGCAATGTATTCCAAAAGTTCTCCACGGGGTTAGTGATGCTCCCAGGGACACTGTCACTGTCCAGTGACATGAATGGTTGTCACAACAAGCTCCTGGTGCCTAGAGGTAGAGGCTAGGGATGTGGATAAATATCCTACAATACACAGAACAGCACTTCCACACACAACAATGGATTATCCAGTCCAGACAGCAATAGGGCCGAGGTTAAGAAATCCTGTATTAACCAATTAAGTGAAAATCTTTGATTTTCCAAGGAGTTGTTCTGTGCTTGTACTTGGTTATGCTCTAGAATTCCACAGGAATAACCGCTTAGGATACTCATTTTCTCTCCACTATTAAGTTTACGCTTCAGCAGACATTACTGGCAATATGACCTCTTCCATCACATCCTGGGCTCAGCCAGCATTCACGTTCATGGCTCTCTTCTCCATGTAGATGGAGACAAATGGACCGAGGCTGGTTTCAAGTTCACATAGAAGGTCCCCAATTAGCTTCTGGCAGGACTCGGCCCCAAATAAGGAAGGTCAGGGGGAGGATCTTTCAGATGCCATTCATGTCACACTCAACATTTTTTCCAGATATGATACATCTTCCCCCCAGCAATGTGGCCCTCTCTGCCTGTGTTTTCTGGCGTAAGAAATTATGAAACAATTTTCTTTTATTTTTGGCTGCATTCGGTCTTCGTTGCTGTGCGCGGGCTTTCTCTAGTTGCAGCGAGCGGGGGCTACTCTTCATTGCGGTGCACGGGCTTGTCATTGAGGTGGCTTTTCTTGTTGCAGAGCATGGGCTCCAGAGCACAGGCTCAGCAGTGGTGGCACACGGGCTTAGCTTGCTCCATGGCATGTGGGATCTTCCCAGACCAGGGATCGAACCCGTGTCCCCTGCATTAGCAGGCGGATTCTGAACCACTGCGCAACCGGGGAAGTCCAGAAATTGCTAAACAATTTAAAATTAAACTTTGCAAGGGCAACGTTAAATATGCTTTGTAATAGCAGGAATGGCACGGTCACTTGATAGCTGTATCCCCTAATCTGATAGCCTCTGCCCCTTCCCAGAAACATTCAACTTAAGATTTATTGGTCTAGTTGGATGGATAGTTCACCTGTGGGAACACAAGCCTATTTTTTAGTCACAGTCTAATGAATTTTTCGCACACCATAAAGGAAAAGATCTTGATTCCTTAAGGTCTCCAAAACAGATCCATCTTTTGAAAGTGACAAGAATGTCGTTAAGCCAAGGCAGTAGCAAGTAACTCTGACCATTGTCTTCCTAGCTGGATCTGTTATCCATTACTTGTGAAGGGAGCCTGAATTGTCACGCAAATCACAGCATTTAAGAAGGGGGTGGGGTGGGGGGGAATGAAAGCTGTAACACGTTTGACAACCCGAAAAAGAGGTGGCGCCTTTTGAGACGAGGCTGTCAACTTAATGTGTCACAAGAAGAGGCAGGAAGAAGGAAAGATTTACTCAAGTCTACAGCCACCAAACACGCAAGCAGGAAGGCAAAAATACTCACCCTATCAAACTTTTACAGAGTACTTTAAATCAACACTTAATGCTAAAATTACTAACTTGTCTTAAAGACTCGCAGAAACACTAAAGAAGGCTTAGAGTAGAAGTTCTATACCCACACTACTAAGGATGAACAAACCAGATCGGAAACCATTAAAAGAAGAGTCTTGGAAGGCTACTTGCACATTTATTCACGGATACTTTTAATACTCATATTCAAGATTACACAAGGTCAGAAAGTGTTAACAGCCGAACTAAAGTTCCTCTTTGAGGAACGAATCAATTTTTCTAAAAAAAAAGATCCTAACATTAAAGTAAATCATTACTTTGATCAATTGTATGAATAACCACTGTATATTTTAAAGGCATGTGTGGATTTGTTTGTAAAATCTTACAAAAATTAAGGAAGGATGGGTATCAAATTATTAACAGTGGTTCACAGAAGGGGGCTGATGAGAGAAGAGGAAAAGAATCTAGCCCACCTGGGGCAGAAGGAGGTACTAGCACTGCTTATTTTATAAGGGCTTCGACTACAGATGAACTTTACTTTTTCGGTACTTTTTAGTTTTTATGTTTCAGTGCTTCCATATTTATTTTTAAAAGTTTGGAAAAGGGCTTCCGTGGTGGCGCAGTGGTTGAGAGTCCGCCTGCTGATGCAGGGGACACGGGTTCGTGCCCCGGTCCGGGAAGATCCCACATGCCACGGAGCGGCTGGGCCCGTGAGCCATGGCTGCTGAGCCTGTGCGTCCTGAGCCTGTGCTCCGCAACGGGAGAGGCCACAACGGTGAGAGGCCCGCGGAGCGCAAAAAAAAAAAAAGTTTGGAAGGAAAACAGAATAGTGCCTGCCAATAGCATCCTCAAAAACAAATACTGGTACATCGTAAGTTACGTCATAGCATTCACTGAGCACTTCGATGAGCCAGGCACTAGGCTAAGGGTTTCCTTTGATTATCTGAACATTTGATTGTTTCATCTTCCCAAGTCCCCTATCTACCCAGATCAGGGAATGGAGTCAATTTTTTTTTTAAACCAAATAGTTTGTTTCATAGAAATAGGTTCATTAAAAAAATTATTATAAATACTAATTATATAGCAACTGCAGCTTTTCAAAGAACAAGGATATAATGAAATTGACTTGACATTAAACTCACATTATAGATAATTCAGTTTCATCTCATGACTGAGACACTGTTACAGGATCATAACAGCTTCAGGGGCTATATTGGCAACATCCATAATGAAAACAACTGCCATGAAAGGGACCTGGTAATGGTTTGAGCTCAATTCTGTTTAATCTCCGTCACCCTGCCCCTCCCTCGGAAGCTACAAAAACACAGTTTAGATAGCTTTCCTTAAGTCACAGGGTCAGTGGGAGGCTGAACCATCTGACTGGAGAGCACCTCACTGCAAATGGTTCTGTAAAAACAGAGACACGTGAGAAGAGCATCCTCCTGGTCAGATGGGCAGATTTCACTGTCTCATAGAGTTTGGGATGGGATACCTTTCATGTCAATTCCTCACATGTCCCAGGTCTAGAACCCATGGCTATCAAAGGGAAATACTGTACAGTCACAGCTGGCAAACACTATAATTAGGAAGCATGAAAGGCAGAATAATGGCCCCCAAAAATATCCACGACCTAATGCGCAGAACATACGATACATGCCAAAGAAGAACGAAGGTTGCTAATTGTAAAGCACCTTAAAATAGTGAGCTGATCCCGGATTATCCACGTGGCCCAGATCTAATCACAAGGGCCCTTAGTAGTGAACCAGAGAAGCACAGAAGACGACTCAGAGGGAGCTGTGACTATGGAAGAAAGATGCAACATTGTTGGTTGTTAACAACAGAAGAAAAGGGCCTTCAGAAGTTGGAAAAATCAAGGAAACAGATTCTCCCCTAGAGTTTCCAGAAAGGAACACAGCCCTGCAGATAACCAGATTTTAGCCCAGTGAGACCCCTGTCAGACTTCTAACCTACAGAACTGTAATAAATCATATATTTGTATGTTTTTTAAAATGTGTATGTTTTAAGACTAAGTTTGTGATAATTGTTTACAGCAGTAAAAAGGAAATTAATACAGGGAGTAACTAATGAGTTTTTTCTAAACCTCTTAAACCAAGGAATAATATAAACTCTTTTTAAAAGAATTACGTGGGATTATTTTCTAGCAAAAAAAAACAAATCACAAGTTAGATGAACGGTTCATGTTATTATTATGATTATTTTCCACAAAATATCTGCCTTCCAGAGTAATTGAATTTTGCTTTTATTATAGTTTAAGGTATAATCTTAATAGTTTGAAGGATTCTGTTTTAGTAAAGTTGATCTGTTTTCAAGTTCAATAACCAGTTGAACAATTAACGTTTGTTGAGTGTTTACTATGTTCCAGATATAAGTACTGTCTCATTAAGTCCTCACAAACTATGAGGCAAATGCAATTACTACTGGGCCACTGGTAAAAATTGATTTAATGGATCATAAGCCTAAATGTAAGGGCTAAAGCTATAAAACTCTTAAAAGAAAACAGAAGTAAATTTCGTGACCTTTCATTAAACAATGTTTTCTTGGATACAGCCAAAAGCATAAGCAACTAAAGAAAAAAACAGACAAAATGGACTACATTAAAATTAAAAATGTTTGTGCTATAAATGATGCTATTAAGAAAGTGAAAAGAGAACCCATAGAATGGGGAAAATATTTGCAAATCATGTAATGATTAGGATCCATTATCTGTAAGATGTAAAAAAAAAACACAAAAAAACAGTAAAAAGACAGCCCAATTAATAAATGGTTTAAGAATTTAAATATTCACTTCTTCGAAGAAGATACACAGTGGCCAATAAGCACATAAGAAGATGTTCAACATCATTACTCACTAAGGAAATGTGAATCAAAGCTACAATGAAATACCACTTCACATCTACTAGAATGGCTTAAACCAAAAAGGCTTTAATAACAAGTATTGGTGAAGATGTGGAGAAATTGGAATCCTCATGGGTCAGCCACTTTGAGAAACGGTCTGGTAGCTCTTCAGAAAGTTAAACGCAGAGTTACCCTATGACCCAGCAGTTCCATTCCTAGTTATACACACAAGAGAAATGAAAACATATGAAGTACAGAAGTTAAATCACATTGTAAGCTTTACTGAGATATCATTAATATACCATTCTGTACTCCATACGTATTCATGAATTACTCCACAGTTTTAAATAAGGAAGCAGATATTTGAAAAATAATTTAAAACCACAGGCAACCACAAGAGGGCGCTTTCTTCATAGCTACAGATCAAGGAGGTTCTGTCAATACATTCATTACCTGGGTAATGTTTACCTGTTTGATCTCATTCCCCCCTTTTTGACGGGGAAGGGGGTGGAGTATTAGTATGTTTCATCCAATACATCTAAGCCAACAGTGTGGCCAGAGTAGGTGACAGGTTTAGAAAATCATGACTTAAACACAGATAAAAAGTAAATGTTTAAATTCAGCCTCAATCAGAGATACTATGGATGACACTGTATCACATTATTTCTTTTTCTTCTTGTTATCTAACACATTATACAAAGTTATTTATTTAGCAGAAAATTCATTGAGACAAAAAAAAATCATTACAAGAAATGAAACACGTTATAAAAACTTGGTCTCGGGTTCTTTGCTATTTCCATTGGAACAATGCCTGGTGTCAGCGGCACCCAATAAATATTCATTAAATGAATCAGAGAAATTAATGACTTGAGTGACATCCGCAGCTCTTCAATTTAAGGGGGAAAAAAAGTTTTATCTGCTATGCCTTGCAAGCCAGATCAAAATATTTCCCTAGATCCATACCACAGATTAATAAAATATTACAGTCATTTCACTTAATAAGTATCTCCCAAACACGTTCATAGAGACCATTCTGTGGTGTTAAACATAATTCCTCTGGCCAAGGAATCCTTTAATACTGATTGACACAGCTCTCTCAATGCTTTATCTCTGGTCTTCCTATTTAAAGTTCTTCAATCAATGCACCTCTCAATAAACCACAAGCACAGAACATTTCATTAGAAGAAGCCACATTCCTATCCAACCATCTCATATTTCAAACCGTCTGACATCAGAATAGTATTTTTAGCAATAATAACACTGGTCCTATTCCCTCCCCAGAAGCCAGGTTTAGTTGCAAATATTCTATTTCCCTCTAAGCTCAGCCACAATAAAAATTAGGCATGATTTTTTTTAAGAACGATTTTTCATTTGGGATTAACAAATGGGTGGAGGATGAGCTATTGCAGACACAGACCCCAGTCATCTTCAAGGCACCTTGAGTTTATCAGGCACTGGAGCACTTTCATAGCAACACGCTCTACAAGAAACTCAATCACCAAACAATAAACTCAACTTGAAAAGTCTTCCTCTGCCATTTTATACTGAAGAGTCTACTGTCAAAACAAAGATGTCATGTTTAGCCGGTTCTAGGCAGCCCAGAAACTTTAAATAGAATGCCAAAACACGTTGTACTTGAATGACAAGGAAACTAACTCTCACACGTCGTTCATTTATATACCTAAAAATTACTCCATGTAACTCGGTGCTATATTAGGTGCTTAGAGACATGACAGCAAAAAGGGCACATTCCCTGCCCTCTGGGAGCACACAGTCTTCTGGACCAGATGGACAAACAGAAATGGGTGCTAACAAAAGAGACTGGAATGTCAGGGCTAGGCAGGTGGTGTTATGGGAACACAGAGGCTGCACACCTAATTTAACCTTGGGTGGTTACTAATAACTATAAATGGATGTGGATAATGCAGCTGAAATTTAAGAGCAGGATCTAGCCACTGACATAAGCAGAAAAAATACCCTTGGCAGAAAAAAAAAAAAAGCCTGTACAAAAGCTTGGGAGCAGGATAGCTTAGCAAGGTCAAGAAATAACAGAGTTTAATATAGTTGAAACCAAGTATGGAACAGAGACTGACAAGGGTGAAGGAGGTAAAGATGAGCCAATCACAAAAAAATGTTTATTTAGGCTAGATCCTGCGGGAGCCATGGCTGCAATGGCCTGCAAGTCTGGAAGCTGCATTTTTCCTTTCCTCCACATTTTCTAGACTCTTCTGAATTCCTTGAGGTCAGACTAGAAACCTTAGAAAGTAATTAACATACTTTGTCACTCAACTGTGCAAGAAGTCTCCAAAAGCCCATGTGGGCAGGACTCACAAATCACATGTAGGTTAAAAGCACTTTAAACTTTTACAAAGAGTTTTCCATATGCAGTTTGTCCTAGCAATCCCACAACCATCCCACGAGGTAGGGGCTCTCATTGCAATCCTACAAATAGTACTACTGAGGTTCAAAAAGGAGAATAGACTAGCCAAGGTCATGAACTCAGTAATAATACTTGGACCCCAAACCTGGCCTCTCTTATTCCAATTATCATTTCTTTGCTACTGTAACAGCTGCCTCCCTCTGCAAACAAGTTGCTAGTACTCACATAAGTCATGACCACTTTTCCCTAAGCATTTTAGATAATTCATTTCACTCTATTTCAGGAAGATGCCTTTTCAGTTTGTTCTACCTAAATTCACTCCTCACAGGCCCTACTGCCAGCTGTGTCACAGAGGTCTGTGGACTGCTAAGAAAGACTACCAAATCCAGCTTGCACTCAAGACCCTCTGCTGTAAGAAAATCAACTGTACAGTAGCTCCCTCCAAATTACTTCCAGTTTGCATTTTTCTCTGTATTGCTACTCACACCAAACTGAAGCATCTCAGAAAGTAAGTCAATATTCACAGAAATTGGGCATTCTCAAAGGAAAATAACATTAGAAGACGACTTCTCCAATCATGTGTGGGGTTTGCTCAGTGAGACTAAAAGGAAAATTTAGAAAAGTCTGTTGATTCCCCAAGCACGAAACTCACAAAACAAACAAAAAAGAAAACAAAAAGACCAAAAACACCTTGTTATTAGGGAAGAAAGAAAAGCAAGCATGTGGACTAGTGAGGCTACCCCCATCCTATGGGGTTCCTCCCTCCTCACCATTCTCAAAGGATGCTTAATCCTCCTGGGTCATGAGCTCCTGCAGGTGGTAACAAAGGCCTTGGGAAGTCCTATTGGGGGAGACAAGAGACCAACCCAGATGCTGAAATCCTGACTACAACCTATAGTCACAAGTCACGGAACATTCTGCAAATCACTGAGTACCATTTAATCCTTCAACCAATCCTGAGAGGTTTAATTAAGACCCATTTTGCACTTGAGGCAGATGATTATCAGAAAGTCTGGATAATTTAAAGTCAGCTAGCCAGTCCAGGGAAAATTCAGAAATCAAACTCAAATCTCTGAGCCCTAAGTTAGGGAGCCATTTCTGTCATTTTGAATAAAAGGTGCCTCCACGCTCAAATCTCTAAGGCCACTGCAGAAAACCTTTTCGTGCACGGTCCAAGCAAGTACCCTGTGGGCTCATTAAACATTAAATAATGGGATAGAAACACCTCAAGAGGCTGATTTTGTAAATGTCTCACTCCCTTGGGGTCCTAAGGCTGCCATTGGGGACCCAAAACTGGTGAGGATTATGTAAAATTTATGAAGTACTTTACAAATGGGAAAAAAAATCACAAGGCTCGCTTTTTATGAAGTCCTTCAACAGTATACAACCTCAATAATTTCATCAAAATTTCCTGTCTTTGTTCTATTTTTCACAAAAAGGAAGTATCTTGCACACAAACAAAAATCTTTAATTCCTCAAAATGATGTCTTGCCCAGAGCACTCAGAACAAGCATTATTAAAAGCATAATCATTCAGCATCATTATTAATGTAATAAATATACTGCATCCCTCTCATTTCAAAACTTGCAGGACTAAAGATGACGAACAGAAAGATTATTCTTCTTAAAAATCAAACGAGGATTTGGGGGAAAAAACTAGTTCTAACTTTCCTAAGAGCCAAAGCAAGTTTATAATTACCCTAATTTCACCAAATAAACCCAACATTTAAAAATCAACATAAATGTTAAAAGATTAGGAACAACTATAAGACCACTGGACCATAATTTAAAAAAAAAGAAAAACAAATGATAAAATGCTTTGTTTCACTTTTTTTTTTTTTTTTTGCGGTACACGGGCCTCTCACTGTTGTGGCCTCTCCCGTTGCGGAGCACAGGCTCCGGATGCGCAGGCTCACAGGCCATGGCTCATGGGCCCAGCCGCTCCTCGGCATGTCGGATCTTCCCGGACCGGGGCACGAACCCGTGTCCCTTGCATCGGCAGGCGGATTTTCAACCACTGCACCACCAGGGAAGCCCGCTTTGTTTCACATTTTGATCTTAACGCTTTCTTAATTACAGCAGTTCACATAATTAGGGAAGAAAAAGAACAAGGAAGGCCATTGAGGGCTTCTTGCAAAATATTTGCCCAGCCTGGTTCTGCCTAAATCAGTCTTTTATTAGCTGAGACTCAGTGAGTTTTTAATCCAACCCTTCTGAAGTCTAGTAATGCCCCTCCTTTGGACTAAAAGCCAAATTGGGTGGCCATATTATTGGTTACGTAGAGGACAAAAACACAGCCTATTTTTCCCAAAACACTAAGAATTAGAACTTGATAAGATAACATTGTACTAGTTCTGTTAAATCGACTACAGGATAAAAAAATGTTAACCTTCAGCTAATAAAGTAGGGAAATGGTAGCCTCATAACTCTGTGATCGAATAATCTCAGTCTCCTGGGGGAACATGGGACAGGGGGACCTTTCAATCCTACAGCATTTAGAGACTGGTGTCATAAAAGAATGTTCAAATCCACATGCTTTATACATGCAATCCTTTAGCAAGGGACACCCCTTACAGTGCCTGCTGTTCATTCCTCCATTCCTGTCAACTTCTCACCCCAAGCCCCTGATGATCAACCTGCCTCCTTGTACGGAACACATGATCTCCCCCATCAGAGCTGGCTGACCCACGCTAGGTCCGTCAGAGACTCTTTCCCAGTATTCAGAATTGAGATACAAATTCTAGGTGTTTGGTTGTGGCCCCGTTGCTGTAACATCCCATAAAGTCAGGGCTGCAATGGCCATTTTTCCACATGAACATGTGAAAAGAGAGAAAGCTAGTTGGCAGGGGAAGGAAAATGGAGTAGATGCAAAAAAAGAGATGGACGGAAATAAGAAAATCAAGGAAAGACAAATTGGAACTCTGCTCACTGAATTTCTACCAACCAGGTCAAGTTCCCCAGGAGGCCCAGCTCTCTTCCTGGCTCTTGGGTTCTAGAAGCTGTCCTTGAGCCCTTCAATAAATTTCCTTTTATGCTTCAGTTAAGTGGAATAGGTTTATTTGCTCATCAAAACACGGTTTGGTCTGATATTTCCACTTCAATATAGAATTCCACCTGATGTATAATTTTCTCAAGAAAATGGCTAGATAAATATACTAATACATATATGTATACAAGTGTGTTAACTAGTGTGTTGCAATAACAAAAACTGGGTGGAAACTTAAATGACAAGCCATATAGGATTAGTTAAATAAATTATGATTCACAAGTTCAGATACTGCTCAACCTATATTTACCATCTCTTATGAGCACTGTAACAGGCAGTGGGCTCAGCTGTGAACAAAATAAGATCTCTGCCCTCATGAGCCCACATCCCAGTGATTGACTGACAGCAATTAAAAAGCACATGGTTGAAAAGATATCAGTGTAAGAAAATATTTAAGGGACATTAGGTAGAAGAAGCTTACAAATGAGAATTTCAAAAAATTATCAGTAGATATAGAGTTACATATTTTAAACACAGAAGGGAAGGAGGGAGGAGACAAAAGGAAGAAGGAAAAGGGCAAGAGAAGGGGAAGAAATGGAGGATTTACCACCCTTCCTCCTAAATGAAATTAACAATGAGGTAAATATTCTCATTGATAGCTTATGGTCAGTGTTTACTCTCCTCTTCATCCTTTTCCATCGGCCAAGTTTTCTACGCTGAAAATACACTACTTTCACACACATATATATATTCCCCCGACCCCTTGATGTAATAGTGAGGTTTGTGCAATAGTGAGCTTTGTGGGACGAGCAACCCAACTGCCTGTAGGTACCTTTTTAAAACAGCGTTCTTAGCTCCACTCCATTCTTTTAAGCCAAAACCTCTAAGGTGAGGCCCTAGAATTTGTATTTTAAGTCTGTCTCACTGATTCATTCTCAAGCACATCAAAGTAGGAGAACTACTGTTTTTGAGTTTAAAAAATTGGTTCATTATAAGGCTAAATTCTGATCCTAACGATTTGTTCAGGCAATCAGCTAAGTTGAACAGGTTTCTTGCCTTGATGAGAAACCCTTTGAAGGCTGCCTCTGGGGAAGCCAAGTTTAGGAAGACAGGAACTTTGGAAGGCAGAGCCACGGACTGAAGGTGGCATTTACTGGCAGGGCTTGGTCACATTCAACTGATTCGTACCATTTAGGCACTCTGGGCTCAACTGAAGGGACGAAGCCAGTTTAGCTAGGGCAGATGGTACATGGGATGAATCTATCTGTGACCATCTTTAATAAAATTACTCAGGCCCTGGCAAAGGATAAAATGACTGATATATAAGTTAGTTAATATACACAATGGTACTAATGTAAAGAGCCCTCGCCAGCACAGCCTGAGGTAATTAAACCAACTGCCTTCCACTGTGAATCCCCAAATCACATGATGGTAGAGGTGAGACGGAACTGAGAAATTATCCAAACCCCTACCTCCGACTGACCAGAAAAGGAGGATGACTGAGGCATTGGCTGTAAGCACCACCGTTCAAAGTATTTATCCCAAAGGAGACTATGGATAAGTTAGAGAATTAAAATAACCACTGAGCTAATTCCAAGGGGTTACCTAAGAATCTGCGGTGCTATGTAGAAGAGATCATGATTTCAGAGAAAATAACTGAAGCAAATATCTGACCAACCACCCGCCTGGGTGAAGCAGCTAGAGAGCTGAGTTGTCTGGGAGAACTGCATTTCCACCGCACTCTGTCCCTGGTTCCTCCCCTCGGTTTGTCTTCTCTACACTCTAAAGGAGACTCTAGTTATGGAAAAGATAAAAGAAAACAGATTACACAGATACATTTCTGCACCTGTACCACATAGGAAAAAACAAGTCTATTTTCTGCTATGTGATGCTAGCACCTTGTGGATCCAGACGGTGCTTAAAGCTCCCGCTGGCTGAGAAGTTCTCCAACCTTCTCCTCAGACTGCGCTCCAGTGAGCCTGCAGACTCCAGGAAAACCCACCCCCTTCCTTTCTCCTGGGACAAAATGGCTAGAGTATCTGGGATTTATTGCACATCCACAATACAAAATACGGTTTGCGTCCCAAGTTTTTCCCTTCCTGGAACACATCCTAAAGCTAGAAGGTACAATAACGTAAAAGGATGAGAGGAAAGTCACGGCTAGAAGACCTGGAAGGGCCAACAGCACCATCCGTAGAAGAAAAAACTGTGAATGAGACCCAACCGAAGTTTAAAACTTTCGCTCTATGCTACAAGCTCAGACTGGGAGGAAATATTTGCAAATCACCTATCTGACACTGGACTAGTACCTAGAATATATAAGGGAATCTCAAAACTCAACCCTTTCTTTTCCTCAGCTGCCACCACAGTGCTCAGTCCTTCTGGCCTAAGGTCACCTTGGGGCGAGGCCCTCACTTCATGGCCTCCCCATGGCCTCTGTCCCTGGTCTTGCCTGCGTCAACCTGGCCCTCATCCTGCACTTTTCTGTTGGGTGTTTGGTTACTAAACAGAGAACATGGAGGGAGTGGGGCACCTTGGCTCCCAGGGGAACGGGCTCTGAGCGCCGTGAAATCTAAGCGGGGCAAGCCTGCTAACAGCAAGTTAAGATGTGCCAGGAAGCAGAACTAAGGTACTTTCGGTCATTCAATTTGAACGCTTTATAAAGCTTAAACCGTATGAATGACAGTTACACTGATTCTCATGCTCTAACTAAGGGGTTGGCATATCTTATCTATAATAAAGTACCAGATAGTAAATACTTTAGGCACTGCAGGCTGTACAGTCTCTACCCTACCCTCTCTATTCTGCTGTTTTAGTGGGAGAGCACCCTCAGACTACACAGAAACAAATGAGAATGACTGTGTTCCATTACAACTTTACTTATAGCGACTTCCCTGGCAGTCCAGGGGTTAAGACTCCACGTTTACACTGCACGGGACACAGATTCGATCCCTGGTCAGGGAACTAAGTTCCCACATGCCGTGCAGTGCAAAAAAAATTTTACTTATAAAACAGATCACAGGCCAGATTTGGCCTGAGGGCCACAGTCTGAAGATCCTTGCGCTAGCTGTGGCCAACAAATATTCAAGAATTTTTCGTTCTCCCTTCGTCTTTTCACGGTGTGACCTGGAAGTGACACTAAACATACTTTTTTTTTTAATAGCACTTGCTATTTATCGAGAAAACTTTGCCTATGCCTCAGGAGTCATGATTATTTGTCACACACTGAATCTTGAGTGATTATTTGCTGGTAGTTTGTTTTTTTGTTTGTTTGTTTTGTTTTTTGCGGTATGCTGGCCTCTCACCGTTGCGGCCTCTCCCGTTGAGGAGCACAGGCTCCAGATGCACAGGCTCAGCTGCCATGGCCCACGGGCCCAGCCGCTCTGTGGCATGTGGGATCTTCCCGGACCGGGGCACGAACCCGTGTCCCCTGCATCGGCAGGCGGACTCTCAACCAGTGCGCCACCAGGGAAGCCCTGCTGGTAGTTTTTTAACTTTAGGGAAAAAAAAATTAAAACCCTCAGTCTCTGAGATAGAAGTCAAGCCTAATTAGTGTGGACAATACAAGACATAACCCAGCTTCAATGGTCTCTCAAGTTTTCAAAGAAAGAGTGTAGACAGATAAACACTACAGCTCAGACAACACTGAAGACGCCTGTAAGGAAGCTTTAATAGGGTTAAGATGCCTTGAGAGAGCTTAGGACTAACTGCATTATTCTAGAAAAGCATTTCAATTACTCTAAGTATGGCAACTGCTGCTTCTGACGAAACAGATTTAAAATGAAAAATAAAGAAAACAGAAACCCAGCTTCTATAAATATTAATATTTTAACCAATATTAACATTCAGGAACTTTGAAGAGTTCCAGAATAAAGACAGGGAAAATAACAGAACTGATTCAGCACGTTGGAAAAGTATGCTATGCTTGCAGTGTTATGAGCAAGTACATCCTTGGATTAGATAAACCTGGAATGTTACTATATGGGCAGTACAGCTCTTGAGATACAGCTCTTGACCGGGATATAACTTGCCTGAGTTGCTAGAACACACCTTCAATTCTTCCTTTTAAAAACACAGCCACAGACCTACTACAGAATGGACTTGAGTATATGGGGAGGGGGAAGGGTAAGCTGTGACAAAGCGAGAGAGAGGCATGGACATATATACACTACCAAACGTAAGGTAGATACCTAGTGGGAAGTAACCGCATAGCACAGGGAGATCAGCTCGGTGCTCTGTGACCGCCTGGAGGGGTGGGATAGGGAGGGTGGGAGGGAGGGAGACGCAAGAGGGAAGAGATATGGGAACATATGTATAACTGATTCACTTTGTTATAAAGCAGAAACTAACACACCATTGTAAAGCAATTATACTCCAATAAAGATGTAAAAAAAAAAACACAGCCACAAATGCTTTGAACAATGACCTCCCCACCCTTCCATGTCCTTCCTCCCAGGAAAGGTAAGTCATCAGAACCCAGAGAGCAGACATCATTCTGAAACATACATCAAAGATGTCACCCTTAAGTTCCAAAGAAAGATTTCAGTGGTAGGACTCCTGTCAAGATGGGTGTAGAGCTGCTACAGTTCTTGCCTCTTTACCGTGGCTTTGGAAGAATGCCTTGAGTTTCATCAAACTCTACACTGAAGAAGACTGCAGTCAAAATAAATATTCCCAAGATTTAAGGCAACCCTCATTGTGAACTGAGGTTTCTTTTAATTAAAACACTTTGCAGAAATGCTACAGCTATACTAAAAGTTTGATTCACAAATCAGTCAACTATAGTTTTAAATGAATACTAAAACCTACGTTTAAATATTTTTAAAGTATATTCTTTTGATCAGTGTTTCAAAACTCTTTGGAAATGCTGTAGCATACTGTACATTGTTCTCCAGATTAATAAGTAGACCCAATGCTTTACATTTCAGTGTTCTTCAGTTGAAAAGATGTCTAGCAGTTAAAGAAAAAAAAAGTGAGCATATTATTCGAACAACTAACATATTGCTCAAAAATAATTTTATACTGTTTTTCCAGATTTTTTCGACACCCTGAATTAAGATTCAGGCTACATAATTCCAGGTCAACCACATACTAGTTGAGCCATCTTTAAGTATGTTACTTCATCTCCCAATACTTCTGTTTCCTCATCTATAAATGGAGATACTAATAATGCTGCCCCCATATTGGGTTCTAAGTAAGAGAGATGACTCAATGTATGTAAAGCATTTAGAAAAATATCTGGCAGACAGCAAGCCCTTAGTAAGTGCTAATCATCACCACCACCACCATCATCACCACCACCACCATCACCACCACCACCATCACCATCTTCTTCTTCATCAATGTTTGGTCCTCACATTTAAAGGTGCCATAAAAGTTCGGTGTATAAGTAGGTAAAATTTGGGGGGGCGCAGGTAAAGTGTTAACTGTTAAATACAATCAACCCTTCATTACTTCAGAGTGTTTTATTTAAAACTGAAGGGCACCCTTCAGTAATTCTGAATTTCTCTCTTATCCCCAGGAGGAGATGGAGGGATCTGCAGAGAAGGTCAGACTTGAGGTGTCAGCTAGACCCATTCAACATTATTACAGTCTCCTGATCACCCGGCAAACAGTCCAGCAAACAGGAGTTCAGTGGGCAAACTAGGAACTGCTTCAAATAATATGAAGTGCATTCATTGCAACAGGTACTCCCACCGTGGGAGATATATTTAAATTAGGGAGAAAAAACTGCCATACAAGAAACTGGCAGAACTGTCATGTCTGGGAACGAGAAACCATAAAAACCGAAAAAATAAAAATGTGTCCACTCCTATGGTTTCTAAGTATTTCAATGTTCTTATATTCTACCAGAAACTCTTTGGCATATTTACTTCCTTTGTCTTAGAATGAATCTACTTGTTACATATTTTTTTGATGTTTCTTGGAGGCAGGAAGGTGGTATGAATCAGGTGAGTTCAGGCAAATTTCTCTGCAAGTTCTTACTTAGCTCTCCTTCTCAGTCACCTTACATTTATTTGCAAACCGCCAAGCAACACTGGTTTCTATTTTAGATGTTTACAAAAATGAGAAAGAACTCTGGGTAACATTCTTCGGGGCTAATACCACGGAGTTAAAATGTCCAGTGGAATATTCATTTTTGAAATAGCAAGGAACAACCACAAACAGTCAGGGGGAAAAAAATACAGATTTCAAACAACAGCAGGTGTTTAGCTTCCAGTTATACAAAAATACTGATGCAGTCACTATCAATGGCTTGAGTGCTTCCAGATCTAATACTATACATTCAAGGGGCTGGTTTAAAAAAAAAAAAAAGAAGAAAAGAAAAGAAAAATCTGAAGCTTTGAACCAGTGAAAGTAGCAAGGTCTTGAGATCAGATGCAACTGATAACATTCTAGAAAAATGACAGGTTGCTTAGAGTTTAGATGCCATCAAGACGACCACAAAATTTGGAGGAAAAATCTTTGCACTTGGATCACTTTGCTCAAGTAGCATCTTAGGCAAACTTGGCCAGAAAAAGCTCCACATTATCCAGGTTCTGAGGAAGATCCCTACAAATCTGGGAAACCATCTCCCTGGCAGCCTGCCTCACTTTCCAGGAAACTTCCCATCCACTGCTTGTCCAACACTCCAACCCAGTGGCTCCAAAATTTTCCAAATACACAGATAGGTTTTAAAGTTTAGTGGAATGACAGTACTTATATTTTTAATATTTGTTGGTTAAGAAAATACATATAAACAAAAACTATTAAGAAATTCACCAAAAGAGTTTCTATTTTATTAATCTCCAAAGTATCTGCATTCATTTAAAAACAGTCATTCCATGAAAACTTATCTAAGCTCCTACTATGTGCCAGACACTGTTCAGAGAACTGGAGACACAAATCTGGCCCCTGAAAACTTTCTCTCCTTGCCTCCCTCCCTGACCTCTCTCTCTCAGAAGAAGTCTGAACAAGATGACTGCTTCTGATAGGGGAATTCTGAGTTCTATTCCGTTGAGGGAGGGAGGGAAGAGAAAGAAATGGAGGCAAATTTCCCTTTATCTTTGGAGTTTTAATTTTTGACCATATGGATGCATTCATGTATTAGTCATGAAACTAAACATAAAGGGAGCGAGTAAAAGAATTATGTAAGATATCTCTAGAAAAATTTAAAACTCCTTTGCAGGCTTCCCTGGTGGTGCAGTGTTCGGGACTCTGCCTGCCAATACAGGGGACATGGGTTCGAGCCCCGGTCCAGGAAGATCCCACATGCCGTGGTGCAACTAAGCCCGTGCGCCACAACTACTGAGCCTGCACTCTAGAGCCCGCGAGCTACAACTACTGAGCCTGCACTCTAGAGCCCGTGAGCCACAACTACTGAAACCCGCACACCTAGAGCCCGTGCTCCACAACAAGAGAAGCCACCGCAATGAGAAGACCGCACACTGCAACGAAGAGTAGCCCCTGCTCACCTCAACTAGAGAAAGCCTGCGCTCAGCAACAAAGACCCAACGCAGCCATAAATAAATAAATAAATGTTTTTAAAAAGTAAAAGTCCTTTGCAATTACTTTAACCTCCACTCCACCCGCCGCCCCCAGAATATAAGATAACCCAACCCTACACTGCATGCTGGAATTAAAAACCAGTGGCTCTACCCAGTTGTTCACATGAATGAGAATTAGTAAACTGTTAGCAACACTCAAGCAAGAACCATCTTAATTTGGTTAATCCCCGTATACCCCATCAAGTACACAGTGGCTGGCATATAACCAACACTCAATTATGTAATTATCGAATGGCTTGCTAAAAGAACGAATGACTGAGGAAACCTTAATCTCATGCCTCAAGGACTGAATGCTGACCATTTTTCCTTCCTTGATGACTCCAACACACTCTCCAAGACTCCCCTCAAAGGATCACTCCGGTGTGTCTATCTTTTGTTGACATCTAGCTTACCCACAGTGAGGAACACAAATTGAGTCTACACCTAGATGTCTTCTACTGATGGTTACATCCATGAAACCATCAAGCAGATGAAGACAAAGACAACATTTTCAGCAATCCCAACAGACTCACTCAGTATGGCCTCCTTTTCTTTTTAATAACATCTTCCTCCCACTTTTTATTTCTTTGTTTTCTGCTACTTGGAAAGTGAAACAGGTTTTGAATAAGACAATGGATAAATTAGTTGATTTTTCTTATTGGAGCAAACATCTCTAATCTAGCAGTGATACAGACTAAAAATAGTATGAGGAATCTAACAGTATTCTGTCAGGAGATGAAAATTTAACCTAAATTACACAGGTGATATTTATTGTGAAGGGTGTTCTGCAAATGAAAATGCATTAAAGGTTTCTGTTTGTAATACATTTATTCTCAACAGTCAATGTTTAAATAATTTTTATGTACATGCTTGTTGACTATAAATAAAAGACATACTAAGGAAATATTCAGATGTGACAGGATGTGCTCCCTCAAAATTCTCACCTTAAAATCATTCCCTTTGTGAAACCTTGTTCCATTCATCACTTGAGAATGTCAGAAGGCAAAATAACTTGTTAAATTTTGCTAAGGACAAAATACCTCATACCTTCTTTTACACAGGAATGATAACATGAGGGCCTCAAAAAAATTTTAATGAAGGTCCATAAAAACTACTTAAACCTTTAAGATAATAATGATAAATTAACAAGAATCTAGCACAACTGTTTAAGGAATCTCTAAAATCCACTCTTCGCCTCTCCCTGGGACAACTCCAAGGACATTCAAGTCCCATGTGTAACCTTCAAGAAGTTTGAAAAACAAACATTTGTCTCAGCAACGTAAAAACCCAGAGAAGTATCACACCATTAGCTCCTGAACACAGCCTGGCACAGACTCTGCTTGGCACAGAACACAAAAAGGCAGAAATTTCCAAAGAATTCATCATTCTGCAAAACAAAGCATTTTTCAGATGGCTTAGTAAAAGGGACACGGTAATTCCAGAACATCAAAACAGAGGAAAGATTTCCACATGACATCACTGACTGCTGTGGACAATTTATTTATATCACGGTTTCTTAACTTCAACACTATCGACACTTGGAACCAGATAATTCTTTTTTAAAGGAGGCTGTCCTGTGCACTGCAGGATACTTAACTGTATCCCAGGTCTCTGCCCACTAGATGCCAGTAGTACACCCCCAAGCCGTGACAATCAAAAAACATCTCCAGACATTCCCAATGTCCCCTGGGGGATGAAATATTCCTTGGATGAGAAACACTAATTTATAAAAATGACACATGATGACGATGACGATAGTAAAAATAACAATATTAAATAAATCAAAACAATTTCCAGTATTTACATCAGATATTGTACTGAGGATTTTATATATGCTTTATTCTATAACAACAACCCTATGAGATAGGTACTATAATTGTCCACATTTTATAGATAAAGGAACTAAAGTTAAGAAAAGTTAAGTGCCCTATTCAAGGTCATACAATTAGTAAGAGGGTGACAAGGGGTTCAACTTTTATTACAGTAAGTTTAACCACCATGCTATATATTCCCATCTCCACAGGGGGATTTACGAATGTTCTTTGAATGCAACACCACACAGGCTATTGCAAACAGAGTGAATGTAGAACGTGGTACCCAAAGGATACAACAGACGATGTCTAGAGGCAGGTGAAACAGGCCACCACTGGACAGGAAACTCTCATGTGGCTTCTATTAATAACATATGCTTTACCTACAATATCGATCATCCTCAGAGCAACCTCTCAAGATAGACACCAGCATTCCCGTGTTACAGGTAAAAAAAAAAAAAAAAAAAACTGCATCCAAAGAAATTTGAACAAATCATTCAAGTTCACATACTTGGCTTTCTGGATGGAGCCAAGCCATAAAATGAGATTGATCTGACAACTGAGCTTCAATCGCTAGGGGATACAATGATATTATGAGTTGAAGAACAATAATAACATAAACAGCCAACATACCATTAGCGGTAACTGACATGGGTGAGATACCCTTGGGTCTCACTTTGTGGTGAGACCTTGAGAAGATCAAGAGAACTCACTCATGCTCCAACTTTCTCAGGCCCCATATAGGTCTTGGCTTTTTAGATCTAATTTTAAGCAGAACCAGATATTTTGTTTTTTTCCTAAATGAATTCTCCCCTTACCAGATTATTAACTTCACAGCTGAAGGTCAGCTGGGACATATGAGTTCCATGAACAATGGGTCTCATGGATAATCCAAAGGGGAAAGGAAAGACAGAAAGGGAGATTTATGGTGGGAAGATGAGAGCAACACCCAAGGAGGGAATCATCTAGAATACAGATATTTAATCTGAGAGAAATATTTGGATACTGGGAATTCCACAGGAGAACTGAGGCCATCATTATGGTCCAGATGGGCCCAGGGGTTGTTATTAAAATGCATCTACACTGAGAGACTAGTCTACACACACACAGATACACACCAGTATAAAAACACTGTCTGAGGTTTCAGAGCACTCCCATCACAGAAAGTGATGAGATGCTCTAATAGCTGGGATAATTGATCACACTGGGACCCTACGCTTGTTTCTGGACGTTTCAGCAGCCCCCATGTAGAAGATAAATTTAAATGTAAGGCCTTTAGGACATAGTAACAATTGTCACTATTTCCAAAGCGGAGTTAAATAAGTAGGTAAGAGAATTTTATATAAACCTTTACCAGGATCACAGAAATTCACTTCTCAGATGTCATCCATCTTAAGCTCCCTTACAATATGGAAACAGTAGAGCTTGTTATACAAGCCAGACAACCCGAGACAATAAAGGTGGCAGAGAAAAGACATCACCGGGGTGGGAAAGGACAATTTAAATTAGGGGTCTTTTAGTAACACTTTGCACTGGGCGGTTCACTTTGTTCTGCTCAGTCCCACCATCCTGCAGAAATCCTCAACAATCTGGAAAAAAAAGTACCAATGCAACTCCCCTCCCACTTCTCTGTGTTTATCTGAGTCCCCCTCCCGAACATACATACACACACACACACACACACACACATACACTTCTCTCCATCATCTGTCATCTTTCCTCATTTCAGGATCTCCTCTTTTCCCAAGTATCTTATAACTTCATCTATGGCAGGAACATGAGCCACTACAAGAATTCATTCATCAAAAGGTGTTGAATCTTCATCTTTGCCTGTAATGTCCCATTAAGTAAAGTTATTTTGACTCAAAGGCATGCATGCTAATAGTGGAATTTCAGATACTGTGGCACTTTTGCGGAGACCAAGCAGACCTTTCTTCCCAATGGGCTTCAAACCATGCCACAGAGATAGACTGCCTCCGAACGCTAGCCTGCAGGAGCCCTCTCTCTTTATCCAATCTCTACCCCATCCACCTAAAAGGCTGATTCGTGTTGCCAGTAATGCCTCTACCCAGAAAAGGAATACTTCCAAAAGTTTATTTCAAGACATGTTAAATGAAACATGAGTAATCCCATTAGAGTGTTGATTAGGAATACAAGTCAGAAACTGCTCCAGACAAGAAACTAGTAACCACAACAACAAATGGAGAATGAACTCCAACTTGGCTTCCCAGAGAGAACTGAATGAATTGATGGGTATTTTCCTTCTCTCGTTTCCAAGGATCCAGCAAAGTTCCATGTCTGTCAGTGACGTTAAGAGGTCACTGACAGGGAAAGATGATGGCAGCCCTCTGTTCTATATCTTGCATTCCTCAATCAGCCAAACGGGCACAGCCCAGTCTCAGCATATGGTAAGGAGTAGGTTTCTCCATTTCCACAAAATACGGGCAATACAAGCTCAACTCCTGTTCCTCTGCTACTTACACAACATACACACATACATCCACATGTACAATAACACACAATGATGCAGTTAATCAAACTGCAGAATAACTCACAAATAATGTTACCACTGGAAGGACATATTTGCCTTCTTAGTAATTTAACTAAATAATTGCTAAATGTATTTTCTTTTGGCATATTGTTTTTTTAAGGTCAACCTTGAGATCTGTCTTCCAGTTTCAGTGGGATCCCTTGTTTAGTGACCTTCTCAACTCACACCTCTGAATGTGACGTGTGATGCTTTACATGAAACAAAAATAGCTAACATCCAGAACCTTACATTGGCACACCTCAGCCAACCTGAGATGCTCAGAAGTCTTCCCTACTTTCTTTGCTCCCTCCAAAGAAATCTGGATGCTGACTGTGACCCCACAGTCCCCTGTACCTCTCATCCCCAGATGTATTTCCTTGTTGCTGTATCTGTCTTATATTCCAAAAAAAGGATTATGAACCTTGCAGACTTGTTAAAAACTAAAAACTCACCATCTACCAGGTCCTCATGACCCAGGCTCATGCACACCCCAATCTGCCTTGCTCATTATGACCCAGCAACGAAACTGCCCTTCCCCCTGTCTGGAAAGGTCTTTGCCCAATTCTTCCCATTCTTGCGGTCTCAATTCCAAGCATCTTTTTCATGACCTGAAAACAGTGGTAAGGAAAACATCCCTAGTCCATCCCTAGGTCCACAGACTCTCAATTTCAGCAACCTATTTACATCCTTCATAGCACCTACACACCTTGAAATTGCACTTGTTTTGTGATCTGTATACATGGCTCAGTCTCTCTCCCCTTTCTCCCACACAACATTATGTATTTCAGGAGGGCTCCAGGCATATCCTCATTACTACTGTGTAAGTTCCTAGCACAGAGTAGGCACTTAACACATATTTATTGGGATAAGTAATCCATTGGTTTTAAACAAAGGATTGATGAATAATTTAATGAATAGCTACAAACTGCCTCAGTCAGGTACAAATGTCCTAACAAAATATTGGGTGGCTTAAACATCAGAAATTTTGTTCTCACGGTTACGGAGACTGGGTTGTGGAAGATTCAGGTGCCAACTGATCTGGATCCTGGAGAGCTCTCTTCCCAGCTTCCAGATGGGTTACCTTCTCGCTCTGTCCTCACATGGTGAAGAAAGGGAGAGCTCTGGTCTATTTCTCTTCTTACAAGGACATTAATCCCATCAGGAGGCCCCAAGCTAATGATCTCATCTAAACGTAATTACTTCTCAGAGGCTCCACCTCCAAATACCATTGTGTTAGGGAGTAGGGCTTCAACATATGAATTTGGAGGAGATGCAAACATTCAGTCCATAACATATATGGACGATTTTCTTCTCAATGCATCACAGATTTTTAGCTTCTGCAAGCTAACCGTAGAAAACATTCTACAATACCAAAGTATGTATACAAGAAAGCAAAAAGTTGCCATACATACTTCATTATTTATCTCCATGAAGTTTCACAAAATATTCTTTGCACCTTGGCCCCTCAATATTTATAAAGCATCTTATTGTTATGATAACTTTTCTCTTAGTCTCACAATTCAGCCCCTACTGACATGAACAAACAATGAAGACTACATTTGCTAACATGTCCTGGATAGAGTCTAAGAGATTAGTGTCTAAATCCTGAGTAGCTGTTTTCTTATTATATTGGACATCTTTTGGATTGTCTGCCAAGCCCAGAAGCCAACCCTCTTCTTGGGAAGCTTCCTGCCAGATCTCCAAGGGGAGCCCCAGGCTGCCACGTTTGGACAGGGAATCCAAGGTCCACTCATTGGCCAAGAGCAGTCACATGACCCGGTCTTGGCAAAGCAGAATCTAACTTTCCAGGGAATGTGGAACTGTGAATGAGAGCCAGCCAGCCAGTCTCCGTGGGTGGCTGGAACTGTAGAAGAAGCTAGGGGTTATTCATGTTTTCTTCCACACAAAAGCTGCTCTGCAGAAAAATACAGAATGTAGCAAAAACTAAAAAGCAGAGGCAAGAGGGAGAAAGTCCCAATGGTTTCCCAGGTCCAGATTACAGCCCATTCCCAAGTACCAGCTCACTCCTGACTGTGAACAGCATGAGACACCCCTGTATAACATACTCCTTCTTTTTCTTCTTTTACTTAAGCTACTTTCATTGCTAGCTAATTCATTGATTGGAACCTAATATGTATGTGCTTATATCCTAAGATGAAAACCTTTTGTATATTTACACACATATGTGTGAGTACACGCACACACAGGGCTATAAACATGAAACCAAGTTTTGTGCAAACTCTGACAAAAACTCTGTGGGGACGGGGGGGGGGGGTAATCTCATGATCTCTGCATTAATTCAGCATGAAACCGATTTGTGTATCTCTGTAACTCAAAGCCAAGCCATCTAAAGAGTTTTCAGGAAACATATTTTCCTAGAAAAATGATAAATATTTTTTTAAGAGTAGGGGGAAAATAATAATGCCCCACAAAGCTGGAACCACCTATGGTATTTCTGACTCACTGTAGGCGCAATATAAAAGTTGCCACAAAGTGGGTGTTCTATAGAAATGTCAATTGCTGTTATTGTTGTTATTATTCTTACCATTTACCTGTTCCTGACGCAGTGCTCCCCAGTAGGGCCAGCGAGGTGGGGGCATACATTGCTGTGACGCTAAATCCATAAAAACATCTTCTCTGAGCAAGGATTGAATAAAATTACAGGACAATTATAAGAGTCAGCAATGACACTTGGCATACTATGTTTTAAAGGATTTCTACATGACCTAAAATGAATGACACAAAGTGACTAGTAAAAATTGGTTCATTTTTTAAAAGAAAAAATGTAGATGTATATTCATTTATTTAAGGGAAACAATACAAAAAATACACAGTCACAATGGCATTTGAGGAAATAAAACCATCTTTACTCCTCTGAAGGAATCCAGAAGGAGTGAGGGGTCAACAGAGCATTTGCTTCGCAAGCTTTCCTCTCTAGGTCTCACCAAGGCTCACACCCCCATTCCTCCCAGCTCGTGTAGGGATCGAGCACCAGTCAGGTCAAACCTGAAACAGCTAAGGGTCCTTCTATTGGTCACTGTCAACCGGCTCCAAGAAATCCTACAGAGAAGCATGACTATTCTCAAGCAAAAGCTGACAGAAGGCAATTTGGGGGAAAAAGGAAAGTAGGCAGGTGAGAAGATTTCAGACCACCTTCACTAACAATTAAATGTATCAAAAGGAAACAACAAGATTCTATGCTAATTTGGGACCTATCAAATTGGCAGTTAATCAGAAAAAAATGTATCCACAAAGTGACACTGCACATGGAGGAAAAGAGCAGACTCGGAATTGACTGGTGGGAGGCTAATGTTTCAGTCTTTCGGGAGGGAGTCTTGGAAGTAAGCATGTCTTTAAAATATGCATCCACTTTGACCCAGCAATTCCAACTTCTAGAAATTTATCCTATGGCGATAATCAGAAAGATGACGAGTGCTGAGGATACCCAGATGTTCACAACAATGAAGACCACACAACGGGTCTTATAAGAGGGAGCAATGGGACCAACCTAAAGGTCCCATAATAATGAAGTGGTTCCTTGAAATATAGCACTTATATTTAAGACCAGTGTTCTTCAAACTTTGTTCTGAAAAGCTCAAGGAGCTGCATCAGCAGCTCCTTGAGTTAAAGGTCCCCCACAGCAGTGACCGGGGAATTTCAGTGGCTGGGTCTCTTTCTTACTCATCCCAGACTTAACATGCATTACCTATTAGGCAACCTCCTAAAATTATTCATAATGAAATGGTTCTACTGCTTAAGAAACAATAATTATTGGACTTTAAGACTATTATGCAACTGTTATAAATCATGTTATGTAAAGGTATATACGGACTTAAATGGGTGGTTTGCTCCCCAAATATCTAGTAGCTTTCAGTGAAGGACTGATCTTTAGTACCTGCTAAAGACACAGGTTTTCCTGCCATATACCAGGATTCTTATCCCTAATATACTCATAATATACTCTTTAACCTCATTTGCATAAGGCTATTATGATAAAATCTCACTCTTAAGATGGTGATGAAACTTAACTGAGATGATGAAAAAGTTTTTGCCTCAATGTCTGGTACACAAGACTCCATAATGGAAGCTCTTTTGCTACACATCAGCCTAAAGCTTAGAAGTTCACTTTAGCCAGTGTTTATTCTTCACTTTCCACTGAGGTAGCAATTTTAATCGTAATCAGGGCTACCCTGGTGGCGCAGTGGTTAAGAATCCGCCTGCCAATGGAGGGACATACGTTGGAGCCCTGGTCCGGGAAGATCCCACATGCCGTGGAGCAACTAAGGCCGTGCACCACAGCTACTGAGCCTGCGCTCTAGAGCCCACGCGCCACAACTACTGAGCCCATGCGCCTAGAGCCGGTGCTCCGCAACCACAGAAGCCACCGCAATGAGAAGCCCGTGCACCGCAACGAAGAGTAGCCCCCGCTCGCCACAACTAGAGAAAGCCTGCGCGCAGCAACGAAGACCCAATGCAGCCAAAAATAAATAAATAAAATAATTTTTTTAAAAAAAATCATCATCAGCTCAGACATCTTAGAAGGCATCCATGAAACCAAGTCTTTTTTTTTCTAGTTATAAAGACATTTTATTTCTGTGAAATTTTAATAGAATGCAAACTATCTTCAATCAAAATGCCTGTTTAATCCATATGTTTCTATTCCATTGACTATTGTGTGAAAATATAATAACTTCAGGTATAACTGGAATAATGGAGAATATATTCATAAATGACCAAATTAAATATGGAAGTAATATTTTTTAAAGCCCCTCCCCACAAAGGATCCTACATATAACAAAACTTTTAAAAATGGCATGTTTCACATTATAGATGGTTCAAAACCAAGTCTTTTCTGTAGTCAAAGATGAGTTATCTCACCCAAAGGACTCTGGTCGTGGAACTGTACAGGTGTTAGTGGGACGAGGGGATGTGCAGCTAAGGAAGCCAGAACCGCTCTTCCTTAAACAACTGCATATCCTCACTAACCACCCCGACAGGTCACCCTTCCCCACAGCCAAAGGACGACGCAGAGAACACTCAGAGCATCACAGAACATTACGGAAGCCTTTTATGGAGAAGAGTATGGCTGTCGTGTTTTTATGTCTTGGAGAAATGGCGATAATTCAGGTTTCACTTCTATAGTAATTTGATTTGATCATTTTAAAACACAGACATAAAATGGTTCATTTATATAACCGGTTGCTAAGAGTCTTGGCATTTTAACAGGCAGCTTATGAAAACATACTTTTTGAAAGAAAATACTAACGTCTACAGAGAGGAAAAGGATGGATGAAGCTCATAAAATTTAACTGCATTTTAGTTTTGACTTGGGAAAGCTGCAAGACCATCCACTTGGGAAACTCAATCCACAGATCCACCGATATACTGCTAAGTGCTGCGTGGTACTGTTCCCAGCCAGTTGCTGCCATGACAGCCCCTTGCCTAAAGTGTTCCAGGAGCCAACAGCAAACAGCAGAGTTGATATCTGCCCCTCCACCACCTCTTCGATGTCCAACCACATGGAAGTCTCGGGGACTCACAGAACTAGAAGGCCGTTTCTTTCCTCAAAGTCTGACAAGTCTGGGCCTGTTGTCTGGGAATAACATGGTCCAGCCTAATCCAAACTGGGGCCAACAAGCGGTTGTTGATTGCTCTAAGCATGGAGGTGATACCATGCCCAGTGAAGTCTCAAGAGACAACAGCTGCTAACATCATTCAAATTCAACCCTGCTCAGCAATTTTACGTTGTGAACCAAGAAAGCAGACTTTACAGAAACCTTCCAGTTCCAAAATATCTCCCTACTCATTGGACAGGGGTGCCTAAATTCTTACCTTGAGTTGCCATGAGATACAGTAAGGAAACACTTAAAATTTCCCCAACAGGGAGGGCAAAATCCATGAAGAGAAATCCTGTAGTATTATCTTAGCAAGAATTTTACATTCTATTTTAAAATTATAAAATATATTTTATGTTCTAAAATATATTCTATTATAAAATATATTAATATTTACTAAGGGCTTATGTGCCAGGGACTGTCACAAGTGTTTTATATACCTTATCTTAATTAATCCTCACATGCTTCAAGGCACGTTCTATTATTATCTACATTTCACTCAGGAAGTAACAAAAGCTTAGCTTGGTTAAGTAACTGGCCAAACATCCCTCGGCAAGTAAGGAAGCAGAAGAACCCAGGTTCACTTGACTCCCAATGTTGAACTCTAACATTATATTCTACACGTCTCTCCAACCAAGTTCCAAAGGAGGCTGGTCAACGAAAGACAGAGGTAGCAAGTACAAAGGACACTGGCTTGTCCCATTAAAAAACAAAATGTTATTGTCTAGAACGGTGGTGCTGAATGTCAGCAGCTGACTAGAATTGCACAGGGAATTTTTTTAAATGCTGGTGCCTGGGCCCCAGTCCCCTATCCCCATTCTGATTCCAATTGGCTTGTGCATCAGAATTTTTATACACCTCCCCAGGTGATTTTTACAGAGAATCAAGGTTAGAAACCACCATCTGAAAGGATGTGGGGTAGAAATTAAATGTTAACAGAAGAAACTAAGTGATCAAATGAGGTTTTAGAAAACTCTAGAGCAGCGCTGTCCAATAAAACTTCCTTCTGTGTTAGAAATGTTCTATAATCTGCCTTGTCCACTATGGTAGCCACTAGCTACAATGGCTAGTGTGACTGAGGAAGTGAATTTCAAATTTAATTTCAATTATTTTTCATTTAAGTAGAGGATAGAGGCTACTATATTGGATAGCACAGCTCCAGAGGTCCCTCAATGTGCCTCAGCTTAATTGGTTTGCAATGGCTGAAGAGGGATATGGACTGGAAGCAGAGAGGCAAAGTAGATAAGGTCTTACTGTTCGTATCCATTATTTGACAGGACCAATTTTCCAAACTGGAGCTTTGTTAACGATTCACATGCTCTGAGTAACTTACAGGAAAAAAAAAAGATCGATGCCATTGAACATATGCCGAATATGTTCAGCCAAATATGCTTTGAGGACCCAACTCTGAAAGGATCATTCTTCATTTGCTCTGTGTAAAGCAAGTACCAAGTGCCAGCCATGGCCGTCATATATACCACATCATAATGATAACGCAAAGAAATGGAGACAATTACGGACATGAGAAATTGTGCATCTTCTCATCTTTGGCAACTACTAAAGTGCATATATATATATTTTTCAGTGGATTAATTAGCAATTTAATGATAGAGCAAATATAAATACATTTATCTAATATCTTGAATACTGTAGCTAATCATACTTGAGGAATATAAGGGCTGGGACACAAGTTACAGTCAAAAAAATACATACAGGGCTTCCCTGGTGGCGCAGTGGTTGAGAGTCCGCCTGCTGATGCAGGGGACATGGGTTCGTGCCCCGGTCTGGGAAGATCCCACGTGCTGTGGAGCGGCTCGGCCCGTGAGCCATGGCTGCTGAGCCTGCGTGTCCGGAGCCTGTGCTCTGCAACGGGAGAGGCCACAACAGTGACAGGCCCGCGTACCGCAAAAAAAAAAAAAAAAAAACCATATAGTCTACAAAAAAAGCCTCACTTTTACTTCAATAAGAATTATTTAAATTCTCTGGTATGTGACATGCCTGTGTGCCAAGCTATTGAACATTCCTTAATTAGGGCTACAAGACTACATGTCAATAGTCATTCCAGAGTTGTGTATATTTCCCTAAATTTTGCCATAAAGTGGGATGCTTTTTTAAAAGACTCAGATTATTTGAATTTTTTATATCAAATGTTGACACATTTTGTATCTGGATTTAATTTAGAATTTAACTTAATGCTTTGCAGTAAATTATACTTAACTAATTGTATATGTGAATGACTCCATAATTTAAGATGATTTACTATATTCTAAATTGCACTTTCAAACAGGAAACACCATCTATGGCTCTGAGTTTACCTTTACACTTCAGTCATTCAAAACCTGGACATAATACCAATCTAAAAGAAAACAGGAGCTTCATCTGGTAAATTAAATTGTCTGGAGATAAAAACCAAAAACTTGTTGATATACTTCTCATTAACTGGATAATATACTTGAACTTCCTCCCATTTTCCAAAATGAAGACAGGTTAACAACCAAGCAGTTACTGTAAAAGAGAGAGGAAGAGTGCTCAATAACATTGAAAATGTCCCGAATGTACTCAAGGTCATTAGTTGCTTTGAGGATACAACCCTTTTGGACCATTCCTATCTAACTCTGTATCATCTAACTAACAACTACTGCTTTGGCACTGATAAAAATACTCCTTTTATGACAGCAATGGAAAGGAAGAGTTTGCCTTTGTTTTCAAGATAATGACATAGCAAATGTAACAGAACAAGACACAATGGTCCAATAAACAGGAAAAGCAAATCCTAAAAGAAATTTGGACTATGATAATGGTCTAAAACAGCCATTTCCAATGCAAGAGACCATGATATTTACTAAATGTTCCAAAGACATAACACTTTAACTGTGGCAAAGAACAACTGAGTGAAATTATCGGTCTCTCTGACTTTATTTTTTTTTAAGATTTTTTTTAAACCCATAGTCTTTTTTTGTTTTTTGTTTTCTTTTTAGCACAATGTTCCATTTTATTCAAACACTGCCCTGGCCTAAAAAAATGTTGCTTAATTGATCCTCTGTGAGTTATCTTAAACATTTTTCTACCCAAGCACTCACTGCACTATTTTTAGTTTGTACATCTATCTCCAATATTTAATTCAACAAATATTTGTTGAGGCTCCATATGCCATGTGCCATACCAGATGCTGGCAATCTGATAATGAACATGGTAAGTTTCATGGTCTGATGGAACAATATATAGATTTATGGCTGAATAAGGTCTGGTAAGTGCTCTAAATGGGAGTACAAACAGGATACTGTCAGATCATAGAGAAGGGTGGATCCAGCCCAGATGTGAGAGTAAGAAAAAGCCTTCCAGAAGATGTGATTCAAAGGTAACTCTAAGCTGGCCGACAGAAGCAGCAGAGGGGCAGAGGATAGGGGAAGTTAAGAGCATTGCTGGCCCAAGAAATAACACTGTACAATAACATGGCGGTGGGCATGGCACTGAATGAAGGAGAAGGCAAGGTTCACTAAGCTCGAGGTTCAAGATGAGGCCAGAGAATGAGCAGAGGTAACCGCTGAAGGACTCATACCTCTTGTTAAAGAGTCTCAACTTCTATCCTGATAGCATGCAGGAGCCAGACTTGAGTTTTACTGGACAATTGTTCCGGCAGCCTTGGAGAGAGAAGATTGGAGTATGGAAGATGCCAGAATGCAGAAGAGTCCGGCAGGCTGCCTCCCAGAATGCAGCTTAACGGGGTCCAATTCAAGATCAGTAACACTGATTCAAATTAATTCATGCTGGAAAACATATCCATTGACCTATTCACTCCAAAAAAATATATATTTCTATCATTCTTTACTAACAATGCATGTGTTCCCCAACCACAGAATATGGGATTTGGGCTGTTTTATAATTACTAAATTAGCTTCCCCTAAATTTTTGCACTCTACCACCTCCTTCCCACCACCCTCACGTCGGTCATCCTAGTCATCAACGGATACAACTTCACAGTGGCAGGTCAGAATTAGAGATAGATCTTCCCCTGCACTGAGGTAACTCCTTTTTTAACAATGTTGATTCCACCCAGTATGACAGAGTCCACCCTAGCATTAAAAGAATAAAAAGCAAAGTTGAGGAATAAAGGTATCCATCCAGAAATTGTTGAGCAGAATTATGTATCTGTATATGAAGCAAATACACTGCATTCACACAGGGATATAATTCAAGAAGCATCCCACTGGACCACTCTAGGCATCATCCCAGCAATTTATAAATTAGTTAACTGACCTTTAAGTAGACTTACTAGAATATCCGAAAATCAGCACCCAAAGAGAAACAAGTCTTCACTGCCTGCACAAGCATTTCAAAGTGAGGAGAAAAAAAAAAAAATCACCACACTTGAATAGTTATTTATCATAGCAATTTTTTTTCTGCCTTTCAGCTTGCACTGCATAAAATTACCATTTTCTGGGAGATCCTCAGAGATGAGTCTCTGGTGCTCTTGCCACTAATGGGAACAGTTTTAGAAGCCTGCTCATTAACATCTGAGATTTCACCATGATTTTCTGGCTATTTACAGACAATCTCCAGTTACATCAGTGACATCATCCTCCATTTCAAGGGGCCAATGGGTAGAACAGGTAGTGAAAGAGTAGTGATCTCTTTTGTTTAAGTAAAGGAGTATACCTTCCACTCTAATTTAGACACATCTTCATCAGGGGTCCTTAACCTTTGGGGCTACACCCACTTGAGCCTATAGGGGCATGCCTCCCTGGAATCACGAAATCTTAAATGAAATTTCTGAAGCCCATGCGTGGACCACCAAAGGCATCTAGACTAGTTAGGATTCTTCAGGTTCCAAGAAATAGGAATTTTAAGTCAAGCTAACTCAAATCACCCTACCTACCTCCTTGTCTTATACAAATAACATGACAAACATATCGTGTAATAACATGGCACAACTTGAGTCAGGAGGTACAGTTTGCATCATCAAGATTGTCTCTTTTCATCTCTGTGGGCTTCATTCTCAGGATCCATGTGGTAATAACATAGATCCACCTGCTCCAGGTCAATGCCATTGCAGGTTCCAGTCTGAAGGAAAGGTGACAGTACCCTTTATCCCACTGCACAGAACTCACAGTATTAGCTCTAATTGTTCCTGCTTGGGTCACAGGCCCATCTCTGAATCAATCACTATAGCCAAGGAGGCATGATTCTCTGCCCAATCTTGTGCCACATAGCCACTTCAGGAGCTGGGGACCAAATCAGCAGAGGAAGGGATAGTAGTAGTTCAATGTAAATCCAACAGTCCGCTGCTAGAAGTCAAGAAGTAGGTACTGCTTACAAACTCCTAATCGACACACTGAACTTAAGGAGTCTAAGCTTTTGCATTAGAATCTTAGAATCACAGACTCTCAGAACTCAAGGAGACAAAATATATTGATCTAGACCACTGATTGATCTAGACCACTGATTCTCAGGGTCTGGACTTGGGCCCCTGAGGGATCCTGAGACTTTCTGTGGACTCACCAGGATGGGGTCATTCCTCAGCACTGTTTCAGGGACTGAAGACACCTGTACTTTGGCCACAGTGTGTACATTTATGTGACTGGTGCCTTCCACCCCTAGACTGTAACTCCATGGAAGCAACAGCCATGGTGGTCCCACCCCTCACTGTCTACCCCACACATGGCACACTTACTGGAAGTCAGCAAGTGTCTCCTGAATTTCAATAAATTGTAACACAATTCAATAAATTGTAACACAACTATTACATCTAAATACGTCCTAAAGATGTCATTTGCAAATCTTCCTTCATACCAAGTGAACCACCAAGGATTTTCTCAGTCCAACCCTTTCAGAGGTCAAAGATGTTATATAATAAGAGGTCTGATTTTTATCCACCAACACAGAGCTCAAGTAGACATAACAACAAATGGAAATCATTCACAACCTACAGTAAATGCCAAAACCAAAAGAAGGAACATAGTCATAATACAATCAGTCACTAATTTATTTGGGCAAAGGGCTTTCCTGATGCTCCTGTGACTTAATATACTCAAACTGAGGCAAAATTTAAGACTAGCAGCTAAGACCCAACAGAGGGGCAAAAAGATAGATGGTCCATGATGGTGAGGAAACTCAAAAAACAAATAAACAGGAAACAAACAAACAAAACTCTAACAAGGCATGCTCCAGAAGAATGATGATAAGCTAATAAACCCTGAGACAAATATTCTTTTACCGTATCTCTTTTCTGCGTACCAAGGTGACCACCTTCAATGTGATCAAATCACTCCATTTTCCATTCACACACAGAAGGAAGACATCAAGGGTCTATAGGCACCTCCCAACTTAAAGGAGAACAGAGGAACATGTAAACTGACACCACAGGGCGGGGATCAGATAATCCACACAGTGGGGAACTACAGGAAAAACAACCCAATTTTTCAAAAATAAATTGCAGGGAGAGTAAAATGGGGTTGGTAGGGTAAGAAATGGAGAAGAACTTGAATAAAAAGAAGCATAAAAGACCAATCAACCACTCGCAACACGTGCTCTGTGGTTAGGTCCTTACTCAAACAGAAAAAAAAGATTTTATGATGTGTGACAATTAGTAATTTGAACATTGACTGGATATTTGATGACTAAGGTCCTACAGTTAATGTTTTTTTTCCACTTTAAAAATATTTGGGGCTTCCCTGGTGGCACAGTGGTTAAGAATCTGCCTGCCAATGCAGGGGACACGGGTTCGAGCCCTGGTCCGGGAAGATCCCACATGCTGCGGGGCAACTAAGCCCATGTGCCACAATTTCTGAGCCTGCGCTCTAGAGCCCGCGAGCCACAACTACTGAGCCTGTGTGTTGCAACTACTGAGCCCGCGCGCCCTACAGCCCGTGCTCCACAACAAGAGAAGCCACCGCAATGAGAAGCCCACACACTGCAACAGAGTAGCCCTCGCTCGCCACAACTAGAGAAAGCCCGTGCACAGTAACAAAGACCCAACACAGCCATAAATAAATAAATAAATAAATAAATTTATATATTTAAAAAATTTTAATTACTTTCTAAAAAATTTCTTCTTAGAAGCACATATTGAAATACATAAGAAGTGATACAGCATCTACAAATTGCTTCAAAATGAAATAGGAAGGAGGACAAGATTGAGGAGAGCTCTTGTGAGTCAGTGGTGGCACTCTGGGGTTCATTATATTATTCTGCCTATTCTGTTCCATTTTATTTTCTGGAAACAAGAAGGAACGTAGATTCTACAAAATCAGGAGGCTTAGATATCTTGTTCTCTATTCCTAGTCCCTGGCACAACTCACGAAAAAGAAGAGGCATATTATTATGGTGAGCATTTTGAAATCTACAGAAATATCAAATCACTATGTTGTGTACCAGAAACTAACATAGTGTTGTAGGTCAATTATACTTCAAAAACAAATAAACAGGGCTTCCCTGGTGGCGCAGTGGTTGGGGGTCCGCCTGCCGATGCAGGGGACACGGGTTCGTGCCCCGGTCCGGGAGGATTCCGCATGCCACGGAGCGGCTGTTCCGCAACAGGAGAGGCCGCGGGGGGGGGGGGGGGGGGGGGGGTTGAGAGGCCTGCATACCGCAAAAAACAAACAAACAAAACAAGTAAACAAACTCACAGAAAAAGAGATCAGATTTTTAGATACCAGAGGCAGGAGTGCTGAGAGGGGGTATTGAATAAAGGTAGTCAAAAGGTACAAACTCCCAGTTATAAGATAAAGAAGTCCTAGGGATGTATTGCACAGCATGATAAATATAATGAACCCTGCTGTATGTTATCTATGAAAGTAGTTAATAGAGTAAATCATAAGGGTTCTCATCATAAGGAAAAAACACTTTGTTTTTCTGTTTCTTTAACGTTGTATATATATGAGATGTTGGATGTTCAATAAACTTACTGTGGTAATCAAAAAAAGAAGAGGCATAATAAATATCTGTTAAATGTAAGAGACGGTAAAATACTAATTTGAAAAGATACGTGTACACTAATGTACACAGCAGCATTATTTACAACAGCCAAGGTATGGAAGCAACCTAAGTGTCCATCAATAGATGAATGGATAGAGGAGATGTGGTACACCCACACACACACTCCCACACACACACACACTGGAATACCACTCAGCCATTTTTTTAAAAAAGGAAATATTGTCATTTGCGACAACATGGGTGAATCTAGAAGGTATTATGCTAAGTGAAAGTAAAAGAAAGACAAATACTATATGATCTCAGTTATATGTGTATTCTAAAAAACAAAACAACGAAAACAGACTCACAGATAACAGAGAACAAATGAGTGGTTGCCAGAAGTGGGAAAGGTAGAGAGTGGGAGGGCAAAACAGGTGAAGGGGATTAAGCGGTACAAACCTCTGATTATAAAATAAATAATCCACATAGATGTAATATACAGCATATGGAATATGGTCAACAATATTGCAATAAATTTGTATGGGGACAGATGGTTACTATACATAACTGTGATCTTTTTGTAATGTGTGAAATGTCAAATCACTATGTAGTACACCTGAAACTAACGTAATATTGTATGTCAGCTACATTTCAATTAAAAAAAAAAAGAGAAAGAGAATAATGGAGAGGGTATTCCCACTAGTTCATATCATCCATTGGGTTTACATTACTCATTCCATTAATCCAAGGCTAGTGGCAGCATGGGGAGCCCCATATAAATCTAAATAAAACCTTCCCCAGCCTGCTTCTACTGATATATACACAGCATATACCGCTGTTGTCATTAGCATCTCTGCCTCTCTGCCACTACTGTTACGCTTCCAGGTGGCTTCTCTTTCAGTACTCACAGCTTAGTACATCATCTCCATGACTATGGGAATGCAATAAAAGTGAGGAAAATCCAACCCAAAACAATCTAATTTTTTTGGAACAATGGATATTGACTGCTCCTGTACTATGTGCCAGAGAACTGATTTAGACCCTGAGGATGATCGCCCTTTCACGGCACATAGATTTCTAAGGAGAGACATCAACATCCTTAACATCAATTGTTGATCAAACTTGAACCTTAGCACTGGGGTGCTGAAGCTGGCTTGCAGTATCTCTTTTCAACTGCATATTCAGTGACATCACACTGGTAGCTTGAAATCAGCTATGGTGGCTTTGTTTACACCATGGAAATCAGCAAGTGCTACAAATCAGGGCTCTTTTTTCCCCACAGAGCCAGCTGTTAAACACTTACCAGCACAATATCCTGGAGCTAAATATGCATCAAAAAGGGCCTGGTTTAACGTGAAAGGATGCTCAACATCACTAATCATTAGAGAAATGCAAATCAAAACTACAATGAGGTATCACCTCACACCAGTCAGAATGGCCATCATCAAAAAATCTACAAACAATAAATGATGGAGACAGTGTGGAGAAAAGGGAACCCTCCTGCACTGTTGGTGGGAATGTTGATACAGCCACTATGGAGAACATTATAGAGGTTCCTTAAAAAACTAAAAATAGGAAAAAAAAAAAAAAACTAAAAATAATAGTAATAATAATAGGGCTTCCCTGGTGGCGCAGTGGTTGAGAGTCCGCCTGCCGATGCAGGGGACACAGGTTCCTGTCCCGGTCCGGGAAGATCCCACATGCCGTGGAGCGGCTGAGCCTGTGAGCCATGGCCACTGAGCCTGCGTGTCCGGAGCCTGTGCTCCGCAATGGGAGGGGCCACAACAGTGAGAGGCCCGCGTACCGCCAAAAAAAAAAAAAAACTAGAAATAGAACTACCATATGACCCAGCAATCCCACTATTGGGCATATACCCTGAGAAAACCATAATTCAAGAAGAGTCATGTACCACAATGTTCATTGCAGCACTATTTACAATAGCCAGGACACGGAAGCAACCTAAGTGTCCATCGACAGATGAATGGATAAAGAAGATGTGGCACATATATACAATGGAATATTACTCAGCCATAAAAAGAAATGAAATTGAGTTATTTGCAGTGAGGTGGATGGACCTAGAGACTGTCATACAGAGTGAAGTTAAGTCAGAAAGAGAAAAACAAATACCGTACGCTGACACATATATATGGAATCTTTAAAAAAAAATGGTTCTGAAGAACCTAGGGGCAGGACAGGAATAAAAACGCAGACATAGAGAATGGACTTGAGGACACGTGGAGGGGGAAGGGTAAGCTGGGACGAAGTGAGAGAGTGGCATGGACATATATACACTACCAAATGTAAAATAGATAGCTAGTGGGAAGCAGCCGCATGGCACAGGGAGATCAGCTCGGTGCTTTGTGTCCACCTAGAGGGGTGGGATACGGAGGGTGGGAGGGAGACGCAAGAGGGAGGAGAAATGGGTATATATGTATATATATAGCTGATTCACCTTGTTATAAAGCAGAAACTACCACACCATTGTAAAGCAATTATACTCCAATAAAGATGCTAAAAACAAAAAGATGCTATGGTGGTTTGGGTACAAAGATTTCTATAAAAATAAAAGCTGATGCACTCCGAAAAAACAAAAAAAAAGGGCCTGGTTTAATAAATTATGGCACAATTATACACTGGGCTTCTAAAACACCTTGAAAAGTAATACAGAACTATATACTGATCAAGGAGGAAAGATGTCCACAGTATTTTTAAGTTACAATTATGTATTATACTTAATTTTTAAACTATATGTACACATATATATTTTTATACGTGATCCCATTTTAGTAAGATACATATGTATATTTACACACACACACACACACACACAGAAAAAAATCTAGAAAAATATATACCAAAATGGTAAAAACACATTACCAATGGCTGGTAGGAGTATGAGTAAATTCCAGTTTATTCATCTTACTTTTCTGAATTTTCCAAAGTTTTTGGAATGAATGGCTATGCTTTCAAAATGGGTAGGGGACCACAATGAAAGGTAAATGAAAAGAACTTAGGGTTATTATACTGGCCCAAGTGTATGCATTTCAGTGTTAGCATTATGAACCATTTATATCCGAAGATGATTGGGGTAAGAAGTATAGGGGAGTATTATTTTTAAAATGTACTGAAATGAATTTGATATAAGAGTTCTGTGTAAATTTTCAAAAGTTCTTTTGACCTAAATGAGCCTTCATCTGCTTCTGGACTAATTAAGGATGGCTACTCAGTCTGATGAAACCTTGAAAAAAACTAGTATATAATTGAGAATATCTTTCTTAGTGACTTTTCCTATCACTGCATACACTGGTCCACAGCATTCAACGTTCAGTACATTTTGCACCCAACTCAGAAGACCAGGCCAGTATCACATTTATCAGCGTGTGTGGGTGTGTATATATTTATATATTTATTTATTTAACTCTCTCTCTACTTCCAGCAAAGGCGTTGCATTGAGACATCAACAGTGCTGCCATTCAGATGCTCTAACAATCTCAGATCCTCCAGAAACCCTTTGCAGTAGGTTTTGAAGATGGAAATATGACCCACTTCACATTTCAAATATAAGTTTTTTCCCCAACGCCTTTTAAACATTTTATCAAACATAATATGAACGATAACATTAGTGAGAGGAAAAAGAAAGTCTTTAAAAATGAATAAGAGGAAATTAATCCATTCTGTCAGCACTGTCTGTCGTTAGCAACATTCTCCAGCTTCTCTTCACATTACCTGACTTGCTCGAACCCAAAATGAATATGTACCACCATCCGCTGTACCCTACTCCATAACTAGATTCCTACTTCTCAAGGAGATTTTGCATCTCCCGTGGGGGTTCACTTTCCATAATCCAGGGTAATCAGATAATCAAAAGGCTTTTAAAATAAGGATTTCCTTATTTTTATTCAACTTTCTCAGACTTGTTTTTTCATGACTTTGGCGATTCTGAAGAATACTGATGGGGTATTTTGTAGAACGACCTTCAATTTCACATTGATGCATTTCTCATGATTAGACTAGGGTTATAAATTTGCGGACAGAATACCAACAGGCGAGGTGTGCTTCTCATCACACCATATTAGGGGTACACGATGTTAACATGGCTTAGCACCCGTGATGTTGACCATGATCACTTAGTAAAGTTGTGTCTACCAGTATTCTCCCAGTAAAGTCACTATTTTTCATTCCCTACATTGTATTCTTTGGAAGCAAGTCACTGAGTGCACACCACACTTCAGAGGAGGCAAATTAAGCTTCCCCATCTAAAAGTGAAAGTATCAACATAGAGCATTTGGAACTCTTCTGTAATGAAGATTTATCTTTTCTTTCCCACTTATTTATATATTCCATCACTCATTGTTATCATTGTGGACTCATGGATAACCATTTTATTCTTTGGGCTATAATCCAATACTATCATTATTTATTTTGTTGCTATTTATATTTTTAGCTTGCACAATTTTTTGAGAAATTGAGATCTGGGATTTTCTTATCAGTTAGGTTAGAAATATTTCCTTTATCTTACAGTTATATTTTCACAGCTTCAATGGTTGTCCCATAGTTCTAGGAATCTGAGATATGCTCTACAACTGTACACCATCTCCAGGGCCACCACACTGCACAGCCCCAGGGGGTATTGAGCACAAATATATATATATATATATATATATATATATATATAAATTAAAGATTTCCTTTAGCCAGTCCCAAGAAACCCAGGGCTGGTCATAAACTTAAATCTTCACCACTAATCATTGGGTAGTTCTCCTTATTTTCCTTTCTATAGTCCACTCTTTTTCCTGATACAAGGGCAAAACGGGAGTATCCATGACCAAGAGCCTAAGAGATTTGCAGAACATTAGAAAGTTAATGCTGAATTGGGAGGTAAGACAACAAGTGGGGATGAGATGGAAGAAGAAAGCAATTATTTCCCTTTATTGATCACTTCACTACACGCCAGGCACAATGCCAACATATTATTTTTTTAAAAAAAGTTTCTCAATGCTCAAAAATCCCTACAGGAGACTATCATCTGGATGGTACTCAGCAGAATGAGATAATACCAAAGTCACACACAGCAAAGTCAGTTAACTATCAAGTCAAATCACCCTTGCTCCAAAGCCCTTTGTCTTAAGCACTATAATCTTCCACCTCTAAGCTTAGGGTCTAAACCTTAAAATGCCTTTGACCCAGGATGCCTGAGTCAAGGGGGCCAACCATAGACCTATCAGGTGTATCTTTACTTCAAGCCCTTCTCACCTACATTCCCTCCACCACACACTAAATTTCTAGTTCCCAAGCTATGCGCTCTTAGCATGGAAGAAGTTGTATAAGATTGCTGAGATAATTATTACAAACAGGCATAAGCTTTCTCCTAACCCATTTCAGTACTGAGAAGTACAGTTCTCATAGTTATGTAACATGTAAGCTATTTTCCCATCAAATCCTTCCAATTGCCTGCAGCACAATAAAAAAAAGAGCTATGTGTAAAAATAAATAGTGTCTTTACATCTATCATGACAATGCTGAGACTTACATCCATCCAAAAAATTCCCTGAGCACTTCTTTCCAGAGGAACCAGTAACCATTCATACAAAGTGCATGTTCAACTAGAGTCAGTTTCATAATATATTAATTAACATAGCTTCACCCTTCAATGACAAGAGCCCATCTGCTTTCCTGGCAGTGTAGAGGAGATGGATTTTAGACCTGAGCCTGGAATGTTTCTCTCTGAACTTGAAACTGAAAGTTTTCATCTAGTTCTACTCTTCCCTGTTAACTCAGTACATTCTAACAGATTTCAAGGCCAAAGTAGGACCATTTCTTCAGCAAGTTCCATCACAAACTGGGTGAACATCAAGCATCAGCATCACAGGCTAACTCTGGAGCTGAACTTCCACAGGAAGAGGGAGAAGGGCCATCCCACAACAATAAGATTTTTCACCACCGAACCTTCTCTCCATTTCCCTACACGTCTCTATAGCTAAATCTAGCTTCTGCATTGTTGTTGTCATCTGGGATAGTGTAATCTTAAATCTATGGCTGGATTTCTTCTAATGATTCTTTAAGATTGGGCACTAGAGGAAAGGGAGCAAGGACTACCATATTACCCGTGGTTAATGGTTAATGCTCTGGTCTCCAAATCCCAAGGACAGAAACCTAAGCAAATTAACATGGTTTCAAGTTTTAAGGTCATGTTAGGCTGTGGCAGGCACGATAATGGTCCCTTGGACGTCCACATCCTAATCCCCAGTGAATATGTTACCTTACATTAAAGGACTTGGCAGATATGATAACGGGTATGGTCCTTGAGATGTGGAGGTGATCCTGGATTATCCAGTAGGCCCAATCTAAATCACATGAGTTCTTAAGTGCTGAGAACCTTTCCTGGTCACGGAGATGCGATAGAAGGAGGAGAGATTTCAAAAGCAAAAGGAACTCAAACCACTGTTTCTGGCTTTAAAGATGAAAGACTATATGGCCACTAGCTAAGGAAAATGGGGCGGCGGGGCGGGGGGTTGTTGCAGAGAGGCCTAGAAGCTGAGAACGGCTCTCAGCCAGCTAGGAAACAGGGATCTCATTATTGCAATAACAATGAAATGAATTTTGCCAACAACCCAAATGATCAAGGAAATAGATCTCCCCCTAGAGCCTCCAGAAAGGAACGGAGCCCTGCCAACAACTTGATATTAGCCCAGTGAGTCCTGTGTCAGAAGTATAAAATAAATTTGTGTTGCTGCAAGACAGTAAATTCATGACAATTTGTTATGGCAGCAATAGAAAACTAACACATGGGCTCAGGCCAAACAAACCCTTGTGTGAACATCTTCTGGGGCTCTCAGTCTTTAAAATCACAAGGAACCAGTTACATAGTATATTGTTTACAAATGTTCTTTAGTAAGTGAGAGCTGCCGTAGAACCACATTTACAATGCCAAAGACAGCTCTTGGTGTTGGGCAAAGTCTCTGAAAGATTATTACTCAAAATATTAAATCATCCCAGATTATTCTCAAATGCAAAGATAATTAACTTTGACCAGTAATTCCAAGTTTTTGCAAGTAATTCCAAGCTTTTATGGACTCCTGCGAGAACATGTGCTTTCAGTAAGTATGTACTGACATAATCCCCCAAATCTAGTCTGGTTTCATTAATGCTTGTAAATGATTTTGAATCTTATTAATCACAATGGCATCTACGTACAGGTGAAAAACTGCACTCCACACACAAGGGGGAAAATTATTTATGCAGACAAAGCTTGGTACACATATGGATGCTAAGATTCTTCTGGGTCCTGGCCACCACATTGCCCAGACCCGTAACATGAAAACCAGCGTCATGGACTAAATACCACCATTAGGGTCTTGGCACATACTGTGTCAGAGGGAGGGTACCTCTGTTTGGGGCATCACAGTTTTTCCAATTTCTATCTTAAGGATGAGTCAAGATATTTTTAATATCTTAGGATTTTTAATCCTCTTAATATTTTATGGGATTTTTAAAATAATTACAAATCCACCTATAGCTATTTTATGTACTGCTGAAGCCCCACCTGGAAGAGATATTGTAAACAAAATGACTATACAAAAAAAAAGGTCACTTCCCAAAAAATACATGAGTTAGCTGTAGTTGGCATGATTCAGTTTATCACCAGCACATAATAGGTTCAACTATGACTCCGGTGAAAGTTCTCAAGGCAAATATAAAATAAGTTTTAAAAAGAAAATTGATTCAATTATTTTTCTAAATATTAAATCACACAAAACCAATACTTGCAGAATATGCTGCTACACTCATGTTCTACCAGTAGACATTACTTCCACCAGACTCCCATAGGCAGACTTTATATCAATATGGGATCCTGCAACCAACGCCAAACAATTCAACAAGGCTGACTTACATATGCAATCAATTTCCAATATGGTTTACAGTTAACAGTATGATATTACACAATCCATTAAAAATAATCAGATGTGCCCATGTGATTAAATACTGGAACACTTGCCCAAGGCTTATCAAGGTTACAATATAATCATACTTCAATACTATGGGTAAGTAAAATATAAAGAGATGACAGTACCTCCATGGTTTATCATGAATCCCAAATGTGACATCCAGTGATAACCAACGAAAAGGTTTATAGTATTAAATTGAAGCAATTAAGTATGTAAAACCAAAGAGAAGGTAGCATTTGATGGTTTCAGGAAGGTTATATGGAATTTTTAAGTGACAACAAGACTGGCATTTAGAGTCTGCCAATAATCAGCTGTACATCTTCAGGCAAGTAATTGCACCTCTCTGAGCTTAAGTGATTTTCCCCCTCATGGGTAAAAGGATGAGACTGGTCTGCATTTGATTCTGCTTTCTAAATTCATGAATGCTGCGGGGAAGAGCAGTGTCCCTAACTATTGCCCTCAGGTCCTGACGATGTTCCTCACTTCTAAGACCAAGCTAGCTGTCAGTCAGCCCACTGCTCTGAACCCTGATTTGACAGACAACCTCAAGCAAGTATGGATATCCCAGCAAGTCTCAGCTTCTCCTTTGCTAAAAGCTTCCTCTTCTAATTGTGAGGATGAATAGGGCTAACTGGGGAGAAATTCCTATATAACCCAAGTAGCATCCCTGTTTACAAAAACTAAAACATGCTCGGACTAAAACTCCAAGCGAGTAAGTTCCATTTCCTTTATACTCTTAAGAACGGGGTGTGTGGAGGGGAGAAACAGGGGAAAGCATCTCACTGTGATCAAGTACACTGTTGGACCTGGCCATTCTTCCAAAGTACACAAAATAGAACACTTAATCCATAAAATAGATTTGAAGATTGGCCTCTAACGCTTGACAGTTGGCATGCAACCACAATAAAGCACAATATAGCATGCCAAGTTTTTGAACAACAGAAAAAAAAAAGCAAAGAACTAAATGACTCCTGGTCTTAAGATGTGGGTAGGAAAGCAAAAACAAAACAAAACAATATTCCACAAAGACTTTCGGCAAACGAGAATTTGAAAAGCACCTACTGGAGAAAATCAACTTGCAGGAATGGGACTTTTAGATAAAATGCCCCCTTGAACTACAAGGACTTAAAGAAAGGGAGGGAGGGAGGGAGGAAGGGGGAAGGGGAGGGGGTAAGAATGTGGCAGGTAATCAGTCTTTACCGCAAATTTGAAATTGAAAAAGGCAAATCTGAATCCTGCCACCCCATATGTGAGACACAAGGTTACACTGACGAGAACACCCGCAGAATTCTAATTTACATCATTTATGCACTCCTGGACTTAGTGAACGGTGACTAGTAATTGTAGGGGCCTTGCTTTCAGTAATAGTGCCAGTACTCCTGAGAGACTTCATACTGTTATTTATCAAGAAGTCTTTACCGTTTTCTTATCATCACTCCCGAGTGCCTTTTGGTCTCTGTTGTTCCCAACCATTCCTCTTTTTGAGAGCACCTCTCTTGTCTGCCCACAGACGAATGTTTAATCGTGTCTGGAAAGGGAACAACCACACAGCCATCAGCATAAATCACACTGCAGATCCACTAACCGCTACATTTAACTGGCAGAATTGATGTCTCCCAAAGCAGTGCCTTCAAACGCAGCTGGTTCTGTAGAGTCCTCGTGCCTTATAATCCGGTTAAGTCCTTAAAAAATTATGCCAAAGGAGGAGCGAACAGAGATGCTTCAAAACAATGGGGAATGACTTTCAGTGTGTTTTTAGTGCATATAATAAAACTAAACCCATTGAAAATAAAATTCCTAGGGATTGACAAATCACAAAACTAAAAAGTTTACGGGCAATTCTTCATAGCCAGACTGCTAGCAAATCTCTGAATGGGTGTTCTTCCACGCCTCTCTGCTCTGCAAGTATACTCCACCCAATTCCTCCACCTTTATCAGGCAAAGAGTCACTCATCCTTGGAGACTCGGGTGAAGCTAGAATGTTGCTTTCTCTCCGCCACAAAACAGCCCAGCCCACAGCTTCAGTTCTAGCAATTACCATGTGTTTTGTAGTCGTTCCTTTTTCCAACCATCTCTCTCCCAAGACCTGAGTTTCTTGTTCATTTCTGTACCTCAAAAGCTTAGCCCCACCCAAGACATTCAAGCGGTACTTGGTATTTACGGCCATGACTGTCAATCAAGCAAAGCATGCTCCTCAAATATAACCATCTAGGTCTCCATCCACTCTGAGGAAAAAAACACACCATCAAGGATATTGTTGAGTTTGCAAGTCTGATTACTTTTAGGCAATTGTGGGGGTGAGGGGTGCAGCTTGACCCCTACTCACTACTTTCACCCAGTGTAAGATTGCGTCAAGGGAACAGATTAAACAGGCATTATTTTGTTGTTGTTAAAATCCTTACAGCTACTCTATAGCGGTGCTTTTGTCATTCCCCTTCTTATGGGTGACGTAACTAGGGCTTGAAAGAGTAAATGACTTCTCAAACATCTCCCAACAAGAAAATCAGGGACAGGACTTCCCTGGTGGCACAGTGGTTAAGTATCCGCCTGCCAATGCAGTGGACATGGGTTCGAGCCCTGGTCTGGGAAGATCCCACGTGCCACGGCGCAACAAAGCCCGTGTGCCACAACTACTGAGCCTGCGCTCTAGAGCCCGCGAGCCGCAACTACTGAGCCCGTGCGCCACAACTACTGAAGCCCGTGCACCTAGAGCCTGTGTTCTGCAGCAACAGAAGCCACCGCAAGGAGAAGCCCGTGCACCACAACGAAGAGTAGGCCCCGCTCGCCGCAACTAGAGAAAGCCCACGGGCAGCAACATAGACCCAACGTAGCGACAGACAGACAGACAGACAGACAGACAGACAGACAGATAGATAGATAGATAGATCTTTAAAAAAAGATAATCAGTGACAGAGCAAGGACTGGATCCTAGATCTATCAAACTTCCAACACCCATGCCTTACGACCTCTCCAATGTACCCAACAACTTATGTCCAACTCCAGTTCAAAACAGAAAGACTGAAAAACTTGACAATGACCTTTCACTTAATGTGCATGTGTATGTTCAACTATCTATTTAATAGGGTAACCACTGTTTGGTAATCATTTACCTATTTGCAAGTCTTGTCAGTGCTACATAAAATAGAGAATATTCATTTTGAAATTCCAGGTTTACTTCATCATTACAACCATCTTTGGGGAACTACCAGCCTTGTTCCACAAGTCAAGTTTGCAGGCTTCTGAATGCTTTTAAGCATTCATCCTATTTCAGTCCAAGTTCCCCTAAGAGTTTCCTTTGTTGGGAAAACAAATACATGAAACCAAAGGTTAGCTAAACACAGAGAGGCTAGTTCTCTTTTTCTCATTTGCATGCAGGAAAGAGTTTATGTACTAACTTGCACAAGATTCCTAGTGGCTTTCTGTGGCGGAGAGAATATCTTTTAGATATCTAGTACATGTGGCGACCTAGGTAATAGAGATCTACAGTCCATTCAACAAGTTCTTACTCAGCACCTACTACCCTAGGGTCTGGGGATGCTGTAGTGAACACGGCACATATATTCCTACTGTTCTGAAGCTACTATTCTTGTGTATAATACCGGCTCATAAATGAGTAAATAAACAAAAAGGGTAACTTCAGATATTAATAAGTACTTAGAAGAAAATGACAGAGGAATACAAAAGTTGGTGGAAGGTGATGAAGTAGCCACAGGGCACTGTGCAAAGTCTTTTTAGATAGGGTAACTATAGAAATTTCTGAAATGGTGGTGAATTTAGAGCTTAGATGAGTAAAGCCAGCAGAAAATCTGAGGACAGGTTTGAGACAGAGACCTCAAATGATGTGACTGGGTTTAAAATGTTCAAGAAACAATACAGAAAGCCCAAGGAGCTGGAGCTGTCTTTCCCTTCTTGATTTCTACTTTGATTCCACTGGGGTCGAAGGACATATCCTGCATAATCTCAACTCTTTTAAATTTAGTGCGGCTTGTTTTACGGCTCAGGATTTGGCCTATCTTAGTATATGATCTCTGGGTACTTGAAAAGAATTCTGTAAATGCCAACCTAATGGTTGATGGCACTGCTGAGTTCTTCAATACCTTTGCTGATATCCCTAGTCGTTCTAGCAACTGGTGAGACAGAGATGTTGAAGTCTCCACCATAAATGTGGATTTGTCTATTTCTCCTTTCATCTCTATCAGTTTTTGCTTCACATAATTGGCAGCTGTGTTCTTTGGTGCATAGACCTGTAGAATTGCTCTATCAACTTGGTGGAATGACTCTTTTATCATTATAAAATGTCCTTCTCTATCTCTAGTTAATTTATTTGTTCTGAAGTCTACTTTATCTGGTATTAATTTAGCCACCTTTGCTTTCTCTTGATTACTGTTTCCATGATATACTTTTTCCATCCTTTTACACTGAACCTATTTCGTATTATTTGAAGTGAGTTTCTTGAAGACAGCATATAATTGGGTCATGTTTTCAATCCACCCTGCCAGTCTCTGTCTTTAAATTGGTGTACTTATATCATTTGCATTTAATGAAATTACTGATGTGTCAGGGCTTAGGTCTGCCATTTTATTTTTTTCTGTTTTCTTGTCTCTCCTTCTCTTTCTTTCTGCCTACCTGTGTGTTGCCTGAATATCTTTTTAGAATTCCATTTTGATTTATCTATAGTATTTTTGAGTATATATCTTGTTGGTACAATATTTATTTTATTTTATCCAGGGACTTATGTACTAGATACTATGTAACTACTCACATCAAGGAAACAAGAGATACAGTTATATTATAAGAATATTTAAAAATTCACTGGTTCAGATTTGTCCGGCAGGAAGAGAAAAGTGTCAGAAGGGCCTCTTAATAGCAGTGACAAATGTACCAGCAAGCTAATTTATATCAAGCAATTGGAGAAGAGGTTCACTTTCAACCCAAAGCCAATGTGTTTTCTAATCCCATGAATCTGCATTTCCTGAGTTTCTGACTCTAAACATGTTAACAAATAGGACTCATAAGTATGATAAAGGTCCTTCATGGTAAGTCAATATTTGAAAACAGATGACTGTGTATAAGAAATTAATAACTCTGTCTGGTGTATTTACTTTCATTGCCAAATAATATTTGCATTAACATTACACTTTGTTAAAGTGAAATGTAAGAAATCTAAACTACTTAAATGTAAATGAGAACATTCTTATTTTACACTAGATATTTATAGACCATTATTTGGCAGATTTAATGATTTATATTTACAATTTTAGCACCCACTGCACCATATATAGGCTCTCCCACCCCGTGCATGAAACCAGAATACAGCCCTTCTGTTCAACGGCCCTGCTTCTTCCCTTGTAGATTCTACTACGCTTCTTGTTTATTCCTGCTTTAATAATGAAATTGGTATCATGGAGAACAGATGAAAGGCAAACTGAAGTCCACATCACTGCACACAAGCAGGGTGCTCCCTGCTCAGTATGAGGACCCAGTATCAGGACACTCCAGTTTGGTGGCTTTTACCGCGTCACACACAGAGCCTCAAGTACATATTCCTGAGGTCTACCAGCTCTATGCTACCTAAAGCAGACTGTGTGACCCAGGATCGAAGTGAGGCATACCCAGGCCGAGTAAGAGGTGAAAGGAACTATATACAACATCACAAAGTCAAATAAGGATGACACTCTCATTGGAAAATCTGAAAACGCTGCTCCATGAATACATGAGAGATTACAATCAGGAGAGTAAACAGCCCTAGTTACTGACAGGCTAGATGGTAACCAAGAAACCAATCTAATTCTGCAGGCATAGTGCAATGTTCCTGCAGTTCTTCTAGTTCCTTAAAGGACCTCTAAAACACACAGAGGTTGAGGATGTCGACAAAGAAAAAATTAAGATTGCTAAGACAAAGAATGTTGTTCTCCACCCAGTTCTACAAGGGTTAAGTCACAACCCACTGTACCCCAAATGGAATTCAGGATGAACAAACAGGGTGAGGCACTCTGTGCTCTGTACAAGCAGGCCCTTGGTTAGATACATACCTTAGGAAGAATTTCAATGACCCCAGATTCTTGCAACATCCTATATAGAGAAAAGCACTAAAATCATTACCTTGAGATACCTGTTCTTTGTGATTAACAGTAATCTTTTAGCTCAGTGTATGCTTGACTGCGTATGTTTCCTAGCCAAAAATCATACGTAAACTGGCTTCTCCCCTACTTCATCAGAGCAGTTTCCTTAGAGCTACTAAGCGCCTGTTCCCCTGGCTATTGTCCTCAGTAAGACCCTGAATAAAATTTAAACTCAGAACCCTTCTGTTGTGTGTTAAGTTGTCAAGAAGCACTGGCTTGGTGACAGGGATGGTGAAGAAAAGACAGGGAGAAGGAAGTTCAAGAGGAAGATGGAGTATAAAATAAATAAGCTATAAGAATGTATTGTATAGCACGCGGAATATAGCTTATATATTATATATATATGTATGTGTGTGTGTATATATATATATATTTTTTTTTTTTTTTTTTTTTTTTGCCACTCTGCGCGTCTTGCAGGATCTTGATTCCCCGACCAGGGATCAAATCTGTGCCCCCTGCAGTGGGAGCACAGAGTCTTAACCACTGGACCACCAGGTGAAGTCCCTAGCCAATATTTTATAATAACTATAAATGGAATAGAACTGTTAACAATTCTGAATCATTATGTTGTATACCTGAAACTTACGTAATATTGTACATCAACTATACCTCAATAAAATATTTTAAAAATCACACACACATACACAAAAATGAAAATGGATTCAGATCGGTTTCCTTGTGAAACACCATGATATCTCAGCTCCAAGGAGACACAGGGGGGATATGGGAGGCACGTCCTGCTAGAAATAATTCCAGGCCAAATGTAGTTTCCAAGGCAGATGTGTGTCTCCCTGGCCCTGCCACCTCCACCCTGGGCCCCGTCTGGTGTCTCTGCAGCAGCTGGCTGAACAAACCCTCAGGTCAACACCAGCTGTAGCTGCAGTGCCTGCTAAGGGAAGAAACAGTATTGAAACAGGAAAAGGAGGGAAAATGCAACAACGTCCCGGGGTAGGACAGGGCCCCTGGATTTCTCCCAGCCACATTCTCCAATGCCCACACACCTGCAAAGTCAGACCCCCGTTATATCTACCCCTCTACCTCACCGCAAGGGAACACCGCAACCAGCAGGGGTTTTCATCGTTTGCTTGTATGAAATATGCAGGCCCTGCAACCAGCTGCTCATCCAAGCTCCAGCCAAGCTACTGCTGCTTGGTAACAACGAGTATTTTACCTGTGGCCTAAAAACCACACATGACTGTAAAGCACAAAGTAACTCCAATTTTGTCATTTTCGTTCTCTTTATGCTATACTTTTTTCTGCTTTCGATTCACAAGAATGGTCTTCGTCAGCATTCTAATCTATGTTGGTCTTTGCTCATCTATGAGGTCCTGTCTGATACTGTTATCTGGTTCCTCAAAGGTATAACCCCAAACCTCATACTTCCTTAGGGTTTCTCAAACTCAAACTATTGACATTGAGGGCTGGATAATTCTCTATTGCAGTGGCTGCGCTGTGCACTGTAGGATGTATAGCAGCATCCCCGGCCTCTGCCAGGAACATCTCCCCACACCACCAGTTTCAACAATCAAAAAATTTCTCAAGAAATTACCAAAATACGCCCGGGGGGAGGGAGGGGGTGAAGGGGGTTCTCACATTTGAAGAACAAATGATCCATATTACAACTGGCCCAAAAGGAGCCAACTCAAAATGCCTGAGTGACATCAGGGGCTCATTTCAAAAACAGGCTCATTATCTAGTACGATAATATAGACACAAAGGAAGCCAATACTGGTAATTAAATATTTAAATAACTAAATATTTAAACATCAGTGGGAGCATTTTTATCATTATTTCTACCTTTCCAGTTCCCACTCCAGACCTCCCCCCACAGAAATGTTTTGCCTCCATCAAATTTTTATTGCCATTTCTCTAACATCAAAACAGATGTCACAGCCCTGAGTTATGGAGCTGTTTCCTAGGGAGGAGGAAGCAGTTGATTTTTCCCTCCTGGGTGTCTTAAGAAATAATAAATAAACAATACCAGCATTTGTAAGGCCACAGTTTATACTCTACTAAGGGAGGAAGTATAAAAGGTTATTTAATCAAGGAAACAAATTCGCACCTGTTTTCTCAGTTTTTTTTTGTTTGTTTGTTTTTTTGCGGTACGCGGGCCTCTCACTGTTGTGGCCTCTCCCGTTGTGGAGCACAGGCTCCGGACGCACAGGCTCAGTGGCCATGGCTCACGGGCCCAGCCGCTCCGAGGCATGTGGGATCTTCCCGGACTGGGGCACGAACCCGCGTCCCCTGCATCGGCAGGTGGACTGTCAACCACTGCGCCACCAGGGAAGCCCTTCTCCTCATATTTTTCCCTAGTTCTATCTCCCTTGAATTTTATAAATGTGTACTTTTAACCTAATATTGTTTCCGGCTGAAAGAAATATTTGGACTACAGCAAAATGCTTCTCTGTAATTCCTTCCTTCCTCCCTCCTTCCCTCCCTCCCTCCCTCCCTCCCTCCCTTCCAGCAAGCTTTGGAGCCCACAGGGCTCCTGGTGGGGTGGGATGGGGCAAAATCATGGTGACCGACTGTTCCTGATTTACTTCCATGCATACCTTCCTTTTCTCTGCTGACTCTTGGGCCATGAAATATGATACTCACAATGGAAGACAGCAGCTTTTTTGTTAACCTCTTCTCTGTCTTTTCACCACAAATGAAAATTGAAATTGTCTCCTCCATCAAGAAAACCCTATCCCTCTTTACATTGCTGTGGTAAGTGGCCAATGGTTCTTAGTGATCCTACCTCCTCCTGGTGTTCAGGTCTTTGAATAATCTTCTCCCCATGAGTGCGGGATAGGCTTATTGACCTACTCCTACCTAAAAGAGCTGAGCAGAGGTAGTGAGATGTCATCTCTAAGATAACGTTATAAAAAGACTGTGACTTCTTAGATTCTCCCTCTCCCTCTCTCCTGGATCCTTCTCTCTGGGAGAAAAGCCAGGTGCCATATTATGTAGCCACTGGGTGGAGGTCATGTGGTGAGGGACCGATGCTTGCCAACCACAAGAGTGATCTTGCAGGGAGAGCCCCACCACCACGCCAATCAAGCCTCGGGTGGGACTGCAGCCCCAGCTAACCTCTGCTTGCAACCTCATCAGAAACCTTGAGCCCAAGGTACCAAGTTAAGCCACGCTCAGATGACTGACCCACAAAAACTGGGAAATACAAAACGTTGACTATTGTAAGCTGATAAATTAGGGGGAATGTGTTATACAGCAATGGATAGTGAATACACCTTCCCAGCTAGAGCCCTCTCCAGCCAAGATAAGACTCTGACACCTAACACTTAACGCGCTCTTTACCAAAGAGCCTCTGATTTCAGAGGACCCTCTCCATATTAGGTTCCTGGTGTAGGGAAATACGTTACCATCCTTAACTGTGTGGAATGTTTTTCATATAGAAGCAACCAAAATACAAAGGAAATAAGACAGTCAGGTTCAAATTTGGCTCAGTTTTCAACACTAGTCTCAGAGGAGCTCTGAGAAAAGAGAATTTGGGGGTAAAAAAAATGTTTGGGGAACACAAGCTATGCCCTATTGGAGAACACTAAGGTTCCTTAGTATATTGAAAGCTCTGAGAAATCCTACAAAGGCACTCTGCTTAACTTCAATCTTTTATTAAGATCCTACTTCAGTAACATTCTGAAAGACAAACTTTGGAGAACAGGGATCCAATGCAGCAGTTCTCAAAGTGAAGTAAGTAAGTGAAACCCCAATTCACACAAGTCTTGGATCTTATTTTATAGTGTGTTTCCCAGTCCAGATGAGATCCTACTCTAAAAGCACGAAAATGAAATTTTGAATGAAATATACTGATTCTCATTTACCAATCTTCCTCCAAAGCACAGGCCAGAGGGCATGAGCCCAGTCTCACTCCAGATTTAAAGGTTAGGGAGACATCAGCATTCCGTGGGTCCATGCATAAATGTGCTCAACCCTTTCTTTCTTTGTTCTGCCAATTCCAATGCCTGGGAACATACAGCGTAGCAGTTAAGAAGTTGGGCCCTAGAGTAACTTTGAACTTGACTTCTGGCTCCATCACTTACTACACATACCAATTAAACTTGATGAGCTTCACCATTTTTATTTGTAAAATAAAGACAATAGTAAGTAGCTTGTTGGATTATATGAAATAATTTATGTTTAGTTTCGGCACAATGCCTGGCACAGAGTAGGCACTTACTAAATGCCACCTACTGATATGGTTATCATCATCCCATGCATCAAATCTGAAATTATCCCATGTAAGTTTCTAACAGAGTCCCAACATCTCAAGAAGGTTCAACCACATCATTCACAACTGCACAGATTTCATGTCTTTGCTATGCTTTTGCATTGCCAGGCTGAAGAATGTGATGTTTTAACCTCACTCCCACAGGCAGCTCTTAGCTCTTCACCTCCACATGTTCCGGCCACACCTGCCTCCACCTTCCCTAGTTCCAAGCTGCAGACAGTGCTATAATCACCACCTCAATTTTAGAAGTTTCACCATCTTTTAAAAAAGGTAAGCTTTGCTGTCTTACTTCCAATATCATTCATGCTGCCACCCAATATTTTATTGACCTTATGGTCTAGCAGACAGATTAACCTGCAAAACGTATTCAATCCTTTTGTCCTCCCTACCGAGTTCAAAAATGAAAAGTAAGTAGATGGTTGTGCTAAAAAAGCATAAATCCTCCTTTCATAAAATCTGGGCATCAGAGCTACAAATCAGTAGTAGCAACGCCCCCGTTAGCCTTTCATTTGGCCAGTTCAGAACCCACGGAAGCTGACTTGGGGCGTCGGCACACACACAGAGCAAGGGAACAGGAGATTAGGCAGCTATAAATGCAGCAACTGCCAGCCCCATCCTAACACGAACAGAAGGCAGTGCTTATGTAAAAGTGTTATTTTCAAGATGCTCTCAGCGCTCTCTAAAGTCGAGTAGAGGCTGACTGAAAACTAATGGCATTCTAGGATGCAAGCCCTGATGTAAGGTGGTCTCAAGTGAATAATAGCTGGAACGGGAAATTTCACCCCAGACTCTACAACATTGTAAATCTATAGCAACACTGAGACACTGGATGCAGCCTGGCCTAATAAGTTACGTAACCACTCTAAGCAACATTTCCTCATTTGCAAAATGGGGGTCATGGTCTGGATGTTCTCGGTTGTTAAGAGTTAAATGATGCTCTGCCACCAATGGCACAGGAGGGCGGTGAATCTGGGACGGGGTCTCTGGCTCCATGAGGGTCCTTGTAATCACCCTAAGTAACAACATTCGTGGTCACCAATATGCTTTGAGCACTTATTCTGTAAAAGAAGTATTTCGTATTTTTAGCTCGTAACAACCCCGAAGTAGGTTCTCTTATCCCCGTGACAGATGGGATAAGTGTGCGCCTAGAGGTTAAGGACTTTGATCCAAGGCAGCTAGGAAATGCTGCAGCTAGGATCCACACCCAGGAAGTCTGACTGCAGGAAGTGAAGTCCTAGCCATGGGACCACATTGCCTCCCAAAGTAAGAATTTAATTCATATTTGCGAAAGGATAAATGGGTTGATAAATATAATGATCTGATCTTTTCATCTTCTACAGCATGTTTTCCCTCCCAATCAAAAGGGGGAAACATTGATTTGTTCTCCCTGCAGATTACATTGTTTTTACTGATTTTAACACAGTTATTTCCTGAACCAAATTTTTACTACCCTGAGGGTAGGTGCTTACACACTGCCACAAAATGAAATGACTGTGCAAAAAGCAACAGCTGATCACTACAGGCAAGTTTTTTTCTTTGTAAAGACAAAAATCCGATCAGCCAGAAGAGTATAGCATGACAGATCACAAATCAGAGACAGAGTCTTCTACAGGAGGATTTAAAGCTCAAGAATTCCAATGTACTTAATAACATCAAATCCGAGGCAGACAGCTGAATGCCTTAAGAGATCCCAAACTGTTAACGGTATCCCGGATGGAAATTCCTTAGCTGGGTTTGAATTTCTTCTCTCTGGATCAGAAAATGGCTGGCACCACCTGGTGGCTCTTTTTTCCTCTAAAACCTAAGTCCCCTTGAACCGTAAAACTAAGACCTGGTATATATTCTCGCTGTCAGGGTTACTCCATGTAAGAAAGGAGGCAATCTTTAATTTATATTTCATTCACATAATTCTAACTAAGGTGTTGAACAAATTTAGTTTTTATCCATGTGGAAATACTCCCATCTCTAGAGCATTCTCTTAAATATAGAACTTATATCAAAATACATGAGTTGAAAATCCCCAAGACTCAAGCCCAGATCAGTTGGAGCACTTCTGAACTTACACAGTCCTGGGGAACCACCCACATCATTCATTCATTCCTGCTGATGCAGAGATGATTTCCTGTAAGTCTAATGTGCTTTTGATGATATATCTTCACCGAGTACTGTCCTCGTTATCATTTTACAGGTGAGAACAATGAGGCTCAGCCTGAATTAGAAACTTGTCCCAGAACTAGTAAGCAGCAGAACTAGGATCTAAATGCAGTTTTACCTGTTCTTATATTCCTCACTGCTATGCTATGATTTGCTTTGTCATGATGATCAGGATGCTGATTAATCCAAATATATTTGCATGACAGTGGAAGAGTTCCACTTTTAAATCCTATTAACTAACTGCAGTTTAGCTGAAATTTTCCTTGGCTGGCAATCCTACCAAGTCAAGCTGCAGTTGTACTGGACACACAGGTGCTCAAACACTTGCTGACTAGTTAAAAGTTCAGTTGACCTTGGGTAGCTCTGAAGTCCTAAATGCCTTTCCCCAATAGAAGCACAAAAGACATAACCAGAGGACAAGAATTACCCAAACGACAGGATGGACGTTTGTCAAATTTATACCAAGCATCAACAAGAAGAAACAAGTCAGAAGAAATCCACTTGTCTCTGGGTTATGGAAGTATGGTGGCCGTGAGAACTGTGTGTTATCCTGAATGAAGTTTCGAGCAGAAGAAAACCAAATGGGACAGTTAAAGAGGTGGGGGAAACAAAGCCAAGTGACCTAGAGTGTTTCACGCCCCGTGCTGGGCTTGAACAATCTTAATAAGATGCTCAGATTCATGTCCTGTGGACTGGGAATCCACTTCAGCGCTTAAGTACATATATCCCTGGCCCCGCGGACCCATTACTGCTCAGCTTATAATAATACAACACTTACAAAGAGCTGACAGACAACTTTTAACTAAAATGGACTGAAAATAACTTGAGGCACAGTTTGCACAAAGAAAATGACTTGTTTTTTGCTGGAGTTACCCAACTTATGTTGTATCTAATTGTGTGTGTGTGTTCCTTCTATGCTGAGAGTTCTCAATGAAGGGAAGAAAATGATCTTATAATTTATATAAAGACAAAAAAAAATCTGCAGCGGGGAAGGGAGGAAGGGCAGCTTAGTGTCAAAAAGCTTGGGTGCTGGAACTCTGACAGTCCTGAGTTTCAGCACTGCCACCTGCAAGCGGGATGCTCTAGGTCAAGTTACTTAAACTCTCTTAGTCTGATATTCCTCATCTTCAAAAGGAGAAGACTTCCGGATGTGGTGGACATCAGAGCAGCTTGCCGACTAATTCTGGCCTTCTGCCATTGAAGACATGGAAGGGTTAACTACCTGGCCTCCTCTTTTATGAGTGGGTGGGTAGGGGGGCATGTGTTCAGTTCTGGCCCATCAGTTGTGTGTAGAAACAAAGTGTATCAAGTCCAGTCCAAACACTCAACTGCAGATTCAAGACCATCCAGAGCCTTCTTTTCCCTTTTACACAGCAACCAGCAATGGTGGGAGGGTGTGCTCCCTGTCGACCTGAGTGACTATGGTGGACAGGCCCCCCCTCCACCCACTGACCCATCTGATGCACAAGTATCCTGAGCTAAAAGAAAACCTCTCTTCTTTGAGGGGCCACACTGGTATTTGGAGATTGGCTGTGTCTGTTACTGCAGACAATACTGAGTGATAGACCACTTTATAAGCTGCTTATAAGGAGTAAATGTTAAGATGTCCATAAGTATTCAATGAATGACTGGTTGTTGTTTTTTTTTTAGGTAAGAAATAGCATTTCTACCAGACAGGTACAAATGATTAAATGGTGTTCCCCGGGTACATTGGAGGTATATTTTTTCTTTACACCTAACAGAGAACTAATTTAACTGAACTAAAATATAAATCAAGAAACTTTTTTTTACTTCTTTCCAGGTTCCACTAAAGAAAGATTTGATGTTGGCATTTGGAAACCTACAGATATTCAATCCCAAAGCAACCAGCTCTTCTCTCCAGACTCAGCTTCTAAGAGGGCTGAAGTAACTCGATCAAGAGCATCCCGCTTGCAGGTGGCAGGGCTCAAACTCAGGACTGTCAGGGTCCAGCACCCAAGCTTTTCGACACTAAGCTACGCTGCTGCCAGTCCTCCCCTCCCTACTACAAATTGTATTTATCTCTTTATAAATTCTAAGGTCATTTTCTTCCCTTCACTGAAAATTCTCAGTGTAGAAGGAAAACACACACACGCACACATGGACACACAGACACACACTGCAGAGACTTTCTCTGCAATGCAGATAAATAAGCTACTTGACTAATATGGTACAAAGCATGAACACATAACTAAAATCAATTTATCAATCATGCACTATTATGTTTCAGGGCCATAGCATATTTTTCTCCAAAATAATTGATATTAGAAGTAAAATATCACTTGCCAAACTTATTGAGATACCCTGTTTCTTTATTGAAAAAAAAGAATAATAATAATGCTAATTTAAATATAACTATTTGGGGAATGTTCTAAGAGTTTGTACTGGTATGTTTGTGATGTGCACTAAATTGTGGTGAATACAGTCCCCTTCCACTTCCAGTATGCAATCTAGGACAACCAACTAGTCCCTTTTTGCCTGAGACTTACCCAGTTTTAGCACCAAAGTCCTGCAAACCCAGGAAACCACTCAGTCCCAGGCAAACCAGGAGGAAAGTCCAACACTGTCTCTATTTTAAGAAAATCCCACATCCCAGCAGCCCCTCAATCCCGGACAAACCAGCATGGCTAGTCACCCTAATAATGCAAAGGTATCCTTGAAGCATCAACTAAGCAAGAAACATCTTCCTGGAGTGTAAAGATAAAGGGAGGGACATTACATCACCGAAAAGAGTTTTATATTAAAACAAAGATATGTAATAGTATACTAGGTAAACTCTGGATGAACTTTTAGGAAAAAACTCAAGCAGTCAAAGTAATGTTGAGTTTTTCATGCTCTGTTTTTATAGAGATACACGGGTGGAAAGAATTGATAACCAAGACTGCAGAAAAAACCCCACTGACATAGAAACACCTAGGATGCAATGTTCACTCCCTCCCTACCTTGCTGCAGGAACTCAGGCCAGGCACTGAACCCCTCAAAGGCACAATCACACATCCTTTCTTTTCAAGCACTCCCCACTAGAAGGCCGGGACTTTGCTTTCTTCACAATGCACTATGTGCCTGGTACCTAGAACTGGGCCTAGCATGTGGAGGGGCTCACTCTACAGTGTCTCCCTAAATGAGTGGCTAAGTCTCCAGCCAGGGATAAAACTACCCATGTTAGGACCTGTGAAACGATCAAAGATGATCATGTTTATGGAAGTGATCTGCATATTAATGAAAGCTGTATGAAAGTGATTGTATTATTTTTACAAATCCCCTTGTCTTATTTTCTCCCATTCAGTGACTTACGGATATTACGTCATTGCCTGATTTGGATTTTGATGGGTAGTGCTAATGGTGCGTATATTTCTAAACTTAAGTCGGGGAAAGTCTGTTAGGCTAAGATACATACATACTGACATGGTCACAAATGTTTGGGAATATTTTCTAAAATATATTATGTTCACAGAAATCAAGTGTTTATACTCACTAATATACAACAAAGTTTCATCGAAAAAGTTTGAAGACATAAGCATCAAAAGGAAGAGGAGACTGCACAGTTTAGATCTACAAGAGAAAGAGGAAAAGGGGAAGAATTTGAGAACAATGTGGACGAAGGCCAAAAGCTGACATCATACAGAGAAAGTTTTTTAGGTTTTAAAAGAGAATAAATTGAGCTGGGGCGTGATGCTCAAGAGCACATGGGCCCAAAACAAGCAGTCAGTTCTTCCACCAGGTGGGGTTATGACTGGCCTAGATATCAAGTGTTCATAGATCAACACTACCTACAACTGCCCTCCTTTTGGATGGACCCCAGCACAAGGAAGAGATCCTGGCCAAGGTTATTCTCCTGGTGGCTTCCATGAGGTGATACAGCACCTAGTATGGGAACAGCAGGCTGGCAGGGATGGGCTTCCCACCCCTGGTCAGCATCAGATTTGAGCCTGTCCAGAAAGAGGAGGGTAGTGATCAAACACATTTAGGATGGTGGATCAAAATGTGACACTCATACCTAACAGGTAAAAACAAACACTAGACATGTGTGTATGTACACACATCTATTACCAAAAAAAAGAAGACGACATGCCTGATATCCATATGTTAAGTAACTGGCAAAGTATGAGAAAATATCTGTGGTCTCTACTCTGAGGCACACCACCAGATCCTTTGTTGATTCATGACCCAAGATTCAAAAAGAAGTGTCTTGAGATTGATGACTATCTCTAGCTAGCCCAACCCCACACGGATGTAGTGAACAGCTCAATGGAAGCTGTGAGCATTACCTTGCTTGTGTGATACGACTTGTCCTACAACTACATGTTTAAGAGACTGATAAATGAGTTCCTGGCAGGGTCAAGATCTTAGCTCATTCTTCTATGCATACCCTGTGCTGATAATATAGTTAACACATGTTCCATCCCTCAAATGCCTCAATATCAAAAGTCTAAAACACCACACTTTTCTCAGCTGCTGGCAAGTTCTGATACATCTAACCCTTATTCATTTCTCTGCTCTGCCCACACTATCCTCCCCATCAAATTAATATTAGAGAAATATACAATGAATTTCAGGATCAATAAATAAACCTTAAGATGTGTCCAAAAAGGGCAACTGGATGACAAGGAAAGAAAAGCAGTCTTTATCTACACAAGACCATTTTTTATTAAATTGCGATAAAATGCTTTGCCTGGCATATTTTGTAGCTAATGCTAAAAGCAGAAACCTTTGTAGAAGAAAATGGTCTTCTGAACCAAGAACCCTCAGAAAGGGACCTAACAAAAATAGATCGGTTGGATGAAAATTCTAACCTTTTATTTAAGGAAAAAAAAAAAACATTTAAGCAGACAGAAACAAAGAAACATAAACAAATGCGATATACTCAAGGATTTTGCCAACCCAGTAATAACTTAGAGCATGCTTTGTACATACAAAATATCTGACCTTTGGAGGGGTGGATGGATGAATGAATGAAGTGAAACATGTGAACCCATGTCTCCACTCTCTAAAAAGCTCAGGAATTCCTATACCAGCAGGAATCAGGAATCAACATTTCCATATGATTCATACAAAGAGCCCACCAGATAATAAAAGCCGTCTCAAAGGCCAGACTTAAGAGAACCACCCTTTCTGCAACATGGGTAACTTTCAAACATACGCACGGAAAAGCTCAAAGCTAGTCTTATAAACACCACTCCAGGAAGTCCTGTTCGAGGGAATTTGCATACAACATCCCACCAGAGGGTGCTGAGCCCCACAGGTTTCACAAATGAAGCACAGACCTACAAATCAAGCTAGTCTCTGCCACTAAACAGGCTGCTATGTCCCCTGGCTCTTCTGGTCGCACTACGAACCGCAGTTCCCACACATCTCCCGAGTGACAAGCCGTGACAGATGGTCACACCCCTGAAGGGGGAAATACCTAGTAAAAGCCCACAACTGAGGGAGAGGTGTGACACCTAGAAGGTGGGAATAGCATCCTCCAATCGGGGGCTGAAGAAACAAATGTCTGCAGGGACCAGGAAGGTGATATAAACTAGCACATGGGCTGGGCATTATACAAGAGGGAAGAGTGCTGACTGCAGCTGGAGAGGGTATGCCAGATCTCAAGAATAAAAAGTAATAAAGTCTGGGATGATAAACTAGAACCTGCCCACATCCATGGGGTGTGAGTTCACAACCTCTAAAATGGAAATAAAAACATGAGGTTGGGCCAGGCTGCAGGGTGCCTACCCAATACCCAGTCTTCCCTTAGCGCTTGTGGGTAGGAGGGCCATTGTCACTGAAGGCAGGGTGTCCAGATGAAAGACTATGTGTCCCTGCAGTGAGGGGAAACCAAGGAGGTATCAGCAGAGCCACTGGGTGGAACTTCAAGGAAACGTCCTTAAAAGAGGACAGACAGCTGTCATCTGTTCTTAGCCCCCTTCTCATCCTTCTCGCTTCTTCCTGCCTTGAACTTGATCCAGGAGGCTCATTCGAGGTGAGGATAAGAGCCTGACCCAGGGACAGCAGAATAGAGAACAGAAGTGGTGATATTACAATGGGCTCTAAACACCCTGGACCACCTTTGCCTGCACTTTTCATTTCCTGGGAAAACAGTCAATCTTGTATAGGTTACTATTTTAGGGTCTCTGAATTATCATCACAATACAATTATTCCTAAATGATACAGAGCCCAAGGTACTTCTAAGATCAATCAAAATACTGAAAGAAATTAAAGCAATGAGGGTACAGTGAAAGAGGGTCCAGCCTGGTGGCTTTGGATTCTTCAATATGGATGTGACCACTAGCTCTGCCATGCTCTAGGGAGCTGGCTCACCTTGGGCAAGCTTCTTATCCTGGCAGACCTCAGCTTTCCCATGGGGACCCCAGTAGAACCTACCTACCTCCCAGGAGGACTGCATTAAATTGTTTACCTGAAGCACTTAGCGCCCTAGCCAGCATACAGGATGTGCTCAATAAAATATGCCATTAGGAGTAGAACCCTGTAGGAATCCAAAAGACAGAAAATGGCCTGTGAAATGTTTGCTTGGAGACCTGCAGGCAACAGATCAAACAGCACTAAAGAACTGGGAGGAAATGTAATTAAATAAATGAAGTCAGAAGGGGGCAGATGGCACATGTATACTTATAAGAACCATTCCTGGATAGCATTACCCGCACTGGGTGCATCAGCTGGAGTGAGAAAAAGAAGGGCATTGTTAATCCAAGCTCATGGAGGACGAAACTCCTTCATTCATTCACTCATGTATAGCCTCTCACTCATTCTTTCACTCACTCATGCAGAAGATCATTCCTGGGAGCTTTTCATGGGTCAGGCAACCCTGGTTTAGCACTCAAGACTTGATGACAAGCACGTGCGCGCGCGCACGCGCACACGCACGCGCACACGCACACGCACACACACACGCACACACACACACACACGACCTCTGTTCTTCTAAAGCGTACTGTCTGTAGTGCTGTCCAACAGAATTTTCTGCCATGATGGAAATATTTGAGATCTGCACTGTCCTACGTGGTAGCCACATGTGGTTACAGACTACTTGAAACATGGCTACTATGTTGGAGGGATTGAGGGGTTTTTTTATTGCATTTAATTTTCATTAATTTATATTTCAATTTAAATAGCCCGCGTGGCTAATGGCCACCACTGGAAAGCACAGGTGTAGGGAGACCATCTGGACAAGCAGTCCTCAGGTTGGGGAGAAGAAAAGCAAAAGCAAGGTGAATTGAAGACCCCAAAAGAATGGAATGCAGGACTTACCCCAACACCCCTTTATATACTCAGCTTTCTGTACCAATTAAATAGCTCATATGTTCAGCTTTTTCATGCCTACCTCCTCCATCCAACTCTGTAACAAGCCTCCCAGGTGACAGAAGTTAAAAACGAATGGCAGATGGTGGCAAACACTCAAGGTCCGATCAGATAGTCTCTACCAGAGCACTGAGTCAATGAACTCAGGTGCCCAATCCAATTTAGTCTAAACGGCATGCTGCCTGATGCTGTTTCCTTCCCACACATCCCTGCATGCAGAATGACAAGGTCACCTTCACATCAACAGAAATGTTGCAGTGCTACAGAAAACAGGGAGTCTAAGAGAACACACCAAGCTTTGCTCCTTTCCACTCTGACATATTTCAGACGAATAAGGGAGAATATCATGCACTAAACCTTCGTGTGAACAGTACTTTTTCAAGAGGTCAGCTTGCCTCCACTATATGATGCCTGGGGCACATTAGAGTCTCAAGTTGCTCTGCAAGCTGGAAAGTTCTCCCCACTGTGTTAGGGGACCAAACTTGGGTCCCCTCTCCCAAGATTGGCTTTGCTGTGCCAAAGCCAATCTACTGACACTGTGTTGTGGTGAAGGTAAGTATAGCGTTTATTGCAGGGCGCCAAACAAGGAGAACTGGCAGCTCATGCTCAAAAGAACTGAACTCTCCAGGGAAGGGTTTCTAAAGGCAACATTTGGAGTGAGGGTTGCAGCTCGTGGCCTTTCTTCTGATTGGTTCATGGTGAGGTAAAAAGGTGATGTTTCAGAAATCTTAATCATCAACGTTCTGGTTCCAACCAGTCTGGGTTCTGTGTGCTGTGGTCAGCACATAGTCACCATCCACCACCTGGATGGAGTCTTAGTTTCTGCAGAACAACTCAAAGATAGGCAACAGTGGAGCGGCTGGGCCCATGAGCCATGGCCGCTGAGCCTGCGAGTCTGGAGCCTCTGTTCCGCAACCGGAGAGGCCACAACAGTGAGAGGCCCGCGTACTGCCAAAAAAAAAGATAGGCAACCGATTATTATGTATATCCATCCGTTAAGGAGTAACTAGGACTCTGTTTTATTGCTGAACTACTGTTTAAGCTATCGGTACTTTTCTTGCTTCACTGTTTTTCCTTGGTTTCTACCTCACTTCCCTAATTAGTAACTGCTTCAGTCTGCTCTTTGGAACTCGGGGAAGGCCTAGGAGAAATGGTGGTCACAGGAGGGCCCCATGGGGTCCTGCTGGGTTCAATCCCTCTTTTCTTTGATACTCCTCAAACCCGAAGGAAACAGGGCCAGGACAAGAAAGGGACTAGTTTTGGATGGAGAGGTTAATCATAAACTCGGCAGGGGAACTTGGTTTTGACTGCAGCCAACAGCATGGAGGAACAGGACCTTCTCTTCTCTGGGAGGCTTCATACGTGCTCAAGTTTACAGGATGCCTAATGGAAGGGGACCTCAAATTGCCCCTGGAGCCAGACTTCCTTTCCTCTTAATTGAGTGACATATGAAAAATTGTCAACCAGTCTCCCCAAAATGCAGGAACCGCATGAAAACCAATACAACCTGACTGCCCTGTTCACTCGACAGGAATCAGCCAGCCCAAACAGAGGTAATGGGGCTTAGCAGGGTTCACGGCCACTGCACACATACAAGCACACCTGGCAGAAAGGCAGCCTTTATTTCTCCATGGGAGCTGGCCTTTGTTCCTAGGGGCAGTTGCTAGAGTCATGGTCAACGGTATTCAGAATAGGAAATACAGCTGGTCTTTATGAGGACTGGCAAGCGGTTTCCTGCAGGGAGGAAACATGAGAGGACTGCCCAAAATCTGAGGCTGTTTTAGATTTTATGAACCATCAAAACATAAAAATGAAGCCAAGTCATCTATGATTTCAGCTATGTCCTATTTTTCACATTTTAACAACTTTAAAAATTGATGAAATTGTGTCATTATCACCCAAGGATCGTTTGCAAAGCAGAATGCTTTCATGGCTATTTTCTAATTTACACCGGTTAAGCCTCACATTACTCCAGCCAGAGCAGAGATCTTGGAACCCAATTCATGGAAGACAAAGCAAGAGTCAAGGGTCCTGCCAGATCACACAGTTCAGAGCCCAGGGTCTCTGAGTTCCTCACAGGGATGTGCTGCAGGGAGTTGATCTGCAAGGCTGTGATTTTGGGCTCTTTTTTCTAGTACTTTCCTGGAGGAAGAACCTGAAGGGGAGCAGAATTTACCACCCCAAAATATGTCCCCGAGGCAAAAATATTATTTTATGCTGATCATTTTTAAGAAACAGCAGACAAAGGTGAAACTCTGAAAACTGAGTGGGAGTTATGAAGACACTTACATTGATAAGGGAAATCTCCATTTGTAAGGGTATCTTCCCATCTGTACCAGGAAGAGGAGGATGAATAAACTCAAGAAATTCTTATCAACAGAGAATCAAGGACTTAAATCTGCATAACAAGCATACCCTTGTTTACTGTGGTTTTCTGATAATCTCCCATTACTGACTTTCTTCCATCCCAAACACCTTCTTTCGTCTTTAGCTGGAGATGGTATTTAAGGGATGGTTTGGGTCATTTCGGGAAATTTTATTCAGTTTTCCTGGGTATCTCCCATGTATACAGGAGGTACAGATGTTATTAAACTTTTGTTTGTTTTTCCTCCTGTTAATCTGTCACTTATTACTGGGGGTTGGGGGGAGTGTCTCAGCTAAAACCTACAAGGGTAGAGGTAACATTATTTTCCCTTCCCTAAAAAGGTACCCACCCACCTGAGATGCCTGGCTTTCTTGAAATACTAAAAAGTGCTATGCCCTAGGAAACAGGTTAGGTGGTGCTGTAGTCTGCCAGACTATAAATGGGACAGACACAGATGGGTCCTGCTTTACCTGCATTCCATTCTTTTATGGAGGGACACACTGAAAACATCCCTTAGGCATTTAAAACGAAATAGGATGGCAAGGAGAAAGGGAACAAATTGACCAAGTTATACAACATTTCCACTATTAAGTAAAGATTCATAGAAACCTAGTATTTTCCACTGTATTAACTATAAAATGGTGATAACAAGTATAATATTTTCATAATGGCCTAAGCTTCAATGTAACCATTACCACAGAACAAAAATTCATGACAAACTGAAGCTTCCTGATGACTTCAGAAAGAACTCACTGTTCCATGTTGACAACATAAAGGGATGTTTATAAAACTGTGTGATTAGCAAAAAGAAAGTGCCATGCCTCACATCAATGACACAAGCCAGTTGTTATGGAGACAATACATCGGAGGGTCCCTGAAATTCGCCACATTCAGCAAATTTTTAATCTTGTGGATTTGTAAGTCTGCTTGGCTGGGTAATGCTATTAATAAATTTGAAAAGATGAGAAAACAGGATTTTCAAAATTCTAATAAGATATCACTAAATCACTGCTTCTTCAGAGCAGGAACTGAAAATTCCTTTACCTTTAACTCTGCTCTACTCTTTACATCTCTTCATGGGATGTAATTGTGACTATCTCTGTTTTGGGGAAGAAGAAAGGGAGAGTGGGTAGCATTTTGACCATAAAACTTGGCTTTTTAAAAACACCGAAGGTCTGCTTTTCTTATCTCTGCAAGAAACTCCTCCTGTGGGATAACATGAGAAAACAACACGGCAATTTTCATGGATTATTTTGTGCAAATATATAATCTCCAACTATGTGTAAATAGCAAGAGTAATAAATCAAATCCTATTTTCTCACTGACTTTATTACTAATTCAAAGTTAACTCATCTTCACTTCCGAATGAGCTAACACCAGGTTTCTCTGCATCTACTATAAATACAAGTAGAATCTTCAAGCTTAAAGAGCAAGAAATTCTTACCTTGGGCAAGAAAGGGGGAGAAGGGATATGTGGAATGGTATGTGCTTTAAATATGTGATTTTATTTAGTCCTTATACCAGAACTGTAAACAAGCATACTGACAGAGCCATCTTTACAGAGGCACACAAACACTGGATTGGGGATGAGCCAGAAACCACACAGCTCGGCAGTGAGAGAGCTGGTCTCTGCAGCCTGTATGCTTCCCCACCCTCCCTCCACACTAACTCAAAAGAGGGAGAAGTCCTCGCCAGAGGCCACAGGGATCTCTGGGTACATTTCTAACAGGAGCTGTGGGGATGTGCCATGGTGATGGCATCCTCGGCCAGGTGCCACAGGGAATGTCCCTCTGGGACTCTGTTTCGAGCTGCCCTCCAGTAAGGCAGCTGGTGCCACTGAAGGGCATCCTCGGGGGAGAAAAGCAGGATGTGCGTACGGTAGACTCACAGTGAGTAATTTTCCCTCTTCTTCCATTTCCGTCAGCTCCTTTGAAAAGGGAAACCGTCCTTCACAGATTTCAACTGCAATTTTCAAGGATTATTTTTCACAAATATATAATCTCCAACTATGTGTAAACTGTAATAGTAATAAATCAAATCCTATTTTCTCATTGACTTTATTACTAATTCAGAGTTAACTCATCTTCACTTCCAAATGAGCTAGCACCAAGTTTCTATGCATCTACTATAAATACAAGTGGAATCTTCGAACTTAAAGAGCAAGAAATTCTTACCTTGGGCAGGAAAGGGGGAGAAATGACAAATTACGTCTTTGAGCCATTTCAAAGTAACAAACAATACTCATTACTTCTCTCTCGTTTCCTCATTACTTCCGAAGTAACATACAGAATTCAAATAAGAGGGGCACAACTTGTGCCTTAATGAAGGTCCTGATTTCAGCAGCATTTCAGAGGATGTGAAAGGGTCAGCCAACAGCACATCTATGACCAGGGGGGCCAGGGTCACCCCCAAATTTAAAAGTGACGGAAGGGCTTCCCTGGTGGCGCAGTGGTTGAGAGTCCGCCTGCCAATGCAGGAGACACGGGTTCGTGCCCCAGTCCGAGAAGATCCCACGTGCTGCGGAGCAGCTGGGCCCGTGAGCCATGGCTGCTGAGCCTGCGCATCCGGAGCCTGTGCTCCGCAACGGGAGAGGCCACAACAGTGAGAGGCCCGCGTACCGCCCAAAAAAAAAAAAAGTGACGGAAAACAAGCTCTCCTCACTCCAGTTTTCAGCTGCGGGGGAGACAGGGGACTGGGCTATATCCTCTTGATGTTAATCCTTGTTTTCTAAGATTTCTCCAAAGAGCTATATTCCTTATCAGAGATCACAAACAAGAAACCAAAGGGCTGAACATAACCCTTGTAAGTAAATATTCTGTCTGCCAAAACAATTTTTGTGTTTTTTGTTTGTTTGTTTGTTTTTGTATTTTTAAGCTCAGTTACCAGTTTTATAGACCAGTTGTGCACTCTCTTATCCAGCTACCACCTCACCAATTCTGACTGTCCCGGACAGGCCAGGGTCACTTATGTCACCTCCCTGGCCCCTAAACACTTTGTGTTGCAACCCCCATTTTATATATTCAGAGGGGAAAAAGAACAAAATAAATCTCCACAAAAATTATGCGCCCTTAATCCCTCTTGTACATAAACCCCAGGAACTAGGGATGTTGATATCCTCATAGAGGAAACAGAGTCCAGAACAGATTATTATACAAATAAATAGAGTTAACAGCACAGGGTGAACAGAGAAGAGAGAAAACAACCGACTTCTGCCCATGGAAGTTGGAGAAAGCTTCCCAGGGAGGGGCCATTTGACGTTGGTCTTCAAGGTGAGTGGAAGCTTGCAGAGGGGTGGGGCAACCTGAGACAAAGACATTCACACAATGAAGAGCAAAATGACTCAATGGCTGAGTCACAGGGACTGTGCCTCCATTGTCCCATCTAAAAAGTGCAAGGCAGTGAACTTTCCTTTAATACAGAGCAACCAATAAAAATGCTTATAAAGCAACTTGTCAAGATGTTAACAGGCGTGTGCAGTCCATGTGCTAAATCAGGGCCAGGCGCTGTGAGATGGCAGATCTGGAACAAATGGTGAGGCCTCTTGCACAAACAGTCACACAGAGCACACCCTGTCTCTCTAATTGGCACCCCCGGGCTCCCAAGCTTGCCATCTTGTTCAGCTTGGATTCCTTTCTTTTCTGCACATCTCATGAGGCACTGGCCAACTCACTGTAGACTCGGACCTCTTGCCCACCTTCCCCTCCCTTCTGCACTCCCGGAAGACAGCACTGCCCAGCAAGAGACAGTTGTGGTTAAAAGCTCAGGCGCTAGACTAAGATCTGCCTGGGTCTGAACCCTGGTTCTTCTGGTTCTCAACAAGTCACCCCCAGGCTCAGATTTTTATTCTGTAAAATGGGGAAAACAACAGTACCTATCGCATAGAGTTGATGCTTCTGAAATAACTTAGCTCCTGCCACAGAGTTGAGTACCAAATAAATGTTAACCTTAATTATTCATGCCTTCATGCTGAGCCCTTTTCCCTCCCTGTCTCTGGGCTTCCTCTCCTCTAGATCACCCTCAATCCCACCACAACTAAAACAGCAATGCAGCAGGGTCTGCTATTCTATTCCTCTTCATCCCATGCAAGACACCTAGACTCCATTCCCCAGCCCCCCATGCAGCTTGGGGGACCCTAGAACTGAGTTCTAGCCAATGAAAACGTGCACAGAAGTAACATGAGACCATTTCAAACTTGGCCTATAAAAACTTCATGCTACTCTGCTTTTTCTTCTTCCACCAGCTTGTTGCAGATATGTACAATGACATGGAAGCCACAGGCTGAAGATGGCAGAAGCAGACCCTCCAAAATGGAAAAGGCTGGGACCCTGAATCACCACTTGGAAGAGAGCAGCCTGTTAATTACAAACACCTGTTTTGGACATTACGTGAAGGAGAAATTAATTTCTATGATATGAAGTCACAGAGGCTCTGGGGTTAATCTGTTATATCAGCTAACATTCCCCTAACATAATCAACCTGATGAACTGACTCTCTCCTCACTACCTACAGAATGAGACCTGACCTTCCAAGGACGGCAATCAAGGTTTCTCCCCATCCAGCCCCAACTATCCTCCCTCCAAACCCACTTCCCACAAAGAAGCTAGTAATGTACCAGATATCGCCAGGCCTCTGTAATCCTTGAAATCTTCGCACTTAGAGTTCCTTCTATCAGAAGGCCCCAAATCCCTTAATATTTGACAAAATTCTGATCAGCCTTCAAGGATCAGTTCATTCACTAACTCCTCTGAAAAGCTCATGCAGAGCTGGTCACCATGTCCTCAGGCTTTCAGAATAGATGGAACAGACTAAGTTCACTCCTTTACTACAGGAGGATGGCTTATGATACTACAGAGTGAATTGCCTCTGTATCTTCATATATTCCAGCTACCACGAGATTATAGTATGTCCAGGTGTGGCTACTTGGCCTCAACATCCCCGAAATGAGGCCACTTCCTTCAAGCAATTCCTTGGCAGGTCTATTACCTTTGTCTACTGCCCAGGCTGAGGTGTGAAAACTTGGATCATTAAATACCAGGAGCCAGATGAGGATGTTGGTAAATACAGGCAAATCCACCCCACTGCTAGATCAAGAGCTCAAAGCTCGAATCCATCCATAAAAATGAACAAAATGGATGAAAAACCAACAATAATCTAAATGCCCCCATATACCTCAGTAAAGCTGAAAAAAAGTCTAACAATTTGTTATGTAATTTATGACATACCCATAAATGGAATTTTTACACAGCTATAAAAATGGATACAGACTCATCTTTTCTCATTCTAAGTTCACATTTCAGTCCTCAGATGGCAACTGTAGTGACAGTTCCTCAGGGATCGAGTCCCCTCTGCAGTACGCCTACCACTTAACTTTCCTTCAGCGTTCCCTCACATTCACTGCTACAATTATTTGACTATTATCTGTCACTCCCACTAATATTAAATGAATGACGGTGGAAAGAATATTCTTCTGTTTAATTTTTAAATGTTAGATTTTAAATGAATGAATGAATAAATGAATGAATATTCAACAGAATACTGACATGAAAAATATATATATTTGTAAATTTAAAAAATTAGGTCACGTAAGCGCATTTTCAACACAATCCTATTTTGCAAAGGAAAAAATGTTACACCTGCCTGCCAACACACACACACACACACACACACACACACACACACACACACAGAGGAAACTCTGGAAGATTCTTCACCAAAATATCAACAATGGGTTTTTCTAGCCAAGATGAAAAGATCTGTATAGGGTGATTGTGACCCCATTCAGAAGATTCCAGGCTCTTCTTCTTCCCTGGTCCAGTTCAGGGGAGTTTTCCCCTGAGTGATGAATGGAATGGACAACTTTCATGAGCAGGTGGAGGACGTGGCCTGCTTCCCTGTTTTGCTCGCCAACTGAGCAAACAGCAGCTGTGATGGGAAAGTGTGGACAGTCCAGGTTGTCCATCAACAGCGGGAACCATGGCATGTGACGAGTGGCTAGACCGCTGTGTCCGGCACTGCGTAGCCAGTTGCACATCCAACTGGAAACAACAGCACCTTTCACTCCAGTTACCCAGCTTAGGCCAGCTCACTATGGACAAGACATGAGCAATGGAAGGGGCGAAAGTACCGTGTGCCCTTTCCCTGCCACTTGCCTCCAGGCTGTAGGGGAGAACCAGGTGGCTTTTCGAGGAGATTCACTGGAAATACTGAGCCAATGGGAAAGTCCTGCCTAGTCACCCTGTGACTGTTTAAACTCAAACCTCAGTCACAAAATGGAGATTTCACTGAGGCTGCAGAGAAAGGGAGATGAAGATTTTTATAGGGAAGGCTGGCAGGGATAAAGGAATATATGTAAATGTCCACCATTATCATAACGATATACAAAAGCAGCTCTGTCCTCCAATACTTCAGACAAGGACATCTGTAATTTTGCCACACACGTATACACACATACATACGTGCATATACACATACGTATATACACACACGTGCATATACAAACAATACATGCACACACACACGCATACATACATACATATGTAGAGGGTACATACAATAAACGGTAATGGTTAAAAACAAATCAGCAGTAGGGGGAGCTACCCAGCATAGGCTGATAATCTTTGCCCTTTGCCAGCACAATTTTTCTCCTGGAAATTTGTCAAATAAATAATCTAGGATGTGTGCCAAAATGAAAATTTAGAAACATCCAAAGCAGTAACTAGTTAAAGCAATTATGGCACACCAAAAAAGGGAGCACTTTGCATACTTTAAAAACCACAGATGCAGTTGCTGACATGGAATGATGTTCATCATGTTTTTAAATGAAAAACAAACTTCAAAACACTGTGTATTGTTTGCAAAATACTACACATACTGATTCAAATTTTGTAACTTCAACATACAACTTATATGTATAAATGAACATATGTATTATTCTATTAAAATATAAATATTATATAGGATATAAAATATATAAGACATATATAAAATGAAGGTATACTACATATGAAGAAAGTAGGTATGCTTGGGAGGGGTTGTTGATATTGGCTGTCTTCATTTTTTCTTTCCTGTATTTTCTATTTTTTTCTTTAAAAATGAGATGTGTAATTTTTTTTTTTTTTAAAGGTGGGAACAAAGAAAGAAAACGCTAAAGGAAAAAGGAATCCTAGGATGGGATTCAGAAGAGCTAGTGGAGAAAGACCAGATCATGACAGAATAACCCATGTAATCTGGGCTCTGGACCTAGAGAATTAAAGAGAGGCACTGTCTCGTTCATATGTATATAGAGGCTAGAATGTTACCTGGCCCAAGATTAAACACTCCAGGTTTATCATCATCCAACCAGCAGCTCCCACGGGCCAGCGTAAAGCTGGCTAGAAGCTACATCAGGGCCAGAAGCTCCCTGAAGACAGGGCCTGTGCCTCTACTAGCTTTGGTTACCTGACCCCAAGCACAGTGTCGGACACAGTTTTGGCAGTAGTGTTTTCTGAATACGTGAATCAGTCATGGAATATTTCCTAAAAAGCTAAAGTCCAAGAATCCCTTCCTGTATCACCAGCCCAAAGTCCACCTAATCTCAAAGAGTGTGACTAGGCTGCACAGAAAACAGCCACCACGTAAGGCTGCCCTCAATCCGGTCCCAAGGACCTTGGCCCTTTACTTGTGCTTTCGGAATTCCAGTCTGGGTTGGAGGTGGGCTGTGACAAGTCTGGGGAGGATGGGAACAGATGGCAGTCCCAGGGGTGACTCCTGACAACTGCTCATCTATCAGGACTCCCCAAGCCACCTCTCTCCGCCCTGTCAATTGTTTACAAGTGCACCTGCTGAGAAAAATCCCTATGAGTTTTTTTGGTCCATGTGGTGTTCTGCAAAGTTGGTCCCGTGTCGGGAAAAGGAAGTGAGAAATGCCAGGGCCTCCCTCCTCTGGGCCTCTCACCCAGCCTAGGCGAGGGGTCTTGGTGAGGCTAATTGTTATCTTAGCCATCTTGCCAGAGACTCCAATCTTGAAACGAAACCTCAGAAGATCCTACAGATGAGGATGGATGAAAATAATCACTATTGTGACAACGTGTCAGTTACCACACTAAATGCTGTCAACAATCCTTACATCAGCTTTACAACGACTCTTTGAGCTAAGTATTAATTTCCCCATTTTACAGAGGAAGAAAGCAAATCTCAAAAGAGCTGAAGGAACACACTAACCATCGTGAAATGGTAGAGCTCAGACTCAAAAGGTAGTTTGACTCCCAAGACAAGGCTTCACCACTTACCTCCCAGAGAGATTCCCAGAGCTCTGGAAAAATGTTTCAGAATCTCTGTGAGTCAGTCACAGGGCCTCCACATAATGTGTGCTGAGCATTTATCTCTGGGAGGTGCTTACCGACATCCAGTCTTGCCTCCTCTGAACTCCACTGGAAATCCGTCTGCCCTATTCCCTTGGACACCCAGTCATTTCCTGGGGGCTAACAGATCTCCCTAGAGAAACCATAAGGCATTAGGGGGCATGGGTGAAGAACCACTCCTGCACTGCCCAGCTCAACAAAGACTTGTTAAATGAGTTCTTCAACCCTTTTAGCAAGATGATAGGACAGAGTAATCTTTTTTTAATATTGATATTTTGCATATTTTACTCAATTCTTGACTTCTCCATAAAGTCTAACCTGAGTATTCCATTAAATACTATAAACTGCTAAACCCTGACCACTTTCAATTCCCTCACCTTTCTCTATTTTTTCTTTTTTTTCACGGTCCTTATCAACTTCTACTGTACTCCATAATTTACTAATTCATTATGTTTATAGTTTATTATCCATCCTACCCTACCTGCCCACCCTCGTTAGAAGGTACACTGCCCAAGGGCAAGACTCTTTGTTATTTAATGATGTATTACAAGTGTCTACAACAGAGCCTGGCACACAGTAGGCACCCAATGAATACTTCTACATGAATTAAACTGAAATGAATGTTCTTACTACTTGGCGTCTCAGGTTCCTTGTCTACAATTAAATAGTTCTAGTACTCTCTATCTCATGCCTGACAGTGAGAATGAGAGGGTGAGAGACACGTGCAGGCCATGCAGTATAAGGCCAGGCACAGAGCAAGCGTCAATATATCTTCCCTATTCTTCAACACAGAAAATGAAATCTGCGTTGTGTTCCATACCTGGCTTTATAGATTGAGCCACTGATTGCTACCTTTACAATGGGTCAAGCCGCTTCTGAGGTTGGGAAAGCCATTCTTCATTAAATGCAGTTCCTCTGAGAAAGAGCTATTTATTCTACCAAGGATGCTGAGAGTTTATTTCTACTATAGACAGAAGCCTACTGTGTGCAGGAAATGTCTGGAATTATCGGTAAACAAAATGGGAAGGGTAGGAATGGACTTAATTTAATAGGCCGCCTGAGCATTGGGATACATTTTTAAATTCTCAGACCCCAAGGTCAATTCAATACTTGAGTAGAAGGCCTGGGCCTCCAATGGTTCTTCAATTTCATTCTAAGTGAATGAGGAGGATGATCCAAATGACAGAGAAAACTTTCATAACAATAAGCTACGCATATCCTGATCTCCTCACAAGACCTTGATCTCCTAGAGGGCAAGGGCCTTATCTTAATGCACCTTTACATCCTCTGGTCCCTGCATGACGACTGGACCAAGGAAGCAACTCACTGAAATTAGGAAAGAGGGGAGAAGTGAGGGGAAAAGGGAAGGAGCCAGAAAGGGAGAGAGTATGGTCCAGTAGGGAAGCAGGTGGGAAGGAGGGAGGGAAGGAGGGAGGGAAGGAGGAACGGTTACAGGAAGGAGGAGAGTTGAGGAGGGAAGGGGAAAATAGGATTGTGTGCAGAGCAACACCCTACCATTTTAGTAAAGAAATGAAGACATACAATGATCTTCACACTTTATATGTTCCTAAAGGCATGAAAAACTAGTCAATTTGGCAACACGGGATGCCTGGGGTGGCGCTGAGGGAAGGGTGAGTCTGGAGGGGGAAGGAGGATGAGTTAACATTTTCTTCCTGCACCTCTGGAATGTGTGACCTGCTCCAGTACTGGGACTGTGTGACTACAGCAAAGCTATCTCACTGAGAGCACAGCACTGAGAGAAGACAATGTGGGAACTGTCAAGGGGAAAAGGGAGAAAAATAATTATGGAATTGTGGGTGCTCCCCAGGAGGCAAATGCTGGATCTCAGAAGCAGGAGAAAGGTGGTGTAAGACCAACAGAGTGCAAAACATGGCAGGCAGAATGAGGAGGAGAGAAAGGAGTAAGACGGCACTTTTACCTGGGACCAGACTGAGGGATGAGACTTCAAAAAGAGCTAGAGGACTTCAGGAAGACGTGGGGGCAAGGAGTGATCTGGGGCAGTTAGCATCACCTCTATACAGAGTTTCTAGTGAATGCTGAGAAAGAAACTTGAAAACTTGCCCTGGGGATGGGGCTAAATACCATGGAAAGAGATTTGCCGACTTTCCGTTGTCCTTCACCCCATATGGTCAGTGTCCCTTCTTGGACTACTCCAGAAAACCCTGGATGAGTCACCCGGTGTTTTATCCTGCCTACATGGATAGTAGTTCTCCATCTGTTGGTGTCTACAAACAAGGACATTGTCTTTCATGTCTACTTCGCACAGTCTCTGCAATCCATACATTGGTGTCATCCTATCAGAGCTCTCACTCTGCTAATTTACCAACACTGTGACCTGGGGGCATGTTACTGAACAGCTCAGACCCTCAGCTTCCTAATGGGTAAAATAACAGTACATAACTCACAGGGCTGTTGTAAAGATTATATTAGAGAATTACATTAGCACAGTGACTAGCACATAGGAAGCTCTCAGTAAATACAGGCTGTGCTGTTACTTTTAGGCAATGCCTCCTCTACTGCTCACAGCCACTCTATAATACAAGTGCTTATTATTAGTTCCGTTTCACAGGTGAGAAAAATTTGCCTCAGAAGTGACCTAGGTTTCCTACAGTTAAATAGGTAGTCAATGGCAGAGGGAGATTTTGAATCCAGATTGAAAGCTCGTGCTCCCAACTCATGATCATACTGTTTCCAAGTCATTCTCTCCACTTTCTTCACTATTTTCCTTTAATATACATTTCCCCATCCCCCTACATCTCTCTTCCTTCATCAGTTTCTCTTCCGCCTCCTTCCTGTCCCCAACCTACATATACTTGAGGACGTGAACACATACTCTGAGCCACAGAGCTCAGAGAGAGATGTAAACAGGAGAAGAGGATAAAAAATCAGAACCCAGGACTTCCCTGGTGGCGCAGTGGTTAAGAATCCTTCTGCCCATGCAGGGGACACGGGTTCGAGCCCTGGTCCGGGAAGATCCCACGTGCCGAGGAGCAACTAAGCCCGCAAGCCACAACTACTGAGCCTGCGCACCTAGAGCCCGTGCTCCACAACAAGAGAAGCCACCGCAAGGAGAAGCCCGCGCACCGCAACAAAGAGTAGCTCCCCCGCTCACGGCAACTACAGAAAGCCTGCACGCAGCAACGAAGACCCAAAACAGCCAAAAGTAAATAAATAAATATATTTATTTAAAAAAAAAAATCAGAACCCCTTTGGCAGTGTCTTCTAAAGCCAAATACAAACATACCATCCACCCAAGCTCTTCTTATATCTAGTGAAACATCCTGCCAGACACGAATAAATAGAGCATTGTTATTGAAAATAGCCCCAAACTACACGCTACCCAGACACCTAAGAATAGAAGAATGAATAACTCTATTATGGTATGGTCATATTACAGAAACAGTAATAAATGAACTATTGGTACAACAAAATGCATGTAGCTCACAAACATCCTGAACAAGTTAAGCCAGGCATAAAAAAGCACATACTACAGTTTTTGTTTACTCGAAATTCGTGAGCAGGCAAAACAAATGTGTGGTAAGGGAAGCCAGAACAACAGTGACCTCTTTGAGAAAGGAACATTGAATGGGCAGAGGTAGGAGGGAACCTTAGGGGGTGCTATCAGTGTTCCATATCTTGATCTGGGTTGACAGCTACACAAGAATGCATAGGTTAGAAGGTCACCAAGCTGTATTTAATATTAGTGCACTTTATGTACTTTATGTATTTTAAACTTCAATTAAAAAGAACAAAGACAATGGAAATTTCTAAATCCACTTCACCGCAGAGGTCTCCAGGGTTCTACGGCAGTGGCCAAGATGGCGGGCTTTGGTACCGTCCTCAGGCAAACTGCTGATTTGTCTCTTGGCTGAGACTTGAGAAAACCTTTTGTGCAGGGCTAGGAATGGTGTACGTCAGGGCACAGCCAATGGAGTCACAGCCAAGTGCATCTTCTGCTTTCTACATCTTTTGGTCCCAGAGCAAGCTCTCATGCCCGCAGAGATCTGCACCAAAAGCTGGAGCACAGCTCATCCACAGCTGGGCTGCTTGTGCTGACTCTGTGCTGTGTTCTTTTCTAACCCTCAAAAGTAATTCCTATTTCATATTTTCTGGTACATTTGATGGGTTTTAGTTAGTACATTATAATACTCCCTTATCAGACCAGGAATGCATTCCTCCAAAACGTTTATTTCCTCTAGTCACAAAGCTTTCAGACAAAGAGTATTACCGGGAATCCATTCATTTTATTATCATGCACATTATTACATTAGTCACCCACACTTTGTGGAGAGCAGCATAGCCTGACACTACATCAAAACCCCTGCAGATTCGATTTTCGACAAGGGTTCCAAAATAATTCAATGAGAAAAGAATAGTCTTTTCAACAAATGGTGCAGGGACAATTTCATACGTCTATGCAAAATAATGAAGTTGGGCCCCTTTCCTCACACCATACAAAAAATTAACTCCAAACGGACCACAGACCTAAATATATATAAGAACTAAAACTATAAAACTCTTGGAAGAAGATATAGGAGAGGGCTTCCCTGGCAGTGCAGTGGTTAAGAATCTGCCTGCCAATGCAGGGGACATGGGTTCGAGCCCTGGTCCGGGAAGATCCCACATGCCGCAGAGGAACTAAGTCCGTGCGCCACAACTACTGAGCCTGCTCTCCTAGAGCCTGTGCTCTGCAAGAAGAGAAGCAACCACAATGAGAAGTCCGTGCGCCACAACTACTGAGCCTGCTCTCCTAGAGCCTGTGCTCTGCAAGAAGAGAAGCAACCGCAATGAGAAGCCCGCGCACCACAACGAAGAGTAGTCCCCGCTCTCTGCAACGAGAGAAAGCCCACACGCAGCAAGTAAGACCCAACACAGCCAAAAATAAATAAATTAATTTATATTAAAAAAAAATAGGAGAAAATCTTCATGAACTTGAGGCAGGCAAAAGCATTCTTAGATATGAAGCAAAAACACAAAAGGAAAAAAATAAATAAGACTTTTGTGCTGCAAATAACACCATCAAGAAAGCAAAAACATGTCCCACAGAATGGGAGAAAATATTTGCAAATCATACAACCAGTAAGGGAATTGTGCCCATAACCTATAAAGAACTGTATCACTCAATAACAGAAATAACACAATGTAAAAGGGGAAAAGGCATCTGAATAGATATTTCTCCAAAGAAGGTAAACAAAGGGCAGTAAGTGCAGCAAAAGATTCTCAATATCATTAGCCACCAGGGAAATACACACCAAAAGCACAGTACACTGAAGGTTGGTGTACTTCATGCACTTGAGATAACAGCACATATTGGTGATGAGATGAAGAAATTGGGTCCTTCATACACTGCTGGTAGGTATGTAAAAATAGTGTAGCTGCTTTGGAAAACAGTCTGGCTATTCCTCAAAAACTTGAAACTATTTTCCATATGAACCCGCAATTCCAGTCCTAGATATGTTCCCAAGAGAATGGAAACATATGTCCCAAAACTTGTACATGAATATTCAGAGTAACAAGACTCACAGTAGCCAAAAATTGTAAACAAACAAAATGTCCATCAACTGATGAACAGATCAACAAAATGTCTATCTATATGATGGAATATTATTTAGCAATATAAAGGAATAAAATACTGATACCTGATGCAACATGGATATATCTTGCAAACACCGTGTGAATTAAATAAAGCTAGTCACAAAAGACCTCATATTGTAGGCGCCATTTATATGAAATGTCCAGAACAGGCAAATCTATAGACGTAGACAGTAAACTAGTAGTTACTGAGGGCTGAGAGTCAGGGGAGTAATAGCGAAACCGTACAGAACTTCTTTTTGAGATGGTGGAAATGCTGTTAAGTCAGATTTTGGTGATGTCTCCACAATTCTGTGAATATATTAAAACTACTGAATTATAAACTTTAAATGGTTGGTTGATATTTGAATTGTATCTCAATAAAGCTGATATATATTTTCTTTAATTAAGAAATTAGGCAAAGGGAAAAGAAATGGCTAAGGCATTACACAATAAAAACAAAACAAAAAACCCTGCAGGCTACTGAGGCTGCGTGAGAAAATGGAAAGAACACATGACTATAAAGTTACAGGTACAGGGATCTGGTTCTGGCTCCACGCTTTGGTACTGACTAGACCCATGACCTTGGTAAAGACACGTATCTACTCTGGGTCTCATTGTAAAATGAAGGGCTATGTCTCAGTTCTTTTTCAGCTATAAAAATATGCCTGATTCTTAAAGATGTATTGCAGATTAGTGATAATAGTTTAACATGATAAACAAGGAGACATTTTTTTTAACAAGAATAACCGTAACTAATACTGATTAAGTTCTTACCTCATACCACTGCCTTCCATGTCTATTAGCTCATTAAATTCTCACAATAACTCCCTGAGATAGATAATATTATCCCCATTCCACAGATGAAGAGCCATGGCTGAGAAGAGTTAAAATACTTTCCCTTTCAAGGACTTTATAAAGGGAAATTCCAGGAATGACAACTATGGGATGGACAGAGACAGCACCCAGTCCAGATTTGAGCCAGAGGACACTAAACAACATGAGACAGGACTCTCAAAAAAATTTTTTAAAGGAACTAATGAGTTTGATTGGTTTGACTATGTTGGGAGGATTTTTCAGTTCTGCTAGAGTTTGGAGAAGAATTAGACATGGGCACAAAGAAAAATAAGGAACAGAAAAAGCAAAGTACTTATCAGCGCCATAAAAAGCAACATAATTATAGTACACTATGTGACTCAGCTATGAATGTTCAAACAAAAAATGCTGATATACTGATACTGATATGTAGAGTTTAGGAGGGTAGAGGAAGGGCAAGTGTGGTTTTAGGTGAAGTGAGAAAACAATCCTCAAGGTCCTTTCGAGGGATAATAATAGATAACAATAGATGATACCTACATCTGAAACTGAAAGAAACAGAAATGCAAACATGATTTCTGAACATAAAGGGAAATATTAGAAGAAAAAGGTCAGAGAGCTAAAAATGGTACCCTCTGGGGGATCCCACCGAACGGTAGGGAGGGATGATGCTGGGGATTCTAACATTTTTGTAATAAATCTTAAAGTCCTGGGGGCTCCCCTGGTGGCGCAGTGGTTGAGAGTCCGCCTGCCGATGCAGGAGACACGGGTTCGTGCCCCGGTCCGGGAAGATCCCACATGCCTCGGAGCGGCTGGGTCCGTGAGCCATGGCCGCTGATCCTGCGCGTCCAGAGCCTGTGCTCCGCAACGGGAGAGGCCGCAACAGTGAGAGAGGCCCGCGTACCGCAAAAAAAAAAGAAAAAAAATCTTAAAAGTCCTTTTTGAGTTTCATAAAATTATCTACATGTATTGCTTTGATTTTTTTAAAATAAAAATTAAGTTAAAACAAACCCAAAAGCCCTATTCAAGTTTGAGCTGAGATTCAAATGTAGGTCTCAGTCCAAAATCCGTGCTGTGATCAACACACTCTGTGGCCCTAACTACAGGGCCTTTTCCCCTCTGGAATTTATATAAAATAATCTTGGAGATGTCTTAGAAAACATCTTAAGACATTTTGACATGATCATCAATATGAGTTCATTCGTTCCATAGAAGAGAAGAAACCCTCCACAGTTCAACTCCCTCTCTTCTAACACTGAACTGAGATGAGTAACACTAGTAATTAGGCAGGGCCATAAACACCAGCAGCCTCCCTATAAGTGTGAGCAGCTCTCAAAAGCCCATAGATATTTTAATGTGTTTTTCTTCACTTCCACCCATGGGGACAGGTTCCCTAGAGATGACCTGAGCTTGCATCCAGCTGCAACAGATAAAGTGCATCCACAGAGAAAGTGTCTTAGCTCTCAGGAACAGAATCAGTAAGGTAAGAAAAAGACAAAGAAAGAGTTTCCCACCAAATATAGTCACCTGAATTTTCAGTTAACTAACGTGCTGAAGCTTTCTGGTCATCAGAAAAGAACCTGATCACCTGCAAGAATAGAACAGCCCATGATAAACCAGAACCATGGTACACCCCACAACCACTCTGGCTTTGGATGAAATCCTCATGTAACAATGTTCAGGCTTCGAATCAAAAGTCTGGATGTGAGAACCTATGTCCATTCTTTAATTGCCCAAATAAAGACAAAATGAATTATCATTCTCTCCAGTCCTCAAATGAGTGTTTCTTATACCCTAAGATGAGAAGGAAGAAATAAAAGTAGAGGACAAATCACACCAGAGATGGGATAGGTTTCCCACCATGACTGCATGTTACGTGTGTGACAGTTTCAATATTATGCTTTGCTTCGATGCTGTCAACCTGTTTACAAATAGCCCAGAACCCTGCTCCTATCACAGCCCAAAGGAAAGCTGCTTGGACTGACTTAGTGACCAGCTCTGACCAGAAGGTACCTCCAACTGATCTATACAGCAGGGTGGGGGTGGACAAAGGGACTGAGGTGGGAACTGTTTTTTGCACTGGAGAGTTTCTTCCCCCCAATTCTCATCATTGACCTCATCTGAGCTGCTTTCCCCTGGCCCTGGGGCCAGAGCTCTTCCAGGTGGGAGCTGGAGCGATCCAAGTCAATACAGATCTTGCTTTGGAATGGCTTCCATGCCATCAATCCACCTTAAAAAAAGAGAAATGCTCCTCAGTAAACAAGAGTATCCCCACCAGGCAGGTCTGCAGCCTAATGGTGGGTGATTCAGCTCATCTTTAGCTGCAAAGTTCCTTTAACATTTCTCAACTTGTTGATGCCAAGCAAGAAGTTAAAGTGCAAGCAGAGAGTGAATAGAAGCAATTTAAGTTCACTGGGAGTCCCAGGATGAACATTAAAAACACTCGATAAGGGCTTCCCTGGTGGCGCAGTGGTTGAGAGTCCGCCTGCCTATGCAGGGGACATGGGTTCGTGTCCCAGTCCGGGAGGATCCCACATGCCGCGGAGCGGCTGGGCTCGTGAGCCATGGCCGCTGAGCCTGCGCGTCCGGAGCCTGTGCTCCGCAACAGGAGAGGCCACAGCAGTGAGAGGCCCGCGTACCGCAAAGAAAAAAAAACCAAAACACTCGATAAGTAGTCATTCTTACTTTGCGTTAAGGAATTTGGAATACCAGACCCATCTCCACCTGCAGCGGCAGAACTCCAAATGGGAGTAAAGGTTCTGGGCAGAAAGCAGTCAGGGCCACCTCCGTGGGGGAAGAAACAGGTCTCTCTGATGATTAAGACCAGTTTGTGATCCTATTATACTTTGAATAAACGTGACAATGTATTAAGTGACGTGATGCTCAAAGCTTCACGTATTATAACAACGTAGGGCAACCAGACCGCCTGTGTCCCAATCCCAGCCCCCCTTCACGTTGGCTGTGTTCATGGACAAAGCTCTTAACCTCTCTGTGCTGAGAATCATCTGTAAATTGATTCCTACAACTCAAAGAGGAGTTAAAAGGTTCGAAGTAGACAATCTGGGTAAAATGCCTGGTTCATAATAAAGAATCAACATTATTTTATGGTTGTTATTATTATTCCTGTTTTACAGAGAAGGAAAGCAGCTTAGAAGGGATCACAAGCTTGTCTAAAGTGACACAGCTGATAAATGGCAGAAGTGGGTCTGATGGGCTCCAGAGCTCCCACTGTTATCACAGTCTCTCCTCTCCCCTGTACCCTTCTCCTTACTGTCCGTAGTGGATATATGACATCAGCTACTGGCTTGTCTATGTGATAAAATATCTTAGAAGAAAAACTGAAATTCCCTAAAAAGCCCATATAGTAGTAATACTAGTAGTAGTGGTGGCAGTGGTGGTGGTTGTCATCATCGCAGTAGTCAGTGACCCTTGGCATACCACTGTGGGCTAAGGTGTGTATGTACAACATCTCACCTCCCCTGTCAGGAGAGACTCCACGAATCAGCTGAAACATCACGGATTTGGAAGTGATATCACAGAAAGGGAGCCATACAATTGTAGGACAAATATGGACAAGAAATATTGCTGAATGGTCCCAAAACAAGGATCTTTATGACAGGTGGGGTGAGAGGTTCAGCATACCAAATGCTCATGCCATGAAAGTAAGTGCTACACACCTCAAATGAAAAGCTGATGAACATCTGACAAACACAGATCACAGGGAGACGTCCTTGCTAGACCCTCTCAGCAGGGCAGGCACGGAGGAAATGGCCTTAATTTTTCTCCACTAGAGAAAATCAAATATAAGTCACTGCTCTGAGAAATCGTTGTCACTTCCTAAATTAACCGTTAAGACAGTACTCTTGGGACATCTCAACAATGCCACATCATCACTTCATCCTCGTCTACACCGTCTTCATTTTCATGGACAATGAAATATCTCTGGGTCTGATTTTAATTCCTCTTCTTCACCCTAATCTCTATAAGGGCACGGGTTGAGTTGTGTTCACCGCTATACAGCCAATACCTAGAACAGTACCTGGCACATACTAAGTAGATAATAAATATTTACTGAATGCATAAGTGATGTATATAAATCTCTTAACAGGCAAACACTGAGGACTCTGTAAATAAATGGTACCTGATTCTCATTATTTTCTCTTTTTCTCTACAGAAGGGTCATCTATTTCTTTGGATCCTCACAATCTGCAAGCCTCACATGCAAAGTTCATTAGCGCATCACAAGCAAAGGAAGAAAAAAGATGAACGTTTGCAACTCACCATTTCACAAACAGATCCCTGCCATCATAAATGAGGGCTTAAATCAAACTGGAATCATATACAAACAGACACACACAGAACCCCTGCAATTTACTGTGTATATATTGAACATTTCCTTCCTAGAGAAGACAGAAGAAATCCACACAGCAGAAAACGTAATTAACCAGATGACACTATTGTTTTCACAACCTGGAAGCTCATCGTTGTTGATTCTTCTCTTCCAACCAAAAAGCAAACTCCTTGACAGCAAAAAGTGAAGAGAAATCCAAGATTGCTACTTCCAGTTGGCCAAAAGAAGAGATGAATACTACAGACGAGATTTTAACTTTAAAGTTTATTACAGAATTCTTTTGAGGGAATGGATAATACTGTTTTAAGAAAGAGGAGATGCTTCCCCTATCCCAATTTTTCTGTTACCTACTCAATCCTATACCTACCTTCATTAAAAAATTCATAGCATGTTATAACTGAAAGAAATATCAAAGATTATCTAATGACCAAACTTCTCAATTTACCCTTGGAGGGAGAGCAGAGATGTGGCAATTTCATGTGAAAACAAAATCACACTCAGGTCACAATGTTCTCAATACATAGTATAATTAACATAAAATAATTTTAGATCTGCAAAGGCCATAGACACTCTTGTAAATATTTGCAGTTTGACTCAATTCCAGACTTGTTCCTTTCTTCAGACCCCCAGCTTCTACTTGACTCATAATTTGACATCTCTCCTAGGAACTCATGTACAAGAAGGAATTTCAGCACCTGCAGGTCAAAAGGCTCTGTGATCCCAAATCCATGTGTAGGAAGTGAGAATGACCAAGTCTACATCAATGGGGCTGCTCGCCATCTGTATTCTCCCAAGTCAAGTGGGCCCAATCCAGCCTGAGGAAGCCCTGCCCGCTGCGCCTGGAACAATACAACCGGAGTCCAAGAGGTTGTGGTCCTACCACACATCCTATGCTCAAACCGCACATCTCACCTATAAAACTCAAACCAGAGAAACCCTAAAACATGTCCCCAGTCAGCAAGCCACGAAGAGGACCATGACACATCCCTAACTCCTCACTGGCATTTTCCATGGTTTGTAGGAAAAAAGGTCACAATAGAAAGGCACATTTCTTTAAAAATGGTCCACATCAAAAAAAATCTTTAAAAAAAAAAAAAGGAAGGGGACTTCCCTGGCAGTCCAGTAGTTAAGACTTCACCTTCCAATGGTCAGGGAGCGAAGATCCCACATGCCTTGAGGCCAAAAAACCAAAACATAAAACAGAAGCAATACTGTAATGAATTCAATAAAGGCTTTAAAAATGGTTCACATCAAAAAAAAATCTTAAAAAAAAAAAAGAAAGCAAGGCACATTTCTCAGGTGAGTCAGACAGTGATCAAGGACAAAGCGGCATCCATAGAATTCTAGCGTTTTGGAGGCGAAACAGTCCTTCGAAGTTGTGTCACCTTTCTGTTACATGTAAACTGAAATCCAGAGCAGTGAGCAAACATCCCATGGACAGGCAGTAGTAGCTAACTCAGGACCCCTGATTTCCAGCTCTAGGATTATTCTCCTACCCTGATATCATACGAGAGGTCCAGAGATGCATAAACACAACTGTAATTTGTCATGCTTTGGCACCTTCCCCGCCCTGCTAAATCAGTTATCGTTCAAGGCCAAATTAAATGTCATCTCCTCTGCGAGGTCCACCTTGTCTTTCCCCATCCCAGTTGGGACCAATCACTCCTTATTCTGTCTTCAACTCAGCCCCTTCCTTGATCTGCCAATTAACCCTCAGTTCAACTGATCCTGTAAATGAATGCTATCATTCACCACTTGTCTCTCCCTCTGGACTAGAAGCTCCTGGATGCCTGGGTTCATCTTTCTACCCCACACACTGCCTGTTTGCATGTATTCATTAAAATGTCCATTTATCCAACAAAAATTTACTAAGCTCCTCCTCTGTGCCATACATTGCCCTGGGGATATAACAATGACCAAGACAGGAACTGAAGCAGCCCCCAAGCAGTCTTCACCCTTAAAAGGGAAGAATCACGTTACAGAGTTAATTATTCAAACAATACAGATGGGTGGTACTGATGAGGAGAAAAGTTTACTGGGTTTACATGGCTAGGAAAGGTTGGGGTAAGTAACAAGTAAGACAACTGATCCTTGTGAGAGGTTCTCCACGTGAACATGCATATTTTGAAACACTGTGTATGTTTTACAGCCAGTAGTAGAATATGAAGATTCAATCCTAAGATTTTGATGATCATGATTTCACCAACAAGAAAAATATGTTTTGGGCAGGAGAGTCGATAGGAATGATTCATAGTCAAGTTTTGACATGTTGGCGACCAAAAGAAGGAGGGAGAAACTGGAATGGGAACTGGGAGAAATTTTTTAAAGAAGAGAACAGAGGTCAAATGAGGAAGAATCAGAGTAGCGAACAAGGGACAGGTTCCCCAAGAAAGAATTAAGCTGAGACCTAAACTATGACTAAGACTAAGGTAGGTGAGTTGAGGAGGATGAGAGACAGAAAAGGTGTGCATCCTCCCAGGCAGAAGGCACAGCAGATTTACATCAAGCCTGAATTCAAGGTTACAAATAACCAGCACACTATAGACATCCCATCATTGTAAAAGTAACCAATGTTTAGGCACCTTCATCTCTTCTTCCTCCATCACTAAATTCCACACATATCAGCCTGATGCTGCCTGGCAGATGTGTCAATTCCTCCCAAATACCATTTCAAACAGATTTAGCTTCCCAGGAAGCATCACATATAAATTTTAAATCACTCTCTTGTCTTAAAGGACAAGACGGTCTCAGGGTAGAAATTGCACAGAAGGAGCTGGAAAACTTGGGTTTTAATGCCAGTTTTGTTGTTAATTTACCAGGTGACCTTTGGCAAGTCAATAAACATCCTTCTGTCTTCAATTCTCTGTCTATAAAATGATTATCCAGAATGACCGTCTTTTCTAAAAACACTGAAATTTTATGAGAACTGCCCAGATGTAACACTGAATCTGCTTTAAAATGATTCAGTAATAGGGTCAACTTAAAAAATTATTTGAAAGTATTTAAAAGTTGTTTAGTCTTTTGATGCGGAGGGATTTTATTCCAAGAGATTATGTATTTTTTTCCCTAAGTAGTTTAAAAATCTCTGCTAGAGCATTTACACTGATTAGAAAAATAATGCATGGCCCAATTCTTAAGCCACGCAACACTGAAAACTTGAAAGTAGACACACTACTGGCCAAATGACCATGGCCACGTGTGATAGAAGTTCATACAGTACAGGGGTTAACAAGAGGAACAGAGAGCAACAGCGTGGAGACAGCAGAACTTCGTTTGAATTCTTCTACTACCTCACCAGCTAAATAACCTGACATTGGGGATTAATCTTTCCAAGTCTTATTTTCCCACATGAAAAATGGGGCTGAAGACCGCCTTAGCTGACGGCTATGGCGGAAAGTCTACTTCACAACATATTAACAAAACTTAGCATAGTACATGACACATACTAGTGCTTAAGAACTGGAAATCAAACTGAGCCTTAAAAATGAGAACAAAGAAGCCCATTTTGATAACCTATGGCTATTGGTTAAATACCAAACACATGCATGGTTCTCACTGTGCCAGATACAACAGCCAAGACAAAGAATAATATTCAAAACCCTCAACACGTATTAACTCATTTAATCCTCCCAATAGCCATGTGAGTACTACTATTATCCCCCATTTAACAGATGAAGAAATCATGGCATTGAGAGGGGAAATAATTTACCCGAGGGAAGAACTGGTCAATCCAAGCACTTGAACTCCAGAGCCTGGGCTCTAGACGAGTGTGCTATATGGCTCCTCTGCAGAAAGAGGGAGCCACTTTATATGCTTGAGCACGGGAACAGAATGATCAAAGTAATTTGGGGGGAAAATTATTCTGATCATATCAACAAAATTAAGAGAAAGAATGAGACTAAAAACAGGGAAACCAAGTAAACTGGTTATGGTAATCCAGAGAGAAGGGAAAGTGACAGCAAAGAAAATAAACATCAGTGGTACCAACTATCCTAAGACCTACTAGACTCGTACACATGATACAAAACATCGGGGGAAATCAAGTCTGGCTATCTTTCTGGGAAGGGTGGGTCCCTTGGCCAACCTATAATCTAGAGTTGTTATTAGCAGATTTCCCCCAAGATCTTGGGAGGAAAATAAGATAAAGGAAAGGAGGTGGGGAATAAAGCTGTTCCTCTTGGCCAGCAACTGTGAATAGCCATTTTACAGAGTGAACAACGAGGTTTTCTCTAATGTATACTGAAGAATTCAGAAGCAACCAAAGTCCAATCCAGGTGGTCTGGTTGAAGTCCTAGGAAGCTGGGACCATCATGGGGGTGTATGTAATAAGCTCATCTCACATTTGGAGTAAACTTATCAAAGGACTGGACTTAGCCTTAAGAAAGTCTAGGTTTAGAGAAGAATGTGTTCTCAAATTTACGGTGGGGGACCTCAGCTCCTAGCATCTTTCTAAATTTGTCCAGGTACTTTTCCTAGCAGGTGAGCTGGGTGGGAGAGGAAGCTCAAAGTTCTCTTCCTCACCTAAGTAAAAGGCGGTTAAAAAGGCACAGGAGGGACTTCCCTGGTGGCGCAGTGGTTAAGAATCTGCCTGCCAATGCAGAGGACATGGATTCAATCCCTGGTCAGGGAAGATCCCATGTGCTGCGGAGCAACTAAGCCCGTGCACCACAACTACTGAAGCCCGCGCGCCAAGGGCCCGTGCTCCGCAACAAGAGAAGCCATTGCAATGAGAAGCCCGCACACCACAACAGAGTATCCCCCACTGGGGACAACTAGAGAAAGCCCGCGCGCAGCAACAAAGACCCAATGCAGCCAAAAATTTTTAAAAATTAAAAAGGCATGGGAGCCTCTGGAAATCTAGCAGAGGAAAGAGCTGTAGGATGGCAGAGCCCATCCAAGCACTGTCAAGAGGGGATGAGGTTTCTATCTTGGATCATACAACTAGCTCATCCTATTCACCAAGCAAACTCCTATCTGGGAAACTCCTGACTTCTACATGGCTTGCCAACAGGAAACGGTTGCTTTTCTTTTATAAATTCATATGTGATCACTCTAACTCATCATTCTGTGAGATGAATTAATGTGAGTTTGCTCCTGGCAGCTGGGTAAAATACCCTCCCTTGGAGGTCCCCTGGCTGCTGCATAAGCTTCCCTTGAACTACTGTGAAATACATTTCAGATAAGTTTCTCTGGTTAGCAACAGAAGCCAACTCTGGCTAATGTAGAAGAAAGAAAAGAAAAAGAAGTTTATTACCTGGTCACAGAATTAAAGAAAAAAAAGGAAAATAAGTATTTCTGCCATCTAGATTTTTAAAATTCTAAAGATCATATGCATAAATTATATGTGTAGAAAAAAATTGAAAAAAATATAACTCAAATTGGTTTACCTCTGTAGGCCTGGAATTTTGGGTTGGGGAAAGAGGGAGGTAACAGGAAAAAATGTAGTTTTCTTCTAAATATATGTATGTTTTATTAGAATTTTTTGCAATAAACATGTATTACTTTAATAATATACAAAAGTTTCAACAATAAAGCACATATTAGAACTCTAAGTTACACTGGTTTAAAAAAAAAAAGCAGACGCAGGAGGCAATGAAATTTCCATGTACAAATAAAACCACAGCCTTCTGAAGTCAATGAAGTAAATCCATACACTCATAACTTCTACAGCACCTAAAAAACTGTAGCACACCATAAAACTTAAATCTATTTCTTTAACTTCTTTTCCTTTAATGGATACAAAAATTTCTCTCAGACTGCGACAGTAAACAGAAAAAGAAGAAAACTGATAAAAATGAAAGGAACAGAAAAATACACATTCTATATCTGGTTAAGACATCAATAAACTAACAATCACAGGACAACCCTGGATCTAAGGCACAGTATTTTCAATTTGAAGGTTAAGTCGGTTCATCCTTGAGCCTCAATCAGTGTCTGAAGGCTATCAAGACCTTGTGAGGGTGTGGCAGGCTGCCAGTTATCAAGCCTGGGCATTGATACATTATCCATCGCCAAGTACTTATTCTCACATAACAACAGCACAGCTACACTACACTGAATAATAGTGCACATTAAACACACAATAACATCATATACACTGAATGTTAGCGACCCTTAGAGCCTGAGTAATACAGTATCAATAACTGGCTATCTCATTCAGGCTGCCATTAGTTCTACATAATATACTTATTTCATGAAGAACATACCATCAATTTAAAATTTCTTCAGCTCAGCAGCACCCAATCTTTATAAAAGGTGCCTGGTTGATTAGCTAAATCACATTCTCATTACTGTAAAACAATCATCGTTGCCCAGCCTCATGGGAAAACAGCAACCACAGAACAGTGTGTGAAACCATCAACTTTGAGTATTCCTAGAAAAGAGTGCTCCCAATCTTTATAGGACTTTAAATCTATGGAGACATATTAAGCACCTAGAATCCATCTCAAGCACTTTATAAAAGCCCAAGGGTATTCAAAGAGAGCTGGAGAAAACAGGGACTGTATCTTTCATCTCCAGGGCCAGAACCAAGGAAAAGTGTTGAGCATTTATCAGGGACTTTAGTATATGTCTAATGCAGGCAATCAAAGTTTTAAGAGGCTCATTATAACTCTCAAGGTCCAAATGAACTCTTATGAGGCAAAGTTGAGAAGAAAGAAACGCTGGTGTTCATTGCAAATTATTACTGGCAGAGGTTAAGAAAATAAAAGTATTCAAGTAGTAAACGGGATAAAATCTCTAATACCAATGAACGCAGATTTAGAACCTACCAAAACTGGAAAACTGATTCACAATAGTCTTACACACACACACACACATGCACGCACACAGATATTAAATTTTAAAATGCTAAAACAATATTCTTTACAATTAAAAAAAACACTCAAAAACAAAATACTGATTATAAAAAAAGTAAGGCCTTTAATTCCCCCATTCTAAAAGAAACAGAAAGCATAAAATTGCCCAGATGGCTCAAGACATTCCAATCCAAAGCTCCCGTGAAGACATTCCAATCCAATGCTCCCATGAACTGCAGGTCACAAAATCTGATAGACGGAAAACAGTTATTCCAAGGGGTTTGGTATTCTATATGTATACCTAGAATTAGCTGTATAATAAATAAATAATATAATTTAAATATATGTATTTTCCATTACACACATGCGCAAACAGATGTAATAATATAGAGATGTAATATGCAATAAATAGGCACTACCAGATTCATTGTGGTTTTCCAAAACTAACAGATCCTAAAATTATAACTAATATTAAGTGAGTGTCTAAAATTTTTTTTGAAATATAGACTCTAAAAGACTAGAAACCACCACCTTTATCCAGAGTGATCTTTCAACTGACCTGGACAATATACTGTCTGATACCTAGCAAGAGTAACTAAATCAGCCCTGGGTCACAGTGAAATGGCTGAATAAACTAAGCAAAGAGAACAATCATCTGATCTGTAGTGGAGAAAACATGTGAAAGGAGAAGAGAAAGATCTATCATCTGAAAAAGACAAAAACTCCCTTTTGTTCCTAGGAGTCTTTGTACAGATCACATTGCTTCTGCGGATTTTGGGACAGCACAGATCCTCCTCTTCTGGGCTTAGCGATACACTCAGCATTTTCAGTCCAGAGTCATAATTCTCTGTCTACTCAGCTACACAATGAGCCACAGTGATGACTATTCTTGAATACCATTAGTTGAATAACATTAGTGACTTACAACAAATTCTTCTTTCCCCAAAACACAACAGAGAAGGACAGTAACAAACTTAATTTCAGGGACAGCGAAGATTTAGTAAGATTCTTTTCTCATTATCTGCCTCAGAGTGTCTATGAAAATGACACTGATAAACAAAAGCCTGTAGCACAGATCCTGGTACATAATATGAGTAAAATAAGGTTTCCTTCCGATCCCCTGTTCTACTGACTTCCTATAACGGAGTATTTATGCCTCCTTCTACCAACTGAAACCAAAGGCTCTTGGACATGTACAATCTTAGCAAAATATGTAAAATAAATGTTTGGCGGATACTAGTAATATACTAGTGATAGATTTATTTTTAATTTTTCATTTCACGAAAATTACTTTCAAACTAAAAGCCCCACGGGTTTCTTACCTAGACAAAGGCATTAAACAACATTTGCATAACTCCTTTAAACATCATAATAAAATGAACATAAATCTATCCACACATTCTCAAACTCCAACAATACAGTTTAATAGAAAATAATAACAACGAGCATTTATTTGACATCTCACAGGTATTAAATCACCAGTTATCATTAAGTCTAGAAGGAGTCCCATTTATAGGTAAGGAAACAAAATGCAAAGAAGTTAAATATCTTGCCCAAGGTCATGCAGCTATGAAGTGGTGGAGGCAGTATTCAAACCTCTAAGGAGAAGGACTGTTTCATTTGAATCTCACAATGAACTTGTTCTGGTTATTTACTGCTGCATAACAAACCACCCCAAAACATCATGGCTTCAGACAACAACCATACGTTGATTATCTTTTACAATTTTCGTGTGTCAGGCTGTTATACAGAGCACAGTGGAAATGTCTCGTCTCTGCTCCTTGATGCCTGGAGCTTCCACTGGGAAGACTGAGGGTGACTCGACAGTGAGGGGTAGACTCTTGCAGGATCCACCTAGCTCAGCTGGGGCCAGCCACCAGAACACCAATGGGAGCATCTCCTCGCGGCTGCCTGAGCTTCCTCACAGCCTGCTGGCTGGATGCCAAAGTCAGATGTCCCAAGACACTCAGATGGAAGCCCTCTCACTTTTTATGACCCTAGCATGGAATTCTCATAGCACCACTCCCACCATCATCACAAATCGCCCTTGATTCAAAGAGAAGTAACACAGACACCACCACCCCTTATCTCCCCATGGAAGCAGTGTCCAAGTCACACTGCAAGAAGGGTATGTGGAATGGGACCTATCACTGCACTCGGTGGCTGCCATATTCCCTAAAAGACAATGAGCATCACGATTCCTAACTAAGAGTGAAAAACTAAGTTTCAGAAAGTCTATGTGACCTGCTCGAGTTGACATAATTAATAAACGATACTAAGATGTTAAAACGGGCCTTGGCAATTTCAAATCCTATGCAATTCACATTACACCATACTTGTAAAACATGCCATTGAAACTGTGCTATTCTTTGGCAAAAGCTAGTACACATGTATGTTTCTGAAAAAATAAAGAATAGTAAAGCACCCCATAGCTAAGAGAATATCCAAATATGAATTATCAGACTTTGGAAAGGTGGCAAGTGGAAATCCTATTACATTCTTAGCCTTGTCAATCATGTTGAATACTAGTATTTGTTTGTTTTTAATTGAGGATTAATGTAAGAAAAGAGAAATAAAATACCAAGAGTATTCTGCAAAGAGAATCCTTGAGAAGAACAGGAACTACCTAGGACAGTGGCGCAACCGTCCAGTGAAGCCTACACAGGACAGATCCAGGCAACTCAGGGAACCCAAGGAGCTACCATCTCCACCTGATGTCAAGTCCAAAAAGAGAACTCTCAGTCATCACCATCGACAGCCTTGAAAGTGCCAGTCCCAGCGAAGAGTGTCTCCTCTGGCATGGGAAATTTCACAACACACCGTTATTGCAGGCCGAGGCTGCTTCCATCATCCACATTTACTGCCTTACAAAAACCTGTAATGTGAATGTTTACTGTTGTCATGGCACCTTCACAGGAGGTCAAGATAACACACACCCATCGCTGTGACCTTTCCAAAGAGGACTGAACAATACAATGAGGATCAGAAATGGAGACACCTAATAATGTTATTTATTAAAACAAATCAAGACGTCTCTTTTTTAGGGATCTGTGGTGTTCACAGGAGACTCAGCACTATGCACGTGGTCTTGTATAACTTGACAATAAATCCATCAGTCCTCTATTGCACCACTGGGTTGGCGAAAATTCCAGGCATGAAAGTGACTGTACCTCTTGAATAAATGCATCTTTTAAGTGGCAGTGTCAGCACTTGCTCCCAGGATGGGCATATATCAAGTACAATAAGCAGAATGCTTTCTTTTAAAATTCAGAACCTCTTTTTCAATCCCTTTTCTCTCCACACAAAGCCTTGACCAAGACACTAAAGAACATATTATGTGAAACACACACAGCGTTTCCTGGTCTGGGCTTAATCATGTGACATCTTAATAGTTCAGAATCAAACTGACACCTCAGAGTCAGAGGCCAGAATTGTCAAGATTACTGTCCTTCACTCCAGAAGGCGCAGCAGACACTACCTTTGTGTCTTCAAACAATAATCACAATGTTTCTTTCCAAACCCCCACGAAGAATCATGAAATGATTAAGGACTATCTACCTATCCTGCAGCTTTCTTTATCAAAGGGAATAACATAAATTAATTACGGTTTGAAGTGCCAAGTGCACAGTTAATAGCTAAAATCAAAACAAACGCATCTAGATGGTGAGGCCTCATCCAAAATTATACCAAGTCTCCCTCCATATTAATGTTGAAAAGCAATGCCTATCTATGTCATCAATACACTTACTTCTAAACACTTTTCTGCCTTTAATGGATTCTTCAGTAATCAAACTATAATTGGCATTAAGCCCAAAAGAGTATTCAACCATAGAAATTAGTATCTCTCTGTAAACCAATTAATTATTCAGCATTCTGTAGCTGCCTAGAAGCCCAGAGCTACCCTGATTGTTCTGCAGTGGAAACACTTGCTTAGCACCCCTCCCTCAAGGAGAGGACTACAGACTCACTCCCACTGCATCCTTCCCACACTCGTGAAGGGATGCTTAAAGAGGATCCTATCAATAACACCCAACAGCCTGGCTGAGAAAGTCCCAGACAAACCACATCTCTACTAGCTGTGGTATTTTTCTCCCTTACAGGCAGTGGCCAAAAGGCAAATGTTACAAGACCTCAAATTCAGGCACGATAAACAGACTTGCACAAGGAAGAAAACTGAGGCCCCAGTCAAAACAGAAACCACCAGGATGTTAAATCATCATCATCATGATAGTAACAACAGCAGCAGTAGTCACAACAATAAGAACACAACCATGTCCAGTGCCGGTAGGAACGTGATCAATAAAGGAAAATTCGGTTATACGTGATTCCCAAAAAAAGCCTTAGAAATATCAAACAACAAACATCTTGGACTCAGCAGTTCTACATCTGGGAAGGCCTTCCAGGAAAATCATTCATCTGTTCGGCAAAGATTTAAGTACAAGGATGTTCATCACAGAGTTGTTTAAAATGTGAAAAACGGGACACAACCAAGATACCTGACAGTAAGGAAACAGTTATATGTATGTAATATGTCCATACGGTGGCATACTATGCAAAACTTAAAAGTGACAGTGTAAAGTCACATGGGGGTGCTGGTTTTGTTTTGTTTTTTGGGGGTTTTTTGGCTGCATTGGGTTTTCCTTGCTGCGTGAGGGCTTTCTCTAATTCCGGCCAGTGGGGGCTACTCTTCGTTTCAGTGCATGGGCTTCTCATTACGGTGGCTTCTCTTGTTGCGGAGCACTGGTTCTAGGTGTGCGGACTTCAGTAGTTCTGGCTCCCGGGCTCTAGAGCGCAGGCTCAGTAGTTGTGGTGCATGGGCTTAGTTGCTCTGTGGCATGTGGGATCTTTGTGGACCAGGACTCCAACCTGTGTCTCCTGCACTGGCAGGTGAACTCTTAACCACTGCGCCTCCAGGGAAGTCACCACATGGGTTTTTTGTTTGTTTGTTTGTTTGTTTTGCTGTACGCAGGCCTCTCACTGTTGTGGCCTCTCCCGTTGTGGAGCACAGGCTCCGGACACACGGGCTCTGCAGCCATGGCTCACGGGCCCAGCCGCTCCGCAGCATGTGGAATCTTCCCGGACCGCGACACGAACCCGTGTCCCCTGCATTGGCAGGCGGACTCTCAACCACTGCGCCACCAGGGAAGCCCCCATGGGTGTGTTTCTGACAGGACAAAATATTCACAAATTATTAGGAAGTGAAAATTCAAGTAGCAACATGTACACACTTCAATATAAAATTTAATTTTATATACAAATATACATCTAGAGTAACATATCCCAAAAGGGTAACATTGGTGGAATTAAAGGTGGTTTTTTTTGGATCTGTTCTAACATTTCTGTAACAAACACATAGCACTCTTTGGCATCAGACAATTAATGGAAAGCATTTCACCCACATTCTATGCCTTTAAATGGAGCATTTTTAAAGGCGTACTGTTTTCAGAGAAGACAGATATTTGCTCCCTAAAATTAACTTGTAGCCCAAATGCAAATATTGAACCCAAGATAATTCCATAATTAGCTCTTTTTCTCTGTAGAATTCCTAAGAATATGTGCTTGAGATAAGACTGACCACTAGCCAGAGAGTTTGACATGCCAGTAAGTTTAATGATTCTTTCAAGGCTCAAAATAACCCTTCTCAATTTATCTATTTTTGCTAGGTATTTTCACCCAGAAGTCCAACCTTAATTATGACATTAAGGATCAAATTCTCATTCTTCCCAAATGATAGTCCATTGACAACTTTAAATACAAAGGGGGGCTGGGGGAAGAGATGGGAGGAAAGGTACTATTTTATAACACCTTAAGAAAAAGCAGTAACATAGAAGAGTTTGGGGTGGCAACGTATAAATGCAGGCATTTGTTTGTAAAAATAAATACACATGTTTGTTTGTATTATGTATCCATGTGTGTATATGTGTATAATTATGCACACGTACACACATCAAAAAAAAAGATAACCTGAAATTCAAATTTTGGCAAGTACAAAAAATAGGAGTAAGTTGACGGCTCATTCATTTGTATGACTCATTTCAGCAAAAGTTCCCATTACTATTTTGAAATGCTTATTATACAAAGTCCTTCAAAATACACTGACCTAGAGCAACAAATAAGAACAACAGCAACCAATGACAAAGCAATACGTTGTAAAAGGATGTCTTTCGGAAACAGAAAACGCATTCACACTGTGAAATCCACACCAAGAGGATTCAGCTCCATGAAAACAGCCATCAGAGGCAGCAAGTTCCAAATTACTTGGGTCTATTTTCTCTCTATAATTCTTACTAATAACATGTACCTTTATGATTATTCATCTGAAAAAAATCAGGCTTATCATGAAATGAAAACAGATCGCAGGAAGGCAGAGGAGGAATGCCAACTTCATAAAAAAATGAGAACTTTTCAGAGCCGCTGACAAATAATGGAAATATCACCCATGCCAAAAACTACCAGCCCTTTGACATGACTGGATTAAAATCCTTTACAGAAAACAATACCAGAGGAATAAAATGAAGAGGGCTGGAAACAGAACAATTATGAGCTGTCCTCATTTGTTATGTTGGAAACTTAATTTATACCAAGGACCTTGGCATCAATGTTAGTTTTCCATACATGCACCAAAGACCCACAGAGATTTTTAACACAATTTATAATATACTGCAGGTAACTTGCTTACATTTTGAATTAGACTCGCAAAGGGGAATTAAAGTTAAAACTGGATTAAGGAATGCAAATTAAAACAAACACTCCCTGATGCATTACTTTTCCAGAGACCATAGAAATCTTGGTCAAGTCCAAAGTGAGAGTATTAAAATGGCCTTAAGTCGATGGAAATCCACATCTTGCCTCCAAAGACAGAGGGAAAGGAATGTATTACACATACCTGCAGTCAATCACTTGTATACTTAGATCAAAGAGAATAATTAAATAAAGTTCGAAAAGAATTTCAGATCAGGTTTCACATTACCATGTTTCCCATAATAACAATTACCTGGACCCAAAATGTAATGAGTTTTCTAGCCTACTGGTAAATTATGCTTCTTTGCATGTCTTTGGGACAAGTGATGGGCAAAAGATACCCAATCGTCATCCCTTGGATATTCCTTCAAGGATACACGCAGTTTGTTACAGATCTAATCCTTCCTCTGTCAGGCCGCTTTGAATTCATTAACTATTTAAAGTCACACCCATCACCCAGGACATAAAAGGTATAAATCAAACATCACTCACTAAACTTCAAAATAACATGCAGCTCACTATAATGAACATGATGGGTGACAGGTGGACAGAAAACACAGGGTTAAAAGTGGCAAGAGGGGAACTTCCCTGGTGGTGCAGTGGTTAAAAATCTGCCTGCCAATGCAGGGGACACGGGTTCGAGCCCTGGTCCGGGAAGATCCCACATGCCGCAGAGCAACTCAGCCCATGTGCCACAACTACTGAGCCTGCACTCTAGAGCCCGTGAGCCACAACTACTGTGCCCACGTGCTGCAACTACTGAAGCTCGCGTACCCTAGAGCTCGTGCTCCGCAACAAGAGAAGCCACCGTAATGAGAAACCCGCGACCACAACAGAGTAGCCCCTGCTTGTCACAACCAGAGAAAGCCCTCACACAGCAACGAAGACCCAACACAGCCCCAAAAAAATAATTAAATAAATTTTTAAAAAAATTTTGGGAAGAGGTAGTAAAGGTATGGACAACAATAAAATGACTCATGTAACTGATGTCTAGTACTAGACTTGAAACAGGGCTTAGCATACAGTAGGAACTCAATAAGTGCTCACTAAGTAATAATATTCTAGACACAATTACTTTGTCATACCTGTCTGTCCAACACCACGCATATAAATACTCACCAGTGTTTGACTAGGTTCTGATAAAGTTGAAGTTACGATGAGGAGGGAATTAGCAAGAGGTCCAACAAGGTCCAACCAACAAGCATAAAATCCAACTGTGGTGAACACCATTGGGTAGCCTAGCAAATACTCTGCTGCCCTCCCAATTTTCTAGCCACTGTCATACCCCTATCTATTGCTTTCAGTAGACACACTTCCAGCTACCACATCTGCATGTAACTCCATTGCACTGGCCACCGTTTATGGATCCAAGCCCTTATGGACCCAACAGAGCCCCTGGAATTCACAACAAGGACTAAAAGATTCCAGCCTCAGTATGGCTGAGCTGGTGAGAGTAAGAAATGTATGCTGGGAACTGTGGGCAGCCAGGCTCTGCTATGGAAAGCAAATGAGTCTACTTTTAAAAAACAGAAGAATGAAGCAAGAACATATTAAAGAGGGAAAGACAGATACCTGTAGGAAAACCAAATAAGGTTCAAAGCCCCAAGTCTTGGGGTGTTTTGAAGGCTTGACTACATCCCTTACCTTGAGCATCCCTCAGGCACCTTATACCCTAAAAATATACACCATCTTTTTGCTTTTGCTCAAGAGTATTATACTACTCACAACTCAGTAGCCATACATGAAAGACTAACAAAAATAATCAACAGATAAGAAGGATGAGAAAGGGAAGGTCAAATGATCCAGCGTGGCCCTTGAACAGATGAATCCGCCATGCAGGGCAAGGACAGAGCCCGGAGAGCTCAGAAAAAGTGGATGAATTGCAGTTCTGTTCATAACCTGTGGAAGGGCGTGGGGAACACAGCGACTCCACTGGCTACAGACATCAGCATTGTTTTTACAATGTGCTAGTATTTGTGAATACCACATTCTTTTCCTTTCTTGTACAGTCTTGTTTGAAACTCTGGCAAAATGCTGCACAGGGGAAGCAGCTGAAAGTTGGCTGAGATGAAGTTCTGTGATTTCAATTAAAAACATTCTCTCACTCGCCACTTGCTACCGCTGTGGAAACAAAAGAACTGCTGTGACAAGGGGGTTTTTTCTATTGAAAAATATTTCTCTTAAGCTTCAGAACGGTGAAAATCACTTATATACATACACAAATAACTTCTGTTCAAGTTATACCAGGGCTCTGGCCCAATCCCCATATTCTGGGAAAACAGCAAATCTTGTAGAGACTAATTCTACTGTTCTCATTTCCTAAGCGACCTCCACACACTTACATTGATTATATCCAAGAATGGCTAAAAACTCCCCTAAATGCTTGCTATCCCGCAGAGTTCCAATAATTATCACTTTTACTAGTACATGCTCATTCTGCTTCAGAAGATACCTGCCATGTTGAAAAATTCATTATTATTTTAAAACACTCCTTTCACCATACAAAAAGAACTACCAAGCCTGTTCGCTCCCAATGGACAAACATACCTCTTAACTTTTCCTCATGATACTAAACATTAAAGAATACAAAAGTAAAACCTCTTTGTGAGCGTTCTCTGCTATGAATTAATGATATCTTCTTATACGGCAAGAGTAGGGAATAAATATCTGGATCTGCTTCTGCTTCCTGAACAATCGTACAGGTTGGGATGTTAGCATTACACAAACAGAAGGGAGGCAAACAAGCAAAGTGGAAGGAGAAAGGACTTCCCGCATCTCTGAGCTTTGTCTTCTCAAAGAACTGGTCCCAGGAACACTGCCTCTCCATCCAGAAGGGAAGACACAGATTGCCAGCCCTCTACATGAAGCCCAGCTTCCAAAAGTGGAATAAAAATAAAAAGGGCCAAGATGGCTCCTTCACACTGAAATTCCAGCAATGCAGGAAGACGGCCACCCACCAACACTGACTTGAGAGGCAGGGATAGCCCCAGCCCCTTGAACGTGTAAAAATAAACCCTCACATGGAGTCATTCATTGCTGCAGGAAGCACCCACGGCCCTTCTGGAGTCACAAGTAGAGGGGATAAGTTTTAGCTGTAAAACAACAGACCAAGCTCGGGCTCTCTTACCTGTACCAGCCTGTGGCTCCCTCCCCCTTATTCCAATTTGGGACAGGCCGCCAGGGCTCTTCCGGCAACTCTGTGAAAGAGGCGGGGCTGCTGGAGTTACTGCTTGCACCTGCATGCAGGAAACTGAGCATGCTCCCTCACCAGGGAGATGCTAGGACAAGGATGCCCCCCTCACCTCAAGCTTAAGAGAGAAACCAGGCCATCAGCACTGACCTTCCAACATTACTATTAACCTCAGGAAACTAAAACCGCCCTAAGGACCTTGAACAGAATCAGAAATTAAAGATCAAAGGAAGAGAGCAAAAGAGGTCATAGGTGTCACTCAAATGGCTGGAATAAGGCACAGGGCCAATGGTTAAAAAGGAGTCATGGAATTAGTCCACATTCAGCCAGGGGTTCTGAGTTTGAAGTCTTAATGTAGTGCTGGAACAACAGATAAGAGCGTGGGCTATGGGACCTGGGCTTATACCCTGACTCTGCCAGTTCCTAGTTGGGTGTGACCTTGGACAAGTCACTTCTCTCTGGGATAAAGTTTCTTCATCTACAAAACAGGGATAATAGCAGTGCCTACACCTCATAGGGTGGGGTGAGAATTAAATTCCAATCACACAGAAAGCACTCGTGAAATGTCATTATCAGGGTAATAAAACCCAGAAGAATCTACACACACTCACGCCTTTCCCAGAGACTAGTTTACTGAAGAGAGAGGAAAGAAGATACTTCCTGAAAGGTTTTGTTTTTATTCCTTGCCAATTGGTTTGCTTTCATCAAAGTTCCTAAGTACCTCTTACTAATGGCCTAGTTTTCGATTTGCCTGAAGTCGGGCACAGAAAATAATTTTAAATTCCTTGAAACCACATAAACCTAGCAAATTAGAAAGGAGAATACGTCATCTTTGGGGAAGTCATCTAGATTGTGCAATAACTTTTTGACTCAGCTCTCACCTTTCCAACTAATTCCAGACAGTACAGAAACTGGATGGCTGATAGTTCTACAAACTATGAGGTGAACAGAGCTGGTGAGGGCCAGAGTGACCTACACTGACCAACCCCAATTTGTTTTCTACTTTCCCTGCTTGACCTGAAATCAGATTCTCAGGATTAGAAGGGGCAATAAAGGCACCCACTCTCAAAGCCCTTCTCACCTACCACATCTCCAAAGGCTTATTCAGCCTCTGAGTTATCAACCTGGGTGACAGGAAGCTCACTGCCTGCTTTAAACACCCCCCCCCCCCGCAAGGCTGGCCACTGCCCTTAGAACAAAATCTAAACCCCTTACCATGGGCTTCAGGGCCCAGTGGGCTGGCCTCTGCTCCCGCCACCCCCTATCTAGTTCCCACCACTCTCCCTGGACCCAACCTCATCCAACACTCCAAGTTCGACCCACTTCTGAGACTTTGTTCCCACCCTCTCTCAGCCCAGAATGTTATTTCTCTGTTATTCCTACTTCTAGCTCTTTCTCATTCTCCAGATCTTAGACCACTCTACCTAATATTGACCCCCTACCATTTCATTCCATCAAAGAGGAAGAAATATTTCTCTGCTCTTCTAGGTTCTTCTGGCTGGTTTAAGAATGAAATTGACATGAGACAGATTAACAAGAGAAAAACAAGCAAAAGTTTAATAACATGTATACATGGGAGAGACCCCAGAAAACGGAGAAACTTGCCAAAAAATGACTGCCTTAAATACCATCTGCAGCTACAACCAAAAGAGGATGTGGAGGGTACAGGTTTGAGACTTCAAAAGGGTGGAGGCAATTAACATGGAGATGGAAAAGCAAATGCTTGGTAAGCAAATGTTGGCAGGGCACCGGAGGCCATAAGACTAAGACTAAGACTAAGCTCTAGGCCCTGCCCAGTTTCTCCCACCACAGAGCCCATATTCTTTGTAGACAGGTCTGGTGATATCTCTATCCCAGGAAGAGGCCCTTTATCTAAATAATTTTAGGCACTTAAAGGGAAATAACAAAAAACACTTCTTGAGTCTTCTGTTTCTTAAAAATAATCAGCCTAAATTTACCCTCATGCCCAAGAGACACATTTTGGGGTGGCAGATTCTGTCCCCCTACAGATTCACAGCCTGTTTTACAGCCTGTTTCCCTCCCCCCACGAGACTGGAAGCTCCCCAAGGGCAGGGCCACATGCTGATCCCCAAGCCCATCTAGCTCCTCTCTGTACAGCATTTTGAGACAAAGCTAAATCAGGTAACAGGCAAAGAAAAGGCCTCACCTTGAAGACTTTCCATCTTTTATGAGGATCAACAAGTCTTCACAAACATCTCAGCAAAATGTCAGGGTCTCCACACAGGGGAGCTCAACCGTGACCCCATATTACAATAAAGGGAGCTTTAAAAATTATTTTAAAAGGAAAAAAAAAATACTGATGCCTGGGTTATATCGCCAAGATTTTGATTTAAGTGATATGCAGTACAGCCCCCGGTGTGGGGATTTCGTTAAAAGCTCCCTCACGTGAGGCTACTCTGCAGCCAGGGTTTTAACCACCACTTTAGAGAACTGCTTCTCAAGCATTCTGCGGGGAAGGACCAGTTGTCTCATTTCCAAAAGTATCCAAACCCAATAAAAGTGAATTACCAGAAAAAGAATATGTGTACAAAATAAAAGCCTCAAGTTTTTTTATTACTAAACTCAAGTGATGTACAGTTGCTCTGTGCCATTATTATTAAATTTCTAAATGCTTACTCTCAATTTCTCTATTTATAACTTTATACATCAGTGACTAAAACACAGTCTGCACCCTGACATGAGTCTACAAAGCCCATGTTCAGAGCAGCACCATCCAGACGGAACAGAAAAGGAACAAAATACAGTCTAACAACTTAGTTGAGGACTGCACACCATTCACCTTACACTATACAGCACTAAACAGTTGCATATCTAAACCAAACAGCAACACCACAAAGATCAGGACAGACTTGTCCTCTGACAGGTTTTTTTCTGCTGCTTCTGGGTACAAGGAAACATTCTTGGAGTGCTTTTAGAATGCTGAAAAAGTGGAATTTCTGGGGTGGTTTATATACAATTAAAGTATTTCCTTTTTTAAAAATAACCTTGCATTTGTTCGCTTGGTTTTTTTTTTAACGTCCCTATATTGGAACATGTGTTTTGCATTACCTAATAACGGAGAGGTGTGTCATTCTTCTCCCTGAAAATACGCTGCTATCATGAAAGCACATGTTGGAAATGATAGCATCTAACCATAAAGAGAATGTATGGCTTGAACCAGGACTAAATGAGGAATGGGAGACTCATGGTCTAAAATTAATGAAAGGATGGGAGAGACCAGGGAGGCTCACAAGAGCAAGTGAAGGCTTTGAGCAGAAAGAAGCACTAGGGGTGGGGCTTAAAGATGGTTAGGATTACACAGGCAGACAGAAGAAGCAAGGAGGGATTTCAGCCCCATATGATGGACAGCAAGACGACTGGCTAATTGTAGCACAAGGGCTATGCTACGGGGAAGGAAAGAGGGATGTGGTGAGTACTTGTCTTTTCCTGGAGGGGACAGTCCCCCAGGCTCCGGGCCCATTCCTGCCTTCCTCAGTATCCACGAAAGTCAATGCATTTCTCTCAAGGGTAAGACAAAGAAAAGTTAAAATATGATCTAAACCAAAGGCCATGGTCTTCCCAGGAAGTTTTAAAAAGGAGAATGTACTGAGAATGTACTTACTTTTGCATCTGAGCCGTGCATCTGAGCCACGGTGAGAAAATTGAGATTCCCCTATTGTCTCTAGCATCTACCCACAAATTCAGTGAGAAAAATCTTGCTTGTTTACATAAAACAAAAAACACCAGAACAAGCTCAGCTTGGTGAAGCTTAAGGATTTTTAAAAAGAAATAGCTCAAGTAGTAATATAGTATTAGCTTTAGTCACTCTACTGCCTAAGAAAGCCCTTAGATTTTTTTAATTTCTAAGAATATTACTGCTTACTTCCATTTGGTTTAAATATGCAGTAAAATATATTATTAACAATAAACACCTTATATGTTATTCCTGTTCATCCTGCAGAAAACCCTAGTGGGTGTATATCACCATCTGTTTACAGACTGAGGTCTAGTGAGATGAAGTTACTTGTCCAAAGTCCTATAGATTGTCAGTGACAGAAATAAGACTCAAACTCAGGTCTCTGGTGCCAAATCTCTTGACGGTCACCACCGGTAAAATGCTTTCACTCCCACGCCCCCTCCTAAATCTTGTAACGGCTCAGCCAGTCAAGTTTCGGCTACTGAAACAAGCAATTATGAAAGCAAAGAGGCGATGTTAAAAGCAAAAGCACAAATCGTTTTAAAATCTGGAATACTCTGCTCTCCGGAAGTGGCCAACTAAACATTGACTTTTTTCAGGTTGAAGTCTTCAGTAGCCCTGGTTTTTCACATTGCCCAGCCCTGAATCCTCATTTACAGTCACGATTCACCCTTCTGGGTAACTTCACTGTCAGTGTCCTTGGAGCCTGTTTCAAACTATTCCTTCTTCACCCCAACTTCCTTCCTCAAACATCCAGTGGCTTTTTCAGACTTGTTCCTGCCTCAGGCCCTTGACACTTGCCATTCTCTCTGCAGGGAACTCTTTCCCTAATATCCATGTGCCTGGCTGGGCTCAATATTCCAAGTCAAACATCACCTCCTGCAAGAGGCCTACTAGGATTACACTGTCTCATGCCACCCCCTATCACCCGATATTAGCTTCCCATTTTACTTTCTCCCTCACGTTTATGACTATCAGAGATTCTTATTCATTCACTGGACAGGTAAACTCTGTACCATTTAAAAGAAAAGAGAGAAAGAATCAAAGTTAACATAGAATGAATGAACCAGATGCCACATTTCATAAATAAACATACCCTGAAGAAAAAATTCTTGTCAGTCAATTCAAAATAACAGAAGACACCAAATATTGACTATTTTGCTAGCTCTACAATTGTACGGGTAGAGAGACGCGCAAAGGCTGTATATACAGAAAATTTCTACCCAACAACAAAAAAACAACCTCTTCTTCCTGCTGTTTAACACACTTCCCTCCGCCAATACTGTCCTCCACAATCCCTAATGTTTCTAAAATAACTTTTTAACTGTGGCTACAAATTATCAGCTGTATTGCTCCCTCTAGGAAATAGGTTAGGTTGCAAAAATCAGCTAAGAAAAAACTGATAACTAAGCTGTCCAACATAAAGTATGTATCAGGATTCTCTGGCCATCTTCCGCTCCCCAAAACTCGGATCACTCTTTCCAACGTCTGTCCTCAGGGCAACTTTCCAGTGTGTCTTATCATTAGAGGATTCTCTGGGTCATTAGCCATAAGGACCAGTCACAGGCCCTTCATTTCCACGTGCAACACAGTGGGGCTGAAACTCAGAAGTCTGCTCATGCCCTAGTATGTTATGCTGATGCAGATCAATATTTTCATAAAAATAGTAAGTTTATGGTTTTATATAAAATACAAGAGGATGACTCCCAGCTTTGAGAAAATAACCAATTTTATAATGCCAACCCTGTACACAACTGGGAATCAAGTTAAAGTGAGACTCTTTCCAAGCAGAGTATGCGAATTCTTGTTAGAGGATGCTTTCTGCTCACATACCTCCCCTCCCCATGAGGCGACCCTCAAGCTGTATTCACATGTATAAAATCCCTTTTCCTGCAATGACACCATCAATGAACTGCTGGTGTCAAAATTATGTTCTACAGTCCACCTCTTCCCAAAGGAGCTGCTGTCAGCTTTATTTCAGACATTTGGGGATTCCAAACTTAAGCAAACGCAGATAATATCAACACAATGCTAGTTCATAACCATATGTCTGTGTTTGGCAAAAATTACACTGAATAACTGAATATAAAACAATAAATAGTTTGAGTGGTTTGGGCTATTAATTTAAAGACTTAAGGAGTACCTTTATTAAGAGCTAGATAGAACTGGGAATGTCAAATTTGGGAGGAGACTTTTTATCCCCATGAAAAGAATGTACAGTGACCCCTCTGTATCTGCTGGGGGAACTGGTTCCAGGACCTCCTGTGGATATCATCATCCACAGGTGCTCAAGTCTCTTATATAAAATTGTGCACTGCTTGGATATAACCTGTGCACATCCTCTCATATATTTTAAATCATCTTGAGATGGCGTAAAATACCTAATACAATGTAAATGCTATGCAAGTAGTTGTAAGTATATTGTAAATGCTATGAAATAGTTGCCAATGTGCTGCAAATTCAAGTTTTGCTTTTAGGAACTTGCTGGAATTTTTTTTCAAATATTTTTGATCTGTGGTTGGTTGAATCCGTGGATACAGAGAGCTGACTATACCAGTTAGTTCAAAGCAAATATGTAGAAAATGACAATAAATACTGTGCTGACAATATACAAGTCTGTCAAAGGCACAATCCAGAGGAAAATCAAACACCCTTGAAAATAAGCCTGTGAAAAACACCAAAAAAGCATGTCACCATTTGTGAGTGTCTTTCTCATTTATATGTTAAAGTGGTTGCTGGGCCAGCACCATGGAAAAACTAATATGATGGGGGACGTGGAGGTCTGAGGTAGCCAGGAAAAATAATAAACTAATCTAAGGAAAGAGTCAGTGTTCCTTTTTAAAGAACTATTTATTTATAATATCTTGCTGTAAAAACAAGATGTGACCCTCAACCTCCACCAAAATCGTACCAAGGCTTCCCAATACCCTCAGGACGTAATCCCAAACTTGCTCTCCAACTTTCCTTCCCAACATCCTCCTGATGTAAAGGTTTTTGTCTCGTCAAATCTCTGCTCATCGTCTATCCAACATCATGGATGGATTTCTACCTTCAGGTCTCCTTCATACATGGTAGATTTTGCTACCCAGCATCCACTATTCCCTGCTCCTGGTGGAAGCAATCCAATTTTGTTGAAGGACAAGATCCTTTCTTCACTGACTCTGGTTGACTCACTGACTGACACTGACTCTTGACTGGTTGAGTGGAACCACCAGTCAAGGTGTTCTATGTGGGCATTTTACTCAAGCCAGACCATCTGACTCTCCAGCAGAAAACGACTGAAAATGGTCAGAGATGATTCATCCTTGAGGAGGCGCTTGACAGAGACGGTGCATCACCTCCTTCATCTAGCAGCCCTGGGGGTGCCCAGTTCCTAACCTTTACTTTTCAGGTGCCACTCAGACTCCATAGGCTACTCCATATCTCTATTATTTGTTTTTAATAAATGTATTTTCTGCTGAAAGTGGATTCAGGGCAGATTTTCTGCTGCTTGCAACCAAAATATACCAACTCACATGCTTGCCAAAATCATTCTTGTACCTTGGTACCAAAACCCAGTCTCTGATAATTTCCAATGCTACCACCCCAACACCATGACCCTCCCTCCTCATAGCTTTTATGAGTCCTATCTTGTACTCTTATTTTTTATTTACTCTTTTTCCAAATAAAATTAAAAAGCAAAATTTTGTAGCCCACTGACCTGTGATTTTCCAGCATTGAATTCCACCTAGAAGGTGATAGTTTTTTATCTACCATTACTAAGTACTTACTCCCACCATTCATTATTGCATTTAATCCACACAAGATAGGCAGTGTTATCCCATTTAACAGATGAGTACACTAAGGCTGAAAAGAGATTAGCTTGCCTAAGAACAGACCTACACAGCTACGGAAAGAATATACCAGGATTTAAACCCACGTGTACCCTCAAAAACCTAAATTCCCAACCACTGATGATAAAATTTGATGAGGGGGAGGAGGCGATGGGTATGAAAATAGTTGTATCTTGGGAATTTTTATTTTGTTAACTGGCTACAGATGACCAAACCCGTATCTTCTCTTAGGTCTGGTTTTAAAAACTCTGCCAATCTGAATGTCCACAAGCCCTGTCTTGAAAACTATTTAGAGTTAAATGGAACAATCCATTATTTCGGCTAAACATAAAAAAATCCTGTTCTCTAAAGAAAGATGTTTGCATCCTAAATCACATATACCATGTCCTCAGACTTTAGGGTTGGTTTGTATGCTGCTCTGACAAAGCCAAAGCAGGGGCACAAAGACTGAAGAGCAGATAGAGAAGCTGGGAAGAGCCCAGCAGGGGATTACAAATTAGCTACAAGTGCGTAATTCACATATGGATCACTACCATTGGGGCATGGTTAAAAACAGCTCACATCTGGTTTTACTTGGGCTCCCTGTTTTGTCCAATAAACAAGTGGCAAAAAGTGAGAAATTCTGACTTTAGGCTTTAAAAAAATTAGGTAACATAAAGGTATTTTTTCAAATCATACACAAAGTAGAGTGAGTTTGGGGAATGCAGACATGCAGCTAAAAAGGCTAATTCACTGAAATAACTCACCGTAAGATCCTAAACAAGTGACTTAATCTCCTAGAACCAGTTTCCTTAATAAAATTGGGAAATATATTTCTGGTAGTTATCTCACAGGATTATTATAAGAATCAAAGGAAAGCATTTTACGTGGGAAAGATTTACCACCATGACAAGATATTAACAAATATGCCCAGAAGAGGCCATGCAGGTCCAAATGAGTTGACATTTAGACAAGTTTGTCCAGTGTATTATAAACTGCAGGATCAGATTAGTTGCGAGTCACCAAAATATAAAGAAACCCAGTCCCCATGTCATCAAGCAATCCACCGACCAGACATCATGAAGAAAGACATAGCTTTTATTTAGCATAATCATTTTAAATACTCCCAAGCTATGAAGTTCAATTCTTCATTAATAATTATTAATATTTGACAAACTTGCATTTCACAAAATAAATCCACTGAAATGGAATCAGGATTATGCTCCCTCCCCCGACCCTGCAAAAAAAACATGGCTCCATGCTTTTAGGCAACTTCTACTAAGAGGCAATCTCAAAGTGTGTTCTGCAGAAAGCTAACAGGTACATGTAGTAGTTTTGGAGGACAGGAGGTGATGTACAGAAAGGATGGGCTCCAGAGGGCGTTCTCTGGCAAAACAAAGTATGTTCCTTGAATATGGTACTGCTCAGAGCCTCTGACATGGTATGCATTTCAAATCCCTGAGTAGGTGTTGATATAAAAAGCATTTCCCAAACTTATTTGTACGGGGCATCCTACAGGGAATGAATTCATGGAAAACACGGGGAAGAATTTCATGGGAAACACACTGGAAATGCGGCAGAAAATAAAGATGGAAATACATGGAACAGACCTTTTTTCAAAACACACAGCAATGTACATAAATAGCAGCATGGGGGAGGCAAGTTCTGCCACTGGCCCAGTATCCCAAGTTCCCTTCATCCTATTCGAGGAGTGTGAAGTTCCTGAACATTACTGATAATTTAGAAGACACTCATATAGGGCCAGAATGCAATTCGTCTAAAACTGGAGATTCACTTTGCTATAAAGCAGAAACTAACATACCACTGTAAAGCAATTATACTCCAATAAAGATGTTAAAAAATAAATAAAACTAAAACTGGAGAGTCAATTAGGAAGGAAGGAACGCAGGAAGAAAGGGAGGGAGGAGGAAAAACAAGAAAAAAGAACCACAGACTCTCCTTTCTCTCTTAATGCTTCTGAACAACCAACTTGCTTTCATTTTTTTCTTCAAGAGATTTAGATTTATGAAAAACTTCACCTCGGGGCATATTATTCTAATCAACCAAACATCAGCCTTCAGAAGATGCACCATATGACTCTATCCACACAGGTCAGCAGACATAAATGAGGTGGGAAATTCTACCATCTAAGGGCCTTCTGTGAAAAATGTTAACAGTGAATTGGTAATAAAGTCTATCCATTGTCTTATAGAGAGTAATGTCAATACTAGCAATGTTTATTTCAGAGCAAAAATGGATTTGTTAATTAATCTGAACCCACAAATGAAGGCATCCTAACCGGCATACTTCCTGGTTTAATGGTTTCTGCAATCACAAATTCGGATGCCATCAGGAGCCGTACAGATAACCTTAACGAGTGACGCAGGCAGGGCCTAAGGAAATAGGGAGTTAGGGGACTAAGGGGGAACTTGGGAGCACATATAAGCCTCAAGGCTTTCATGTTCAATTCAATTAAAACACAGCGCTGGCTTTCCTTCCCCCTCTCCTTCCAAAACAAAACATAACAGGTGCAGTCCACATTCAGCCCACAGGCTGCTGGCTTGAAACCTCTGGGAGACCCACTGTCCTTAAGAGGGTTTTAAGCTCCTCTTCTACAAATGCCTGATGAACATATGAAATTCGCAAATTGCCAAGTTGAGAACAGAGTGTCAACCCAGATGTGTCAAATAAATTTGCTTATGGTGGACGAATTTTTGCAAGGTGTATAGACAAATATAATAGGTTTTCAACACTGCACAACTGAGGTGAATGCCTTACAATCACCTGCTGAGTGACCTCGGGCAAGATATGTCACCTCTCTGAGCCTCAGTCTCCCCATCTATAAAATAAAGATGACAATACCAGCCCCTCTGGGTAGTAGTGTAGGTTACACAAGAATACATTTGTAACACTCTTAGCAGACAGCAGGCATTTGTAAGAAAATTAATAAAGAGAAACTTCAATTAAATAGAGTTGAGTCAATGCCCTGTTGCAGTAGCAGAGCCCAATGGGAGGAAGAAATACTCTTCTTTCCAGGCAGGGACTCAGCCAATGAAAAGCCATGGACTCTTTTGTTTACCTTAGCCCTCCCCCAACTTCCTTTCCCCTCTATTAAAGTGGTCTCCTTCCCTTGCTGCAGAGGGAACTTGCAGAAGGCTTGCCAACGTTGCAGACTCCCAAACAGCAATTCTCTGCTGATCCCAAATAAACCCATCTTTGCTGGAGAAGTATCTGGCAATATATTCATTTCAGGTCAACACACACAATTTAATGATAGTTAATAATTTTTATTACCAAGTATGTTTCTGTTACTACTACAAGTGATGTTTGGAACAATTCATGGGGGAATAGAGTAAATTTCACAGGCAAACTGTTAGGTAAATGATGCTGATCAGCCCCTTGGAAGAAGCTACTAATCGCGTGACCAATCTCGGTCACTTTCCAGAAGTCATGGAAAGATGCCAGTGCCACCTCAGGGAAATGCCCACGGTCCAGAGGAGATTAAAAAATACTACTGCCATTAGAATTTGGACAACAGCTTGTACACATTTAGCATTAATTCTGGTTTTTTGTTTGTTTGTTTTTGCGGTACGCGGGCCCCTCACTGCTGTGGCCTCTCCCGTTGCGGAGCACAGGCTCCGGACGCGCAGGCTCAGTGGCCATGGCTCACGAGCCCAGCCGCTCCGCGGCATGTGGGATCTTCCCGGACCGGGGCACGAACCCGTGTCCCCTGCATCAGCAGGCGTACTCTCAACCACTGTGCCACCAGGGAAGCCCTCTGTTAAATATTTTTAAACACAAATCACAAGTGCAAATCCAAACACACACAGGATGCTAATACACAGCTCCCTGCCAAACACCTTGCAATGTGCACAGTCATTTGTCCTCCAAAATTCATGCCCATTAATGTTACTATTCTCACCTCGTCTTCCAGCAGATGACCTGTAAACTTGCCCTCTTTTAGACACTGAACACTGTGTGTTCTGAACACTCTCCCCTACAAAAAATTTAAATTCCAACTTGTTGGTTTTTTTCTTTTTTTAATCCCTTAAGTAACTGGACTGGGAAGAGGAAAAATGATTAAGTAATAACACCCAGGTGCTTCCTACCTAATTAAAAGAAGTTTACAGCTGCACTGGTAGTGAATCATCCCTGCGGGTTATCCACGTGTATCCTTCAAGTGGCACGTAGCTCCATCAAGAGCCATATTCCATATGCCTTCCTGAAAACTGCCTTCTCTTAGCCTTGGTAAAATGATGACTACCAGGTAAGTAATGGTATTTTCTGCTTCCTGGCTTTCCTCCCTATAGACATCCCAGTTCATTTGTGTTTCCTTAATTCTAAAAATAATTAAGTAACCTTGAAGCAAGAGGCTCAGAGCTTAGTAAATCAAGCTTTAATTTATTTTAAATCAAAGAGTACTGTCAGTGTAAAAAAAGCTAGATGCAAAATTAAGTATAAAGTTACCATTTATGTCATATATATATAACTCACACACATACACATATATACACCTTGTCATTACCTCAAGGAAAGCCCACTGGTGGAGATGAGGGGAACCCAGCTGACCGAGGGAGCAATTACTCTTCATTGTATACCCTTATCTTTTGATAAAGGTGAGTATATTAATGGTCACCAAAAATTTACCTTTGACTTTTTTTATTTATTTATTTATTTATTTTTGGCTGCATTGGGTCTTCGTTGCTACACACAGGCTTTCTTTTTAGTTGCGGCGTGCGGGGGCTACTCTTCGTTGCGGCGCGCAGGCCTGTTGTTGCGGTGGCTTCTCTTGTTGTGGGGCACAGGCTCTAGGCGCGCGGGCTCAGTAGTTGTGGCTCGCAGGCTCTAGAGCGCAGTCTCAGTAGTTGTGGCACACGGGCTCAGTAGTTGTGGCTTACGGGCTCTAAAGTGCAGGCTCAGTAGTTGCGGCGCACGGGTTTAGTTGCTCCGCGCCATGTGGGATCTTCCCGGACCAGGGCTTGAACCTGTGTCCCCTGCATTGGCAGGCAGATTCTTAACCACTGTGCCACCAGGGAAGCCTTCCCCTATGCACTCTTTACTTTTGCTTATCTTGATTAAAAATCTGGAGTAGGAAACTTTCACCTTCACAGTATACTCTTTTGAGAATCTGTACAAATATCTAGCTGCACAACATTCTTCAACTGAGGTGAATTGCTTTCAATAAATTACTTTCATCCTACTGCTTGATGGCTAGACATGTGAATTGAAAATTAATGCTTGCTTAAAATCAGAATATTTCAAATGGTTTTCTCCTCTTCAAATTGTCCCCCCAATAAACAGATGCCACATAAGGAGAATGCTTATTAAAAGTACTAAAGAGTTAAATAATAACCCAGAGAGATCTGTTCTTCTGAAGGATAATAATCCTCATTTTCTAAAAAATAAAAATAAATAAATCAACCAACACAAAATGAACACTAGCTGAAAGGGCATAAAATTTGAATCCCATATTATTCTGGCCGACAGCAATAGCAGGTCGACTGGGGATTCAATGAACATGGAATCAGGTAATATGGTAAACATTGATTTGAGAAGACGATCAGTTTTCATGACGCTTGCTCAACAGAATTTCATCAGTCTCTTCTGGAGAAGAATGAATTAATATCATTGATTTTAGAGATTTTCTTTCCCACCCAGGAGATAAAATGCTGACTTCTCATTCTGAAACTATATATGTAATAACAACATAACTTTCCAGTTCTTTTTTTTTTAATTGAGGTAAAACTGATATATAACATTATATTAGTTTCAGGTGTACAACATAAGAACTCACTATTTTTTTTACAAATTTTCCATTTTTTAACCCCCAAAACACTTATACAAACAAGAGAAGGAATACAGAGGGGAACTTGGATAGATTCTCATTCATATTCATTCTCTCTCTCTCTCTCTCTCTCTCTCTCTCTCTCTCTCTCTCTCCATCCCTCACACCTCTCTCATACTGCCAAGTTAAAAAAAAAAAAACACAATTTCCCCCATTTGAGGCTTTGCTGACAATGACCGCTAAATACTACTGCAATAATTTTCCTCATACATACTCTTAGCCTCCTCCCTAGTATCCAGCTACTCATTTGTATATCAAAACTCTACTTTTTTAGCAAAATATTCTAGATCTTCAATTATATTGCCCCCTTTAAATTTTTCGATTGTATCCAATGGTCATCTGCTTAAAATTCCTGGAAACTCAGGAATGACAGGGATCTTAGTGGTCACCTAGTCCAACTTCTCATCTAATATTTGGGTCCATTCACAACTTCTGCTTGGAATGACCCAGGCTGGGCTTGAAGAGCTCAGATGCCAATGAGCAACCCATTTTTCTAAGTGGCCACATCTCATTACAGGAAGCTTCACAAGTCACCAATTACTGCCATAGTCCTGTTCACATCTCTTAGGTCCACAGAAAACAAACTGAAGTTCATTTACAAAAATTAGCCGTCCACCCATTCAAAGTGTTGGTTTCCACCTCCTTTCTGCATATTATTTTCTTCCAACTAAATACCTCAGGCTCTGCCCTCATTTTCTATAATACCTCTGTGATAGTCATTAAAGACACAGTGATATTCAAGAACAAGTGGTTCTAAAATTACCTTCCTTTTAGTTTTAAGCCGTGTGAAACAAAACATATTGGATCTTCCATCAAATTCTGACAGTCACATACAAACACCACATAAATTTCTAATCCTGCACTATCTCTTTTTAAGCTATAATACATGGGTCAGGTGAAAACCTAATCTCTCTTCTCTTAGATTCAGTCAGCTCAAGGCACTCCATATTTATAAACTTCATTCTCTCCTGGGACTTATATATTTTTTAAACATTACAGTATAATTAAATTTAGTCCATTTTGCCCCTTCTCAAAAAGATACTTAACAACATTTATTCAATTCGACATTTCAGAAGAAAATGGAAATTAATGTTAAATTGAATTATCCCTTGTGATTATACATGGGTTTTAATTTATATTACAACATTTACATTCGCTAAGTACAAAATGGAATTGGGCTGCAATTTTATACTTATAATCTACTCCACTGCCAAAATAAGTTCAGTTCAAATTATAATTGCACTAAAAATGCAAACATATGATTTTGACTTTTATTACCATTTCAACCCGCTGCAGAAATTATTTAATGTGGTTTTGCCAAGTTGGAAGAACCCTAACACATGATATATGCTAAAGCCAATGTGCAATCAGAAAAATTTGACTTGAAAAGACAATTAAATATTAAAGTCTGTGTTTGAGCCTTGATGTACAACTTTCTTAAAACCTTTACCACCAGATTGGAATAATCTCCAATCAATGCAGATACCATTACCTCTCTTGTAACACATCCCTGGCCACCCCCAGGAGTAATCATTCTGCCCAATCAGTCCTAGAAGAATCAATTTAAAAGACTAATAAGTGAATGCAACCTACTAATAAAAATTAGAGAAACATAGAAGAAAATCAGAATTGATTTCGAAAAACAGTAAAAAAAAATTTTTTTTTTTTTTTAGAAAATACCTTTAAGTTCAGGTTAGATATGAAAGAAGAGAATAACAATAAGAGGGTAGTAAATGCTTTACCCTGTGCTGGCTATGTATTACACTGTTTCTCTGCATCATCTCATTTAATGCTGAAAACTTCCTAAGATACAAGTACTATTACTAGTGTGCCCTTCTACAGAAACTGAGCTTCTAAAATATGACGCGACACGCACCAGGTCACACAAAGAACAGCAGTGCCTAGACTTAGACTCACAGACTAGCAGCCAAGGAAAGAGCTGAATGGTGGGTTGACTAGTGTCTACAAGCCCCCCAAATTCATGTCCACCTAGGACCTCAGGTGACCTTATTTAGAAATATAATCTGTGCAGGTATTATTATTTAAGATGAGGTCAGATTGGATTAGGGTAAGCCCCAAATCCAATATGACTGGTGTCTTTGTAAGAACAGAGTGGACACTCAGATACACAGGGGGAAGACAGCCATGGGAAGAGGGAGGCAGAAACCAGAATGATATACCTACAAACCAAGGAACGCCAAGGCCTGCCAGCAACCAACAGAGGCTAGGAAGAGACAAGAAACGACTCTTGCCCAGAGCCTTCAGAGGAAGCAAAGCCCTGGAGTCACCTTGATCCCAGACTTCTAGCTTCCAGAACTGTGAGAGAATAGTTTCTGTTGTTTTAAGCCACCCAGTTTGTGATACTTTGTTATGGTAGCCCTAGGAAACCAATACATCTGGGAAGAGGATGTAATGATTCAAAATAGCATTGCATCCCAAAGAAAATCTGGGAAAGGGAGAGACAGCAATATGAAACAGTCAGAAGACCACCAGGTCAGTGTCAAATATCAACCACTGGTGTATTAACAGTCCCTTCCAACTGTCATTGGAAGCCCCAGCTTGCAACTATGTACATCTACGATGAGCTCTGATAGCACAGCACATAATGAGAAAACATTAACACTTTTTCTTGATAGCAAGAACATCTGGTTATGTCAAATATAAGAGATTCACAACAGAAGAAATGTGCAAAATACAGCCTCCCTGAGGGCTGAGAAGCACCTGGATAAAACTTGATTATTCTATACCAGCCTGCAAGGTTGATTCTAAGATCCCAGGTTCGAATGCCCCAGGCAAAAGATTTCTAATCCTTCCATGTAAGACCTATGCTTGTTCTATCCATTCCATATGTATTCATGAGCCCACTCATGAATGCAACTGTCAAGCCTGCTTTCAATAAACATAAACAATAAACATCATAAACACCCTACTGGGTACTTGGCGTTTTGCTTGTTCTTAGTTTAAGTGAGATGACAATTACCAAGTAAACATAAAAGATACTATGGGGGATATGAGATGAGGTGGCCAGTCATGTGCAGCTGTGCAGGCTGTGTACTGCCCAAGAGCACCTGGCCGAGGAACATTTGTGAGCTAAAGTGCAACCCTGTCCATATGTACAGCCTGACCAGAAGAGCATTATTTTCTCATTACCACAAAGAAGCAATTAAAACTGGTGTCAGCCCTGAAGCTGTAGAGGACAGGGGCAAGATCTTGCAGGCAGCATTAATAAATCTGGATTTTACATTAAGCGTAATGGGAAATATTGGAAGAGTTTTTTACATACTACACTCAACTGTCTAGGGGAGCAGAGGCAGTAATTTAGCCAACATGATTTCGTCACTTGTGTAATACTGAAATAATTCAAGGAAAGGTATATAAATAGTTGAAACGAAGACCATCTGTCAAAATGCCATTTTGGCTCTTCACCAACTGATGTGCATTTAAAACCATGATGAAAAATATAGCTTTTTTCATTCTCTTAACTTCAGGAGGATTTAAACGCTTTATTAATCAGATGCCCTTTCATTTGACTCAAGGTAGGACCACAGGCCCTATTCAAAGCTGTCTTCCATTTCCCCATAGCAAGTTGTCACCTTCAAGAGAAGCTACTAAAATGCTGAAATTAAGAAAGTTTGGTCTGCAGAAATGGGATCTGTTCTCCCCAACCAGGAGATTGTAAAGTTGGAAAATTAAACCTGTCACTTTAAGATTTTTGAGTCTCACACTTTCAGAATTTCTAGCCTCAAATCAAGCAAGAATATCATTGGGAAACAAATCTATATAATGTGGCTATTCTAAGAGAAGCCATCATTTCCTGGGCAGAAAGCAGGAGGCCTAGTAACATGAGGTCAGAGAGAGGCCATCCTACTTCCAAAATCATCTACATGTGAGTCAGTGTGCTTAGAGCATGAGACCAGACTTCCCACGGCTCTCATCACACAAGGTGCATCACAAAACCTGCCTCTGGTCAGAAAACGTTTAAGATATCCCACATCCTACACTCCAAGCTTCAGTTTCCTCACATACTAAATGAGAATAAATAGACATGCTTATTACCTCCTAGAGGCATTGTGAGGTTTTACACGTAACGTGCTCAGAACCATGTCTGGCACATAGTAAGTGCTAAATAAAAGTTAACTCTTACTGTTATTTTCATTTTTAAAGCATCATGATGGATTTCCATACACAAAGCCCTCTGAATGGAAGTGCAAAGAGATAAATCCATTGAGCTTTATGTGTTCCAGTTTTTCCCAAACTTGTCTGGCCACCAGATCCTTTTCTCTTCCCACTTTCTATCACTAGGGGAGCTCAAGTCCTACACAGCTCACCGTGGGGCACGCAGCTTCCAGTTTTGTGTCTCTGCCATGTTTACTTCCCACTGCTCATTCAGGAATCCAGAAGGAGATTTTACTTATAAGTCACGAGAGGGCATAAGCAGAAAAAGCAGACCCATATTTAGTCCACCTTTGAATTTCCAGTTCCTCATCTATTGAATCGTCCTTGATATTTCCTTTGGAATTTAATTCCAAAGTAATAAAAGGCCTTAATCCAGGTGGTGTTTTTAATGTGTTATTTATACATAAGAAATTGGCTGAAAGGTCACATGAAATGACAATAAAGGGCACCTTGCCCAGACTTAGTGTAAAAAAGCCCACCTTGACTCACTGAGGACAATTATAAACAACCCAGGGCCAGTGAAAACAGAATTGGAGCTGGGAGGAAAACGATAGGAACTTTTGTTCATAATATTAACACAATATGGCTTATTCTTTTTTCTATTTACCTAGAACAGTAAGTAACACTCTTTTAAGAACTAGAACATGTTCGTTAGACTGATAAAAATGAAGAAACTCCTCGCCACCAAAAATTGAAGAACTTCACCCTCTTAAAAAAATAAGTAAAAAATAGGGCTTCCCTGGTGGCGCAGTGCTTGAGAGTCTGCCTGCCGATGCAGGGGACACGGGTTCATGCCCTGGTCCGGGAAGATCCCACATGCCGCAGAGTGGCTGGGCCTGTGAGCCATGGCCGCTGAGCCTGTGCTACGCAACGGGAGAGGCCACAACAGTGAGACGCCCGCGTACCGGAAAAAAGGAAAAAATAATAATAGCTCGCACTCATATAGCCATAACTATCCTAAATGTGTAACTCATTTAATCCTCACAACTGCCCTTTGATGTGAAGACTTTTGACCCCATTTTTCAGGTAAGCAAACTGAGGAGGCACCAAGCATTAAGAAACTTACCCAAGGGGCTTCCCTGGTGGCACAATGGTTAAGAATCTGCCTGCCAATGCAGGGGACACGGGTTCGAGCCCTGGTCCGGGAAGATCCCACATGGCATGGAGCAACTAAGCCCGTGTGCCACAACTACTGAGATTGTGCTCTAGAGCCCACGAGCCACAACTACTGAAGCCCGTGCGCCTAGAGCCCGTGCTCCGCAACAAGAGAAGCCACCGCAATGAGGAGCCGGGCACCGCAACGAAGAGTAGCCCCTGCACGCCGCAACTAAAGAAAGCCTGCGTGCAGTAACAATAGACCCAACGTAGCCAAAAATAAATAAATAAAATAAAACCCCTTGCTATATCCTAGTATCTTTACTAGATATCAATATTTACCATGGAATAGAGGCCCCAAATTAATTGTTAAAAAAAAAAAAATAAGAACCTTACCCAAGACCACACGACTAGTAAAAGAGGGATTCAAATCAGGAGACCTTCGGTTCACACTCTTAACGGCTATTCACATCGACCATGATGATGAGATACTTTTAAGTTCTAAAATGTTGTTACTTATCTTACAACCTGGGCTCTTAAAAGGATTTGTATCCACTTCTGATCCTGCAGCATTATTTAGACAAACATTAACAAAACTTCAGACCTTGAAGACTTAGCTTCATAATGTGTCATGCTTGAAAACCGCCTGTTATTTATTTCATATTTCTTTAAATAAACACATTTTTAACATGAATAGTTTTAATTTAAAAGGATTTTTATTTCATTATTGTGAAAGGAAAATCAGTATCATCTACTCTAAGTAAAAGACAGCCCTAAAGATAAATAGAATATAACTAAACGAATGTTAATTTCTAGCTAAAAACTGTCATCTGCTGAAACTTTGAAGACTGAAGTTCATCTCTCTCTCTCCCCCCACCCCTTTTTCTTTTGTGAAAAGGTACATCAGCAACTGCTACAAGACATTAAAGACTCATTGGCACCAAAATGACACTGTCTCCTCAACTGAATCACACCCACTGACAGTGAACTTCAAGGGGGAGCGACCCTCTCACTTGAAGATATGGTGTCATTCAATGCCAATCCCTTCACGTTTCATGGGTGATTCCACATTTTGGAAAACACTGCTTCAAGGAGCATTAAGACCTAGAGATGTCACAAATGCAGATTTATCTGTCAATAAATCAAGTTACCCCTGTAGGTATTTTACATAATGAGAAACCACAGCGATAAATGTAAAGTTTTGCCTCTAGGTTCAATCATTCATTGGTAAAATGATCTTATGAGGGAAACCTGGCTTGGCTGGAGGGCATTCCCAAGGCAAAGGACCTGTGGTTTGACTGACCACAGTATCAACAACAGCCAAGAATGGGATGTGGAGAGAGAAGGGCCTCTTAGGCTGCATTCCTAACCTGTTAGGGACCAAATCAAGGGAAGGAGGGGAGCCCAGACTGCACCAAGAACCTGGCAGACCACACCTGGTGCTCAGGGCACACAACTACTTAACACAGCAGGTCCTTTTCAGAAAAGGCAATCAGCGATGGTGAAAGAAAGGTCTGAAAATTAAGCCACATGAGGAATATTATCGCCCTATTTAAAATAGCAACCTAAGTCCCTCCAGTATACATAATCCCCCTTACTCTGTTCTATTTTGTTTCACAGCATTTTCACCTCCTAACATGCAACATTCCTTGCTTTTACATGAGTCTGTTGTCTATCTCCCTCTCTGAGGACGAGGATATTTACTGTTTCGTTCACGGATGCACGAGGAGTGCATAGAACAACGCCTGACGCATACAGATGCTCAGTAAACTAAATTAATGCTTGAACTATTTGATTCAAACTGTGGATGCTTCCACCAGAAAGGCGAAAGCTTACATAAAATGCAATCAGCTTTTAATTTTAAATATTTTTTAATTTTACATTTTATAGTGACTGTAAGTGCAGATTCTGGAATCTGAAAGACACAGGTTTGAATCTGACATCTGCCACTTACAAGCAACTACACTCTAAATATTTGGATAACCTCAAGTTTCACAGAGATAACTATAAAGAGATTGAGAACCCAAGCATTCGGGAATAGAGACTGTACTAAAATGGGGAGACTAACAGCAGTTATTTCCCAGTTATCACGGAGCTCAAATAAGATAATGTGTATAAAGAGCTTTTAAAACTCTTGCTCCCAATGAACCATTATCCATCCTCATTTATGGTTATTACATTATCAGTCATGATAATTTACTGTGTGTGGAGTTCAGTGGTGGCAGGAGCCACCTGTATTAACACCAAAAAGCCAACTGCATGCAACTCTTCCCAACCCTGTGTTCAGTGTCTTTACATTAGTCACTTAACATTGGCCAAGGTAGGAATATTTACATAATGGAAACTGGCAAACACTACAAATCAGTGCTCCCTGCCCAGAGCAGGTTGATAACCATTAACCAGCACAACACTGATTACACTTGAGAACAGAATTCGGGGCAAGAGCAACAGAAGGACAAACTTACAAATGAGAGAGTTCTCCAGACTGGCCCCAGGAGCATGTTTAAACAGAAACTGGACATCATTTGTCAGGAGTACATGAGATGCAGTCAGTGCATTGTTTTCACACCGACTCAGTGAGCCTAGGAATCTCCACTGTCCACATATCTGCATCTCCCAACACAGGCGCAAGCGCGCAGCGTATTGTAGCAGAATTCAATTGTTTCCTTCTCCCTCAAGATTCTAAAATTCTGTAATACCTGTCAAATTACATTAGGTCTAACTTCCTTGGTTCTGATCTCTAGGGAACCAATGCCTTCTTTTAAATATAAAAGGTGCAGTTTCACCTTTTAAAACCTACCTTTCAAATTAGAAAATAACAATGGGAGTTGTTACATAAGGAAAACTACACCTTGCAGTGTTCTCATTCCAGCCTCCCGGCATAACAATGAAATCACTTCTGTTCTTCAAAAGGACCTTGACAATGATGCAATTAGCAGGAGTTTTCAGAGAGGCAATGATAACGAGTGGGCGGGGCATTCAATGAAAAAAGCCTATGACAATGAACATGTTTGCAGAGCATCTGTCCCGAAAACCTACCTATACTATATTTCTTTCATCCTTTCTCCTCATCCTGACTCAAAATTCATTTCATACAGTATCCTCTCCCCAACTGACCAAAACCCCACCATCACACAAGAATGGAATCAAAAGATTTATAGCCAGAATTCAATGCAATCCGCATAAGATACTGGACAATTTTACCTCTTTAACTGAGACCCTTTCATGCTGCAAAAGCTATAAAAGTGAGAAATGAAAACAAATCCTCACAAACAAGGTACCGTAAACCACAAACCAGGGGTCCTCAGAGCAAACCAACACGGGGGAATAATTCAGGATGAGAAGCTGAGGGGCACCAAAGGGCTGTAACATGGAAAGTGTGGTCAGTCAGAAATGCGGGGTTCTAGTTCATTCTTTGACGTACTAATAGTTACGTAGCCTTGGGCAAGCAATTAAATGAAGTTATAATTTTCTTCATCAGCAAAAAAAAACAATACTCCCCTGTGGACCTCACACCTTTCCTAGAGTGTAAATCACTTAAAAGTATACCAATGCAAGTTCTTTAAAAGCAAACTCTGAATAACAAAAATGCGTACTGTATCTAAAGTAAGCATCAGGTTCTTCCAATTATGTTCTGGCCTTTAACTAGCTTCTCCAAATATTTATCGAAAAGACCACTTGCATTCTTGTATTTGCTCAACTTCTTTTCAAGTTATATTACAGGGTAAAAAAAAACAGGTTATGCATTATTCCCCAGGGCACAAAAAACACTACCATTAAGAGTGGATTTGAGGGACTTCTCTGGTGGCACAGTGGTTGAGAGTCCGCCTGCCGATGCAGGGGACGCGGGTTCGTGCCCCGGTCCGGAGATCCCACATGCGCGGAGCGGCTGGGCCCGTGAGCCGTGGCCGCTGAGCCTGCGCGTCCGGACCCTGTGCTCCGCAACAGGAGAGGCCACAACAGTGAGAGGCCCGTGTACCGCCAAAAAAAAAAAAAAGAGTGGATTTGAGGGACTTCCCTGGTGGCACAGTGGTTAAGAATCTGCCTACCAATGCAGGGGACACGGGTTCCAGCCCTGGTGCGGGAAGATCCCACATGCCGCGGAGCAACTAAGCCCGTGCGCCACAACTACCGAAGGCCACAGGCCTAGAGGCCGGGCTCCGCAACGAGAAGCCACCGCAGTAAAAAGCCCACACACTGCAACGAAGAGTAGTCCCCGCTCTCCGCAACTAGAAGCAGCCCCCGTGCAGCAACGAAGACCCAACGCAGCCAAAAATGAAAATAAATATTTTTTTTAAAGAAAAGTGGATTTGAACCCCAATTTTGTGTATGCCACAGCGAAAATCCCCACCTATGTCTTTTTACAGTTGACTTTTCATGGCCAGGCGCCATGATAACCACTTGCCTGAGTTGTCTCACCACAGAAGGTCCCGATAAGGAACACGGTGCTGCCGAAAACTAACCGGGAGATTTTGGGAGGGGCCAAAAGAGAGAGGAGACGGTAATCTTCCACAGTCCTTCTTTCTGGAATCCATCTTGGCTGAGAGATGCGCGCGCCACCCGGAAGGACCCTGACTCAGACTACGGGCCAAGCAAGATGATTGGCCAGGGACAAACCGGAAACCAACTCCATTATCATAAAACCTGAGAGTGTGAGCCAAATGGCAGAGCAGGTCTCCTGGGTTCCCTTACCCTCCTGCTGTCCGCCCAGGCGCCCCTTGCCAATAAAGTCTTTCGTTTTATCAGTATGTGTGTGTCTCCTTGGACAATTCATTTCTGAGCGTTAGACAAGAGCCCACTCTCGGGCCCTGGAAGGGGTCCCCCTTCCTGCAACAGTACTATAACTATAGAGTACGTGCATATGTACCCTCACAAAAAAGCCTTATGACACTAATTAAACTGTGTGTTTAAAAATACCCTCTCCCCATTGGAATACCATCACGTATAAAAGTACTTCACTGAAACTGGGAGATGTCAAATATTCCAGAAAATAAACCAGAGATAAATGAAGAGATTGAGAATGCAAGCATTTTGGAATAGAAAGAAACCTCATTAAATTATCTACACTTGTGTGGACACAAATGCTTAGAAACAATTCAAAAGATCTCAGTGAACTCTTTTTTTCGGCGAGGAATGCCTCAAACTTGCACTTTTTTGTGTGTGTGTGTGGTACGCCGGCCTCTTCCGTTGCGGAGCACAGGCTCCGGACGCGCAGGCTCAGCGACCATGGCTCACCGCCCAGCCGCTCCATGGCATGTGGGATCCTCCCAGACCGGGGCATGAACCCGCATCCCCTGCATCAGCAGGCGGACTCTCAACCACTGCGCCACCAGGGAAGCCCAAAACTTGCACTTTTTAATCTGACTGGTACGTCATTTTCTTGTTCATTTTCTCTTCCGATCTGTTTAAAACAATGCAAAGAAAGCTTTGTTGGAGACCAGTGCTCTACTCAAATTACTTCATTATATTGTTCAAGGAGGAAATATTTCAGACATCCTGACTCGAAGTTGTATGTGGCAAATAAGAACATCAGAACTGCCATGTGTATTTTGCCCAAATTCCCAGACAATGCTTGAGTTTACACTGACCAGAGAAGGATATTTGTTCTCACTCGCTTCACTCGTTACACGTGATGATTTGGAAAAGCCAAGAATGCTAACTCTCCACATAGGTGTCATAAAAGTACATTATCGATATAGTCTTTGATTTTGACTTTTAGCATGGGTGATTAGCTATTATCTCACTAAAGCTCTTGGCAGTAACGTTTATAACCCACGATCTAAGGGGGAATAAGGGAGAGAAGGGAAATTACATTTAGGGTTTTATCATCGATTGCCATTTTGTAGAACAACAGGCTGAGAATGTGCTGCTTCATAAAGCTGAGATAATACATCACGGTTTCTAAAACTGGTTCTCCCCTACATGAGCAAATACCTTTGAGGTATCCATCTGTCCCACAGGCTCCTTTAGAACTTAATCCCCCCCCCACAGCACCCCGACCCCCTCACGTCCACCCGGCCCCACATACCTATACAATCAACAGGAAAATGCTCCGGGCAGCCCCCAAGTCCCACCTCCCACCTCCAGCTCCGCCCCAGGGCAATGGCTCATTGGCTCAGGAATGGACATCTGACAGAGACTCTACCAATCAAATTCTCTCTTGGGGGGAAACGAGAACAGAGTCTCTGTGTGACTAAAACTGTCACATTATAAATTAGGGAGCTGTAGGACTTCCAAATTCCACCTTGTAAATGGGAAATCAGAGAACGACTATCTAGAGAAAAAGATATTCAGAGCAAAGAAGAGATGAAATAAGAGTCCTTATAATTTTCTACTCCAGTTCCAGAGCCTTTATGAGACCCTCCGCCATCCTTAAGCTGGGATTCCATGAGACATTCCTCTTTCTATATAATAAATTTCCTTCCTGCTTATACTGTTACTTGAAACCAAAGCTGATTCATAAGTTTAAATAAAGCACTATGCTATGCTACCCTATACCAGACTTCATTTAGTTAACATTTCTATCTTTTCAAAGCTTTAATCTTATGAGGTATGAACGATATGGAACATGACATGATCCCACCTCTGCTTCTAAGGAGCATCTAACCCAATCTTCCACTGAAAATTGGGCATCCAGAAAAGGTTATAGTTATGCTTCTCCCAATAACTAGATATATTGTGTAAATATGTATGGCTGGGAGGATCTTTTCCAGGGCTAAGCTCAGTCAATCCTGTTGCAGACAAAGGCCATGTTCATTTCTTGGAGTCCAGAGGGAATGCAAAATGGCCGATATATTAGTTGTCCATTTCTGCGTGACACATTACTCCAAAGTGTAACAGCCTAAAACAATAATAAACATTTATTCTCTCAATGTTTATTATTTCTGCAGGTCAGGATTTGGAAGCACTTTAGCTAGGTGGTTCTGACTCAGTCTGTCATGTGGTTGCAGTCAAGATGTTAGCCAAGGCTAGAGTCATCTGAAGGCTTGATGAAAGCTGGAGGATCTGCTTCTAAGATGTTTACTCATATGGCAGTTGGCAAGAGACCTGGGTTCCTCACCATGCGGACAATTCCTGAAGGCTGCTTACACATCCTAATGTGGCAGCTGGCTTACTGACCTCAGACCAAGTGATCAAAAAAAGCATAGCAGAAGCCACAAGGTCTTTTATGACCTAGTCTTGGGGGTGACACACTGCCATTCCACCATACTGTATGGGTTCAACTGTTGGTCCTATCTGTTGTGGGAAGAGGCTATACATGGGCATGGATACAAGGAGGTGAGAATTGCTAAGGTGGGAGGAGGGTGTCTTGGAGGCTGTCTGCCACAACTGGCTAGATTAGAATATATATTCATTGAAACTCTTAAGTTAACACTAAATGTAATGCTTGGAGTAAAAGAAAAAAGAAGGAAGATGTCTTGGCTAAGCCAGGGTTTATTAATTATTTATGATAGCATGCACCGTGAAGACAATAAATGGGGTATGAAACACAGTCCTGTTCCTTCAAAGAGTTGACTCCAGGTGAGAAGCTGAGACTTGCACATGGCATAATTAGCAATTAGAGAGACAAACTGATTCGAAGTGGTATACAGGTTCAGAAAAGGAAGAACTAATAGGGTGGCTGAGCTAGGGGAAAGCCTTTCTCCACTCTTTACAAACAAAAGCTTAGCTTAAGTTCAATTTTTAACCACCTATTTTATGCACTACAGGTAGGACTTCTTCCAAACATTCATTTGAGTTTAGCAAGTGATTTAACAGCTCTAATGACTTAGTTAAGTCTAAGAAAAAGGCTTCCACCCTAATTATATAACTAGGTCCCGCTTCTGTTGGGCTCTTTCCTTGATGCTAGATTGGTGGGCTGAGCAGAAAAAAAAAAAAAAAAAATTAAGGGGTTGGGGGAAGGGCAGTATTCCAAGGGGAACCTCAAAATCATATTGTGAGAAAACACCATTATGGAATCTGCACCAACTTGATTGTGTGATTCCACAAACATTTATTTAACAGCAGCTACTGGAAGCCAGTCACTGTGCTGGGTACTAGACACCCAGTAAGAACCAGACAGACACCAGTCCTGCCCTCTGACAGTTTACAGTCTATCAGGAAAGGCAAAAAAAAAAAAAATTAATTCTGATAAGGGAATGATGAGTGTTACTATGATAAGAAAAAAACAAAGGAACTATTAGATCAGAGAAAAGGGATTATATTTTCCGAAATCTAAGACACTGTCAAGGAAGGGCACTCTGATTAAATGATAATGAAGTTAAAGTATGTGTTTGAGTTAACTGGAAAAAAAAAAAAAAGGCAAGAAAGGAATACATGTTTTCAGGCCAAAATCTGGAAAACAAGGTGAATTTGAGCAACTGAAAGAAGTGAGAGACTAGGATGTACAGTGAAAGGGGGCAAGTGGAAAGGAGAGAAGAGGGCTTCCCTGGTGGCGCAGTGGTTAAGAATCTGCCTGCCAATGCAGGGGACACGGGTTTGAGCCCTGGTCTGGGAAGATCCCACATGCCGCGGAGCAACTAAGCCCATGCGCCACAACTACTAAGCCTGCACTCTAGAGCCCGCGAGTCACAACTACTGAAGCCCACGGGCCTAGAACCCATGCTCTGCAACAAAAGAAACCACCACAGTGAGAAGCCCGTGCACTGCAACAAAGAGTAGCCCTTGCTCGACTCAACTAGAGAAAGCCTACACGCAGCAATGAAGACCCAATGAGGCCAAAAATAAATAAATAAATTTATTTAAAAAAAAAAAAAAAAAAGGAGAGAGGAATGGTTTGGCAGGGTAAATTCTCTTTAGCAAATCCCAGCAACAGGTGGAGTCTCTTTCCTCACCCTTTAAATTCTGGCCAGCCTGGGACGTGCTTTGACCAATAAATGCGGTAAAAGTAACACTGTGTGTTCTCTATAGCTGGGGCCTCAAGGGACCTTGCCACATCTACCTTCACTCTTTTGGAATGCTGCTCCGAAACCACGAGGGAAGGAAGCCAGTCTGGCCTAATGGAGGCAAAGGGACCACGTGGAAGAGAACCAAGTTGCCGCAGTGGACCACTAGAACCAAAGACCAAACACATGATGGAGACCACCTTGGACCTTCTAGAGCTCAGTCACCCTTCCAGTTGAGCACATCAGATGAGTGAACCCAGGTGAAACTAGCCCAAGTACTCTCTGGCCTACTCAAAATATCACGAGAAATAATAAATTATTGTTTTGGTTTGTTGTGTTTTTAAGCCACTAAGCTTTGGGGATGTTGTTAGCAAACAGAAAGAAGCCAGATAGCATAGGACCAGGTAAAAGGCTTTGACCATGATCCTGACATCAATGGCAAGCCACGGAAGGGTTTTAAGAGTGGAGCAACATAATCCATCAGTACCACAGACACACTGCCTAGGCCAACAAGATTTCCAAGGGCCTAAAAATGTTGTAAAGGTGGTAGCAGAAAGGGCATGGATTATGAAATACAAAAAAAAAAAAAGGTAGGATCAGAACTCATCCATGTTTCATTAGATGTCTGCAAGCCATAGCAGGTTGACTGCAAATCAATTCTTATGTAGTTACATATATTATTTTTCATCTGGGAGGTGGGGTACCTTTTAACTTGTTGGATTAGCCACAGATGGGAGGCTCTCCAAAATGTCCCGTTCCTTGACTATCTTCAAAGGGCAAATATGGGAAGAGAGAGAAGGTTTCAGAAGTGAGAGTAGGAAGCAAAGAGACAAAAAGGCTTACCACACCAAAGTGCCAACCCATCAATACAGCGAAGAAGAAATTATATTTACCTTGCAAGCCAAAAATAAAATAAAGACAATTCAGAAAAATTTGAGTCCAACTGCTCAAATTAGAAAAAAAAATTCTCCACCTAATTTTCTCTATAGACGGTATCTTTCATCCCCATCAGGAGCCAGTTTGTACAGATAACAAAAAGCAAACCAACACCCGTGTGCTTATACCAGAGAGACAATCTCATCAGGAAAGTAAACTAACAAAAGAGAGGAAGGCCTATTTTCTGGAATCTAAATTCCAATAGCAAGTTACGACTGTTGGAGATTACAAAGAGCTGTCAAAAGAATGGCAGCCAATTACCTTGAAAATGCTTTCCACCAGTTTGCAGACCTCGGCCTGCCCCTCCTTGTCGCATCTCCCTTGCCCTTTCCCTCATATTTCCCAGGCTCGCCAGCTTTGTCTGTTTTGAATGGCAGTGCATAGTGTTCAGCTAAGGAAATCCCCTCCTTCCCCAGCTGGCTCACCAGGAAATTGTTTGGAAGTCAGCTTTTTCCTGGAGGTGGCCTGACTGCCCACAGGGAGACAGGGAGGGTGTCTCTGAAGCTGAAACCGCTCCCCTGGCCGGCCAATTTGTGGATGATGGACTGACCGCCGGGCCTCGGGCAGCCTCTGCAGTGTGAGTTACCTGTCTAGATGTGTGTTTGCTGTATGGACTGCTTCAGATAAGCACCACCCAGGACTCACTACCCCTCACCTGCTAAATAGAATTTTTAATTCATACTTTTTATTTTATTATTATTATTTGTTTACTTCCAACTTAACTTCTGACAAACAGGAGAGCTATTGCAAAGGGTGATGTTTCATTCAAAGAAGGGCAAAGAGACAGAGAATGAAATTACATCAAAATTAAATAAGAACTTTCCCTAGAGGACATTCTTCTATTTGATGATTACTTTAGTCCAAAAGAGTTAGAAAGAGGTGAAGTCAGGATCTCAGTCAATTTAATAAAAAACAAAATGTGACAATTCTTTTACTCTGAATTTATTTATGTATTTAGGGTTTTTTTTTTTTAAGAGCGGTTGCCAGAATCAAAAGAATATGAACAAAATAACAATCTTCTAAGGATGAACTATTTAACCACACACCCTGGCCTTAAGAGGTATATTCCATATCAAATGTCAATATGATCTTCCTTGCTCTCAAGTTCAAATACATACAAGGAAGACGATCTTCAAGCTGACAACTTTTTTCAATTCTCCAGGTTACAAATAAAAATAGAGTTGCCATGAGAAATAAAGAACTTGATCCATGGAAAGGAACAATTCCTTTCAACTCAGCTTAATTAACTAGTGTTACTCAGGGGAAATTCTGCAACGTACTTCTTTAACGACCTTTAACAAAGTCTCTGCTCTCACTTACCAGCTCAAGGTGATTCAAGTACTACATAGAGGCTGGGACAGGATGGCCAACCTCCGAATGTCTCCTTCAGTCTTAAGATGACATTGTTCAAAATGAAAAACCTCCCCATTAGCCACATTCACGGAGACTTGATACTCTTCCCCTTTCAGAATCTAGACAAAACAATTTAAAGCCCTGAATGGAGTAAATTAAAACAAAGTGTCAAACATGCACCCCTTGGAATGCACACTGCTTGTAATGAACGGGGGTAGGACACCCTAATTATCCAAGGCCTTGAGATGTCCTTGTTCTTTGGTGTAACAGTGACATAAGATATATTTATAGTTTTCCTGAGACTCATTAAACATTTCCTGAAATGAGCCCACTTCACTGAAATCATTTTCTTGCGGTAGGCTGGCAGAGCACAGCCTTTGTAGCAGAGGGCGGGGCATATTTTTTCTTTTACAGAGGATGCAGGCATTGGAGGTAAACAGCAAAGGCTGTTACATCCTGTCCTGTTTAACTCATTAATTTAGAAGAACCTAAGCTGATAGAGAGATAACTAGCATTTGTAATTCCTTTGTGGCCGACTTTGCAGCTAAAGAGAAAAACATAAACCAGTCTATTTATATTTGAAATTAACGTAGATCAGGCAGAGAATGGGACACTCAGATCATCAATGAAATACACTCTTTTGAACTTATTGTGGCTCCACAGTTGAACCTGAAGTCTTTCTGTTTATTTCCTCCCTTTTTTTAAGCTCTCTTTTTCAAGTCCTACAGGTTTCCACATTTCCACTACTATAGGCAGGAAGACCAGTATAATAGCAAAATGTGTAATCTTTATTATTAAAAAACATACAAACTACATTTTACCACCAAGATCACTATCACACAGTTTTTCATGTTTACACACTGTGTGGGGGAAAAAAAATTAATAATCACACAGATCACCAATGCTAATTATAAACAAAAAACAGCTAAATGTAGATAATTACAGTTGATCTGGAATTACTCATAGACAGACCTGAATAATTTAAGAGTATTCCAAAGAAACATTGTCAAGTGGTCTTAAATATGGCTCATTTTCTAACTTCAGAGAAAATTTCAATGGTGGATAGGAAATGATGAGCCTATCTAAATTATTAAGTAGGAGTGACCAGGGCCATATAAAATACCAACTCCTACTTCTCCATCACTCACACCAGCCCCTCTGATCTTCCCTGGAATGTATCATCTGCATCTAAGACCCTACAAGAAAGGAAAGGGTGATTGATTTGGGGAGTAAAAAGACTTAAGCAGTCACAGTATCAAGTAGTTTGGGGCTAATGAGGATTTGGAAGCAAAACTGACATTCCTCATATTCTTTGAACATTAGTAAGCACACTGTGGCCCCTTGATAAATGGCCGTTCAAACTACTACTAAGTTTCTGGATCATTTTATAGTCTCTAGAGATAAAGGAAGAATAAAATGAGAAAAAAGAATTTTAAGTGGAAAAAAAAAAAGAGGAACCTTGAAATATCAGTGTAGTACAAGCTGTAATTTGCCTGTTGACAATCCTACCCCTTTGTCCCTTAGTAACAGAACCTCCACATCAATGGTAGTCAAGTACCAGGAGCTGGGCTAGGAGACCATTCAGGGAGGGAAGGTTTCAAAGCACCAGAGTCACACTTAGGACAGAGTTATCCACACCTCACTTCTCTTTATCCCAAGCAAAGCAGAGCTCACAAGGAAAGCAACACTTAGGAATGTCCACTCAAAGACCTTACTATTTGCGTCATGCTTCGACAAAGAATTAGGGAGTCCGGTTATTTTACTACTGAGATTCTTTTGCATCTTTAAAATGGGTAACATTTTGAATTTTATTGGATATTATGAGTAAGCCAAATAATATATGCAAAGCACTTATCACACTGCCCAACACAGGGACAACCTGAAATTTTTAACCATGATTTAGTTTGTTCGTAGCATGTGTTTCCGAGGAAGAGCTCCACCCCCTCACAATTCCAAACCCCAAACAGCACCCTCTTATTCCAAAGTTCAACGATTAGAGAAACTCTAAGTATCACAATTTTCCTGGCAACTGACACCATTTCTCACCTCTTCTCGCCACTGCAGTATTCCGCCCCGCCCCCCCCCCAAAAATTGAAACTGGATATGAAACTGTAGCCAAGAAAAATATTTTAATATAATCTAGGTGCAAAGGAGTTGAATTCTGTTGTCCCTAGTTAAAACCAAGAGGGTTTGCTAATACAGAACTGTATCTAATTGCTGCAAAGCAGGTTTTCTCAACTTTAACACTTTTTGCTTCTGTGGCTAGAAAATTCTTTGCTCTGAGGAACTGTACAGTGCATTGCAGGATGTTTAAGCAGCATCCCTGGCCTCTGGCCTCTAGGTGCCAATGGCACTCTCCCAGTTGTGATAATCAAAAAAGTGTCCAGATACTGCCAAATGTCTCCTGGGAGACACCATCAACCTTGTGGAGAACCACTGCTAGTGTAACATCACTGAAACGACAACCACAACTCTAGTATAAAGTCAGAAGCTCATGGGTTTAGCTTCTCTCATAAGTGAATCAAATAAACTCTTCAGAAATTAAAAAGTGTTTTCCAACAGGTTTGGGGCAGTCGAGGAAAAAAATATTGACTTTCTTAGAGAATGCCACTTTCCTTTGTAGAGGAGGGGGAAAAAATCCTTTTCTTCTCTCCTGCTCAGTTCTAGGCTGGGGCTCTGTATCAAAAGACAGATGAACAAGAGAAAGGGTACAGATTTTTTTAATATAAGTTTTATACAACACAGGAGCCTTCATAAGGAAATGAAGACCCAACAAAGTAGTAAAACCTGAGCGTTTTTTATATTACGTTTGATGAAGAGCACATGGAAAAAGGGGACAGGACAGAAGGATATGAGCAAAGGGTACAGTGAACTGGGGAAACCTAGCAAGACTTGTTAATTCAGACTCCTCTTGGTGTCTTAGGAAATAAGGATGCTTCTTTCCTCCAGGGCATATAAGGGTCATAAGCCTGCTTCAGGGGAAGGTCAGAGAGTCCTTCCTGCAAATGCCATTTCTCATACTCCTTGAGCTTAAAATAGTCAACATGCCAACAGCAACCTCCTACAGTATAGCACAGGGAACTATATTCAACATCCTATGATCAACGATAATGGAAAAGAATATGAAAAAGATTATATATAGGTATAACTGACTCACTTTGCTGTACAGCAGAAATTAACACAACATTGTAAATCAAGTATACTCCAATAAAAAAAAAATCTCAACATACCAAGGTGCCACAGTTTGGGGTAGTGTGTCTTCAACCCTGTCCCCTTCCTCAGCTGTAGCCAACTCAGCATGTCGCTATATACACAGTTCAGTTTGTGAGAAGTGTTAGTTTTATGAGTGTTTTATACTATCCGCAGGAAAGACAGATGCAAAACCAACAAAAGGAGTACTCCTGACACTAGTGAAATACTCCCTTATAAAACAAAAATACTCCTTACTGGGGGTGGCTGGCAAGCAATATCTGAAGAAGTTTTATCCATGTTTTGGGGAACTGTCACATTTTAAGAGCCCTCAAACAGACAGTTGATCATTCTAGGGTCTGAACATAAATTGCTTCCTCCCCCAATTCCATTACTATGGGGCCAGAAAGAACATCTGGCATGATCCCAACTCTAATATAATATGGTTGGCTTCTCTTTTTGGTTTTAATTACCATTATTAAATATGAGGTCAAAGTTACACATACTAGAGTAATTATTACTGCCACTTTCTGAGTTTACAGTTAATTGTATCAGACAGAAGGCTAGCAAGTTCCTCACTTTTCTCATCCATAAAATGGGGATAATAATAGCACAGGGTTGTTATGAGGATCAAATTAGTCAATATTTGTAAAAGGTTCACAATAGTGTTGGCACATAGTGAATACTACCTAAGTGCTTTTTAAATAAATAAAGTTAACGTGGCCCTGTTATTTGAAGATGAAATTTTAATGTTTATACTGGCACTCTTCATGTCAAATTGGCTATATTTTTGTTGTGTTTTGTTTTTCTTTTGGTGGGAGGAGGTGCAGAAACACTGTTTTGAAATGTCGTTTTCTGTCTCTGAACTTTCAGGACACACTCACATCCTGGAAAAAAAAAAAAGATTTTTTTTTTCCAGAAAACAATACCCCACTATATGTGATGCACTAATTGTGTGTGTGTGTGTGTGTGTGTGTGTGTGTATGTACATGTAAATTCTGGTCGCAACCCACTACATAGATTACCCTACCGTCATTCATGAATCTTGTCCTACCATTTGAAAAACACCACTTCAGACAAGTATTCCCCAGACTGTAAGATCAGCAGGTATTAAAGAAGGGGTTCTGTGCTCAAGTAAGTTTTGGAAACTGTTTATTTCATACACCCCACACACAGTACAAGTCGAGAAATTCCGCAATGAAGAAATGGATTAATTCTGTAGAACTCAAAGGCCTCAAATTTATTTATGGACTGGGAACATTTTTTTCTTCCATGGTAACAGAATAGCATCACAAAGCTTGAAGAATCATCGCTAATTCTTATATTTCTCAAACGGAAGGAAAAAAGAAAAAGAGTCTCAGAGAGAAGCATTCTTTGTGACTCAGCCTCCAAGTCCCTTAAACCTGTGCCTAACTCAAGGGAGGTGCTTAGGAATTCTTACTCAATTCCACTAAGCATTTTGCAGTTTCTTAATATCATTTAATGCAAAGTGATCCCAAATTGTTTTTCCCTCAGAAAGGAATGTACTAGTTGAGTACATCCCCCAGCCACCAATGGGGACAACTCAATCCTTTTTGTCTTGGCAAGGCACTCAGTAAGCTGTTGGTTATGTCATTTGCCCACAAGTAGTCAGGCCTGGCTGTTTCGTAGTCATCCATTTCCCAAAAATGGTATTGTGACCACACACACACACACACACACACACAAACACACACACAGCAGTACACTGCCTCCCTGGCCCCCTCCAGCTTGCTTTGACTCTAGAAGAAGCAGGACCAGGGACAAGGGAACAAAAAACAGAAAATATACAATCCATATGGAACAAAAGACATAAAAATCTTAAATACGCAAATATTTTTTTCACCTACAGAGAAAGTACAGGAAAACGTGGATAGCTGGAGAATTTTATCCAGCTAATGAGTTGATATGGCCGCTTCTGAAATTAAATCAAAAATGACAAAACCATGAAAGCCAAGGAGTACCCAAAATTCCACGGCTGAAGTGTTTCATCTCAGGTATTTTATATGAATTAATTTCAATTTACAGCTAAATGTCAAAGAAAATTGGTTCGTTTTCTATATTGAATTATGTTTGGTGCCCTAAGGCCTTCAGGCCCTGCGGAGCTTGTAAATAATACCATTTTCTCCTGATCGTTATGTAAAATAATTCCCCAGCTTGTGCTTCCTACAGTCCCTGAAACAGAATCCCAAAGTTACAGAAGAATTAGATCTATAAACCACAGTAAACAGTTCCTGAAAGCAGGCCAACAAAATGCTAAGAGATCCGGCCTCTGTCCTTTTATATTTATGGTTGTGTAGATACTAGGGCTGGGATTAGAATTTGTAAAACCACCAAACAGAACTGCAAGATAGAACTATTCCCCACAGAGAATTAAGAACCGAGAAAAATCATACGATTAACCTAAGACGGGGGGATGGGAAGAATAAACAACAGCATTTCCCTAAATTCGGGCTTAAGATAAATTGCAAGGATTTAAAAATCCTGTATTTATATCTTAAAATCATCAAATGAGCACACTGAGACAAGCTATCATGAAATGATTATGATCAAATAACACTAATTATAACTTGCACATCTCTGATTAATTACTGAAGCTTTTAAGAGAAATCTTTAATCAGCAGTACCTTTTTAAAAATACTTTGCCCTGTGTGCTCTGAGAGTGTTGAACTTTAAGCCCAAGGAAAGGAGACCAGTTCAATATATACCGCCTCTTTTTGGTGACCCTTTTGTATTCAAAGAAAGGGCTAAGGGCAAAAGACCACTCAGCTCTGGAATATTCTGAGATGAGACCCACCTCCACCCTCCCTCAGGGTGATCCTCTTGTTTTTATAAAACCCTGAGTTTTGGGCTTCCCTGGTGGCGCAGTGGTTAAGAATCCGCCTGCCAATGCAGGGGACACGGGTACCAGCTCTGGTCCGCGAAGATCCCACATGCCACGGAGCAACTAAGCCCATGAGCCACAACTACTGAGCTCACGTGCTGCAATTACTGAAGCCCACGCGCCTAGAGCCAGTGCTCCGCAACAGGAGAAGCCACCACAATGAGAAGCCCGCGCACCGCAACGAACGGTAGCCCCTGCTCACCGCAACTAGAGAAAGCCCACGTGCAGCAACGAAGACCCAATGCAGACAAAAATAAATAAATAAAATAAATAAATTTATTTTTTAAAAAAAAGACAAACCCGAGTTTTCTCTCTCTACCTTGAGACTTTCCTCATTAATGAAAGTTTTCCCTACTGTAACAGCCTGAATAAAATGCCCAGCACATTTGCCCTTTTATTATAATAAAATCCACACTGCTCAAGTACAGCTATGGTAAACTTTGAAATGGGATTAAAAGTCACCTGGCCAGCCTCACAAATTACAGTTTGTGGTAGACCCAAGAGCCTGAAAATTCTTGGAAAAGTTCAGTCGAGCTAACTCAAAACCCATGTTTGAATTTGGGAAATCTTTCCTTTAAAAGATAAGAACAAGACTCACACTGGCTCGGCTTATTCAATAGATTTGTAAAACAAATCACTATATGTCACAAACGAAGACATTTCTCTTCAACTCACGGATTTCAAAAGCCATCTATGCCCAGGAATAATGTCTAAGCAACAATTTAAATTACCTAAAATTTAAACTGCTTGAAACTGTTTGAACCATTTAAAATCTGTTTTGATTTTAGCATCATAAAATCTCTTAAGAGAGATATTAAGAAATAAAATCTGTGAGACATGAAGATGCTGCTGCAGATACACTGTAAACCATGCAGCTGAACTTTATGTGCCAAAGCAAAAGGACGGAACTGACTCACCCACAGGCTCCTTTAACTGCCCAGTAACCAGCCTAAGATGACAAGAGCAGAGTGAAGGAAGCACAGGAAAAGGAGGCAAATGTCGCTCCTCCAAGTGTCCTCACCAGACCTATCGCTCTATATTCTTCCAAGCACTTGTCACTTCCTGAGCACACTTCCGTGGCAGTGGAACATTCAGCTATAAATTTTTCTTCACTCAGGTCGTTAAAATGCAAGTGTGCCTGTGTCACATCAGATACGTTCCCAGCACCTGCACAATAAACCCAAACAAACCCTGCATCCATTGTGTGGGTCCCTATAGTCTAGAACAGTGCTTGACATACAGGAAGCACCCACTAAACATTTGTTGAATGAACCAATAAATGCCTCCAGCTGTTTCTGTCGTTATTACTACTGCTTGGCTGGAAATTGTTATGTTTTTGTTAGGTGTAGGATTAAGTAAACAAAACAGAATCCACTGACAAACGTTCCTTCTGTCTCAATCATTCAGACTTGTCCAAATTTACACCTTCATTTTACCAAGACTAACGATGCCCGGAGAGCAGGTAATGTGCCTTTGGTTCACTTTCAGTAGCACAGTATACTATTCAACATACAGGCCCAGCATTCAGCTGAAGTGTGAGACATGCTTCCAGGTTTCTAAGGTCCCAAAGAGTTCAACATTCTCTCCAAAGAGCGAAATACACCCAGGATTTACTCATGGGTAGAATTCACTTACCGACAGCATCCGACTGCCCTCCACATCTACCTAAACCCCAAATGTTTAAACTTTTATATCTAGGAAACAGTAAACTGGATCAGGACCCACTACTCTATTGGTTCATAATGTCATCGCAGCTTGTCAATTTTGAGCAAAAGAAATGAAAACAGCCACATCCAGGATCAAAATTTAGACACACACATTAGAATATGAAAGTAGAGTTAGACCACCCAAGTGGAGAGCTTGGTGTTGGCTGAAATTACCTAGCTTAACTTCAGAGATCCATTCCTGGAAAGGAAAAGACATGGAACAACTTTAGTCAGTTGTGGGAAACGTGGACCTTTGCTTAACCTTCCTGGTAAAGGACCTCCCCGTGGATTTACATCTCCTCTCAGACCCCCAAAAGACTAAAAACACTAGGCTTGCATACTCCTCAGCCATAAAAAAGAATGAAATTTTGCCATTTGCAACAACATGGATGGACCTGGAGGGCATGATGCTTAGTGAAATAAACAAGTCATAGACAAATACTGTATGTTATCACTTACATGTGGAAGCTAAAAAATAAAACAAACTAGTGAATATAACAAAAAAGAAACAGACTCACAGATATAGAGAACTAGTGGTTACCAGAGGTGAGGAAAGGGGGGAGGGGCAATATAGAGGTAGGAGATTAAGAGATACAAACTACTAGGTATAAAATAAATAAGCTACAAGGGTATACTGTACAGCACACGGAATACAGCCAATATTTTACAAAAACTATAAACGGAGTATAATCCTAAAAAATTGTGAATCACTACGTCGGACACCTGAAACATATAATATTGTACATCAACTATATCTCAGTACACACACACACACACACACAAAACAAAACACTAGGCTTGCACCTGCCCTACTTGGTAAATGATAGTCAAAGAAGATAGGCTTTGAATCCAAAAAGTAAGGACTAAGGTAAAAGATTAAATTATTAAATTGAGTCCTGTAAGACAGAGATACAACTACTATAAATTCATATGTAAACTAAATTCCTTTATTATGCCAAACGATTGCTCAAGGAAAATAATTAGAATCTCTCCAAGAATTTGTTAATGCCTCTTCTACCAGTTGGAATGGAAATTACAATATGCGACCCCCGACTGATCTGCAAAAGCCATCACTTAAATGAAATGCCTGCCTTGTATCACACAAAGCTCCAGCCAGAGTTCTGTATTCGGTGTGGGTCTACTGGGGGACAGGTAGAGTGCTGGGGAGACTTTAAGGAGAGGACCAAAATAAGCACTTGGTTCACTAAACAAAGTAACAAAAGACCATGTTTTGTCTTAATGAACTAGTGCCCTATTCCTGCTTCTCCTCACCAAGGACTCTGTGTCTAGTCAGGCGCCCAGGGCTGGGCTAACAGGATGACCACAGGCCACACACAGGCCTGAGTTCTTGTAAGGTGGCGAGTGTGCCAAAGGAAGTGCATTTTAAATTTTATTTCAACTTCATTGATTTAAATTAAAATGACAGTGCAATTAATGGAAAAGTTTTCATTACATTTAAAACCACCTGAACCTACTTTTTCAACTAAATTCTTTTAAATGTATATACACATCAAGTATTTCCAATGAAACTGTAGCATCCAAACCCTAAGTGCAAAAATACACCTGACTTCAAAGACTTGGTATGAAAAAAAATGTAAAATATCTCATTAGTAGCTTAATATTGACAACCTGTTAAAATGATAATATCCAGAATAGATTTGGTCAAATTGAATATATTATTAAAATTAACTTAATTATTATAATTAATTCATCGGTTAAAATTAATTTTATTTATAAAATAATAAAATTGTATTATTATTAATTAAATCTACTTCATTTTATTCTTTTAAAGTAGCTATTAGAAAAATTTTAATTACCTGTGGTTCACATTTTATTTACATTGGACAGCACCACTCTTCAGATTCAAATCAGCATAAACTTTCAGCTTTAAAACTTCCTCTTAATCTTTTTTGTGCCTGGACTTTGGCAGTCAGATAAAACCCATGGGCCCTTCTCTGAATGATGTTTATAATAAATGAATAAAATAAAATGCATAAGAGTACAAAGGAAACCACTTATACTGAAATACAGTTGCCCAAATAATTAAAAAAATAATTTTATCACTGTGCTTTTTTTAAAATTAAGGCACTGAAAAATCATAAACAGTGATGAGTCTAATAACTAGTATAATTTCTAACTAGAGGCAAGCATAAATGAAACTGTCACGCCATATTAAAACAGCTGAGATTTCTATTGATGGCAAAGTCGTGGGTATTGTTTATGCCGCTGTGGTTTGTTGCCTACTTTCATAATTGAAGGAAATGCTCAAGTTCAGTTCGGGGTGAGGGAAAATGTAGAGGTAATTTTTATCCTGCCCAAATGTATGAATCCCCTCATTTCTACCCACAGACCCCCTTGGGGATCCACAGACTCTAGGTTAAGAGGGCTGTTTTGATACCTGGTGAATTCCTGAATCTGTTTGTCAAAGATGACCCCTATCTTTAGAATGTCATTTTACCTTGGCTCATTCCTGTTCATTTGGAGTTTATGACTCACAATTCCTGTTTTTGACCACAACCAAACCAATATTACAAGGAAACGCTTCACTTGTTTTTTTCCGATACTTTTGCTCGCCAAAGGGAACAGGAAGAGCAGTAAGGAACGTAAATTTTTTTTTTTAATTTTACTGAAGTAAAGTTGATTTACAATGTTGTGTTAATTTCTGCTGTAGAGAAAAGTGACCAGTTATACACATATACTCTTTTTTATATTCTTTTCTATTATGGTTTATCACAGGGTATTGAATATAGTTCCCTGTGCTATACAGTAAGACCTTGTTTAGGAATATATATTTAAAAGGGAAAAAAAAAATCTTAACTACATAGTACCAAAAAAACTATTCTTTTGATCTAATGATTAATTTCTGTGTCACAATATTCAGCAACCAGAAAGACCACATGAATTTCAGTGGCACTTAATACAATTGCACAAATATCTCCAAGTTTATTTTCATTTACAAACACTCTACAATACTTATTGTGTGTGAGGTACTGTCCTACGGACTCCAAGTATTAACTCCTTGATCCTTAACACAATCCTACGACTTGGGTACTATTAGTATTATCCCCATATGACAAATGAGAAAATTGAGGCTCAGAGAGAGGTTAAGTAACTTTCCCAAGCTGGACTTCCCCAAGTAACTTTTCCACACAGCTGGACTTCCAACAGAGACCAGCTGCCTACTGTATTTTCAAGGTGAGGAAAATACCAAACAATGGAACCTCAAGACTACTCATTACAACAAGTAAGCTAAGGGTTTGATTTTGTTTCATTTTGTTTTACCACCTTCATTCCCTGCTTCTAAATCACTCACTGAAAAAGCAAAGCTAGATGAGGTAAGAAAGGCCACCTTTATACCTTCTGGCCACTTCACAAACAGGTTTCAAAAGTAAACCGAATGCCTTTCTTTGTCTGTGATGAATAATAAGCTCCTCTGTATCTTAGGGCAGAGAATGCTGGGCCTGGCATTTCTTCCACTCTTATCTAAAATACGTTCCAGGAGAATTGAGGCCCCTGATAAGCCAAGTTTGCACTTCACCACACCAGCTTAAGAGAAATTACACACATACTCGCAGGACTGAACCAGCAGCAGAATGACACAGAAACCTGAGTTCCTAGGGGTCCAGTCACTGTAGACACTGTTGCCAGGGCCGGGTAAACCCCGCCTGTGTCAGGTGCTCAGCCATGAGTTTTCATCAGAGAAACCAGCCCTACAGGTGTATCCAGGGAGGCAGGTGTACAAGGGCTGCATTCTTCCCTCCTGTGAACAAACGCAAGATTGTCTGGGGCTGTGCTGGGCTCCCAAGGCCAGATAAACCCCCCTCACACAGTAATCTCAACACAGAAACATTTTAGCAGGCGGCCACTCTGTAGCACCGGAAGTAAAAAGGCTTTGAACGCCAAGCACTGAAAGAAAGAGGCAGATAATGTTACAATAACATTTCTCTAGAAAGACAATGCTCCTTAGCTAAAATGTAACTCCAGCAAGATTCTTCAGGGCAGATACAATCAATTAATATTTGTGGCTCTAAAAACCAACTGCTACTACCTTTTAAAAGATCTCTTGGACTAATTAAAAAGCTTCTTCTTGACTGTGTGAACTGCCATCCCCTTGCTGAAATGATAAGAGTCCCAGTGGTAACTATAATATGAAATAAAATGACTTCATTTCCTCCAGAGAAATATTTTTACCTTGACTCCCACACTCTGGCACTCAAATACACGCACTCCAATAGCAGGGGGCAAAAAGTCAGGCCTCATAGGCCTGGCTCATTCTCAGATTAACAACCTTGGGGGAATAATCCTATAGGAAAATATTTTCAAGATTTGGGGTAATAACATTTTGGGGCCAGATGAAATTTGTTAGAGTTTGCACTTTTGTTTCTAAAAACCTCTGAAGTCATTTGTTTCCCACAGTTTTTCTCAGAAGCTACTTTGTGGGAAAGAAAGCCAGTTCCTAGGCAGCAAGCCAGCTAGAACTGGGTTGCTCTGAAAGCCAGCCAGCCCCCGCCAAGGCTGGGCTAGAGGGCCAGCTCTGGCCAAGGTGGTTAATTTTTGACCCAGGTGGAGCTATAGGGACTGACCTGGAAAAACGTTTGTGACAGCCTGTCAGGGAACAAGCGACATACACAGAGAGTGGACCAGGCTTCTTGCTTCAAATTACATAGGAGGGGTTACACCAACCTGTGAAATGCTTATCTCTAGATAAGAGTGAAAGATGGAGGGACACTGGGAACAAGGCAATATTGTGACGAAGGACTTAGATTCTGGAACCAGACTGCCTCCCATGCAAACCCCAGCTCTGCTACTTCTGACCTGAGTAATGCTGAGTCAAGTTAGTTAAACACTCTCTGCCTCAGTTTCCTCCTCTATAAATGAGAGCCCACAACCCACAGGGCTGTTGTGAGGATTAATGAATGGATATATACCGAGTACTTTAGGCGAGTGCAATTCTCACGAGTTACTTCAAACCAGCAGGGTTAGCATCTCTTGTTTGGCTTTTCTATCTTTCTTTTCTCTCTTTCTTTCTTTCCTTCCTTCCTTCCTTTTTTTTTTTTTTTTTTTTCTTTTTTGGCCAAGCCACACGGCTTGTGGGATCTTAGTTCCCCAACCAGGGATTGAACCCATGCCCCCTGCAGTGGAAGTCTTAACCACTGGACCTCTAGGGAAGTCCCTGGCTTTTCTTTTCTGACTTGTTTTCTCTTAAAAAAGAAAGAGATGGGGGAAGTTTAAAAGAAAAAAAGAAAAAAACACATTAGGGTATATTATACTTTTTTTACTAAGAAAAATAATCTTAATTAATGACAAATGAAATTCCACCAAGTCAAACTCTCGGAGGCTACAAAATGAGAGGTTACTCCTCTCCTGCCCTCCTGGCCTGGCTTGCACCACCTCAATTCTAGCTTATCTTCCCCAGCCAGGCAAATAGAGCAGAGGAAGGCCGCGCTCATAGGGAAGAGACCCAATAAACCACAGCTCAACTGTCTTGGAAAAATCTCTCCTAAGGCTCAAGGGAGGTAGCACGATAAATCCGGGCGCTCAGGGAAGGGAACGCAAATAACCCACATAACTCTCCTCTGCTTTTTCCTCCTTGAGATGTCTCCCAATTTCCCTCAAAATAAATATTTACCTTGAGGTTTCTGTTTTTCTTTACATCACTTTTTCATTTATGGAAATGCTACCTGCTGGTTGTCCTTCGAGTATTAGCATGACAATAACTGATGTTTCAAAAATGCCACCCGCGGTCACCATGTGATGGCAGGAAAGGAAAAAACAACCACACGGGGCTGCCCGTCACAATATTTACCAGGGCTAGAGTGTTTTGTTTGTTTTCGGTAGAGGATGCGCACAGTTGACAAAGGAAAAACAAAACTCCTCCGTGTCAAAACACAAGCTGAAGATGATTTCCTTCTCCGCTGCCCTTGTGTCAAACACACACAAATCCAGAGCTGCCCTGGGCTCAAGGAGTGTTTATGGTCCTGCAGAGCCATAAACACGCCATCCTTCAAAACAACACACAGAGCCACCCAACATCAAACAAACGAGGTCATTCCAGAAAGGATATACTGGGTTTTGACGTCTGACGCACTGGGTGAAATAACTTTGTTTCCCCTAAAAATAGATGAACTAAAACAAATATAGGAGTATTCCAAAGCAGTGTAGCCAGCCACTTCTTCCTGTGACTCACAACGATCTGATAGCTTCTTTTTTATAATGACCGTGGGCCAGGAACGACATGCTCGTTGGTGGATTGACTCATACTCTTCATACCAAAGCTGTGATGAATTTGAAATGATTCCCATTTTGCAGATGAGAAGACTGAGGCTCACAGAGGTTAAGTCACGGTGTAGGTTTACATAGTTTGCCTCTAGCTTTTGGACCCTGGTCTGTTAGACTGTGGAGGCTGAACTTTAAAAAGACTGGCCCACGTCCTTCAACCAGGGTTTAAGTGAAATTCATTCAAGGTTTCTGGGTTCCAAACCTCAGCCTCCTTTCTTTTCAACAAAACCCCAGATTCCATAATGATCAATTTAAAAAATTTAAAGTAGGCATACTTTTCAATGTCTAAAATGAAAAGATTGGCAATACCAAGCTGGTGAGAATGTTAAACAACAGAAACTCATATACTGCTGGTGGGAATGTTAACTGGGACCACCACCGTGGAACACTGTTTGGAATTATCTACTGGAATTAGATAAATGCATAGTCTATGCCCCAATCCTGCAATTCCACTCCAGGGTTCACCCCAGAGAAATGCAAGTACATTTCATGTGCACCAAAAGACATAGTCATAATGACAGTAATATTATTCATAATAGTCCCCAACTGCAAGCAACACAAATGTCATCAAAAGTGGAGCACCCAAGGGACCTCCCTGGTGGTCCAGTGGTTAAGAATCGGCCTTCCAATGCAGGGGACTTGGGTTCAATCCCTGGTCCGGGAACTAAGATCCCACATGCCGCAGGGCAATTAAGCTTGCACGGCGCAACTACTAACCCCATGCACCACAACTACAAAGAAGCCTGCCCACCGCAACGAAGAGCCCACGTGCCGCAACTAATACCTGATGCAGCCAAATAAATAAATAAATATTATTTTTAAAAGTAGAGCACCCGAGTAAACATTGCTATCTCCATACTATAATACCATACAAAAATAAAAATGAATAAACTCTAGCTGTCCGCAACACAGACAAACCTATTGTATTCAGTAAAGACCTGCTTCTTGTGGCACCAAAGAGGCACACATGTAATCCATCTCAAGAAGAGGCAGACACACACAGCGCCTGGCGTTTGAAAGGATAACTCTCTGATTGCAATGATGAAGTCATTTAGTATTTTGACACAAAAGTACCCTAAGCCAGGGTAAAAACTGTGCATTCTCTGCAGCGGCTCCTAAGAGAAGCAAGGTCCAGTCTGCTTTTAAATGTCCTATTCAACATGGCAGACTTACTTCCAACAGTCCTAGAGAACACAACAGGGCTCTACATAACATAATATGGCCCATATATCTGAGGTCAAAAAATTTAAAATGTCCATGGTCCTAGTGAGGAAAAATACTCACTTTGTCCCTTGGACACTGCTTCTCACCCCTGTCAAAGCACAAATAAGGTTTCAAACTCTCCAGAAGCCCCTGAGGGCATGGTAGCTCCAAAAGATAGAGACCCTGGGACTCTAAACTGGCTTGTTTGTCTGGCCCCTTCATTTGGCTAACTCCCTGAAATAGCTCAGACCCACCTCAAGCTCACTGCTTCCAAGCCTTCCCTGACCTCCCCTTCCCTGTGTTAGTCCCTTCACCTTCTAGACCCTTAGAACCTTGTTCCTTTCCAATCAGTCCCTCACTCAAATTGTCATTATATCCTTATGTATACAATCATTTGATTCACTGCAAAGAACATCACTTTTCTGCCCATCGTTGATTCCCTAAGGCAAAATATCTGTGCATAGTGGGTACTCTTGATAAAGTCTTAATGAACAAATGAAAACAAATCTCTCCTAATACCAACAATAACAACAAAGGCAAATATCTTCCTGTTCTATTCAAACCAACAACTGCAGCCTGGTAAGTTTCAGGAGTGATCTAAAAGTCAGAAGGGTTTTTAGATAAAGTTCATGTTCCTTTCTGCCTAGATTCCCCATGTGGAAAAGCTCCCAGAAAGGCTTGCCGAGATAAGGAGAAAGTGATGTCTAGACGATTCTGCTTTAGCCTTCTGCTGGGAAAACCTCCAGCTATTTCACTGAACCTCGTATAACCAAGTCATAGTTCACATTTCACAGATTCCTCCCGAGGGTTTTGACATCTTTGGAGAAGAGAGCTGGGGGATGGGTGGGCAGACATCTGTCTTTAGAGTGGTTTCTAACAAACCGATAAGTACAAACAATTCTAAGAAGGCTACCGTGTCACTGGTCCCTGTGGGTGCCAAACAAAAAAGGAGGTCTGTCCTATGGAGTGACTCCAAAAGAGTGAAAAAGTGCTAAATCATGACTTAAATACAATATTTTATGCTGAAATCACAGAGGAGAAAATCACAGAGGAGAAAAATCTCCCAGGTTTCAGGCTGGAATTGTGGATCTTATTGTCCATACAAACATACACAAGATTGCCCTGGAACAGAACTATACAGGAACTATGTGGGTCCTTGGTACACTTCACCCATTCCAATTCTCCCACCTCTCCCCTAAAATTTCCCCACCTTAGTTTGCATATAATTTCCCTATCCTTCCTCCTACGTGGCCACAAGGAAAAAAATTCTGAGAAATGTGTTTCTAGTTACATGCATTCCTTCCTTGTCTATTAATAACCCTTAACTCTTACTGACTTTCTGTACCTTGTCTCTAAGCTATAAGCTCTTGGTGGGCAGGGACTCATCTCTCTTTTCCATGTTCTAGGCAGCACATGGCAGGCATGCAAATGCTGATAGGCTACATGGATGAATTAGGTTCCTTTTCTGCTGTGAAATAACATGAAATGACAGAATAACCTTTTGAACTTCCAGGACACCAAGCTTCTAGGGACAGAGAGGGATAAGATTATTGCTGTTTGCCATCTGGTATACCCCTGCCTCATGCTATTTCCATGTGCTGAGATATGTCAGAAGGAGGACAGAAAGGAAACTACTCTAGATCAAATCAAAACTTATTCAACACACATCTATACAAACAAAAGTCACCTTGAGCTTGGTGAGCTTACGCAGCATCCACTTCTCCTTACCTCTTTGAATTCATTCAGTAACTCAGCCCATTCCTTCCTGGGTGGTAGCTGCTATCATCATTTTCAGCTCAAATTCCTTAAGCAACGCTGAACATGTGTAAATGAACTGCACACTGTCAGCACTGAATAAATTACTAGGGTCTTGAAGATTCCTTATGTAAATTAAGAAAAAATATAAAACCAAAAAAATCCATTGAAAAATAACATGCATACTGCATGGCTGGCTGGCTTTAACAGTAGAAATACCTTTGTATACATGCTATGCTGGGTATCTTGGGAAACAATATTAAAATGGAGCCCTTTGGGAGATACCAATGAGATAAGGAAGGTCTGGTACCTAGATGGTGCCTCAAAAGGCACTTTATCAAGAACAGGTATCCTGGTTTTCAATACAGTCAGGAGCTGAACAGATTATACAGAACTACATCCGTTCGTGTCATTTAACATGTTTCAAAAAACAAGCTTTCCAATAAAGACAGACTCGGTTCTTCTTCCCCCTGACCTTCCTGTCAGACTTGCCTTAATGAAGTTTCTGCCTGATGAAGGTCATGAATGTTCCATTGTGCTGAGAAGAAGGACGCTCACAACAAGTTGCTTGGTTTGAGCTAAGCGCTTGGGAGCCACCTGAGCAAATCAGCTAAGCTCTTTGGAAAAGGTCTCCAGTTGGGACAGTTTCCATGATTGGACTTGGCATAATATTCAACAACAGGATATTTTACTTCTACTCTCTTTCTCATCATCAGTAGTCAGGATAAGAAGGAATCATATTTGCCTTGTTTTTTCTCCTAGACACTACTCAACTATATTATTCAAGAGTATTCAAGTTTTTCCAGGAGTTATACACACGCGCATGTGTGCACACGCACAAAACAAATGTACTTTCCACGTCAGCTGTTATAGAAGATGGATTTGGTTACATCAAAGTAGCGATTAAAAAGTCATGACACAATGGGCAAAGAGGAATTAAGTTTCCTCTCATAAGCAGGCAAAACGAGGAAAACGAACATTAAAAGAATATCCATTTTTTTCAAATACTGTGTATAAAATAATGAAGTCATTTGTTCCAAGAGTTCTGTTATTGAATAATGACACCCCAATGTAGAATGTGTAGCTCATAACTTCTCCATAATAGATAGTTTCTAATTTTTAGAAGAGCCCTATACCCGTTTACAGACACTAATTTATTTAAATTTCAAAGTAATCTTAAATGAGAAGGAAAACAATTCTGTGAGAGCAGAGAGCTCTGCCTGCTTTCTCACTCATTTATCTTAAGATCCGGCACAGTACCAGGCACACAGTAGGTATATAATAAAGTCTGTTAACTGAAGGTCATGTGCTAGACAAATGGAGCTCATAACTCTCAAGCAACTTGTCCGAGACCACAAGACTATTAAGTGGCTAAATCAGGCTCCCAAGGAAAGGTGGCAGCATTTCTGAGTCCTGACAGGACTGTGAGTCTGGTCCTTCTAACACCCCTTTGAAGATCACAACACTTCTCTGCAAGTGATGAGACACCATCGTGCAGACTGAGAAACCACACAGTTTTAACCCAGTAACCCAGTAACTGCCCTGCCCACGGCTTTCACTGTCTCTTTCACAGTGTACCTCGGCCCCCAAGAATTACCTTAGAGTCACAGCTCCATGGGGAACTGAAGACCTCCAGGACTTAGGAGAAGCCAAACCATAGGCCTGTGGACATCATGGCCCCTGCTGGAGGAAGTCACTTCCGTACTGATATCAAAATCAGTCCCAAGGAGACGGGAAAAGGAAAGGGTAGAGGTGGCTCATCTGAAATCACCCTGACATTCCAAATGGGCCCCATATGCCTGTCAGCAAGTGACTCAAACGGACAGAAGAACTCTTCACAGAGCAAGGGCATGAGTCACTGGCTCCCCTTTTACCAAGAGATGCAAAGAAAAGGAGTTTCCCTTTATATACCTAAAAATCTCCCAATCGCTCCCAACCAATCAATCATTCAATCAATCTCTTTTTCTCTCTTTCATTTGCTCCCATTCTCAAGGTCCATGAATTGGAACAAGCTCTTACCAGTGAGCATCGGCTTCTCCTTCCGAGGTTAGATCTTGCCCTTACCTTCCCTCCTTTCCAAACTTCAGGTGATTTAGCACCAGCTCAGACAGATTTTGTGAGCAGCTGCACACCTTTACCTTCACAGAATCGCTAAGAATCATGCCAAACCTCAGGCTTATCCTCGATTCACTTTCAGGGCACTCTCTGAGGATACCCCTTTTTGACGGTCCTCTGCCTTATGAAGTCACCCCAAGACTAACAGACATACAGTACCCATTTCCTGGTGTCCAGACACATAAGAAATGCGAAGAGTTTCAAGAAGTTGAAAAATCAGCATCCAACTCACCTACTCTAGGTGCCAATGATACCAAGGGCTGTCTCATGAAAATATGCATGCTTGCCCAATGCCCCAAGGCATAATTATAATTAGTCTTACTCTGAAACCTTTCAGAGGCCAAAACCTACTGCATATACTTTCTTAGCCAAGAAACAGATGTAGGGTATAAAGGATTTCTACTGAGCGTCTTCAAAACAGATGCAACTTTCTGATAAATATCCCCTAAGCCCAGAGCATCTACTGTCAAAGGAGACAAGACAGACAACACTGAGGATCAGTTAGTGTTTTTTAAAAATGCCACCATTGGGCTTCCATGGTGGCACAGTGGTTAAGAATCTGCCTGCCAATGCAAGGGACACAGGTTCGAGCCCTGGTCCAGGAAGATCCCACATGCCACGGAGCAACTAAGCCCGTGTGCCGCAACTAATGAGCTTGCGCTCTAGAGCCCGCGAGCCACAACTACTGAGCCTGAGTGCCACAACTACTGAAGCAGCACGCCTAGAGCCCGGGCTCCAAAAGAGGACAAGCCATCGCAATGAGAAGCCCGCACACCGCAACGCAGAGTAGCCCCAACTCGGCACAACTAGAGAAAGCCCGCATGCAGCAATGAAGACCCGATGCAGCCAAAACGTAATTAATTAATTAATATTTTTTAAATGCCATCATTTGCATACCCATTCTCACGACTTTTGCCACAACTGAGTACCATTTTACTATCCCATGTTAGCTTTAAAAAAAAAAGCTTCTTTTTATATAATTAAATGTATTTTAAGTGGAAAGCAAACTTATAGAATCAGTTGCCATAAAAATAAATAACTCCAAAAGCAAATACAAACAAGGCAAAATGATGGCATTAAAAACCATGGCCTCTCAATTAGAAAGGGAGATTAGCAAATGTTAAAGGGTATTAAAGACATATTAGCACCTAGAATTAAGGGGAAAGGGGGAAAGGATTGAATCTGAATGGAGGCAGGAACTCCAGTAAGAAGACAAAAGCCGAGGCTTTATTTCAATCTCCTCTTCACTGCCTAAGGTATGCGCATAACACAGCTTACTGCAGACTTCCTTTCCAAGACAGAGATGCTATCAAGGCCACAACTTTCACCCTCAAGTGACCAACTAGGGCAAAGCTTCTCCTCCAAACATCCAGGTCTGTTAGAAAGTCAACTGTCACATTTACTTCTTTTTGCTGCCCTTCTTTCCACAGAAGATTTTGGACAGCAAATTGGAGTTATGTCTAGCATGTGAGAAGTTAAACAGTTGACAAATGATGGCACGCCAAAACACCCTAAGGTAATTCCTACCCAGCGAGGTCAGCCAGCACACCAGACAGCAGGAAGACCCAGAACTGGAAATGCTAATGGGAAGAAAAGAATTTTAACAAGACACACAAAAAAATAGCAAGTTCTTTCTTTTACAAGACTGACCTTCAACAGCTCGAGGTCACACCAAAGTGGTAAAACCTTGGGTACTTGTACCTGTTTCCCGGAGTTCAGAGGAAGGTTTTTTTCCCCAACCATAGATATTTCTGCCACCTTATATAATCCAGCAATTTCTCCATCTCATGATTTAAAAAGAAAGGGCAAAGCCTAGAGATTATGCCATTAGAGTAGGATAGATTTGTGATTAAATTCCATTCCTGCCATTTACTGGCCTCAGTTTACTCATCCGCAAATGGGATAATCTGTTTAATATTATTTTGAGGATCAAATGAGGCAATGTACATACAATGTCTGGCCCAGTACCAGACACACAGTTGCTCCTCCCTAAAATCCAGGAAATCTATTAGTTTTTTTTTAATCCAGGAAATTAAAATTAATTTAGCACTTTATGGCATGTATTAAATGACTAATATATTGTATACTCTGTTCCAAATGCTGGACATGTACTGATTCAGTTAATCTCACAAAGCCCCTGAAGTACACACTATTATTATTTCCATTTTGCAGATAAGAACACTGAGGCAACAAAGAGGTTTAGTGACCTGCCCAAGATCACAGGGTTCAAACAGCAGAGTCAGGATTCAAACTCAGGCTCCACAGCTCACCCTCCAAACCACCCTCGTGCCATGATGCCTCTGAAATGCCAGAGATATCACTAAAAGAGCCCCAAATGACGAATGGGGAGATAGCTATTCAATAAAACAAGTATAGTAAAATGTTTATGGCAGAATCTATTAGCAGACATATGACTGTTCGCTATAAAATTCTTACAACTTTGCTGTATGTTTAAAACCTTTCACAATAAAATATTGGAAGGAGAGCAAGGGAAAGCCCAGTATGCTGTTTCCTGCTCAAAAATGGAAGAACACTGAAAAGAACATTTGCCAATAATGTCATGGTGAAAGGATTTTTTTTTTTAAGTGTCCCTGTTCAATTTCATAGGCCAAAGAATCAAGTTACAGGTAACCCCAACTGGTGTGGAAGGCTGAGAAAGACAGAGGAGCTGGGGGGATGGAAACCTTGGTCCTCTGCCAGCTTAGCTGGAGAAACCATCTCCCCACTGAAAGCGTTAATGGAGATGCCAGGCCAAAGCAGTCATCTGGAAATCATTTCTTGACACTGTACATGCAAACATACATGGTTTCTTCCGAAATGGCAAATAATGCAGTGGTCCAACCATGCCTATCTTTAAGTATTGGCAAGCAACCAAGACAAGTGAACGGATTTTGACTTTTTGGGTGCTAGAGATGAGTACCAGCTCTTAAAAGCCTCCCAAGAGAACGAACAGCAGAAAGAGTGAGGAAAGGGATTTCACCCAGATGAGGCTGAGACAGCAAATAAAGGGGAAGGGGGTCGGGTGTTCGGCAGCACTGCCTACCCCAGCGAGGGAAGAAATTTGACCAGTGCTCACAAAAGGGGACAGGTTTGTATCTTTCAAGAAAGCTCCTATTCAAAAAGAGTCATGTACCAAAATGTTCATTGCAGCTCTATTTACAACAGCCCGGAGATGGAAACAACCTAAGTGCCCATCATCGGATGAATGGATAAAGAAGATGTGGCACATATATACAATGGAATATTCTCAGCCATAAAAAGAAACGAAATTGAGCTATTTGTAATGAGGTGGATAGATCTAGAGTCTGTCACACAGAGCGAAGTAAGTCAGAAAGAGAAAGACAGACAAATACCGTATGCTAACACATATATATGGAATTTAAGAAAAAAAAAGTCATGAAGAACCTAGGGGTAAGACAGGAATAAAGACACAGACCTACTAGAGAACGGACTTGAGGATATGGGGAGGGGGAAGGGTGAGCTGTGACAAAGCGAGAGAGAGGCATGGACATATATACACTACCAAACGTAAGGTACATAGCTAGTGGGAAGCAGCTGCATAGCACAGGGAGATCAGCTCGGTGCTTTGTGACCGCCTGGAGGGGTGGGATAGGGAGGGTGGGAGGGAGGGAGACGCAAGAGGGAAGAGATATGGGAACATATGTATATGTATAACTGATTCACTTTGTTATAAAGCAGAAACTAACACACCACTGTAAAGCAATTATACCCCAATAAAGATGTTAGAAAAAAAAGAAAGCTCCTGTGATTTGTGTTCTATATACTTCAATGAGATAAACCCTTCAATTGAAGGCCTCCCAACTTCTAGACTGTGTCCGGGGACAGGAAGGGGGTTTGGAGAGAGAAATGGGGCGGAAAAGATTGTAACGAAATAGGAGAATGAAATTTTAGGCATGTCCATAAACAGTAGGTCAAGGTACATATTAAAAATGGTGCATCTTTTTTTTTGCGGTACACGGGCCTCTCACTGTTGTGGCCTCTCCCGTCGCGGAGCACAGGCTCCGGACGCACAGGCTCCAGCCGCTCCGCGGCATGTGGGATCCTCCCGGAATGGGGCACGAATCCGGGTCCCCTGCATCGGCAGGCGGACTCCCAACCACTGCGCCACCAGGGAAGCCAAGCCCTGGTGCATCTTTTTAAAAGGGGATTTTGGCAATATGTCATAGAAACATAAAATGTACCTACCTTTTGAACCAGAAAATCCACTACTGGCATTTTATTTTATAAATACAATTGTATATGCATAAAGATCAAGATACAAAAATATATTACTCATTGCAGCATTATTTGTTAAAAACAAAAGGTTGGAAAGGACTGTAATGCACATCAGCAGGGGACTGGTTCAGTGAATTATGTATGGAACACTGACACAAAAGCGAACTCCAAGTCATTGAAAAGAATGAAGCCAATCTCAGTACTGATGGAAAAATAGCTCCAAGGAAGAGTTATAAATATTAACTGAAAAAAATAAGGAACAGAGCCTGAAACATACAAACCATCCAAAAATACAGTGTGTGCGTGTGTGTGTGTGTGTGTAGCACACATACATATATACATACTCTCGTTTCTATCTATATTTTTTCTATTTATTCTTATTAAAGGAGGGAAGAGGAGAAAGAATATCCTTATATAATATAAGCAATTTCTAGAACAAGAAACCATCAAGGGTAGTTAGACCTGGGAGAAAATTGGAGAAGACAGAGGTCAGAGACCTTTCACTCCATATATCTTTTTGTACTGTTTGAATTTTTTACTCCACATCTACATTCCTCGTTCATTTTAAATAAAAGTAAATACATATGCAGATATTCTAAATCAGACCATTAAAAGGCTCTTTTATATAGGCTCACAATATATTTACTGTTTTTGTTTGTGAATTTGTACTAAATTATTTTCCCTAGGGGCTGTGACAATTAGTGGCATATCCTAAAATAAATTTGTATGACTTTAGTCACTTTCATTTGCATTAACTGCTCTTTTTTTTTTTGTTTGAAACCTTGTGACTTTGGTTTTGTGTAATCTTTTTTTTTTAATTGAAGTTGGGTTGATTTATAATGTTGTATTAATTTCTGCTGTACAGCAAAGGGATAAATGGAAAAGAATACAAAAAAGAACGTTTGGGTCTTCCCTGGTGGCGCAGTGGTTGAGAGTCCGCCTGCCGATGCAGGGGACGCGGGTTCGTGCCCCGGTCCGGGAGGGTCCCACATGCCGCGGAGCGGCTGGGCCCGTGAGCCATGGCCGCTGAGCCTGTGCGTCCGGAGTCTGTGCTCCGCAACAGGAGAGGCCACAACAGTGAGAGGCCCGCGTACCGCAAAAAAAAAAAAGAACGTTTGTATATGTACAATTAACTGTTCTTGATTAAAATCTCCAGCACAAAAATGTGTCCCTCCCATGGACATTCTGTCAAGGATTTCTTCAGTGACAAAATCAAAGTCTTGGGCTGTTGATTTTGGAAAATCGTGTTCATTCGTACCATTTCCAAGTGATTAAAACTCAAGTCTTCTTTAAAAAAATCGTAGGTCCCTTTTTAAGTACATACAGGTCTTTCAGTCCATACACGTGATAGTCCATTTGGAATGTAGTTAAAACGTCTCCATGAGCTTACTGCGCTGAATGCCTACTCTGTGTAGACATTTCACAGGACGGCCTTAAATGGAATATCCAATTTACACAGGGGTGGAACTAAAACAAGGAAGGAACGTGTAGCAAAAGGCTAAGAACTCAACTCAAAGTAATCACGTGAAACAGGAAAGTTTTCTAATACTGAGGTCCTTCACAGAACCCCAATGAGGGACAGAGGCTGGTCTCAGGAACGAGGAAACTGGAGGCTGGACCCCCGGTCAGGAGTCCCCAATTCTGTGGCTACATTCTCTCTCACTGACACCAGCTTCTTCTACATGCCGGGAAACATAGCTCTCAGATCCTGGTTCTTATCTGGAAACAATTCACCAGAAGCAGGAACACATCTCTACTTTGGAATTATTAGCATTTGGGGCCACCGTTTTGTGGTGCCGGGACGGCCCTGCTCATTGTAGGAGGTTTACCAGCATCCCTGGCCTCCACCCTCTAGATGAGAGGCCAATAGCACCTCCCTCTCCCTGCAGCTGTGACAATCAAAACTGTTTCCAGACTGCCAAATGCCTCCTGGGGCTGACCTAGAGAAATCTGAATTCCTTGTTCAGTTTACCTTCCAAAGTGCTGAGGAAGGGCTCTGATTGGCTCGCTCGTTGCGCAGACCTGGACAAATAAATTATGGCCACCTTGCACTCACAAGGTGACCTTGACAGGCTTGTGATTTAAGAAGAAAGTTTTCAGAAGGAGAGAGTTGTTGCTCCATAACTGCTATATGGCTTCCCCTAAACCCCCTAAGTCGGTTCTGTCCAGTAGAACTTTCTGCCATGATAGCCATGTTTTATTTCTGCACCATTCAATACAGTAGTCACTAGCCACATGTGGCTATTAATCATTTGAAATGCAGCTACTGCAAATCAAGAAGTACATTATAAAAATTTGTTTCAAGAATTCCCTGGTGGTCCAGTGGTTAGGACTCTGCACTCTCATTACCGAGGGCCTGGGTTTGATCCCTGGTCGGGGAACTAAGATCCCACAAGCCACAAGGCACGGTCAATAAATAAATAAATAAATAAATTTTGTTTCACTCTGATTTATATTTAAGTAGCCACATGTCACTAGTGGTTACCAAACAGGAAAGCACAACTCTATGTATTGAGAAATTTCAGGGTCCTTAAGGAAAGCTGCTGGCACATACTAAGTGCTTAATAAGTATTTGTTGAATTAATGAATAAATGAATGGACAAGACTGAACACAGGGTCTGGAGTGAAAAGAATTTTTAGGCAAAGTCAGATGACTCCAGCCATAGAGAAAATGGAAAATCAGTGACAAAGAATCAGGAAAATGGAAGTAAACCAAGTGTCCACTGAACTATGACTGGATAAACAAAATATGGTGTACGTATACTATTCAGCCCTAAAAAGAAAGGAAAATTAGACACATGCTACAACATGGATTAATCTTGAACACATTATGCTAAGTAAAATAAGCCAGTCACAAAATAATAAATATTATATGATTCTACTCTTATGAGATTCCTAGAATAGTCAAATTCATAAAGACATTATGTAGAAGGGAAGTTGCCGGGGGCTGGGAGGGAGAAAAAAATGTGGTGTTTGTGTTTAATGGGTGCAGACTTTCAGCTGCAGAAGATGAAAAGTTCAGGGGATGGATGATGGTAATGGTTGCACAACAATGTGAATGTAGTTAATGCCACAGAAAGAACTAGTAGATTTTTGTACATTTTACCACAAAAGAAAGAGAAGGATGGAGGATGGATGGATGGATGGATGGACGGACGGACCTACAAAGCTTAATACAGTATGGTGGACTGAAGCATGCCTCATGATTCTTCATGCTGCCTCTGTATTAAAATTATACACCTATGCCCTTTGCCATGTAACTTTGTAGTTTTCTCTAATATGGATGGAGTATATTTCCCTTGCAACACTAATGTCGAGTTTGACCATGCAATCTGCTTTGGCCAATGGAATGTTCCCAGGATGACATGACACAAACAGAGGCTTCCAATGTGCTTTGGTAGTCTGGCTTGCCTTCTCACACTCTGGTGATACACCATGAGAAGAAAATGCCACGATAGCTGCTTGTGAAAGAAGAAAGAGAAAATAAATAGAACACACCCAAACTCAACCCCATACTCTGGAGCCAAGACCAACCAACTCACAGCCTGACATAAAGCCACTTCACCAACCTGTGACTGAGAGAAAGACATGCTGTTGTTGTAGTCTATGGGGTGTGGGGGCAGTTTGTTACACAGCATGTTTACAGCAAGAGCTACCTGATACAATGGGTTTCAATGGTCATGGCTTTGCCACCAAGAGAATCATCATGGAGTTACTGAGTACTTGCCACAAGGGTGCTTAGGAAGAGTTGGATTCCAGAATTATACATATATCCGTTCTTTTAAATATCATGCCCTGAACTATAAACTTTTATAAATTAATATTTAGGAGGCCCACCAGGCCTCAGAGCCTTGAAGTTGAGTCCAATGTAGAGTTGTGCTTCATTCCTTAAGGCCCTGTGGCTTATGGTATTAAGTGGTGTTAAACCTGAAGAAAACGAATTCTGGCACCTCTCATAATGCATTATCATCCCAGAAGACCATCTGATTCAAAAAGGATCCAATTTGAAATGCTCCCTGAAGCACTTCAAGCCTCATTCAGCATTCTCCTTTAAACATTTCTCTTTCAGCAGTCCCTGGCAGTCACTCCAAGCTGGCAGCCAACAGACTCTACAATCTGAGACCCCTCTCCCACAGAGGAAATAAAATTCGCATCCAAGTCAAGCACATGTTTTGACGCAAGTCAAAGAAACCAAACCATGAACAATCAGAGGGCTCACAGGAGCCCTGTCATCATCCACAAAGATCAGTGAAGCCAACTTCAAAACACCATCGCTTCCACAACACAGATGCCTCCCTGCATCTTGCTGGGAGGAAGTTTCCCGGTTTCTTCCTGATGTGCTTCTCTGGGCTCTCAAGAGCTCCACGTCCTACCCCAGCCTCCCTTCAGCTCTGCACCAAGTGAGCAAAGGAGGAGGAACGGTTTGGATTATTTTTCTTCCCAAGGGGCAAACGTCTTAGCCTGCTAGGCCTCAAGCCCACCCTTGGGCACATTCAATAATCATGCTGATGGACTTCCGTGATGGCGCAGTGGTGAGGAATCCGCCTGCCAAGGCAGGGGACACGGGTTCAAGACCTGGTCTGGGAAGATCCCACATGCCGCAGAGCAACTAAACCTGTGCGCCACAACTACTGAGCCTGCACTCTAGAGCCCGCAAGCCACAATTACTGAAGCCCGCGCGCCTAGAGCCCGTGCTCCACAACGAGAAGCCACCGCAGTGAGAAGCCCGCGCCCCGCAACGAAGAGTAGCCCCCGCTCACAACTAGAGAAAGCCCATGCACAGCAACAAAGACCCAACACAGCCAAATAATAAATTAATTAATTTTAAAAATAAATAAATAATCATGCTGCACTGAGCAAGAAGGAGCAGAAGAAAAATCCAAGGGCGAATGGAAAAAGATTCTATCCAGGGAATGAGAGGAACAGCACCTGGGAAAAGACTGATTTCTAGGGCATGAGAGAGAAGGTATTAAATCAAGGTTTTCTCAAGCACACCCCTCCATCCGTGCAGGCTTCTAGCCGGTCCCCAATTCTGCCACATCACATAGCAAAGCAGTACCCATTTCTCATTTGGAAAACTGACAGAGACATAAGATAGCAGGTAAGAGAAAAACACACTAGCAGCAGTGAAAAAAGTAGAAAGGAGAAAACCATTAAAGAGGGATTTGTGACAGAAAGTCATTGTTTTACATTGAAAATGTTAACTAATGTAAAAAGGAGCATAGCCTGTAAATACTTTAGAAAGATGTTCATCAAAAGATGAAACTTTGCTGGCAATTCTATTTTTATTTTTCGGGGGTTTTTAGTTTTGGGGAGGGTTGCTGTCAATTTTAAACATTTCCTGATGCAGTAACATTCCATTGCCCTAAGTGTATTGTCATATGCATATGTTTCTTCTTTTATTTAAATTGTAAATGAACTAAAGATGTTTCTTTTAACTTAGCTTCTATTATGTAACCTCCTGGGCAGTCAGCACCATCTGACCTTCACTTGGCTGGAACCATTTCATTCCCTAATTTTTATTTGAAGTTTCTATCCAGCCTATAATCTCGTGTATTCCTGCTAAAATCATGATGATACCTCTGAAGCCTGCTAATGATAAGGATGATGAAGAGGGGGAGAAAGGAAAAAAAAAAAAAAAAAAGCAAGAAAAGTGACCCTATATTCAACTATTAACAGTCAACATTTATTAAGCACATATATGCATTTACTCAGACCTCAGAACAACATAAAAATACGCTAATATCATTCTAATTTTACATATGGGAAAATATACTCAAAAATGCTTAGGCATCTTACGGAGGTCATACACCTGGTAGAGTGGTGCTTGGATTAAAGCCAGGGCCAATTAATTCAAGTCCTGATCTCTGAAGGACTTCCCTAGTGCACTGCCCAACAGGTGGGTGACAGACACAGCTTTCTGAAGACAAAAGGTAAGGGGGCTTGTTCTCTTCCAGGAGACATTAGTTGACTCATCTCAGCCCCCTCTCTTCACAGTGATCAAAATTTAATGAGATAAAGTTTTCCTGAAACCTCTAATCTGGTATGTTCTCTCTCTCTCTTTTTTTTTTCTTCCCAACTTCAGCACCTTTACGAAGGAAGTACCAAAGAGTTCCTCTGGGTTGCACAGGATTTGATAAGAAACCTCCATTTAAAGTTCTGACTATTGCAGCCCCCATGAAATTCTGATACAAGTTTGGCCAAATCATGCTTTAAGGGGTCTGTTTACACATAGCAAGCAGGACAACTGAGAGTATCTGGATAAAACTATAAACTCCTGAAACATGTAGCATGGCACTGTGTATCAGTTCACAAGCACATACATCTATGTATAGCAGGGTAGCTAAGATCTTGAGACCTGGGTTTGAAAGTCACCTCCTTACTTACTTTTTGGACTTTGTACTAATTAACTGTTCTAAATGTTAGTTTCATTATTCATAAAATAGGGATAATAATTATAATACCTTGTGAGGATTAATAGAAGTTATATACCTAAATTACTTAGCATGGAATCTGGCACAGAGAAAGCACTCCAATCAATATTAGTATTTACTATTATGTATTAATTTGGCTCAAATCAGATTTTCTTCTTGAAATCCCTTAGTAACTTCTCATTTTGGGAACAATTCATATAATCAGGGGAAATTATAAACAATTAATATCAAGAATTCAATTAAAGCATTATATACAACTTATAAATACTGATGCCATACAATATATTTTGTATTAATATCATCTAAAATTCATTTTTATAATATAAACCAAATATTATTTAAATTAATGTTTATTGTTATCTGTTTTGAAGTAGGATAAAGAACATAAAAAAGGAAAGACAGAGAAAAACAAGAATTTTCTTTACATATTTGTTCACTTTTCAAAGTCTAATTTAACCCTAATAAAGTGAAAAGGTAGAATTCAAGTATGGCTTTAATGGGGAAAACTAGATATTTTGCTCCTTGAGAACATGGATGTGGCATTCATTTTAGCTTTTAATCACCGAGCACAGTTCCCAGGACAGAGTAAGTCCTCAAATATTTGTTGAAAGCATGGAGAGTAGGATGGATGGATGAATGGATGGGTAGATGGGTAGATGGTGGGTGGATAAATTAACCAATCTTATATTATCAGACTGTATTTGTTATCTATTGTTGTGTAACAAATTACCCCAAACATGTTAGCTTCAAACAAGAAACCTTTATTATCTCACAGTTTCTGTGGGTCAGGATGGCTTAGCTGGGTGTTCTGTGTCAGGATCTCTCACACCCTTGTAGTCAAAGCATTAGTGGAACTGCAGTCATCTGCAGCTTGACTAGGTCTGGAGATACTCTTCCAAGAGCACTCATATGGCTGTTTCCATGTTCCTCACCACATGGGCCTCTCCATAGGGCTGCTCACAACATGGATTTCCCCAGAGTGAGGGATCCAAGAGAGAGGGAAAGAGAAAGAATGTTCAGGAAAGAAAGCAGACTTTTATAAAGACATACCATCACTTCTGCTAGTGGCCACACAGACCAGTCCTGCACAAGGGTGTGAATACCAGGAATCACTGGGGGACATTTAGAGGCTATAAAGTTTGAGATCATCAAATCTTCTAAATCCTGGAGCCAAGCTCAGACATTGACAAATTAACACAGCATCAGTGGCAGATTTTTTTTTTTTTTTTTTTTTTGGCGGTATGCGGGCCTTTCACTGTTGTGGCCTCTCCCGTTGCAGAACACAGGCTTCGGACGCGCAGGCTCAGCGGCCATGGCTCACGGGCCCAGCCGCTCCGCGGCATGTGGGATCTTCCCAGACCGGGGCACGAACCCGTGTCCCCTGCATCAGCAGGCGGACTCTCAACCACTGCGCCACCAGGGAAGCCCGAGGCAGAATTATTTTTGCACAGTTTCAAAAGCTTATACAATCATTCACGTTGTGTTGCAAAGATAAAAAAAGGAAATATCTATAAAGAAGAAAAAGTAACTATCTATGGTAAATGTCAACTTTGATTTTCTTCCTGATCCAAAAATGACTGAAATACTCCTGCTGTCTAACCTCTAACTCATGGCAATAGTGGTTTTCACTCTAAAAATTCAGAACTTAACTCGGCAAATACATCAGTGCCAAGAAGGCAAATTGCCAAAATCACATCCCGCTCTTTCTGGAGCACAGGTTAGATCTAAATGAAAAACAGTTTAGACCACAAAATAGGCTGGTGTTTCTAGCCCTTGTATAAACACATTACATTTTATGTAAGGCATAAAATAGAAGGAAACACTTTCTAGAATGCCTTATTACCCAAGTCTGAATTGGAAGATGGCTTTTATATCACCAAAAGCTTTGCACCAGTTTCCCTCTTATTTCTTTGTCTGGAATCAAATGTCACTCAGACTTGAACTAAAATTAAGTCATAACTGACAGATGCTGACCCTTGTTTTTGAGCTCTTCTGTGACTGGATCAAGCCCCCGAGTATCCTTATATGGCACATTCTTCCTCTTTTTAAATGTTTCCAGAGGATGGTGGCAGTGGCCAGCATATATTAATACAAAGTACTTTAAATCTTTTTTTTTTTTAATATGGAATTAAGGAGAAACAAATGCCAGGCTGCACTCAGTTGCCGCTGAATGATGGAGAGGGTCCCTCTCCCAAAGGGCAGTTTCCCATCCTGGTACCTTCAAAATTGCCCTTTGAAAATGTTTCATCAAAGTTCTACTCCAAGTGCTGAAAAAGCCAGAAGCATTTGGTAACCTCAGTTGTGTTTCCTTCTGTGAGTTATCACCCCTTGCTGCCCCTCCCTAGCCAGCCTGTGACACTAGATGATATCATAAAAGCTTTTGAGTCGTAAGATATTCACAAGTAAAGCAAATCATCGTCAGCACCTTCAAATGATGGAAATTATTGTACGTGACTATTTTTTAAACAAAGTGAGGTGGGAGTGTTAAAATACAGGCCATGCAAAACTTATTTATAAGACTTTTCTCAGGTTTCTCAGAGACAGAAAGACAAATATCATATGATGTCAATTATATGTGGACTTGAAAAAAAATGATACAAATGAACTTATTTACAAAACAGAAACAGACTCACAGACATAGAAAACAAACATGGTAACCCAAGGAGAAAGGGGGTGGGGCTATAAATGGAGAGTTTGCGATTAACAGATACACACCACTATATATAAAATAGATAAACAACAAGTTCCTACTGTATAGCACAGGGAACTATATTCAAAATCTTGTAATAACGCATAATGGAAAGAATCTGAAAAAGTTATACACATACTATTATATTGTATTGTATTGTACTGTATTATATGTATAACTGAATCACTTTGCTGTACCCCTGAAACACCACATTGTAAATCAATTATATGCTTCAATTAAAAAAAAAAGATATAAAAGTCCTTTCTCACCATTGAGTTTATTGATGGTAAAACATTTCTGATCATATTCTAGAGTTAATTACTCTTGCATTTGATTCTGTCCGTCTTTTGAACCAAACTCAGTTACATATAAGAGTCAATCAAAACGCACTTACCTTAAAGGACAGGTAAACCAAGAAAAGCATTAGAAGTCGTGATGCTAAATTAGGAGAAGCTTTATTACCTGCCCTAATTCAAATTACACACTTTCACACTTGCTTTGTTCAAAAGCAACAACAGGCAGAAGGCATCTTCAAAGAACACCTTCATTCTCAGCAGCATCTCTTACAGGTATTTTCAAGCAGAAATCGTCTGAATATTTCAAGTTAATAAGAAAAGGAAACCACTCCAGAAGGCAACCATTCAAATTTTAATTTCAGGAAACCAAAATGTCAATTAAAGCACTTAACCCTGGGCTTTTTTAGTTATGCTCAATATCTATTTATAAAAGATGGTGGTGTTACAGGGTTTCCTTCCATTTAATTTGTACTTGAAGCAACTCAGTGTTGGAAAGGAGACCAGAGGTCATCATAGAATCTAACCCTGGGGTCTCCTTCCCCACCCAATGGCATGCCTGTAAGGGTGTCAACATCCCTGCCAGTGTCATTGTCACCTTCAACCCGTGGGCAACTCCACTTGACTTTATCCTGAGAGCACACTTAAGTACAGGTTCCAGGGTAGCTTTTCCAAAACCAGATCACGTCACTGCTCACTACAACATCCACCTTACAATATCCTCACAATAAAATCCAAGTTCACCTCCACGGTCTACAAAGCTCTACATGAAATGGCCGCTACCTCGCGTTTGAGCCATCGTTCATCTGTATGGCACTAGAGTCACACTGGTCTTTTAGCTCTTCCTCAGGCTCACTAAGTTCTCTTCTGTCTCAGGGCCTTTGTTGGCGCTGCTCCCTCTGCCCCCAGATCATCAAGAGGCCAACTCCTCAGAATCCAGGTCCTGTCTCAAATATCAACTTCTCAGAGAAGCCATCCCCGACCAGCCAATCTAATATTGCTTCTCCCATTATCTCTTATCATTAGCTGTTATTTTTGTCTACATTTATTCATTAACATGCCTATTACCTGTCATATGGGTACACGTAAAGCCGCAAGCTGTCTAATAAGAGAAGCTGATAAAAAACTAAGGCTGATGTTGTATATAAAACTCACTAGGTGCCAGGCAGAGTTCTATGTACCTGAGTTCTCTCAACAACCAGATAAGGCAGCTAATACGTTTATCCTCGTCTCACAAATGGGAACACCAAGCACACAGAGTTGTTAAATAACTTGTCCAGGACACATCGCGACTCAGTAGTAAAGCTAGGATTCAAATCCAGAAGCGTGTGGCTCTAGAATCCATACTCTTAACCACCACATCCTGTGCCTCCCCATCAGAGCAGAGATCTCTGTTCTGCTTACTGCTGGATGCTGGGAAGAAAGGGTTAAATGAAGGGATCTAACGCATATCCTACCCCAGGTCAATTTCCTCCCCCATCACCCCAGATACTACCAACCTCCACCGGTGGGCTCAGCTTCTTCACTGCCAGGTGTAATCTGAAATCATATGACATGGGTAACTCAGCTCTACATTTCTTCAATCACAGGGCAACAATTTTAAGGATACAGGAAGCATCTCTTCCTTCATCCAGAGAGACTAAATATCCACTTTACTCACTCACTTTTTTTTAATTCCAGAAAAAGGAGTCAAGTTAGAGAGAACACCCAGCTTTTTGTTTTGTTTTTTCTGTTTGTTTGTTTTGTTTTCTGCCACAGCCAATACACAGAGATCTCAACATCTCTGGAACAATACATAAGAATTGAACATTAAAAGCCCAGCCCAATTTTTTTTTTACAGTAATTTATCAAACAAGGCACAACCTCAGCCTACAAGCCCTTGCTACTCCTCCAGCTTCTATGTGGACCAAAATATTTCTATCTTCAAGAGATCACATTCCCAAGCCTGGGAAGTAGCCTGCTGCTTAATCAAATTACCATCCAACAAAAACCTTCGTAGCGGTTACGTTCGGTTTCCTTCAGGAGCAGTTGGCTGAAAGCTCACTGGGATGGTGGTTTCAGCTATTCTTCCTCTTCAGGGTTGTGCTATTTTTCCTCAAAGCAACGTAGCCCAGCAACCCCAGAGAACCTCGATTAGCTTCTTTGGGGATGTGCTTGTAAAACTCTTAACTGTTTTCACTTCAGGGAATTGAACGGCAGCATCTCTGTTTTACTACACCCGTAAAATACCCAGAGAACGATGAGCAAAAATTGATGCCTCTTCTGGAATCTTCTTTCTCTCTCCCTGTTCCTCATTTTGTTTGCAGAACGCAGGCCAGCAGTAGGACCTGGGACCTATACCTCATCTCTCTAAAGAAGAGCTGCATTGATACACTTGATGATGTGGGGTCCAAAGGAACTCATTAAGAGTGAATACCATATGTGATAACAGGACATGCCAATTACTCCAAGGTCTGTGGCAGCATCGCTCAGACGGTTCTAGCACCAGGCTATGTGACCAAGGATACAAAGTGAGTCTCCTTATAAACTACGAGCTCAGCAATATTGCAGGATTCAGCTGCACCCACCCCTGGGTTTAGAGAGTCATCTTGAAAATATGTGCTGATGACTCAAGAAGAACTGGCCTGCAAACTGGGTCAGTACAACGGATCACCATTCCTGACAGAGCTGCTGAGCCCTTGGCCCTGGGTGAGAGCACCCCTGAGCAACTGCCAGGGCTAGATGCAGGTAAGAAGACTGAGGATGGGGCGTCCGAGTGCAGGGTCAGATCCTGAGCTTATCTTAAATTTTAATATTTTGTCTTTCATAAATTTTTTCATTAATTCCGATTTTTGAACTATTACATTCACTATTATTTACCTTGGTTATTGAGGTTTTGGCACCCCTTAAATTTTACAGCCAAGGTGAGTGCCTCATCCAAGTTCCTGCCCTGGCAGCCCATCTCTGTGGAGTAACTGTTTACATCTTAAGTAAGTTTCACGTGCCAGTTCACTTACTCATCTCTGTTATGTCATTTGATTTAATCCTTGTAACAACCCTAAGAGGTAGGTACTGTTATTATCTCCATTTTACTCAAAACAGGTTACGTAACTTGCCCAAAGATGCAGGGAGTCCAAGGGCTTCACTCCCAAAGCAGCCGGTGGGAAATTTGTAGCTATACTGGTACCCCTTGACAGGCAAGCTTAAAACCCCTTCCTTAATTGCACTGTCTATCTTCACTTAAAAGAAAGGACAACCGAGGAATACAACATACTTCTCAACATATCAGCCCAAAAAAGCTTGAAAGAAGACTATTGGACTATAACAAACGAAATACAAGCAATGTAAGACTTCTCCTTAAAAGAATATTTAGACAGGGCTTCTCTGGTGGCACAGTGATTGAGAGTCCGCCTGCCGATGCAGGGGACATGGGTTCGTGCCCCCGTCCGGGAAGATCCCACACGCCACGGAGCGGCTGGGCCCGTGAGCCATGGCCACTGAGCCTGCGCGTCCGGAGCCTGTGCTCCGCAACGAGAGAGGCCACAACAGTGAGAGGCCCGCGTACGGCAAAAAAAAAAAGAATATTTAGACAAACAAGCTTCTCAGGTTCCAAGTGATGTTTCAAATATGATTAATGAACCACAAGAGAAAACAATCTCAGTTCCCCAATAAGAGCCAAAACCAAACTTTCCACAATCTTGGTAAGGCATGCACAAGCCTTAGAAAACGAGATTAAGTGCATCGAGGGTGAAAGGAACAGGGATGTGTGCATTTGCACCTGGGGAACATCAAAGCAAGAGCTAATTTTAGGACTGGCTGGCCTGTTCAAATCCCTTTACCTTAATTACATACTTCTAGTAGAGCAGAGAGGTTGGCCCTGATTCAGATGCAAGAGACAAATCCAGGTGCACACCCGAACTCATCCATGGATAAAATTCGTATAGGTTGTAAATGTATTTATAGAACCTATTTCTTCAACTGAACCTAAGGATCTCTGCAAATATTAACTCTTCTTCTAAGATAAGCCAATCTTTCTTTAAAGTTAATATGGGTAAAATCTGGGACACATCAAAAAAAATCATGTCATATTATCATGAATAACACACGTTTCATTTCATGTACCAATTTTCATAACTTGAGAATAATTCTGCCAACACAACTACGTTTTGGTGGGAGAAGGTGCTAAGATTGATCAGATGTGTCTGCCATGGGCTTGAGGAAACAAGACCTAACCTATTTGCTACCCCAATCCTAAACCCTTGCCCTTGAGTTGGTTATCCAAAAGCCAATGAAGGATAGGGATCTATCAACTAGGGTAGAACTCTGCAGCATTTAATACAATACATCCTTCTTGACTTATGGTTCTAAATTGAGTCATGGTGTAGGTTAAAAATGGACAATAATTTTGTTTTAGTTTTCCATTTCCAGTTCTCCTGGATTTTCTGCAACACCACTAGCCTTTTCACCTGAACTCACAGATGCAAAAAACTTGAGCCAAATTGGGTCTATCCCAAATCACTGTCTGAAATCAGAGCCCTATTGTTCTGGGACAATATGACATTTCCTCCAAAAAGGTGGTTAGTAAATAAACAATCCAATACTGGAAATGAAGTTTATTTTAGACTCTCAAAGTACCAAGGGGAAAAAGGCAAGGGATTCGTCCTTTACACAGTCTATTAGTCTTGTACTCACTTCTATAACCTTCAATCTCATCGAACTTTTCGGAATGGCAAATGTAAAGAATTTTCAGTGAGACCAAGACAGGTAGATAGGCATTTCCAACTTTTCGCAATTGTTTACCACGTTCATTTCCAACAAGGAAGAGCCTGGATACCAACTAGCTCCAACTAGCCACTGACAATATCCCTGCATATGACCAAAATGATCAGGCTACCAAATAGGCCACTGTGATCACTTTGGCCCTTCTTAGAAGAGACTGAATTCATGAACAAGGTCTCAGCTTAAATGCTATTTCCTGCAAGTCCTTGACCTGCCACCCCCTACTCAGATGATGTTAAGAACAACCTCTCACATGTTCCTAAAACACTGCAAACTCCATCCAATACTCAGGATGCTTCTAGTTACATGCTCAGGGCCAGAGGATGGCTACTAATTTATCACAGAACTCGAGAGGCTAACAGTCTTACAAAAGGCTCATATACATGTTCAATAAATGAGGAAACGGGGTTGCCATCAGTACCAAAAGTGGATTGCAAGGGCTACTACAAAAAACTGGACTCAGGTAGAACGTCAAGTTGCTCCAAAGCAAAACAAAGGTAAAATCTCCCCTCCTCTCCATAGCACAACATTAATCTGCGAATAAAATGGTTTTATATTTTGAAAAATATATAATGGCATTATATTTGTATATTTAAAAGGGGGAGGGAGATACAAACATGCAGATTGGCCATCACAATTCCATTAAGAATTCCTTTCCCAGTATAAACAGAATTTTTTTTAAATAAATATTAGTTTCAAGAATCCATGAATGCAAAACCACATCTTTCCATTAATATCTAGCACATTGCCTTTGAAGGCATCCAGTTATTGAATGAATGAGGGAGCAAGTGAATTAAAGGATAATGATGACTAATAATAAAAACATCAAAAAAACGCAATATTAATGACAATGTACTGAGGACTTCCTGGGTGCCAGGTACTTTATATGCATTAACGCATTCAAACCTCCCACCAATTTATAAACTGTACCTATGGTACTTACCTTCTGGGGCTAGTAACATCATTATTCCCATTTTACAAATCTGGAAAACTAAGACACAGTGAGGTTAAGTAATCTGGCAAAGTTACCAGAAAGTAGCTGCTCCCAACTAATGTTTCCGTCCACTCTAGGAGTGCTGAGTGATGGAATGAGTGAGGGTGTGAGTGAATAATGAGAGGATAATTGAGAGGAAGAGGGGGAAATGGAGGGGCAGATAAATGATTTATTTAAAACGTTGGCCACCAAACACTTCAATTTGTTTTTTTAAAAAACATAATATTTATCTAAAAAGAAAATGTACTTAGAGAAAAGCACTCAAATTTGGAATCATGCTATCTAAATCTTGTTGTCAGTTCCAGTTATCTTATTTTATTTTATTTTTTTGGTCACACCACTCAGCTTGTGGGATCTTAGTTCCCCAACCAGGGACTGACCCTGCACCCGCGGCAGTGAGAGCGTGGAGTCCTCCCCACTGGACTGCCAGGGAATTTCCATCGGTTCCAGTTCTTTTAATCCCAATTATGTGAGCAAATTTTAAAGGACAGAAAAGCCCAGAGTTGCCATGCTCGCCAGTTGTTTTAAAGTCACTTCACAGGGGCTTCCCTGGTGGCGCAGTGGTTGAGAGTCCGCCTGCCGATGCAGGGGACGCGGGTTCGTGCCCCGGTCTGGGAAGATCCCACACGCCGCGGAGCGGCTGGGCCCGTGAGCCATAGCCGCTGAGCCTGCGCGTCCGGAGCCTGTGCTCCGCAACGGGGGAGGCCGCAACAGTGAGAGGCCCGCGTACCGCAAAAAAAACAAAAAACAAATAAAGTCACTTCACAGAGACCTCAGAGAACCACACTGTACTTCGCATTATTTGGATAAAAGAACTTCATTTAATTTCACAGCTTCACAGGGGAACACAAGTAAGCAATGGTCCATAAATCAGGAACTATTGAAGTAGAAAGCAAGATGAGAGAAATAAACAGTAAGTCCACATAATAGAGAAAAGAAAAGCAAATATTTATGTCAGAAAGCAAACAAGTTCTCCTTTATGAGGTAGCCTGGATCTTTCCTCTCCTCTAAGAATCCCTATGCATTAAAATATCCACGTTCCTTGCTGTTAAAAAAAAATTGTTTTTTAATTTTTATAGGCTAGACTGTGCCCTCCCAGGGCTATCATAAGAGCTTTTGAGAGCTTTTAGTCCCAAGGTCTCTTAGTCACAGAGGGCTTCAAATTCAGCCTTCCAGCACTGTCTCATAGTGAGCTTAGATATACGTGACTATAAGGTACTGATTGGAATGAAATTATACCACTATCACTACAACTTTACACAGAAGCCCCATTACCAGACCACACATCCTCCGAGACATCAGTAATTAATATCTTTTATGAAACCATAATCATCTAATAATGGCAGTCACTCCACATGGCTATTTTGTATGCAGTAAGAGCACTGATTTATTAGGCATAAATATTTAAAATACACCATCATTTTTATAGCTGTGTTTGGCATGTATTCCCTTTATGAACGCATGGTGGAAAGTACCCAAGTGTCTCTCCACCTCTGCCCAGGACTTGGAATGAAGTGTGTTGCTGGTGAGGAGAAAGGTTAACAGAACAAGGATCTGCCTTTATTCTGGAAGCTGCACCTTGCATAGGAAAATCTAGCACAAGACAAGGAGCACACACAGCCTGCCCAAGTTTAGCCCCAGAGATAAGGAAAGGGTGGGAATGGAACCTCAAGCCAATCTCAGGCTGAAGAGGTCATGGAAACCCTCTCCCTAAGTCAAGAGCTCTTCGCAGAGCCACTAGGAAAGGGCCAGATGCCCAGGGGCCTGGGCCAAGAGGCGCAGGCACTTGTCTTCAGACTAAACCCAGCTGCAGCCAAAACGGCACTGCAAGGAAAATATCCCTCTACTATTTTAAGTCCCATAATTAAGATGTCCACTCCTACAAGGTCAGAAGGTGCTGCACTGCAGTGCTGTTTAAAGAACTTGAGCTCTGAAGGCAGCTAGAGGCCCCCACTTACAAGACCTGAGCAAGCAAGTGCTGAGCTTCATGTAAATACATATAGGCCATCTTTTGAGCTCTTAGTATATACAACATCTCCTATAATATTTACAAGAAGTCTGTAAGGGGGCTATGACGATCCCGATTTTACAGATGATCACCCTGAAGCTCAAAGAGGATAAGCAGTTTGTTCACACAGTCAGATAACTGACAAGAAGGAGAAACCAGGATGAGAACCAGAAGACAGTATAACTCCCAAGATCTACTCCTGATGGCTGCATTTTACCAAATCCGCAAAACGCAAACTGGGGACCATAAGGTTCATTACCTGCTGCAGCAACACTCTCCAACAGCACTTACAGGGATGACCAAAATGTTCGAGAGCTGAGTTATCCAATTACAGGAACCACCAGCCACAATGGATACTGAGCTCTTGAAATGAGGCTAGTGTAACTCTGGCATTAAACGTATGATGTTGTTTAATTGCTATTCATGTAATTGTAATTATTTAAATGTAAACAGTATAAACATAGGACAGGGTAAGCTCTAGAGCACGTGGATGATCCGTGGCCTGGTCAGCACTAATAAGTAAACTTTCAGGCCGATGCTCCTTCCTCAGTATCACACATCAGGACACCTGTGTACAAACTAGTTCTCTGACCTACACCCTACAATTAACCAGTGTGAAACTTAGCTACTAATTAGAAATTCTTTGCTAAGTTACAAGGATCCCCGCATGTTATCCTTTAATTCTTCATACACCCAGGTACTCTATTTTTACAGTCCATGAAAATGTGGCTCAGAGAGGCTAAGTAATTTGCCCAGGGCAACACAGCTACTAAGTGGCAGAAGTCAGAATTCAAAACACTTACCTCTGACTCCAGCTTATTTAAAGCTGGATTTTAACTGTCACCACCATTTACTTCTGTCAAATGAGGATGATGCCTTTCCTGATTACCTCATAGTGTTACAAGGCTAAAATGAGAGTGGGGATCTGAAAATGCACTGAAAATATAAGACAGGTGTAAGTTATTATCCGAATACTTTTTTTAAAATTTGAAAAACAAAAATCTTCTCAATTTTTTGGAGCTTATTAGTGGGGACTTACGACATTCCAATCAAAAAATATTTCCATTACGCCAGTAGGTAATGGAAATATTCGGGAGCCTCTCCAAGTCACTTAAATGTCCACTTGTCCTGAAATTCAAGGTACTAGTTTGTCTGTGAGATCCAATGTTTTTCAGCCTATGGTTCCCAGAAGCCAGGGAGGCCAGCGATTTTCAAGCTGAAGGTTAAACCAGGCAAAATTCTGCTCTTGACAATGTTAAAAACTGTCCCTCGTAAAGGAGGAATCCACACAGCACCCCTAAGTCCACTGGGAGATGGTAAGGGTAGATGTTTCCCTTCACCCACACCCCTCCATCTGGGCCATCTTCCAGAGCAAAGCAAGATTTCTACCACCAATGGGGAAACATGCAACTTCCAAGACTCCACCACAAATGAGGGCAAATCCAGAGCTAACACACTGCAGCAAAAACAAACACAATGAGATACAGTGAAAGGGAGTCTAACTTCGAGATGCCAAAATCAGACCAGACTGTATTTTATTTTCGTTGTAATTAGCAGCGCGCTGTTCATTTCAAGCATTAAGACGAGCCCAGCTGTTGCATTTCGAAGAGTGTGAGTAGTCCAAGAGCAAAAATATAGGATAGGTTCTATAATTATAATTAGCATGAAGTCTTTCTTTAAAATCACCACCACTAATGTGAAATATTTTTCCTCATACTCTTGCTATCCTATTTTTTATCTTCCCCCAGACTTGTTAATTAATAATAGTTATGCGCCATGATACCCTTAAGACAGTTGGTGGCGTTTTTTAAAAATGCATTTTTCTCATTTGACCCTTACTGAGCTGCGAGATACACATGGTAGTGATGAGTCTCTCCATGTGACCACTGACATAACCAAAGCTCAGAAAGATGTAGCCATTTGCCTACAATCCCCAAGTTAAAAAGTGGCAGAACTGAGCCTAGAACCCAAGTTTGCTCACTTTCACTCCAGTATCACAAAGTTATATACCTAAAATGTTCCCTTTGCAGATACTATTCACAGCACTGTAACTGTTTCTGTATAACCAATAAGTCTTCGAAAATCACAGTTTTAAGAAGATTAACATAAAAATAATGTAAAACATGGATTAGAACAGGTAGAGACTAAAGATAGTAAGACTATTTGACCCTATTCTAGGCTCAGTGGTTTTCAATTTCAGCTGCACACTAGACTCACCCGAGAAACATTTTTGAAAAACTCTCTATACCTGTATCCCGTTCCCAGAAATTCTGACTTAACTGATGAAGCCTGGGATATCGTTTTTTGTTTGTTTGTTTGGCCATGCCACGCAGCATGAGGGATCTTAGTTCTCTCCACCAGGGATCAAACCCACGCCCCCTACAGCAGAAGCGCAGAGTCTTGACCACTGGACCACCAGGGAAGTCACTCAGTGGTTTTTGTTTTTGTTTTTTAATATCTTCCCACATGAACCTAATATAATACTTCAGCTGAAAACCACTGCTATGGGTCAGAGCTTGGTACCCAAAGGACATGGGCAAGGATGGTAGGTGAAATGGTTTTGTCATACCAGGAAAAAGATAAAAAATTTTTAAAAAAATTAATGTTAACAGTTGTGTGTTCATTTTAATGAATATTTGGGAAACATTAGTAGTCGTATAAAACCAATGATTTTACAGACTTTTACAGACTATCATTTAAAAAGTTTCTGACCGAAAGAAAAATATAAGTAAAAAACTGTACAGGTGGTAGACAGATATGAAGAAATTATGAAGGTGGTTCAAGTATGACTGAAGTCTAGATCTTCAATGATAAAAGCTGGGGAAGGGGCTTCCCTGATGGCGCAGTGGTTGAGGGTCCGCCTGCCGGTGCAGGGGGCACAGGTTCGTGCCCCGGTCCGGGAATATCCCATATGCCGCAGAGCGGCTGGGCCCGTGAGCCATGGCCGCTGAGCCTGCGCGTCCGGAGCCTGTGCTCCGCAACGGGAGAGGCCACAACAGTGCGAGGCCCGCGTACCGCAAAAGAAGAAAAAAAAAAAAGCTGGGGAAGAGGGGTCTTAGAGAGAAAGGAGAGAGGGAAAAGCAGGCACAGGAGGAGGAGAGGAAGAACCGGCAGAAGGCAGGGAAGAGGCAGAAGGAGTTAACAAGAGTGAACCATGACATGAGACTTCCCTAACGGTCCAGTGGTTAAGACTTCGCCTTCCAATGCAGGGGGTGCAGGCTCAATCCCTGGTTGGGGAGCTAAGATCCCACATGCCTCGGGGCCAAAAAACCGAAACATAGAACAGAAGCAATGTTGTAACAAATTCAATAAAGACTTAAAAAAAAAAAAACAGTGAATCATGACAAAGTGCAGGAAAAGGAAGTCAAGTTCTCAGTTCTCTATCTTGCTCCAAGTACTATAAACACCTGCTAGGGTTTCAGTAAGCATTCCACCATGGGCAGAAATGGAAAAGCTAAAGATTAAGGAGGTTACTGATGGAAGACCAACATCTAAATCAACTGCTCAGGCTAGTTCCCTTAGAAAGATCTACAAGTCCCTTGAGGAAGATGCCACCTACTATGGCAGCCTGCCAGAGAATGGCCCCCGGGGTAAGGGAGACTCTCCTTACTTAGCTGAAGCTTCTAAAACCATCTGAGCATAGCTGACAAGCCATTCTCAGGCACATGCAAGCTTCAAGTTTCATTCTTCAAATTCAGCTCCTGCCATGGTGCTATGTTCCTTTGAGGCAGTCTGCCTCCTCACACAGGGTAAATGATGAACTTGAACTCAGTATAATATAATGTTCCCAAAGTCGACGTGTTATAAACTAAACCACATGCCCAGGGATGACTCTATAAAAGAATTCCAACCATGAAAACTTACTTATCTTCAGTCATATTTGCCAATGGGGAGGAGAATTCCAATGGTATACAGACACAGAAATAAGTAAGAGTGAATCACATTTTGAGAAAGTTATTTCCTAATTCTCTTTCAATCCTTCAGATTCTGGATCTCAGAAGGCCACAGTTTGGAACTATAGGGTTTTTTTTCCCCACCTTACACTGGTTAATTGCACCCTTTAATGAATGGACAACAGGACTCAGGTTCAGAAGATTGTATTTATGGTAGGTTATATTCATAGCAAATAGTGCAGGTTTCCACTTATGACTATGATATAAAGCTTTCTCCTGGACGTCCCTGGTGGTGCAGTGGTTAAGAATCTGCCTGCCAATGCAGGGGACACGGGTTCAAGCCCTGGTCCAGGAAGATCCCACATACCGCAGAGCAACTAAGCCCATGTGCCACACTACTGAGCCTGTGCTCTAGAGCCCACGACCCACAACTACTGAGCCCGTGTGCCACAACTACTGAAGCCCGCACGTCTAGAGTCCGTGCTCCGCAACAAGAGAAGCCACCGCAATGAGAAGCCTGTGCACTGCAATGAAGAGTAGCCCCCGCTCGCCGCAACTAGAGAAAACCCACGCGCAGCTACGAAGACCCAATGTAGCCAAAAATAAATAAATAAATAGATTGATTTAAAAAAAAAAAAAGCTCGCTCCTAAAATACATCTAATTCTTTAAAAGTGAATCAGTTACAGAAAAACAGGTCAATTGTACAGTAATAGTATGTGAATAGGGGGAAAATCGTGAAGGTGGTTTCCAAGTGACTCATACTTGAGAACTTCTGCTTCAAATATGTGTTTTAGTGTTCTTCAATGGCATTATAAATGTTTCTCTACAGCTTCGGTGTATTTATGAAACGTAGGTGTTGGAAATGCAGAACTAGACATCACTTTTTCTCATTCCCAGGAAAATGAAAAAATAGCTCGCATGAGCTCAGTCCTAGCAGACTGTCTCCTTGGCCTGCTACTGATGCAATGAAATTCAAATATTTACCAACCACTATTACATTTAAGACTTTGCTCTGATCGATCAAATATGTGTTTTGACTTGGACTCTTTTCTTGCTTAGATTCTTCCCTAAATCTCCTGATGATATTGGTTTAAAAAATAAATCCCAGTGGCATGAGAAAGAAGTGTGCAGGATGATGGCATAGACGGGTTTAGGTGCCAGAGAGATGTGGGATTTGATCATGGGCAAGTGAATTGATCTCCCAAAATCTCCAGGAAGTTGTAAGAGGATTAAATGAAATAACACACAGAAGGCGGCTCGCACACTGACATATAAGAGGCACTTAATGAATGTCAGCTCGCCTTCCCTTTCTTGAATAAAACAGCCAGTTCCACGGTTAAGGCAACAGTACCTCACCAATGTCCTGACACTGACATTCAGTCCATAATAATTTAGGACAAGTATTTGCTCTCCTTCCCTAGGTCCTTGAGTGATATCCTTCATTCTCATAATAAAATACATGGATTGAATACAGTTGGTACTGAGCCAAAAACAGTGAACAGCCTTGTGATCAAAATTAATTGTGTAGGGGATTTCCCTGGTGGCGCGGTGGTTAAGAATCCGCCTGCCGATGCAGGGGACACGGATTCGAGCCCTGGTCTGGGAAGATCCCACATGCCGCGGAGCAACTAAGCCCGTGCGCCACAACTAGTAAGCCGGTGCTCCTAGAGCCCGTGCTCCGCAACAGAGAAGCCACCGCAATGAGAAGCCTGCGCACTGCAACGAAGAGTAGCCCCTGCTTGCCGCGACTAGAGAAAGCCCGCACGCAGCAACAAACACCCAACACAACCAAAAATAAATAAATAAATTTATTTTTTAAAAAAATTAATTGTGTAGTAATAGTGTATCTTGTCTGCCTGTACGTAGCACTTTTACTTTAATATTCATTACTTTGCTTTCCCTTCAATACCAGGCCCATCTAACCAAGACTTTCCAATTCCCCTCCCAGCACAGGTTCAACAGCTCTCGGCATCACCTGAGGATCTTGTTCAAATGCAGATTCTCATCTCACAGGCCTGGGAAGGGGACTGAGATTCTGTATTTCATAAGCTCTCAGGAGATGCTGAAGCTGCTAGTCAGTCCATGGGTCACATTGTAAGTAGCAAAACCCTAGACAACACCATCACCTTCCAGATGCAGCACATAGAACAAGGGAAGGAAGGTCCCAGACCTTATCAGTTTCTCACAAATTCCCTTCCCTTTCCAAGAGTCTGTCTTTTCAGCTTTATTTCCAGATGTTCCAGGTGGGGAGTAAAATGTCAAACGGAACTTCCCATTTAATGGAGAACCAGGACCTCCCTGGTGGCGCAGTGGTTAAGAATCTGCCTGCCAATGCAGGGGACACGAGTTCGAGCCCTGGCCCAGGAAGATCCCACATGCCACAGAGCAACTAAGCTCATGCACCACAACTACTAAAGCCTGCGCGCCTAGAGCCCGTGCTCCACAGCAAGAGAACGCACCGCAATGAGAAGCCCGTGCGCCGCGACAAAGAAGAGCCCCTGCTCTCTGCAACTAGAGAAAGCCCGCGCACAGCAATGAAGACCCGACACAGCCAAAAATAACTAAATTAATTAGTTATTTTTTAAAATGGAGAACCATTGCACCGGGCCTTAAGTAGTTAGTTATAATGACACAGAACTAATCTGCCTACTTTGCGTGATTTTACTGGCAACCCATCTGATGTCAGTTTCCCCACTGACGCTTCAAACTGACAGCTCTGTGGCCTATTATTCCGCAGGGTGTGGCCCTGCGTTGCTGGAACAAGAGCCCATGTAGCTAGAGGCTGCTGAGTCGCTGTAGGAATCCACAGGCAACTAGAAGAACCAGCAAGCCCTTACTGAACACCTACTGACCAACAGTAAGTTACATCCAAACAGACTTCACACATTAGTCATTCATTCAACAAACGCTGGTGAAGCACTAACTGTGCCAAACCTGTTCTAGGTTCCGTAGATTGAACCCAGAAATTTGTTCGCTACTGTAGCCTTAACATCCTTGGTAGACACTTTTTTTAATCAAATTGAATGAAATTTGATCACAACAAGCCTCTGCATTAGGCAGTTCAAATACTATCTCATCAGACCGCTTGCTACATCATCTTACATAGTTTTCAAGCTCCATAGGGTTAACATTATCTGTAGTTAGGAAATCACAGGGAATTCCCTGGTGGTCCAGTGGTTAGGACTCTGCGCTTCCACTGCAGGGGGCTCGAGTTCAGTCCCTGGTCAGGGAACTAAGATCACACACACACACACACACACACACACACACCCCCTGTCTTGGGGTGGTTAAGTAAACTTCTCCCAAGTAACACAGCTAATAAATACCAAAGAACAAACTCCCACCTGATTGCAAGATCCATGCTCTTAATCTCTAGTCTGAGCTCCCTCCTCACAGGAGAGAAGCAATTCCCTTCCCGCCCTCAAGAAGTTTACCACCTCATGAAAAGACAGTACAACCCACAGGGGGAGGCAGTTCAACAAACACACACAGAAAATGGTAAACGGTAAGCCAAAGTCAACACTTCCAACACGAAATGCTCTAGAACTCAGGGAACCCAATGCCCTTTTCAAAATACTTTTAACTTGGGAAAGTGTATCAAATCTTTCTTCCCATCCATATACTAAGCTCCCAGAGGTAGAGAGACCAGCCCAGTGATGCACCTACACTTAGTGCTGACTAAATATCTCCTGAATGCATCTGTTTCGATTACCTTTTTTATACCAAACTACCCAAAACGTAGTGGCTTAGAACAAACAACAACCATTTCATTATTTCGCAAGTGGTATCTGCTGGGACTGGGGCGTCCCAGACACTTTGGTACACTCACAAGCAAGAATGGTCCCAGCAAGAAGGGCTGAAACAGGCAAGGCTGATTAGAAATGCTTACAAAAGGTTAAGAAGTCAGGCGCTACATGTGAGGAGCACGGAGTCTTGGACGGGAAGCTCCTCCACCGACGTACAAGCTTCAGGGGGAGAGAACACTGTCTTGTTCCTCACTGACCCCCCCGAGGCTCACGCACTACAGGCCCCAGACAAACACGGAAGGCACCGCGACCCTCTGATGAGTCACCCAGCTTTGGCTTCTCCCTGGTGCAGACAACAAGAAGCACATTTCCATAAACGCGCTGAGATAAGCAGCAGCATAAATAATGCATGCAATTGGGTCTTGGGATGGATTTGCTACCCAATGGTGCCTGTCCAGAGGGTTTGGTGATGGCCAATAACTACAAGTAGTCATTTGGAGGTAAGTGGCTTGAGGTGTCCCAACATGGGGAAGCCAAGAAATAATAACAGACAGATATGGTCCCCCTGGAAGCTCAAATTAATTAGAAATTTAAAATATTTTTTAAACAGTATAGCTGATTGAAACAAGAGGACACATTCTTTTCTCCCATTTTCTCTGTAGGGAATGATGGCTTCCTTAAGGGTTTTTTGGAGATAGGGGTCAGATCCAAAGTGTGTCTCCAGGCCCCAAACAATGAATTCAAATCCTACTCCAGCTATAGTCTGGGGAGGAGGGGAAAGGAAGGAACCAGCAAGCACATTCCTAATACACCAACTTAACAACCTCCCATAATCTCTTCCAGCTGAGAGAGCACAGCTCCGCTGGGCCCTTCTATTCCCATCTGTAATTATTCAGGTGCGTTCGTTTCCATAGTACTCAATGTCTACCAAATCCGTGCTGTGGGAACCCTGGGAATAGGTTATTTGCAACAGAAGTTTTTGCCCCAGTCCAAAGGGCTCTTTTTCTGCTTTCTAAAAAATAAACAGGTACGGATCGCAATCCAGGACCCGCCACTCATGAGCTCGGTAACCTTGGGCAACTACTGAACATCTCTGAGCCTCAGTTTCCTCATCTATAATAAGGGAGCAATTATAACACCCACCTCATAAGCATGTTAGGTGGTTAAAAAAAAAAAAATGATATCATGTCTGTCAAGTGCTTCACCCAGGACATAGCACCCAATAAGCCCTCAATCATTGCCAGCTACTATTATAACTTGGCTTTTTATACTGCACCTAACCCTACATTAGCAGTGAGACACTCCATTCTTTTTAAGTCTCCTAATTCCATCCCATTCAAGTCTAACTGAATTTCAAATATACACCAAAAACTTAAAAAGAGTTACAGGCACAGCTGCCAAGTGGCAAGTAAAAAGCTGTAATTTTCCATCATTGGAATATATTTAGGGATAACTATAAATGAAAAACTAAGAAAAAGAAAAAAAAAATCCCCAACTTCAAGTCACCCTCCCAAGTCTGACGGTCTGAAAACCAAAAATGAAGTTAGACTTCCGCTAGCTTTGCTCCTTTCCACTCCCGTCTGTCAAGGCTGGGTGGAGAACTCCCACATTTCCTGTTCTGGGCCCGGGAGCTCTCTGGAGCTCTCTGCCAGGTAAAGCAGGAGACACTGCAGTTTGTGTTGACAGCTGGGACAGTCCGGGGGGAGAGGCTGGGAACTCAGGAAGCTTTCTACCATTCTTTCTGGGGTATTTTCCTATGATATCAGCACCCTGAACTGTGAGAGGGCCCCAGCCAGCCAGGGTAAAAGGTCCAATCACCAAATAACTAGCATGCCTGCCTCTTAAGCAACTCGTTTGGGGCCATCCACAGTATCAAATGACGTCATCTCCAGGACACACCTTGTTGGGTGGTTCAACTTCCAACTTCTCATACCTGAAAAGGAGCTAGGCTGCCGGCTCCTACTGTGCTTTGTGGAGGCAGAAATTTCATCGGGATGCAGATGGTTCTTTAGATTTTATCCTGCAGATAATGTTGCCTCCAGCCTTGACAGCCCCTAGAGAACAGTTTCTGCTCCAGGGAGTACTTAAAGACACGTATGAGTGCACACCTCGGCCTTGATGCACGTGGTCTGGCAACAGACTTCCTCACTTCCACTGACCAGCACGTGTGAAACTTTATACAAGATCCAAACCACGAAAACCTCCACCAAGTTGTCCACAGACCAAAGTTCAGACTTGCCAAGACCTATAAAACTAGAGCAATATCATACTAGCAAGAAAAGATTATCAGCCCTAAAGAACTCAACACCAATGACAAAGTTAAATATACTTATATGACATCTCATCTAGTATGTCCTACCTCATCACCTCACTCACTGTCAAAGTTATCTTGTTCAAGTATTTGCTATTGTGTTTACCATCTTTGCCCTCCACTCCTGCCCCACCATAGAAAACAAGAATAAAAGACCCCTGGGAGCAAGGCCTTTATCAATCTTGTTCACCACTGTAACTTTGACCTCACAAGGTATAGAGCAAATAGTAGCTGTGGGGGCTTTGATTATTTTCTGGCAAATACTCTCCCTCCTTCTCCTCTAACCAATGGGGGAGGAATATATTTCATTAACATGCTTTTGATATGTGCCTAAATGACAACGTCATGTCAGTTCCAAGACCAGACTTACTTGTCTACGCCATTACTGCTTGCCCCTCTGGGAGCCTGGGTTCTTGCCGTAAGGAGAACCTGCCCCAGATTACCAATACCCCCACCAGCCCCTCATTCCCCATCCAGAATGAGACACGTAGACCAGAGCTCCCTAGCCAACCTGCAGACCTGGGAGTGTGAGAATAAATACTTACTGCTGAATGCCATGGAGTTTGGGGTGATTTGTTACACACCATTTTTGCGCCAACAGATGACTAATACAGCAGGCTCTCAATATATTTTTTCATTTTTTTAAATACATATTTAATTAACTAATGAAAAAATTTCACTCTACTTAGTACTTCCAAAACTCCATTCACTGTGACAATTCTGCAACACATCAAGTTTTAAGCCTGGCTTTTGCTTTTGAACATACTTCTTTGTGTATTAAAGAATACATATTCAGAACCTGGGACCAAAGAGACCAAATCTGACTGATCTGTTTGGTCTTCCTTATTTAACCTGAGCCATAAGATAATGACTACTTCTTCCATCTATAGATTATACTCTGAAACCATTGGTAGGCTTTTTTTACCCCCTCCTTTCCTAAAATGCTGGTGAAAGCTTCAAGCTCATAAGATACCAATTTTTATGGGGTAGTATCCCTTTCATCTAGTGCAAAAAGCCTTCAAGCTCATAAAATTGAGGCTGTAAACTTTCAAGGCATCTAGCTTTGTAGGATTACTGTTGATGTATTTCCATTACTTGAAACATTTAATGGAAGTAGTTTTACAGTTCACTTACATACTGTATTTACAATTACTTCACTTCTTAGCAGAGAATAGAATCACATCTAAATGGGGATAAAACCACATTACATTCTCTAAGTACCTTTTCATTCTGACCCTTTAACACTCAAGGCAACGGCTATGAAGAAATCCCTTTTTAATAAAATTACAATTTCAGGCATGTGGAGGATAGACAGAAAGGGGAAAGGACCAATAAAATCTGAGACCAAAAAAAAAAAAAATCTGAGACCAATATGTCTCCCAGCTATGGTACTGATATGTTTAATTTGAATGTGCCAAGCATATGAAATACCAAAATTTCATATGTGCAGATGGTTATAATCTATCAATTCCTTCTCCCCTTCCAAGTGTGAAAAAATATGGGAGAAGCACCTAACAGAATACCCGGGCCCGATGGTGAATATATGGTGAAATATTCAGTGATTTTGATGACCTAAAATCCATATTACTTCAAAATGCTCTCTAGGACACCTTGGGAAGTCCATCATTTTCTCTATGTTGGAAACTCAAATCACTTCTTGAGACATGGTAGTAATGTTGGTTTATTCCCTTCTTTATTGCCAAGTTTTTAAGTTCCCTTTCAAGCCATGATAGGATATACCTGTGGTCCATAATCTTCTTGCCATCCAAAGCTAATTGCATCATGTTTTGCAAATACAGCCCGGTCATGAAAAGTCTGTGCTCCCTCGCTGCACTTATGAACTAATCAGTAACTTATCTGCTCCCAGGATAGCCAATGAAGCCAACAGAGTTGAGATAATTCCAACTAAAAGTAAAGAAACTTGACATTTTAGTTCACCTAGGTAACTGTATCTTTAGAAAACCTATTTTTGTCCACTAGGTTTTGTTCTCGTTTAATAATGAAAAAAAACTTGAGACTCCCTCCCCAAAGGTTTTTTAAGGACTCCAAAGAGACTCAGAAAACCAGGTTGAGAGCCCACGTGCAGTTTTCACCTTTAATTTCCCTTCTCTTTCTTCCTATCTCAATTAAATTTTCTTATTGAAAAAAACAGTAAGCTTAAAAAATAAACTTAATATGACTAAGGCAAAAATACTCCCTATGCACACACTCTGATGCTTTAACCCTGGTTATTTACCAAGAGTGACTAATGGTACATGATGGGTCTGTAGGGAATGAAAACGAAGACTACCGAAAGACACCAGGCAAGATGAAAAGTGTTCCAAACTGGGGTATTAAAAAAGGAAGCAGGTGGGCTGAGAACCTGGCTTAGCTCCCATGCCTCCCCTGGGGGCACTTAGTGCAGCACTTTGCACAAGGGGCTGGGCCGGCAGTGCGCACTTAATGAGTTTATTCCCTGTTGGTGACAGGGCAGTCCCCTGTATCATGGGCTCAATCTTCTCTATCAGGCTTTTCTGAAAGGGCAGCAATTATTTATGTTCTCAGTCCACCAACCTCAGTGACAATCCTGTCTAAAGCCTGTCTAAAGTGCTTCACACCCATGACCTTGTTTAATCACTCCGACATTCCAGGGAGCAAGAAGGAAATTCAGGCTCCAAGAGTTGCAGTCAGCACGCAGTAACATATTATGAAGATACCTCGTCCTGGTACTGGAAGTGGTGAAATGAAGAGGACGCAACTATATTTAAGGGGCCTGCTATCAAACGGAGGAGACAGAAAGGTTTTCAGACGGTCATTGAATGTAATAAGAACTAGAAGCAAGTACAAGGTATCCAAAAGAGGCCCCTGGGCTTCCCTGGTGGCGCAGTGGTTGAGAGTCCGCCTGCCGATGCAGGGGACGCGGGTTCATGCCCCGGTCCGGGAAGATCCCACACGCCGTGGACCGGCTGGGCCCGTGAGCCGTGGCCGCTGAGCCTGTGCGTCCGGAGCCTGTGCTCCGCAAGGGGAGAGGCCACAGCAGTGAGAGGCCTGCATACTGCAAAAAAACAAAACAAACAAAAAAAAACCAAGAGAGGCCCCTAAGCTGTTATTTGGGGTAGAGGCTCCCAAGGCCCTGGTCTTCGAGCTCGGTCTTGAAGGACAATGAAGGGTTGGTTTGACGGGGATGGAGTGGGGAGACAAGGGAGTGAAGACCTTCCAGGATGAAAGAAATCACCTCCATGGGGCTTTCAAAAAGAAAATCTTGAAATAAACGTTGAGTATTCAAAAAAAAGATGTATAACATCTAAAACTCAGTGTGATTATTATGCGTCAGGCATTGTCATAAACACCTGACTGGCAAGATCTCTCCCAATCCTCACAGCCACTAAAGGAGGTAGGTCCTATAACTAGCCCCATTTTACAGTGGGGAAGACTGAGGCTCAAGGGGGCGTGGTTAAGTAACATGGCAAATAAGTGATTAGACTCCATTCCTATATAATGCAGAAATGTACATGATTTCTGCCTTAAAGACTATTCCTACCTGCTCTTCAGATTTTGCTTCCTGTCCAGTTCATAACAGTGTGTCTGCCTAATGAAAAACAAGGAGTCTGAAGAACAATGGAAAATTCTGGACATCTGTGCCAATTTCAATGAAACAATTGCTTGCCCACAGGCCAAGCCGTAAAGTCCTCAGAAAAAGATGGACGTTCAAAGCTCTCATGTATATAAAACAAAAGCTACCCTCTACGATGACTGTCAGGGTCCAAATCTTCCCCCAGCTTCTGCACTTGTTCATGACAGAAAGCTCAGGCTTAACAAACCACTTTCTGCCTCAAGCCTTCACACCCTCTGAAGCCAGCTGACATGCTTGCTGCCTCAATTTCATGGAGTGAGTCTCATAAACAAAAACAAATGGTCAGCACGGAAATCTCTTGCCAATAAAGGCACTCGCATCTGTTGTCCTCAGACAAATCATTAACTCCCATCATCATGCCTCGAACCATGCTTACAATCAACTTCTGATCAATGCTTAGAAATCAAGCATTTTTAATTAGCTTTTTAGAAACAAAGGGCAAATTTGCAGAAAAGAAAACAATATGTTTGCACAGGGAGTGAGATCTCACTATTTTAAATGTCTCTATAATAAAGAATTCCCTACGTACCCACTTTAATCACTTGATATTTTGTTTCCCTTTGATGCAAATACACAGCAGACAACACTACAGCCCCAATTTCATTTGTAAGGATATAGGTCTTAGGCAAGAATTAGAGCCTATTTTTAATACATTTTGGAGGGTGCAAGATGATATGTGTCTTCACCAAAACGAGTGGGTACTTCTTAAGACTTGCCTGTCCCAACACAGACTAAAAATAATAAATAAATCAAAAGCAGTGCTTCTGATTCACTACATTTCAGAGCTGGCCTTTAATATTTTCAGGTACAACTGGCATGAGAAGGACCATTTGCTCAGGCAGGTAAATTAATGATTGACCCAAAAGGAGAATCAGTGCAGGGGTGGAGTTAACAATACACATACAAACACACATCATCCAAGCAGTATTAGATCTATATTCAAACGTTAGGCAAAACTTCCCCTTGAACTACTCAGACCTGTTTGCCGTGAACATATGAAAGAAGAAGAAATGGTAACTTTGATACCTAATAAAACAGTGACGAAGAACAGGACAGGTGGCACAAAACCATAAAGCCCTTTTCCCTTGAACAGCAGCATCATGGGAGGGCCATAAACTCTCATCCAAATTATCCCTTCCCTCCCTCCCTCCCATCCGCTCCCCCTTCTCACTGGCATCCGCACTGTGCACTGGCAATCTGGCCACAGTATAATGGAAAGTAAATTGGCTTGTTGACTCCTAAGGTTAAAAGGGGGTAGGCATGAGAGAAAACTACTACACTACAGAAAAAGGGAAAATCTACTGTCATATTGTTTGTTTCTATCACTCATGGGCAGATACAATTTTTTTAATGTATTTACCTATTTTTGGACCAGGAAAGAAAGGAATGTAGAAGTCCCCAGGGCATCTCTTGTAAATGCAAAGAGCTTTTATGGACACTAAACCGAGCTTTAGGCAACTTCGGCCTGAAAACAGTGTGTGGTGTCCCAGGAAAAGTGCTGGCCTGAGAGCCAGGAGGCCAGAATCCCAGTCTAAGCTCTCCCACATCCTGGCTGTATGACCCCAGACAAGTCGTCTCTCTCTGGGCATGGGCTTCTGTAAGATAAAGATAACAGATGAGGTGACTTCCAAGGTCCCTTCTAGCCCCGAGACTCTTTACCAGAAAGTGCCTTCTACCAAATATGTATCAAATCTGGTTTAGAAAAATCATCACGGGTAGGGAGCTATGAAGGAAGATATTAACTCAAAACCAAGAACACAGCAGGTCCTATGGAATGTCAGGAAACCGAAAGCTTCCAAATGTTCCAAGTTAAGGAGAAGCTTCAACTGCTTTTAAGGCTAACCTGGTAATTTAAGGCTAACTTGGTAACAAGTGTCTGGAGCAAATTCTCACCTTCTTGCTTATTTGTTTTGATAATAGAACAGTACCAAGAAAAAGGTGTAGTATATCACAATCATCTACCTGTACCTTTTTTTTCTTTTTTTTTTTTTTGCGGTCTGCAGGCCTCTCATTGTTGTGGCCTCTCCTGTTGCGGAGCACAGGCTCCGGACGTGCAGGCTCAGCGGCCATGGCTCACGGGCCCAGCCGCTCCGCTGCATGTGGGATCTTCCCGGAGCGGGGCACGAACCCGTGTCCCCTGCATCGGCAGGCGGGCTCTCAACCACCGTGCCACCAGGGAAGCCCCGACCTGTACCCTTTTTTTAAGCTGACAGTGCTACTTCCTTTATACTTGGGAAGCAAGCTAAACAATTCATAAAGGTGATGCTTTATGCAACAAAAAATATATATATGGTGGGTGGGGGGGACAACTCAGAATTCACTTGAATGGAATGCCTTTTTCCAGTCTCTCTCTCTCTGGTTACTAATGCTCTGAAACAAATCACCCCAAAACTTAGTGGTATGAAACAACCATTTTATTATGCTCAGTGGTTCTTAGAGTTCAGGAATTCAGATGGAGCAAAATGGAGACAACTGGACTCCACAGTGTCTGGGTCTTTGGCTGATGGGTGACTTGACTTCTGGGGGCTGGAATATCTGGAGGCATCTTCACTCACATGTCTGGAGGCTGACAGTGGCCGTCAGCTGGAACACCTACACATGGCCTCTCCATGTGATCTCTCTACAAGGGCTAGTTTGGGCTTCCTCACAGCACGGTGCCTTCCAAGAGTAAGGCAGAAACACATGGCATTTTTATGGTCTTGCCTAAAACGTCACAGTACGACTGCTATCGTATTCTGTTGGTCGAGACAGTCACAAAGGTCTGAGAGCAGAGGATATAAACAACCCCTCCCTACTCTATGGAAGAAGAGTCACAGTCGTGTTATAAGATGAGCATATGGAATGTGACTTAATTTTGCCTCTATCTTTGGAAAATGCAGTCTACCATGCCGACAGACCCCTGACAGAAGAATCCCAGGAACAAGATAAGTACAAAAGTCTGGGTCTCAGGCATCCTTGAATATTATAGATTTAAAGGCAACACTTTGATAGGCAAAAGATCACAGCCAAGAGCTGGAGGAATGGCATTTTAGCCACAGAAGCCCATCAAGTTGCCTTTGAAGCCACGATTACAAACACTGGTTCTGGTGACAATTAGATGGGTCCTCGACAGACGATATATACCTTTGCTGTTTTATTACAGCTTGGTTCCTCCTGTATCCCACTGACACACGATTTAAATGTACAAGAGTAATAAAGCATCTGCTGAATTACAATTCCAAAGTTCAGATGACACTGAGACGAAATCTATGAAACTATGAATTGACCATGTTAAACAGATTTTTTTTTTTTAATTGAATACAGAGAGCAGCTGTTTGTAAAGCAGCCCCATATGCAAAGATGTGGGTTTGGTTTAATTGGGAACTGATGTGACCTACAGGTCTTTGGATGGATTGCAGGGGAGACCTCAGTGTTCAATAATGCAGCACCTCATAGGAGTCCTGCTCTCCAGGACGGCAGGGGAGGAGAGGCGGAGCAGATGATCGACATTGAGCATCCCATGATTTTCAGCACTTTCTCCCCTTCTTAAACCTAAAATCCCTACTCCGGCCTCTTCTTCTGTCTTATAATGTAACAGACCCATCTTTCAGGTTCTTAATGCCAGCTCTAACCAGGGCCACCATCACTATCAGATATTAAGCTAAGATCCTTATTTGGCAACGGTCCCACCCCACGTGTTCAACCATCAATATTCACTGCCTCTTTGCCTCCCCTCACCTGCCAATAGAATCTTTGGCATTTGCCACTTAGTACTAACCCCCTTCCTAAAACTCCTTGTGTTTTACTCGACATATTGGGGCAATCAGTGTGTGTGGGTGGAAGAGGGGAAAGTAAAGGGAGATAAGAAAATAGCAGCTGAAGGATAAAGAAAAAGAGAAGGTGGAAGAGACCAAGGGGAAGGGCAACAGGATGTCTTAGTAGAGAATAAGGAACATACAATGGGGAGACAGTCAAGGCATCTACCAGGTACCAAGAATGGGACCAAAAACAAATTGTCAGAGAAGGAAAGTGTTGCCTGAGTTCTTCTAAATGTTCTTCAAGAGACGTAAGATGGGAATCACTTCTACTGTTGGCCCTTGGTCCCTCTTTGTTTGAATGATGAGACACTGCTCCAAGTGTCGGCCACTTAGGATCTCTAGACTTCCTTGGGGTCCACATAGCTGATAAAAATGAGGCTTAGAGGGCTTCCCTGGTGGCGCAGTGGTTGAGAGTCCGCCTGCCAATGCAGGGAACACGGGTTCGTGCCCCGGTCCGGGAAGATCCCACATGCCACGGAGCAGCTGGGCCCGTGAGCCATGGCCGCTGAGCCTGCGCATCCGGAGCCTGTGCTCCACAACGGGAGGGGCCACAACAGTGAGTTGCCCGCGTAACGCCAAAAAAAAAAAAAAAAAAAAAAAAATGAGGCTTAGAGGGAATTCCCTGCAGGTCCAGTGGTTAGGGCTCAGCACGGCCACTGCAGGGAGCCTGGGTTCGAACCCTGGTCGGGGAACTAAGATCCTGCAAGCTGTGCAGGGCAGCCAAAAACAAAAAAAATAAGAAGGAGGCTTACAGGCTTATAAAGGTCAGTAACTGGAAAAGTGACAACTCAGTTCTGCCTGTCACTGAAGTGATTTACCACCGCCTCACACTATGAGGCAAATAGAAATCCATACAAATACATTTAGCCCTTATCATCAACTGCTCCTGAGAATGAGCTATTCACCAGGTCAGGACCAGCAACCGGGAAAGGAGGCATCTGTGTTGTTATTATGCAAATAACATCAGCAAAGGAGAATTAACTCATGAGAGGCTGAAAAATTACTGCCGGTGGTGGATGCGAAATAAAAGGAATTCCCACCTTCTAAGAGAGAAAACGGCCAAGGATTTTATGTGGAGTTTTAAAGTCTTAGGAACTTCTCATAATGTCAGGCAAGTAATTTTTACTTGCAGCACAAATATACACACACACATATGTATATGGGAGTTTATATATAGCTACATTTAAGTATATCTTTGGGTGTATGTGTGTGTGTGTGTGTGTGTGCCTAAGTCAAGCTAAAATGATTTATTTTCAGCAAATGCCAAACCCTAAGCAAATGCCAAATAAAGCTTTTTTACTGACTTCATGGTAACCATCCTACGGTACCAGGACTTAAGGAAGATTCTAATGATGTCACATATCATACTGTTTAAAGTATAATGTCATACAGACATAAAAACATCTGAACACACAGACACATAAATATTTACAGAGAATGGGATTATAAATTTTTAAATTTTGTTTTGGTTTGTTTTTAGCGCAGCAGTTTTCTCTTTAAAAAAGCATAAACTTCCTATAAACTGGATTGAGTTCCACAAAGGGCACGTGCAGAGGCCGGATCCCAGAGTCAGGTGAGAGAGTGAGTCCCTGGTCCCTTCTTGGTAAACATTTATCAGTTCTATCTTATTATCCCATCTAAGCCCCAGGTCACAGTGGCATTACCATCTTCCCAATGAGTCACTGCCTCTTTTCCCATCTTATTAATTAACCGGCAAGAATCAAGTTGCAAACAAGAGGATAAGGGCAACAAGCAGCAGAAAAGCTGGGCCATACACTCAAAACCTAATGGATGCCTGAGACACCAGGAGTTGCCTCCAAGCCTTCTGACACGGCAAGTCAGCAACGCAGTCCAACCCCAACGGGGAGGAGGAGAGAGGACAAAGAAACTCAGCTGCACAAACGTACAGGGATAAGAACAACGGTGCAAGGCCAAGGAGAAATCCCTTAAATGCATCCCAAGCGGCTGTAGTCGGTAAGACCTGCTGTTGCCAAGTTGTTTAGGAGGAAACGTTTCAGCACCATTCATCACGGGTGTTGGGACATGGTGTGGATGAGCCTGACACAAAAGAGAAAATATACTGCAGATAAGAAGGAAACCAGAGAACAACTAAATGTGACAGGCCACAGCACAGAGGTAACCATGTCAGTGTATTCGCTATACTTTCCTCAGGAGCAGAAGAGAATGAAAGGTACAGAATGGGGGTGGGGGGTACGCACACCAGCCACACGTGTTCTCTGGATCCTACCTGGCTGCACAGACTCTTACTATCCCAAGTGTGGCCCCAGGACCAGCATCAGCATCACGTGGCAGCTTGTTAGAGCTGCCCGACCTGGGCCTACTGAGTCAGAATCTACATCCCCAGGAGATTCACATCCACGTTCAAGCTGTGTGTGGATTTACCCTCCTGGGCCCTACAGCATTTGGTGAATCCAGAAGGTTCCATTTTCTCCTCCTCTCTTCCTTCAGCTAGTCTCCAAAAAGTGAGCACCCACAGCATGCAGGCACCATCCCTGGCAGGGACTGTGGGTACAGCAGTGATATAAAACACAGAACATTACTGGCCCTCATGCAGCGTAGAGTTGAGCACAGGGGGCGGGGGGGGGGGGGACAGACACGACGCATACAACCACAAATACACATAAAAGTACAACAAAAAAGTGTGATGAGTGCTGTCAAAGGGAAACGTGTGGTCTTATGAGAGTATAAAAACAAGGAGATCAGATCCTGTCAGGAATGGCTCCCTAGAGAAACTGATGACACAACTGAGATCTGCAGGGGGACTAGACATGAACTAGGTAAGGAGGGGAGGGAACAGCATTCAGGTAGAGAGGAAAGGCATATGCAAAGGACCTGTGGCCTGAAGGAACACCACACATTAAAGGAACTATAGGGGAACAGCATGTGCAAAATGAGACCGGTGAGAGAGGCGGGGGCCAGACCATGCAGCCTCCTGTAGATCCATGAAGGATTTGATCCTAAAAACACAGCGAAGCCCCTGACAGGTTTTAAGCAGGTTACCCAAGGTGAGAAGAAAAGAGAGTAAAGAGAAATGGACAGATCCCAGAGACTTGACTCTAGCAGCAAGACTGAGACCCCAGACAACCCTGTTTGTACAACTTACCTTCCCTCCTTTCGATCCTGGGCTATATCCTGCCTGCCACCAATCCCACAAGACAAAGTGAGCCCCTTTTGTACTGAAGAGTAGGCAAGAAGCACCCCAATGCTACAGCAAGAGAAACATACATTTAGGCTAGTGAATAAGCCTAAATGTCTTCCTGGAATGTTGGAGGGATGTTGAGTAGTACTTAAGATTCTTAGAAACACGGAATATCTGAATTCAGACCTGGTTCTACCACTGACTACCTGGACATCACTGAGCCTCCATTTACTCAAAGGGCATAATAATCTCTCCATCACAAGGGTCTGACTGGTTTGAACAAGGCAGACAGAGTACAGAGTCTACAGGCCCTGAGCAAGGCACTTAGCACACAGTAGGTGTTCAACGGAAGATGTATTATCTTTACACATCACTGTGGTTCTCAGCCAGCCTCCAGGGACACATTATTAACTCTTGAAGCTACAAGTTTCCTTGTTAAAAGATAATAATCATTAGCATGGAGCAAATGCTTAGACACAATGCTAAGCCCTCACCTCACGTTTATTATCTCATTAAGTCACCACAATAGCTCTACAAAGTGGATGCTGCTATTAGCCCTACTGTACAACAAAGCACAAAGAGGACAAGCAGCTTGCTCACGCACCAGTGTGAGGCCAGGCTCTAAGCAGGCTCATGGCTCCTCAGGGCTCCCAGTGGGCACACCCCAGGTGGTAAGGTAGGCAATTCCCACAAAGGGCTCTCCCACTCACCCCTGAGCTCCTTGAAGCACGGCACTCTCAATCAGCATGAAACTCACCGGTGCCCAACAAGGCCTGGTGTGCCCAAATGCTCACTGAATGAAAGCTGGGATGAAGGAAGCTGCCCCTAAAAGAATCTGACCCTGTGAGTCAGGTGAAGAGGAAGAAAGGCTGAAGACAAGGGTACATCCTAGGAGCACCTCACTATACCTTTCTTGCTCGACTGGTCTGCAGTGTCCTTAGCAGGCCAGAGACCCAAAAATCCCTGAGGACTGAGTTTCGGTAAGATGTAACTTTCTCTTTGGAATTTCCTGTTTGGGGCATTTAGAGGAATTGCTTCATCTCTGTTTTCTTTCAACCGTGAACTGAACTACCTTTATTTTCCAATTTTTTGCACACCATGGCCACCACCAGCTTGGTATTCACGAAACACCTTTGCCCTCAGGATTTCCAGGCAGTGATAAAAGCATACAGAAAATGTTTTATAGCCGGTCCTGTTCTAGTGATGTCGGGGAATGTGCAGAATGCCATCCAGCTGTAAGCAAAGGACCAGGACTTGAGAACTTTCTCAGAGGAAGTCAAGTGTTCCCTGTGGGATTTTAATGGTAAGGGGCCTGGTGAGTCAAGTGCTTCCCCAGGGAACTGGAAGGACACCAATTTGTTCAAAGTCACCCTGGCTGAGGAACATAATAGAGGGCTAGAGTTCAGACTTTTTTTCAGACTGATGATTCATTTAGGACAAATGATGTTACCTTTCCTTTCACCCCCTGTGACAAAAGGTATGTTGGAGAAAGCCAATTCAGCAAACTTCAAGGATGTCCCCACACTGCAGCAGATGTAAAGCCACATGGACAACGAAAGGGGCTGCCCCGGGTATTCTTTTCCGTGGCAACTAACATTGCAAGCAGTAAAAGTACAGGTCTGGGGACTAGTCAAACGTGAATTCAAATCCAGACACATCTACTTTCCAGACGTGTGTTCTTGGTCAAGTTACTCAAGAAAGTGGCACTTAGGGCTTCCCTGGTGGCGCAGTGGTTGAGAGTCCGCCTGCCGATGCAGGGGACATGGGTTCATGCCCCGGTCCGGGAGGATCCCACATGCCGCGGAGCGGCTGGGCCTGTGAGCCATGGCCGCTGAGCCTGCGCGTCCGGAGCCTGTGCTCCGCAACCGGAGAGGCCACAACACTGAGAGGCCCTCGTACCGCAAAAACAAAAACAAACAAACAAACAAAAAAAAGAGTGACCAGGACTGACACTATTTACAGTCAGCTAACCTGAAACAGTCAACTTTAAAGTGCATACAGGAGCTTCCCTGGTGGCGCAGTGGTTAAGAATCCACCTTCCAACGCAGGGGACACGGGTTCAAGCCCTGGTCCGGGAAGATCCCACATGCCATGGAGCAACTAAGCCCGTGCGCCACAACTACTGAGCCTGCGCTCTAGAGCCCATGAGCCACAACTACGGAGCCTGCGCGCCTAGAGCCCGTGCTCCGCAACAAGAGAAGCCCCGCACCGCAACGAAGAGTAGCCCCCCTACTCACCGCAACTAGAGAAAGCCCGCGCGCAGCAACAAAGACCCAACTCAGCCAAAAATTAATTAATTATTTTTAAAAATGCATACAGGCTTTAATCTGTTAAACACCTAAACAAAACTTTTCTTGGACAAGTAATCCAGTAATATCTTAAACTTACTTTGTAGCAGAGGACAGAGAAAAGAAATTATACCCTGATCCACTAAATTTGAATAATACAAATGATACTTTATCTAGCAAACATTCATTCCCAGTTTTTCTTAGGCACAGAAATATGACAGAATAGAGAGGATGGGAGGGAGGTGCAAGAGAGAGGAGATATGGGGATATATGTATATGTATAACTGATTCACTTTGTTATACAGCAGAAACTAACACACCATTGTAACGCAATTAAACTCCAATAAAGATGTTGAAAAATAAAATGAATAAAAATTCCTGGTTAAGTATTAAAAAAAAAGAAATATGAAAAGAGATGCATTAAAAGTTCCCTGTCACCAGACTTGCCTTGAAACACAAAGCAAAGATCTTAAGGCTCAGAAATAACCAACTAATTACAAAAAGCAGAGGTGGAAATGGATGAGAGAGAAAAGCAGATGGCGAGACTTTGTTAACTCACTTACAGGGAATTTTCCAGGAACGAACCATTAACTGGCTGAGCAGTAGACTTGTACAGCCTTTAAGGAGAAAATGTATGGCATAAAAGCCAAATATCACTAAATAATTTCACCAAAGCCTCTTGCTATAACTCTGAATGGAGGCCTATGGAATTCGTAACATGAGCCTTCATGGTTAGAGCACACACATCCCTGATAGACCAGAGGATGAGTGAGATTAATCAGCTAAGAAATGTCTTCTTAGTTCAATATTTTCAACCTTTGCAACGTTCTGACCAGAGCCAAGGTTAACTAATATGATTTTCAACTGCTTTTTCCTAGTTCCCAGGTAATAAAAACGGCATGCAAAGTAAATTAGACCTGGAAGAATACACAGACAGCCAAGTGGAAGAGTCTCTACCTTTGCTTGCCTGTTCTTAACTCTTGACTTGTCTGGATTCTATGATGGTCTTCGATTTTGCTGTCGTGTAGCCATTCTCAGCCAGGGACTATTCTGCACAGCCCATGCCTCACCTGGGGACTAATTTTAGCAGCGTCTAAAGACATTTTTTGGTTATTAAAACTAGTGGGTGAGTGGGTTTACTGGCATCTAACGAGTAGAAGCCAAGGATGCAAGGATGTAGCTAAACATCTTACAACACTCACCGCGGCCCCCAACCTAAAGAATCATCTAGCACAAAATGTCAATAGTGCTGAGGTGGAGAAATCCTAGTGGAGTGGATCAAAGGAGTATGAATGGAATCCCCAGTACCTGGGGCAGGAACTTAGCTTTTCCGAGCCTCGGTTTCCAATGGCATGAAAAGGGCCTAAAAATACTCTTGAAGAGTTCTGGTAAAGAACACGTGAGATGGCAGATGACAAAGGACCTAGCACAGTGCACGGCACATCAAAGGTGCCCATGATGTCTGGGCAATCTGAATCACTGCTATTTTTTAACTGCAGCTACTTCCCACCCATCCCCATTTCCTCTAGGATTTTACTGGGAAGCAAAGGAAAGAGGAACCCAGCCAACTCTGAAGCCCACTCTAGGTCAAAAGTTTGCATTTAGCTCATTTAATAATCCTGAATCCTATTGTGTCTAAATTTACGTTTGAGGAACCCAGGGGTGGGGAAGGCCACAAGTTTTACATTTTTTTTAAAGGTGTGTTGTTTTTCCAAAGGAGAATTTCAATTCACTGGCTTAGGAGCCAAATGAAAGAAGGAAATGCAAAAATCCCCACTAGGTCAATGAAGAAGCATATGGGTGCGAATGCTAATAAGTACTTTTCTCAGACAAAGGAATGTCTTCAATGAGTTGACTGAAGACTTCTTTAAGCAGAACAAAGTAGATGCTCAGATATCAGACAAAAACAAAAAAGGTAACTTCTCCCTAAGTGACGACCACCCATGGTGGCTCAGCAGAGAACCACTGCATAATGTATTAGGGGCATAATCCTCAATACCTTATAAAAATAATACTTGCCTGCTGTAAACTATACCAAGTCACGTGCGTGACAGCCAGTTTCCCATTCCTCTTGCCCCAGTTCTAATCCTCAGAGGAAGGGAGGGTAACCCTATAATTCATCATCCCAACCAGGCCACTGAAGACCAAAAGGGGGCACAATGAATAATTACACTAGGATGACAGGTGTAGACCAGATATTTCTCCAGCAAACCGGAACAGGTGGCCACCCTACTCAGAGGTAGCCGTGGCTAATAGTTCCCCGTCGTCTACATTTTTAAGGCACACACAAACACACCCATGAGGTCAACTGTGAACGAGCTACACCAATGGGATGAGCCTATAGATGCTCCTCTGCTTCCCGCTCTTTTAATTTAATATATCATGATGTGTCTACATGTCAGCACACAGAGATCCACCTCATTTTTTTAGTTAACTGCAGAATACGCTACTGTAGGGAGGTGCCATAACTTTTCAATCACCTATAACACATATAAGTCAACTTCAAATCTTTGCCATTACGAGCAAGGCTACAGGGAACATAATCCTAAACACAACTCTTAAGGGCTTGCGTATTTCCACAGAATAGGCTTCTAGCAGTGGAAATGCTAAATCAAATGTTACCATTTTTGAAGGGTTCTTCCAAAATGCTCTCCAGAAAGGCTTTGTCAGGTCACATCAAGACCAGCAGTTACTCAACAGTTTTGAATTTCTGCCAAGCTGATAAACGAAGCATGCTATGTAGTGCTAATGTTCATAGCAGCACTATATACAATTGCCAAGGTATGGAAGCAACCTAGGTGTCCATCAACAGACAAATGGATAAAGAAGATGGGGTATACAGTATATACACAAAGGAATATTACTCAGTCATAAAAAAGGATGCAATTTTGCCATTTGCAACAACACAGATGGACCTGGAGGGTACTATGCTTAGCGAAATAAGTCAGACAGAGAAAGACAAGTACTGTACGATATCACTTAAATGTGGAATATAAAAAAAGAAAACAAACTAGTGAATAAAACAAAAAAGAAGCAGACTCACAGAGAGAACAAACTAGTGGTTACCAGTGGGGAGAGGGAAGCGGGGGAGGGACAATATAGGGGTAAGGGGAATAAAAAGGGTTATTATGGGATTATATGAAATCATGTGTGTGAAACTCTTGAAAACTGTAAAGCACTATGGAATTTAAATAATCTTTTATTCAATTTTTTTAAAGTAAATGTACACAAATTAGAAAGAAAAAAAAAAGATAAGCAGGTAAAGTGGACTTTTGTGTAGGGGTCGGAGATCACGCTCCAAAAGACTTGACCAAATGATCTAAGATAAGATGTCAAAGACATTTCTATCCTCATACCCTGATAAACTGTGCCAACTTTGAAAAAAAAAAAAAAAAAAGATGTCATCTCATTCCATGATTTCCTTATGTGGTCCCTCAACTCCAGACAGTCTGGGCCGTGGGTGTACATGGAATTTTCCACCTCTAGGCCTTTGCTCTGCTGTTCCGTCCACTTAGAATAACGTTCCACCCATCTCTATAAATATCCTACCAACAACAAACGTAACCTCCTCCATAAGGCCTGTCCTGAGCCTGACTGACTACAAACTGTCTTCACATCATCTTTTCCTCCTGGGAAAGCCCACAGCACTGCTAATTCCCCCCACTGCACCCCTTCCTCATAACCTGAATCAGCGTCCACAGTCACCCCTAAATCATGCAGATTCAGAGACAAGTGGCTACGGGCACACACAGGCACAAAGACCTGCCCAGTCCCAATTTCCAGGCCTCAGTTTCTGCATCTGTAAAATGGGGATTATATATAGTACCTGCCCTAAGGCTTATTTTGAAAATTATATGAGCAAATGTATAGAAAATATTTAACATATAAGATGAGATAAAGAAATGTTAACAATTTATTACCATTTAATAGTGGAATTGATCCCTTGATGGCATGTTTCATTCACTTGTGAGTCCTTTGGAATCTCGCACATTCATTTGCTTGTAGAAATCCTACAATATATGCGTCTGTTGAATGAAGACTTTAATCCTGTTGCTCAGTGGATCATATAATAATAATGATAAAGGCATCTCACGTGAATTGAGCACTTACTACGTACAAGGCACTCTGATGAATATTTCTCATCCACTATTGTATTTTAATCCTCACAAACAATACTATGAAGTAGGTGTTTTACCGATAAGAAAACTGAGACTTGAAGAGGTTATAAATCTTACCCAGTGCCACAGGTGGATGGGGATTCAGACCCACAATTACCTGACTCCAGAGTCTATACCTAACACATTCTTGAGTCTGTGTCCCTACACTGCACCCCACACTGCAGCCAAAATCACATTAGAGAGTGAATTCAACAGAGTCCCAAGACCTCCTCGTCCTACTCACACATGAATTCTTTCCTAGAATATAAAATAAATACCTTCATATGCGTAGGGCCTGGATTTTCAGAGGGGAGAAAACCTGCTTCTTAGTGCAATCACCGCTCAAGTGTCCCTGTCCTTGACTCACCCACCCCTCACCAGCTCTCCCCACCAACGAAACCAAATATTTACTTTAAAAATAAAAGGAGCCCACAGCAGGGACAGATGAAACAGTGCTATGGAGGGAGAATGCCAGGGCTCTGAGGCCAGGCTCGGCCAAGGCTCCTTGCAGTGCTGCAGGTCCTGAAGCTGCTCCCACACTGCAGCCTGCAGGCCCAAGGCAGATTCATACAGCTCTGCCTCAGCCTGCGGCCCCAACACAGAAAGCTGGACTGGGCATTGCAGCAGTTTGGGGAACAAGTCCAAAGTGAGCCTTGCACCAGCACCATATCAGCAACTTCTAGTCCTGTGGGGGACGACTGCACAGCCCAAGCCATTGCTGGTACTTAAGGTACACAGACACCACGTCCTTGTGACAGATGCTCGGCCTTGGTAGACACGCAAGTAATAACTTCGTTGAATTCCAGAAATTTGTCTTGACCTCTACAAATATGGCACAGTACCCTTTCTACAGACGAAGAAACTGAGGCACTGGCATTATAAAGTATCCCTACTTATCACTTGAAAGTAGGAACAAAATGGAAGAGTTGGGAAGTACAATGTTTTCCCTTCAACAGTCATGCTGATCTGTTACGTCATTTGCAGGGCTTGTCCAAACTGCCCCTGTCATATATCGATGGTCTTTCTGATTCGGAAAAATGGAAGACATAACGTACATGTACTAATTGATAAATGGTGATTGCTGTGATAAGTCAAAATCAGCTCAGGATATGGCATCAAAGACCTGGATGGGTGGAACTATATTCATTATCCTGTGATAAACCATGATGGAAAAGGATATGAGTAAGAATGTATATATATTGGGTTGGCCAAAAAGTTCATTCGGGTTTACGGTAGCGTACCAAAACCCGAACGAACTTTTTGGCCAAGCCAGTATGTATAACTGAGTCACTCTGCTGTACAGCAGTAATTAATACAACACTGTAAATCAACTACACTTCAGTTAAAAAAAAACCTGGATGGGCTCTGCTGACCCTAGAGAGGTCCATTTCCTCATCAATAAGTGAAGATGCCATCAACCACCTCCCAATGCTCAGAAGGGCATCCATCATTCCAGGACCTGAGAACCTACTTTGTATCCCAGCACTCTGCCATTAACAGCAGTGGCAGAGAATACTTTAACTTCTGTGAGCCTCAATTTCTTCTTCTGTAAAATGGGAATGACTATAGTACCTACACTCCATGGAGTTGTTTGAGGAGAAAATGAAATAATATAGAGCACTGACAGCAAGCATAGCACACAGTCAAGGCTCTAACTAGCACTTTTTATTTTTTTGGCCGCATCGGGTCTTAGTTGCAGCACGCCGGATCTTCCGTTGTGACGCGGGCTCTTCGTTGCGGTGCGCAGGCTTCTCTCTAGTTGTGGCGCGTGTGCTCAAGAGCATGCGGGCTCAGTAATTGCAGTGCGCGGGCTCAGTAGTTGTGGCGTGCAGGCTCTCGAGTGCATGGGCTCTGTAGTTGCGGCAGGTGGGCTCTGTAGTTGTGGTGTGCTGGCTTTGTTGCCCCGCGGCATGTGGGATCTTAGTTCCCCGACCAGGGATCAAACCCACGTCCCCTGCAACTGAACCACCAGGGAGGTCCCTAACTAGTACTTTTAATAAGGATTAAATGAGAGAACAGTATACAAAATTTTTAATAAGCAATAAATGTCTAGCGGTTCCCTTGTGATCCCATTCACAGCTGGAACAATCAATTGCAAGAAAAACTCAACAAACCAGGAAACTTTCCTAGTATCAAGTTTACTGGAAAACACCTATCTTTATATCAATCATTCTGGAATTCTAAAGACTCAGGAGTCATTTAATGGCTCTGTAATCATTTGTAGCTTCCCACAGAGTGGTGACTAAATTCAGACTTCAAGAGAGAGATCTAAGAAAAATAACATAAAGACATAAAGCTAGTATACTTAGAATGTGTCTCTATCTAATCTGCTCCACATAATTTGGTCCAACAAATTCAGCTCCATAAAATCTAAGAGGAGGTGTTAGTGCCAGGAAAGAAGATTAAAAACCCAGTGTTAAAAGAAGTGTTTTGAGTCAATTATGCAGTAAATTCAGCACCTCCACAAACCTAAAATCAAAAGCGATCAGATTCAAAAGAGGGAAACTGACAAATATAATAATAACTATCATTCATTCAGTGTTGCCTTTGCTCTCTGTTCCATGCTGAGAGATTCCCTGCAACGTTTCCTTTAATCCTTGCAGCAACCATACGAGGTGTGTGTTCCTACTATCACTACGTCACAGAAGTAAAATCATGCACACAAGGTCCCATAGCAAGTGAGTAGTGGGACTGGATGTGAACCCAGACATCTGAAATGCAAAGCCTGTATCACTACTGAGCATATGGTCTCTAACCCAAAGAGGTGAAATGTTGGCCAAGTCAAAGCTGATAGTGGGATTGAAGCCTCCAAGACCAGGTGACCAGGGGCAGCATTAAATTTTAAAAAAAGCAAAATCAAAACAACGAAGAAAAAACCTGGTGACCAATACCCATACGCTTCGCAAACGGCTCTAACTGCCAAAGAGATGACAAGGACACACTGCTGGCAAAGCTCTACTCAGGCAACAAATTCTCCATCCTCAGAGCCAGAGACATTAGGCAAATGGCATTCCTGACAGACCTGGGAAGGTCAGGCAAAGCTATGAGAAAGGAGAAAAAGCAGAAGAGAGGAGGCCAAGACCTCAAGAAAACCTAACTGCACCTGCTTCTGAGGGCAGTGGGAAGACAAAAATCACATAGAAGAAGGTAGAAATCCCAATGCCCATTGGCAGATGAATGGATAAATAAAGGTGGTATATCCATACAATGGAATATTACTCAGCTGTTAAAAGGAAGGAAATTCTGACACATGCTACAACATGGATGAAGCTTGAGGTCAGTACACTAAAGTGAAAGAAGCCAGACACAAAAGGACAGACACTGTATGATTCACTCATATGAGGTACCTGGAGTAGTCTGACTTATACAGACGGAGACTAGAATAGTACCTGCCAGGGACGAGGGGAGGGGAGAATGGGGAGTTAGTGTTTAATGGATACAGAGTTTGGGAAGATGAAAGAGTTCTGGAGATGGATGGTGGTGGTGATGGTCGCACAACAATGTGAAGGTACTTAATGCCACTGAACTATACATTTTAAAAATGGCTGAAATGATCAAAATTTTATGTTACATATATTTCACCACCATTTTTCAAAAAGTCAAATAGAACCTTGCTATGGCCATAAGGTGCAAGTTCCATCGCCTGGAACCGTGTCAGGAGAAAGCTGTGTGTCAGCACTGGAAGAGGCAGGCACTTGTGTCCGGACCTGCACAGGGCATGGCTGCGGATGGACAAACAGAAGCTCTGAGCTGTGATAAGCCAAGCAGACTCACCCCAAAGCATCCCCGGGGCACCGGTGTTTCCTTCCTCATGGAGGACACAAGGACTGTGGCCTCCCTGAGCACAAGAAAGGGTACCTGACTTCCAGCCTTCCCCAGACCACACTCTAGAAGCTTCTATACCGTGAATTTGCACAGTGGTGAAGTGCTGTCTGAAGTAGATCCCACCACATGGCACGAGGCAATAATGCAGCATGCTGGTGGAAGCCTGGAGGAAACCCATTGTTGTCACTTAAATCCAAGGAGTAACCTGGGACAAGTAATGACTCTGAAGCCTCAGTGTTCCGACCTCTAAAATGGGAGAATTGTACACACACTTCATGGCTCGTGCTGAGGATTAAAGATCAGGCTTGGGCAGCCCTCAGAGCAAAGCCTGACCTGCCCAGCACTGAATCTCGTTCTGCTCTCATTGGCATCATCGCTACTAACTTTCTCTGCTAGGCTTTCACTCCCATACTTGAAGTCCAGCTGGCAGACGATGTGAGGAGGTGAGAGCTGGAAGGCTTCCCGACTTTGACAAGAAAGACAGACTTTTAGGCTCACATGATAAAGTAGGAGAAAGGCATTAGAGTTGAACTGTGGGAATGCCATGACCCAACATGATAAAAGGAAAAGCAAACATCCTTACTCTTCTTTGGGAGTTAATATCTGTCAACTGCTTTATTATTTGGGATTCCTTTATTTTTCTCCCTTTTATCTTGGTCAGAGATGGGGTCCCTATTATTGCTGGCTATACTTCACACACACACACACACAAACCCATGAGACAAAGATTAAGTGAGGACATTTTGTTGTGTGCATGTGCACATATGATGTGATTATATTTTACAAACCTGGAACAAAATACCTTTAACCACTCCCCTGCCACCACACACACACACACACACACACACACACACACACACACACGAGCAGCCCATGCATATCCTCACATTTGTAACTTTCTGCTACCACCACTCAGGAGATGTAAAAGCAGACTATTTTCTTCCAAAGACTGTTTGCCTGGGTAACAGCATTTGGCCACATTCTCTTTCCCTAAAGATGGCATCCCCCCCTCCACCCACCTACCAGGGTTTTCGGAGCCAGGATTTGAACCCAATGTGCAATTCCAAAACTCTTAAGCATGGAGCTGTGTGGCCTCCAGCCAGGCACTACTATTATCACTGCTTTTTACAAATGAGGAAATTGAGGCACAGAGAGGCTGAGTCACATGCCCAAGGCCACACAGCTGGTAAGGAGTGGGCTGGTATTGAAATCAGGGCAGCCCACTGTAAACACTTAGCTCTCTTGATTCACAGGGATCATGGTTCCCTATGGCCTGGGTTCCAGAGGTACGTGCTACAGCTAATGGGGCTGGTGACCCTCTTTGCATCCCCTGCATTCTGGGTACTCAGGGTCTTAAATCAGCCACCCGAGCTCAGGCTCTTACCTCACTCAGCACAACACAGGCTTGTCCTGCTTACTTATCTCCCATTTTCCTCTTCAAGTCAGTGCTTGTCAAGCTTTGCCAGAAGACTGAGAACCTGTCTGCTCATCTCTCACTCTGCCCTTTTGGAATCCACAGCATGTCTCCATAGCTCTCCAGCACTGCTCAAAGCTCCTGGTTAATTTTCATCTCTTCCCCGAACCATGTCCACATCTGAAGGCACCTACCCACCATGAGAAGGCAACCATTTGGGTTGATTCATTCATTCACTGGTCCATTTAACAAATATTTGTGCTGCTCAGCTGTCAGGTGCCAGGTACTGCTTTGCCATAAGAATAAGAAAGTATATGATTCAGGTTCCTGCCCTCAAGATAATTACACTCCGGTGGGACAGATAATAAATAAAGGGGCTAATTTGAGATAGTGATGAGGGTGAAGACAAAAGTAGAGTGATGAAGTGATGAGTGACTGGAGGACAGGGAGGTTCTATGAGAAGGTAACACTTGAGTCTGGACCAGGGTTTCTAAATCTTGGTTCTATTGCAGTAGGCTACAAGTGGCCAATGATTTGCTTAAGCTTCCAGAATTGGTTTAGGGATTGCAGACCTAAGCCACTCAGCACACAGCATATGACATTCCTCTCAGTCTCTCTCCCCCTAGCTGTAAATAAACAGGCATGTCACCCCTTTTGCCATGGTCACCCATCTGCAAACAAGAGAAGCCATTCTAAGGCCCAGCCAGCACTGTGAAGAGAGCATTACTGAGAGAATCAAGGCTATCCCTTACAAGATCTAGGCTGTGTCCTTACAGCTGATGAGTATAGGCTGAAATCCAGCCCATACTCTGCTCTCCAGGCCATGCACAGATGTGTCTGCCCAGAAGAGATATACAGTTTCTACTTTGAACAAAGACATCATATGGGCTAGTGGCAGCTCTGAAGCAAATCAGAGAAACAGGACCCATGCCCTGATCAAACCCTACCTGAAGCTCCCTCCTTGTTCTGAAATTCTTGGTTACTTGCATCAGTTAATCTTCTTTGTTGTTTAAGTCATTTGAGTTGATTTTTATGACTTGTAACCAAAAGCATCAAGGTGATTAAATGGTTTATGCAACTCCAAGATAACTTAGCGTCTCCCTCTCTGCATAAAATACTCAAATTGAGATAATTTATTCAACCATTTGTTATATTAGGTGCTGGAGACAGAGCAGTCCACAGGGAAAACATCATCCCTAGCATCGCCATACACTGAGCTTCTTTAAGAAAACTGTCACCAGTAAATACACTGATAAAGTGGTCAAAAGGGCACTTAAAAACTACCTATCCCAGGCTTTCAAATTTAACAAACATCAACACAAAGGGTCACTCCAGCCTCTTTTTCTTGGAGCAGCTGAATGTGTCACCAAAGACATATGACTGTCCTCACCGTTTGTAACGGCAATGTCTCCCGTACTGTTCAATCTGGTAGACACCAGCCATGTGGCTACTTAGAGTTAAATTTAAATAAATTCCATGTAAATAAAACGAAAAAAATCATTTTCGTAGTGTGGCTGGTGAAAGGTAGCTACACCAGCCACATGACAAGCACACAATCTCCATGTATGGCTAGTGGATAATATATCAGACAGCATAGGTAAAGCACATTTCCATCACTGCAGGAAGTTCTACTGGATTGCACTTTCCTTCCTCCAGAGTTCCTTTCCTTTTTTTTTTTTTTTTTTTTTTTTTGCGGTACGCGGGCCTCTCACTGCTGTGGCCCCTCCCGTTGCGGAGCACAGGCTCCGGACGCGCAGGCTCAGCGGCCATGGCTCACGGGCCCAGCCGCTCCGCGGCATGTGGGATCTTCCCGGACCGGGGCACGAACCCGTGTCCCCTGCATGAGCAGGCGGACTCTCAACCACTGCGCCACCAGGGAAGCCCATCTTTTCCTCTTTTAAAAAGGCATGTGGTGGTGAGGAAGAGGTCTCTTCAATTGCCTGGTTAATGCTAGGATCCTGAAGCAAGAAAATGACCTTCCACACACACACCAGCACATAGCCAGTATGTGCCACCCTAGAAGAACCGGAGGCTCGAGTAACTCAGTTGTCTTTCTATTCTCGCCTCCCTTCCCCAATCAGTGTTCATTCGAGTACAGAGTGGGGTCTGTTACCATCCTTTATTAGGGAACTGGATTTGAAGTGGCCAGCGTGTTAGAGCCTGGAGTCTCAAGCTTTACGTTTCCACAACCAGACAGAACTTTTTCTAAAATGTGTGGCTTCACAGGGACCGCCCCCTAGGATTTCTGATTCCACAGGTCTGAGATGAGGCCTAGTAATCCCCAAATTTCATAAACCCTCTGGATGATTCTGAACCGGTGACCATTCTGTGGACCATTCTTTGCAGTTGCGGTTATCAGGACTCCGCCGGGCAGGGAGACATGAGTCAGCATCACTAACAAACTCGCCCGCAGATGCCCAGAGATGGCAAACTCGCCCAGGTAATTCTGATGTACTTTCCATTTACCTAAAACCCAATCTGTGGGCCACTGGTTCTGAAGTTGATCATTTTCTCCAATCAGCTCTGCCTGCAAGCTGTTGGCAGCCATCAGGTGAATATAAGTGCCTGGTAACAGGTGCCCAGGACTGCAAATTTCCCTCACAGCCTTTTCAGGATGTCTCTCTTCCCTCAGGAATTCAGGCAATAGGGTGACTCATCATGTTTTATTAAAACCCATGGATGGGTTCCTTCCACCAAAAAAGACTCCAACAGTGACAACCGGCTATCATCTTCCCATTAATGCCATCTTCTCACAATTGTCTTCCTTGGAGATAATTATTTCATGCAGAATAACTTAAGCTTACATTTTTAGTTAAAATGTCTCAGAAACAGATTCACGTTGCTTAAGAAAGCCTGGTCCTTTCCTCCTTATGGCAGTTTTTTCCCGCAGACTTAGACAGAAATCGGCAAGAGCTGCATCAATTTCTCCTTTGCTGGGCATTCTATCTCTCTGATATTTCTCTTATGAATCATGATATGTGTACAATGTATCAATAGTGAAACAACACTTGGTGTTTTCTAAAGTCTTCCTAGACCCTGTGCAGGTACTAAACTGTGATTTTGCATACGGCATGATTCACTACGGCTAGACTCTTTACCAAAGACCAAAGCTCGGGAAATTTACCAATGATTGTCCAGTCTCAAACACCGCAGAATATAAGTTTTCCTGCTACATCTTATCCTTGGGCATTTTATGATTTTTTAAAAATATGTATTTATTTGTTTATTTATTTATTTTTGGCTGCACTGGGTCTTCATGGCAGCCCGCGGGATCTTTAGTTGCGGCACACGGGATCTTTAGTTGCGGCATGCAACTAGTTCCCAACCAGGGATCGAACCCCGGCCCCCTGCATTAGGAGCGCAAGGTCTTACCCACTGGACCACCAGAGAAGTCCCCCTTGGGCATTTTAAAGTAGAACAGAAGTCAAATTTCATGCCAACTTGGGGGAATCCTGGGTGCCCCAAAAGTGGTGATCATAATGAAGGAGGTGGATCAGGGCATACAGTCGTCTCAACTGGAAAACGCTGCTTAGTTTTGTCTCACATCCAGAGTACTGGATCACATATAGAATGTCCTATCTAGAATCTGAATTCCTAGACAGTCTCTTGGAATGTTCTTACTCTGATACGGATATGGAGAGAGGGAAGGGGACGAGAGAAGAGAGAATAGAAACACAGTCCCAATCCCCACCTGGCAGAGTTTGAACTCCATGTCGGGCTTTTGCTGACAACTACACAGTTTTCATTTTATGCGCCCTTCCTAGCTTAGCTCTTTAACAGAAAAACTGCACTGCCTAAACTTCTAATCTGAATTACCTAAGTTCCCTTCCCCATCCTAGTCCAGCAAACCTGGTACCTGCCATGAACTCTGCAACGCAGAACAACCTATTTCACAGACAAGAAAGAAGGGCTGCACTGGTTTTCAAAATACAAAATTCTACCAGATAACACTGGCCTGGAGAACAGATGCTCGCCAGTCTTAGAGGTTAACTGTGTTCTGAAAGCATCCACTCTTGGAGTAAAAGTCAGGGTGCTGATTTACCTGTAGAATGCCCAAACGAGTCATGTTATTAGGGATTTTTCTTGCTATATTTAAAACCGCCCTAAGCAGTATACATAAAACTCATTCATTCTTTTATTTGTAAGACCACACATGTCACAGTAAAATCACCTTAGAGCAGAGAATGTATACTATTCCCAGTACATATTCATATAAATGTCATCATCGAGACACTATTTTGCACCCAGTTCTAAGATTCAGCAGACCACGACCCTGCAATAAAATAGTCCAAGAATCACGATCAGCTGTCAAAATATATCCTCTCCCCGACTCTTCGCAACTTGACTGGGAGAGCTGTCACTGGCTGACCCTCCAATAATCTTACGTGGACTACAGGAACAAACTGGACTACTTCTGGAACTTATTATTCACTTCAACCCACGTTTGTGGACCCTTACTGTGTGTTGGTCACTATCCTGGGCCCTAAGAACACAGACAAGAGTAAGAAATGTGATGACTGCTCTTGAAGAGATGAAGTGTGAGAGACATCAAGTGAGAAAGACAAATATGTCAACCAGAGGCTGCAAGCTTGTTGCCTGAGGACCAAATATGGCTCCCAGATGTGTTTGGCTTGGTTTATCCATGCTTTTGGAAAACTTTGAATCAACACTTTTACATTGGCAAAGTTCATTTTTTTAACAATTCAAGCTTCTGCGTTCTCTTGAAAGCTTGAAAAACCTGGCAACGGTGGGCAATGTCCCCACATGTCAACAACAGGCTGAAGCTGAGTGGCAACTGCTCCCTTTTACCCTAGTCCCCACCACTCCCTAATGCCCTTTAAAATACCCAGTCAGTATTTGCGTTTGTGATGACTATTGTAAAGGAACAATTCCAGGCCTACATAGGATCTATTCTGAGATGAGTAAAGAAATACAGGACTCTCACATCCAGGCAGCAAGGATTTAAGTTGATAAGTGGTCTGAAGAACAAGATGACGGTGGGAATTAGGTCTTAAAAAGATAAAATTCATGTGAGCCAAGAAGTTCTAGATATCTATCCATAGAAAATAGCTGAAGAAGTTCACTAAAATGTATATATAAGGATATTCATCAATGTGTTGTGTAAAATAGGAACGAAAACAACCTAAATGTTCACTCTGAAAGCATGATTTAACATATTATAGCACAACCAAAAACTGATTCCACAGCCATCAAAATGGTACAGTCGATCTACATGCAGCATAGAAAAAAAGTCTGTGATATATTGTGAGGCACAAAGAAAAATCTCACCAAAACAGCGTGTGTGGGATTATCCAATTTTCAGAAGAAAAAGACCCTCCCAAAAAAATCTACCAAAAAAGCATGTGTGTGTATTTATATATGTTTATATATATAAATGTCTGGAGGTGGGATTATGGGCCATGTGGATACATTTTCCTTTCATATATTCACATTTTTCTCTATCATACACATTGTTTAAATGAGGGAAAAAATTAATTTCACCATGAAAAAACCATAAGCTGTGGAAGCACAGACCAACAATGGAGAGTGATTGACAGTCATCCATGATCATAAAACTATTTGAGTTTTTAAAAGATTAGAAACCAAAAAATCTAGATGATGCCTATGCTTTCTAAAAAAAAAAAAAAAAACCTACATGCTCCAACACCAAAGAAAGTCCTTTTTTAACTACTTGATCTTGAGTTTTGAATTCTTAACCAAGTCACACAGACTTAAACAGGCTGATAGTTGGAGGAGGAAATGAACAGGCTCTCCCTATCAGATGTAAATTCCAACGCCTGGCCAAGAATCCAGGTGGTAAAATACTGACTCTATTTAAATCAAGCCAAAGTGATGCCTTCTGTGGTCGCGTTCCATAAGCAACAGGCTCCGTCACTGCACACATCTGGTCAGAATAAAGGCCCTCTAAGACCTTCAACACAATTAATTCAATATTTTCCCGACAGTTCAAAATGCTACAACAACTGGCAGACAACCATTTTAAATCATCACAGAAAAGTCAGACATATGGCTAAGTATATTTAATATGCTTTAAAAATAAGCCGCGGATCTTCGAGCCAACAAGATCTTAGGCAAGAATTTTTCTTATTTATTTAAAAGTTATGCCTACCCATTACCTCAAAAGAATTCAATTCAAAAGTGATTGCTTGAGTACCTAGAGAGGGCAGAGATTGCAGAGACATAAAACAGGGATGCTTTCAAGAATTCAAGAAACACATAATCCAGTACAGGAGACAGAAGAGCAAATCTGCATTACAAGACACTATTGTGACTCTTGAAATCATGTTGTGTGGGGGGGGGAAAAAAAGACAGAGAGAGCACAGAGGAGGAAAGAATCAACAGCGTGGGTGAAGGAGATCAGGGAAAACAGAAGGAGAAGGCAATTAAGCAGAATTGCTTGAAACTATATAGCAGCACCCTCTGTGTTCTGGCCAACAAACACTTTGGGAATCCCTTTTTTTTTTTTTTTTTTAATTTCTGGGACTCTCTTTGGTAGCATCACCAGGCATGGTATGCTGTCTCAGGCAGCAATATGACAGCCTAACACACTTGACTAGAGGTCAACACACTTCTAGTGTGGAAACCTGGGATAAGAATTTTGGAACCAGGCGGATCTGAGCTTGAATCTCACCTGTGTCAGCTGCCTGGAGGCCAGGATAAATTACTTGACCTCTCCAGCTAATTTTCTCAGGGCTAAAAATAAGAATGACATCATCTACCCGGGTAAAAACCTAACCAGGGTCTCAGGGACATGTCAGAAGATCAATATATAATAGTTACCGTGATTGGTCTGCTGCTCCTATTTCAGATTCTCAGGCTCAACCATGAAGTTATACCTTAGAGAAGAGTTTTCCAATCTCAGCCTTGGTGCCATTTGGGGTTGGACACCTCTCTGCCATGGGGGCTGTACTGTGTAGGATGTTTAGCCGCATCCCTGGCCTCAGCACCCTCAATGCCACTAGCACTCCCCCTTCCTGAGCTGTAACAACCAAAAGTGTCTCCAGACATTGCCAAATGTCCCTCGGGGGTCAAAATCACCCCCAGTTGAAAATCACTGCTTTAGAGGAAATCACTGATGGGTCTTCACTTCTGAACTGAAAATTAACATGGCTGCTATTAGGTAGGCATTGCTGTAAGCACTATTTACACGCCAAGCAGAGGACAAAGTATTTTGCATACGTGCTCTCATTTAATCCTCACAACCACCCTATGAGGTAGGTATGATTCTCATTTTCAACTGGAACAACTGAGGTTCTGGGAGGTTAACATGCCCATGGTTCTTCAGCTGGAGTTGGACCTAACCAGCCTGACTCCAAACCCTTATAACACCAAGCCCTGTTGCCTCCCCAGCCTTTCCTGATTTGGGAGCCCAGGTATGGTGCCAGGAAGATCAGAGGACCTCAGTGTCAAGTTCTCAAGGATCACCCTTGCTGGTACTGCCCTGCCCAGGATCTCCAGGGAGTAAGGAGAGGACCTGTCCTTCCTCTACACATTACTGAACCTGGGTCCCAATGACCATCATTAGAATCAATTCATCACCAGTGACAACGTAGAAGTTCAGGCAGCTCAGACCTCTACCACACGGTAAAATCTAGAGGTTTCCTTCTTACTTGTCTGAACTAATCCAGTCTCAGCCTTTTTAAATAGTGGCATCTGAATCAGGCAGAAAAATGAGGGCTTTTTCTAGACTTGAAAAGCTCTCCAGGGAACTGTGTACCACAATCCCTATCTCTCAAGAGATTCTTTCTTCTCTTCCAAGTGCTTTCCAACAGAGAACATTCAAACAATAACAGAAGCCAATATTTTGTGGGCGCTCAACACGTGCCAGGCCCTGTGCCGTGTGGTTTACCTCAATCTCCTCCTTTTATTCCTCCATCAGCCTCAGGTAGTACGTATCATTATCCCCATTTGCAAGAAAGAGGGGAAGTATCTCGCCGAGTAACCCAGCTAGTAAACTGAAAAGCCTGGTTTCTAACCCAGACCAGCCTGAGCCCAAAACCTGCCGATCTACAACACATCAATAAATGGATACTCGTGGATTACCTTACGAGCGGCGCTGCAGTCCTGTTAACACTGTCTATGGCAATAATTGTGAAACATGGCTTATAATCAGGGCATAATGGCCTTTAAATTGCACCATCATGCCACTGTCCATAAAGAGAGCTTCGAGTCCCACAGTGGGCTGAAAGATTAGCCTTATTGTGGAAAACATAACTGCATTCTGTTAAAGGCACACACTAATGGCTCTGTTGGCAATAGGAATGGGGCTGACACCTTAGCCGGGAGGATGTAATTCTCTTACGTAACTCATTCTCACCACACTGCAGATGGTAACAGGAAAAGTCTATACACACAGCTGACGGTGCCCAGAAGAACGTCTCACGGTCCACTGGAGGGTGAGAGTGTGTGCAAAGTTCGCTGACAGACTCAGCACGGTGCTGCCTTAAATCCCTAAAATAAAGACCATTTGAGCCCGGCCAGCAATGCTCACTGTCTTCAAGAATACTCCTAGATCAATCATTGAAGCTGTATTTAGCCCAAGTCATGGATTGCAAGTATTAAACCCTTATCAAGTTTAATGCGATCCATCACGAAGTACCTACATTTTCAGAGACTTTCAAATATTGGAATTTTCAGAGGCAACCGAGCTCAGCAGAGTTATTCTAGTTCTAAATCTGACAGTGGACGTTCAAGAAATACTGGAGCAATTACTATGCATCAGGCACTATGCTCAGTACTGAGATCAACAACAGCCCTGCCCTCTCGGAGCTTATATTAAAGAAAGAGAGACAAAACAAGGAACTTAGTTATTTTGAAATGATCGACATATGATAAAGTAAAATAAAGCAGAGGAGGGGAATAGGGAATGACAAGGCAAGTGGGAAAGACTTGAAGTTCGTGAGAGAGTAAGCCTCCCAGGTGTCCAGGTCGGGCCAGCAGGTCACGGCCAGGGAGAGAGAAGACAAGTCACGGGCCAGATTGTGAGTCACTGGGAGGACTTCCGTTTCCCCTCGGCGAAGGGGACTAGAGAAATGATTGTATGTAATGGATTACTCCATTCTTCAATCACTTGGCTATAAAAAGAGGAGATTACTATTTAATCATAAAAGACATTGTTCAGAATTTCCTGGCGGTCCAGTGGTTAGGACTCAGCGCTTTCACTGCCGGGGGCCTGGGTTCCATCCCTGGTCGGGGAACTAAGATCCCGTAAGCCTCGCGGCACGGCTAAAAATAAAATAAAACAAAAGACATTGTTCGAATTACATTTGCTACGTGCCTTCAGAAAGGATGACATCCAGAACACGCTGGACCCTCCATAGGCCACTATACTATAAAGCAAAAGTCAGCATCACTTGCTTGTCCTCGACATCCATGGGGGTTCAGCTGTGAACACACCAAAACAAATTCACCAGACATACTATATGGGTGTCGACATCCATAGGGGTGCAGTAGAGCAAAGCGCCAATATTTACCAAGGATTTTTCAAGGTTATAGATCTCACATATGAGCTGCATAAAGACAGGCAGGAAGGCAGTAACCTACTTTTTTAGGATATGAATGCCAGCCCTTAACGAATTTGACAGCCTTTATTCTCAGTGTATACAAAATCAGTATATCCTGTTACACATATATACAAACTCAAGGAAGGGACCACTAACATCAGAGACTGGTGTTTTGCATTAAATAACCATCGTTTATAAAGCAACATCCTTCATGTAAACCCTTGTGGTGAGGAGATGTCAGAATGTTTTCTCTTATAAACCACTTAATTCCCCTTGGTGGATATCATCAATTCTGCCATCCGAAACTAGCTGGGTAATGAATGCCAACAAATGCAGTGAGCCAACTGTATGCCACTGCCTCATAAGGTCAAGCTAATCTATTTTTAAATAACACAGCCATTGGCAAAGGGCGGCCTCCAGAAACAATGGACATGTTGGGTTGCCTGTCCTTGCATTATTTTTTGTAAAAGCTGTAGAATGTTCCACAATGTAACCTAAAAACATCCTTCAGAGAGTGGTCTTTTGGCAGCAAGAACAAAAATAGATTGATTTTTGAAAGTTTAAGTTTAAAAAAAAAAAAAAGACGTAAACACCAAGCACAGTTTAAGAGCAAGAGGGGACAAAAATCACACTCTTTTCTGTAGCAAATATCCAGTTTGCTATCGGCTGGAAACACTGTACACAGGGACAATGCTACAAGAAAACGGAGGTAAGGTGTCATTTTTCTAGATGCTGACATAGACCAGGTCCCGCATGAACAGAAAACAGAAAAGCTCCTCATCACCCTGCTTGCTGAATGAACACCTGAAATTTCACTTCTTAAACTCCACCTAGAGTCAACAGGCCGAAATACTTAAATACAATTCATTAAGGCTTGTCAGTCATTTATTTATTTATAGCTCGGTATAAATTATTAGACACTGAGAATCAGCTGATTGTAAAACCTGGTGATGAGAAAATGAACATATTAGGATCCTAAATGACAAGAAATCAAAGACAAATAGGGAGGAAAGAAGGAAAGATGTGGATGTCCTGGTCTGCACTTACCATCCGAATAAGAAGCAACAAGAGGGCTTCCCTGGTGGCACAGTGGTTGGGAGTCCGCCTGCCGATGCAGGGGACACGGGTTCGTGCCCCGGTCCGGGAGGATCCCACATGCCATGGAGCGGCTGGGCCCGTGAGCCATGGCCACTGGGCCTGCGTGTCCGGAGCCTGTGCTCTGCAACAGGAGAGGCCACAACAGAGAGAGGCCTGCGTACCGCAAAAAAAAAAAAAAAAAAAGCAACAAGAGAAAATTCATTCATGCAGCCAACAAATTTTAGTGAACACCTATGACTTGTCAGGTACTATTTTAGGTGCTGGGAAATAGAGGGGTGAACAAGTGAGATAAACTTCTTGTTTTCATGGACCTTGCATTCCAGTGGGAAGAGAGACGGACAATAAAGAAGCAAAAGAAGAAGATAATGTGAAATTACGAGGTTGTTGTTTTTTTTAATATAGAAATTTATTTATTTACGGCTGCTTTGGGTCTTCGTTGCTGCACGCGGGCTTTTCTCTAGTTGTGGCAAGTGGGAGCTACTCTTCATTGCGGTGCACGGGCTACTCATTGCCGTGGCTTCTCTTGTTGCGGAGCACGGGCTCTAGGCACGCGGGCTTCAGTAGTTGTTGTGGCTCACGGGCTTCACTGCTCCGTGGCACGTGGGATCTTCCCAGACCAGGGCTCAAACCCATGTCCCCTGCATTGGCAGGCAGATTCTTAACCACTGCGCCACCAGGGAAGCCCGATAATGTGAAACTGTGTCAAAGCTTTGAAACACAAACCAGGATGAGGGGATGGCATGTGATCCAAGGTGCTGTCTTATACGGGGCCAGTGGAATGGCAGTGCCAGCTCCTACTGGCTCCAATTACATGGATCTCTTCCCAACTCCAGTGATGCTACAAATCAGTCTCCCCTCCGCCAGAGCCCGCTGTTAAGCCTTTAGCAGCACACCACCAGATGAGAAGGTCTTTCTGAAGAGACACTAAGGAAAGGAGTCGATCCTGTGACCATCCTGGCGGAGTGTAGGGGGTGGGGGGGGGGGGGGAGGAGGCAGAGAAAAAGCAAGACCAGAGACCCCAAAGCAGAATTCACAGGAAACTCAGCAAGACATGGTGCTGTGTTTCAAAATGAGAACAGAATTATTTTGTTACAGAGCTGTTGTAATATATTCCAACTGGTCAAAATAAACACACAATGTCAAAACAAAACCCAGAAAGGCACAAAAGAACTATATTCAATTGTATGTGGTCCTAAGTCCCTCATTACGGTGAGGGGAAGGGTCTGGTGGTAGTGTTGTGGTTTTTATTTTTTATTTTATTTTTGTGTGTGTGTGTGGTTTTTAAATTGTGACTTATTTATTGCCTCCATTCTGTCTATAAAAAAAGTGGAGGGACAGTTTGGTTCCTGGGTAATTTGCAAAGCCACAAAATTCACTTACAAAAATATGTAAGTGTGACCTATAATATTACCAGTTTGGGAAACTACAATCACACCCTTCTAAACTTTTGGAGTCTGGGCTATTCAGGGAATCTTAGCATTTTAGGAGCGCAAAAGATCTAAAAGGATACATCCACTTATTTTAGGTATGAAGAAAGGCCTAAAGGGGTGACTCACCAGAGATGACAGCACTAGTGGCCAAGCTTGTTCTAGAACACAGATCACCTGCCCCACTCGATGCCATATTTTCAATGCAGTCTATACCCTAGGGCAGTGGTGCTCAAAATTGAGCATGCATGAGAGTCTCCTTGTTAAAAACACGGCACAGGCTCCACCCTCCTGAGTTTAGGTATCAGTAGGGCTGAGGCCCGGGAATCTGCATGTTTAACCAGTTCCCAGGCGATGTAAATACCACTGGTCTGGGGAGCCTATTTTGAGACCCACTGACCCAGGAACTAGAAGCATGGGTTTTGAAATCCAACACGGCTGAGTTCCAGCTCTACTTCAGCCACTTGTATGACCCTTGGAAAAGCCACCCACACTCTCTGGACCTCAGTTTCTGACACGTTGAGTCCAGTTGGGAGGAATAAAGAACAAAATACCCATAAAGCACTAGCTTAGCCAAGGGCCTGGCACTTCCTAAACCAAGTGCTCAAAAAATACTAGCTATATCCTAGAGCTAAGCTTCCTTAACTGTAGTAGTTCCCCCTTATCTGCTGTTTCGCTTTCTGTGATTTCAGTTACTCACAGTCAACCATGGTCTGAAAATATTAAATAGAACATTCCAGAAATACACGATTTAGACGTTTTAAATTGTACACCAATAGCAGGATGAAATTTCCCGCCTTCCCCCTCTGTCCTGCCCAGGACATGAATCATCCCTTTGTCCAGGGTATCCTGCCCATTGGTTACTTAGTAGCTCAGTTATCAAATTGACTATCCAGGTACCACAGTGCTTGTGTTCAAGCGACGCTTATTTTACTCAGTAATGACCCCAAAGCACAGGAGGAGTGATGCTGGCAGTTCGGATCTGCCCAAGAGAAGCCGTAAAGTGCTTCCTTGAAGTGAAAAGGTGAATGTTCTCGACTTAATAAAATCATATGCTGTGGATGCTAATATCTACAGTAAGAATGAATTTTCTATCTGTGAAATTGTGAGAAGGAAAAAGAAATATGTGCTAGCTTTGCTGTCATACTTAAAACTGCACAAGTTGTAGCCATAGTGCATGATAAGTGCTTAGTTAAGATGGAAAAGGCAATAAATTTGTACAGTAAGATATTCAGAGAGAGGGAGACCACATTCCCATAACTTTTATTATACTACATAGTTATAATTTGTTCTATCTCATGTTGTGTTTAATCTCTTACTGTGCCTGATTTGGAACGTATCACCCACAGATAAGAGGGGATTACTGTACTTTTCCTCTTTTCCACATACACTAGAATGGCTAAAGTTCAAAAGACAGACCAGATCAAATATCGGCAAAGATGTGGCACAACTGGAACATTTACGGCAGCTTTAGTCATAATAGATGAAAAAATAAACAGTCCAAATGTCCATTGACAAGCAAAAATATAAACAATCTGGTATATGTATGCAATGGAATACTACTCAACAATACAAAACAACCATGATACACACAATATGCGAAAAAAGCCAGACACAAAAGAGTACACACTGCATTATTTCATTTATATGAATTTCAATGACAGGCAAGATTAATCCATGGTGAGAAAAATCAAACAGTCAATGCCTCTGGAAGAGGTGGGGGAAATTGACTAGAAAGGAACAGGAGGGAAATTTCTGGGGTGATGGAAGTGCTCTGTATCTTGCTTTGGGTGAAGCTAACATGAGCATATACATTTGTCAAAACCCATCAAACTATATACTTAAGATCTGCACATTTTATTCCAGGTAAATATATACCTATAGTATATATAGTACATATATACGCTTTATTATATATGTAAAGTAACATATTTTATATAACATATATACGTATTTGTACATTCTTATTAGGCACTTCTGTGACAAAAGACTGTCCTCTCCATTTAAAATGAATCAACTCTAACCTGGTAGATCCATTTAGCTTGATTCTTTCACAATCCAGTCCTGCTTCACATAATACCACTTGCTACAGACTATTTTGGTCTGTGCATCTTTTCAGAGAGTTGCCATGAAACAGAAACAGCAGAATCTTCTCCCACAAGAAGACCATGACATTTTCATACAGACAGCACCCAGAGTGACCCGTGTCCCTGGTAGTGGCTAGTTCAAGGTGCAGACAACACAAAAGTAACATTTTTCCTTTACCATGTACCAAGTAGAAGCCTAGCTAATATGATTAAAACACAGTAATGAAAGCACAGGAAGAGCAATTTCGTAGCATAATTTAAATCTTATTCTCAGCATAAAAGAGAAGGCTGGTGAAATGCTTTCTAGTGCCGTCTTTCTGTAATGAAGATGTTAGAAGAGCTACCTGTGCCTGTGTAATCATTACAGGAAATAGTAGCTTTTACACTATGGTGGATTCCAGGCCATTCAAGCGTCCCCATCTATATCTTTATTCTATCCCATTACAAGAAGAACAAGTAGATTTGCCTACACATATACACACACACACATTCTATGAGCATTCCTACGTAGCTACAGTTTCCTTCGAACCCAGAGGTACCTGATTCCAAACACACTTTGTTAGATGACCAACCCTTCCGGACTGCCATGAGGAGGTGGCCCTGGGACGATGCCTCCCAATCTTTGGTAACTGATGGAGGGAGGCTCAGCCCCATGCAGTAGCTTGCACACTGAGAACAAGCCCCCACTGGACCCATTAGACACCAGGAGACCCCCGCACAGGACACGCAGGAACTCCTGCCTGTCCTTCCACCAGCCCTTTCTCCAAAATGCCCCTGCACGGCGACCAGCAGCTGATCCCATCAAATGCTACAGTATTTTCTCTACAGTTCTATCAAGTCCTAATAATCCAGGTACTGGTATTAACTTCATAATTCAGGTTCCTGACACTAAAGGCTAGACTTAGAAATAAATAACTGCCCCAATTCACTTTAAACATAACAATAATAGCTAATCTTTATTGAGCACTTACTATGTGCCAGGCACTGTTCTGCACTCTTTGTGCTTATTAGTTTATGTGACACAAGAAAGCCAGTTTACAGATGAGGGAGGACACATTCTCAAGTGAGGCAAGGTGATGGACCTCAACCAAAGCTGGGGAGATGTGCAATGAATGAGCCACAGTCTCTCCCTTCAATGATCTTACCACCTTGTATGGAAATGAGGGGAGGGAACTAACATAGCTCAGAGTAAGTAAAAAACTACAAGATACACCTTTAGGGGAGTCCAGAGGAAGAAGGATTTGTTCATCTGGGCAGGATGCCTGAGGGCTTCTTGGAGGAGGTGTGCAAGCGCACAATGAGGACATAAATGGAAGGAGCTTTCCATAACCGTCAGTCCCTCGGCTCCCAAAGCTACCAAAAGACCCAGCCCTTCTCCCCGTCCCCCTCCTCCGTTTCATCTGGAACGGGCCTGTTTCCAAAAGAGGACTAGCTCAGCCCAACCCTTCTTTCCTCTGACACATTCCTCCAGCTGCTGCTTGCACTTCCAAGCCCGCGCAGGCACATATGGGAACTTTTCACCAGGGCTCAACCTGGTGCTTTCACGGGGAAGAACCTGCGTCATGGTGCACGGTCATACAAGGGCTCCCTTTAAGGGAGTCCAGTCCTTCTCTATTGGACTGTATCAGGGACAGCCCCATGCCTGCACCAAACTAAGAAGTAAGGGACTCCCCGCCCCCACCAGCAGCCATCATAAAGGTCATCACTCCTCTCCAGGCTTCTGAGAGATGAATTTGCTTCCACTCCCTCCTCTCCAGGGTGCTCCTCGGGGCTCCCATGGTCATTTCCTCACCTCTTCCTCCTCAGTGCTTAAGGCTCTGCAACAAGGGCTCAAACCCTCACTCTTGGCATCTGTGACCTTGGACAAGTAACTGAACCAACATCAGTCCCAGTTTCCTTATCTGTAACATAGGGTTTATAAGAACAACTCGGTCTCAGAACTGTTGTCAATCAGAACAAGATAGTGCAAGGAAAGCATTTTACATAGAGCCTGGCACGTAGTAAGCTAACAAGAAAGAGCAGCTATCATCATCACAGGGATGATGATGGTCTTAGTGATGGTGATGGTGGTGATGTTGGTGGCAGTATAAACTTGGGCTTGAGTAGCACTGAAATACCCTCTCCATTCTCTCCCCCCACCGCCACCCACGAGCCTGGGACCGGGCCACACGGTCGAGACACATGCGTCATCCTGCTGTGGGGTGAATGCAGGATATTCAGACGGCGGGCTTTGGAACTGTCAGGCGGTGATGCCCGGACCCACCTGGGCAGTCGCGGGTGACGCTAATTTTCTAATGGAGGAGGCCCAACAACCAAAGACCCTCACCTCCTTCGTACCCATTCTCCAGGTCTGGAAACAGACAAGTGGCCAAAGAACGCAGCAACTGCGCCTGCTGCAACACTCGCCCAGGGAGTCAGGAGAGCGTCCACGTTGCCCCTGCCAACTCTCCTCCAGGTGCAGGCAAGCTGTGCTGCACTTGGTGGCGGAGATAACAGGTTGGCAAACCAGGCCTGGGAAAAATCTCCACGCTTCCCCGCGCAAACCCAAGCCCCTCTTCCCAATGCAGGTGTGCAAACCACCCACAACCTCTCAACAACTTTGTATTTCACTATCACAGGGCGCACGGCCTCAACTTCCCCGCTAAGCCGCATTCGCAGGAGGAAAGCGGGAAATCGAGTTGGGGGGCGGGGGGAGCCTCCGCAGGCCGATCCCCTTTTCTGGGGGCGCCTCCGGGAGGCGCATCCCGTCTTACCTTGTCTGACGGCTTTGAAGGTGACGGCCTCCTTGCAGCTGTCGATAACTCCCAGTATGTCATAGCGGGGTAAACCGGACACCCGGATCCCCTGCACCTCCAGAAGCAGCTCCCCCTCGCCCAGCCGAGGGCCCTGGCCGCCGCCGGGAAGCCCCGCCGCCTCGGCCGCCGCCACCGCTCCGACATACGGAAACTCTCCGTTCTCCGCGCCCCCCAGCACCGTCACCCCCAGCTCGCCCTGGGGTCCCCGCTTCACGGTGAATTCGTGAACCCTGCTAGTCCAGTGGTTCTTCTTCTGGATCACTTTCGACATGATGACTTACGCCCCTCCACCCCCCCCAAAAAAAATAACAATAAAATGAGAGACAGGTGCCTTCCACAGCACAAGCCCCCAAGCCCACGCTGGTTCAAGGGAGAGACATCTCCCCCCAAATAACGCAACGGGAGAGAGAAACTTGGCAGACTCGCTCCCTGCACACACTCGCGCACTCAAGCCATCATAAAACAAACTTTCCGGGCTTCCTCGCGAGCCCTGCACAGGCGCCCGCGAGCTTTGTTTGCATTCCGGTGCTTCTAGGTCCACGTTCCGGCGCCTGACCGTGCTCTCCGGGACCAGAGTTCACTCTGCGCCGCTTGGGTTATTTTTTTCCTTCCTTCCTTTCTTTCTTGCCTCTTAGAAATGCGGTGTGTCCTCTTTGCCTCCCGCCTGGCTCGCCTTTCCTCGCTGGCGGGCTGTTACTGAGGGTTAGGGGAAGCCCTTCCAGCCAGTTGCTGGGAGCCCTGGATACGCGGTTGCGGAGCGCGGCGGGAGGTGGGGGGGCGGGGGGGGCGGGGGAGAGGGACAGGAGGGAAGTGCCTGCGTCCCCTTTAAGCAGATACAAAGGCTCGGCTTGTTTTGTTACAGTTCATTCTATTCCGCGCCGCCGAGCGCAGCGGCCGGCCTGAGGAGACGCGCGCGCATGCGCCCCGCGGCCGCCTGCCGGCCGGCCCGCCCCACCCCGCCTTCCCGAAGGGAGAGATTCCAATGTGCTTCCCGTTGGGTCCTAAAGCCGACCTCCCAGAAGCAGGCAATTTCCCCCTCCGCTTCACACACCCCTCTTATTCCTCCTTTTCTTTCAGTGCCCACGCCTCGGCAAATCCCTTTGGGAGTTTGCGGGATGCGCAAGTGTTTTCCTCCAACCGTTTGCAACTTTTGAAAACATGGGCAATCTGGCTTTGGCATTTTAAAACCGTTCCAAACAGGTGGGGGTTGGGGAGCCTCATACACTCACCCTGGCGCTCACAGTCACGCACACACGCACGCACTCACGCCGCCCTAAGCTTCCTTACCGCCCTCGGCCAGTGGCTGGCCCCGCTGTCGGTCACCGAGCCCGCACTGTCTGCCGCACCCCCACCCGCCCCCGGCCGCATTTCCCTATAATACGCAGTACCCGACCCTGAAGCTTCTGTCCGCCTGCACAAAGCCCTCGGGTTCGTCCTGGAGCGGGGTCTGCCCGTGGGTCTGCGATCCTGTGGAGGGGGACCGTGAGTGTACCCCGGGTCCCCTAACTGGGATCCCTCGGAGAGTCACACGCTCACACACACACACACACATACACCCTTAAACTTTGGGGCCAACTTTTTTGGACACAGGGGAAAACTATAGGTGAGGGAAAGAAGCCAAAAAGCAAGAGGGGGTTCGGGTCTTCAACCGAAAAGGGGTCTAGTTCTTTAACTCCCTCGCTGGGAGAGACTTCTGGAGCCAGGCATCTGTCTCGGGCTCAAGTTCCTGGCTGAGCTGGGCAGCCTTTGGACCCGCCCCAGGGCCAGGAGATAAGGATCACTTCTGGGTCTGGGATCTGCACCCGAGTCCTGGCGCCCGCGGGGGCTTGGGCGCGGCAGCCACCTCTCGGAATTCGCAGCCCCGGGGGCTGAGGTAGAGCCAGTTTCTATCCTTGCTAGGTTTCGGAACGTGCTCGGGGGCTGCGGACAGAAAGAATACCCTGCACCGGCAAGGCTGCACTCCCCACATACTCCCCAACTGGCCTGGGCGATAGTCTCCCAAGCATTTTCTTTCCCTCAGTGATTTATAACTTGTTTATTCATCTTTGGTCACAGGAGAGATTTCAAGCGCTAAATAAGGGAGGTGAGTGTAAAGGACTCAGAAAGAATGCGGTGCTGCAGAGGTCACGGTTGAGAGCCGGGCTCTGGGGGTTAGGTTCCCACCGGTCCAATCTCTGTGTGACCTTGACCAAGCGCCGGGACCCCTCAGAGCCTTCGTTTCTCCCTTGTTAAGTAAGTATAACAATACCTCACAAGATTCTTGTGAGTATTACAGGGAGAACACTTGTAAAATGGTATATAATAAAAACTTAGTAGTATTAGTAGTAATAGTAGTAGTTGGAAAAATTAGGAATCATTTGGGGTTTCAAGTTAGATGATGATGATAATTCCTCCTCTCCTTTCTAAAGCTTAAAATATATAAGCATACATTTAAATATTTTAAAGCGATGTTTGTAGGGTGCTATTCTAAGCCAATAAAAATAAAAGAAGATGGGCTTCCCTGGTGGCGCAGTGGTTGAGAGTCCGCCTGCCGATGCAGGGGACACGGGTTCGTGCCCCGGTTCGGGAAGATTCCACATGCCGCGGAGCGGCTAGAGGGAAACTTTGTCTTCAGCCTCTTTTCCTGGAAGATACCCATTTGTTTCCAACTTGACTGAATCAAGATGAGTGTGAAATTCAAAAGGTTCATTCCCAAACCCAAGCACAGATCCAGCCAGTCAGAATCTTAGGGATGGGTTCTATCATCTGGACTTCTAAGGTTCCCCTGAAGTGGTGCTGGTATACAACATGAAGACCACAAGTCTAGCATCTTGATTCTCGAGCATTTTTTACATCACAGACCCTTTTAGGAGAAGAAATCTGTGGTCCGCATCTTCCCGTAGAGTGTAAGCTCCAGGAGGGCAGTGAAGTTTGGTTTACTGATGCATTTGCAGTTCCTCGAACAGTGCCTGGTACCTGGTTAATGCTCAAGTATTTGGTGAGTGAATCCTTCCCCCCAAATGCACATTTTTGTGTAACACCTTAGACTGAAATCACAGATTCCCCTACAAATCACCAGTAAGCTTGACCTTGTATGTTCCTCGCTTCCGCAGCCCATATTCTAGGATTGCTTACCAAGAATTCCCCCACCTGCCTCCAATCACTGGTCCCCTACCTCCTACCTCACCCCCACCTGGAGGAGTCCAAAGGGTGGGCAAGACCAAGTGGTTTGCAATTCCTCCCACTTGCAGAGCACCATCTTCCCTCTCCAGGATTCCACGTGTTTCTGAGGCTGAGAAGAGGAAAGGACTTGGAATTTAGCCCACTTCAGATTTTAGATGTGGAGTAACCCCCCAAAAAAGAAGGGATACCTAAGGGTACAGAGAGCAGGGTGGAGAGAGGTATAGAGAGACATATTATAACCCAGGAACATAAAAAGAAGTAATTTGAACCTCCAATGCAGCTAAGACTGTCAGTTTTTCCAGACATTAAGTTTATGATATTCCCAGGCTCTCTGCTCCTCCTCTGACACTCTGTCTACTCTGTTTCTCCTGGTCCAGTTCCTGTGTCCCAGATTGGAAACAACTTCAAGGCAGAAATCATATCTATCCTTTTCCAACCTTTGAATCCTCAGCACCTAAACCCATGCCTTGAGGGGAGTGTGCATCATACACACTTAATGAATGAATGCCTGGATTAAGTGATCTTAAACTGGATAATATATGGCCTTTGACATGAAGCCCATTTAGATTCGGTGGCTAGAACCGATTTATAGATTGTTATTTTGAAAGAGCTTATAGTTATCTTGGAGTATATTTTGCTCGAATAGATGTAAAGTGGGATCCTAGTGTTCTGGCTTCTCTCACTTACGTTATGACTTTGACAATACATTTCAGTGGACAAAATAATGCCATAAAATGTCTAACTTGGAGGTTTACCATGTGTGCCAGGATAATTATGTGCATTATTTTATGTAATCACTACAACAATCGTGTGAGGTAGGTATGTCCTTGACTTCCATGAATGACCTTCATTTTACAATTGAGGAAAGTGAAGCTAGGCAAGTAAAGAAACTTGCTGAAGAGCTTGGAAGTGATAAAGCTGGGACGTGAACCCAGAGGCACAAACCAAAGCCCATTCTCAGAACCACTGCACTCTGAAGGTGTAGGATGTGGCCATCCACCATCTAGCATATTTGGGTACCAGCATTCTTTGACTCCTGAATCTGCCACATAGTGTGTGCACATCAATTAAGTCACCCTGCTATCTCTTCCCTTGAAACTGACGGAATACAGTGTTCCACTCCAGAATCCAATCTCCAGTTCCCCTTCTGTAGGCTCTGAAGATCGAATAATTGACTCTAATGTAAAGAGGATTAATTTGCAAACATTTCTAAAGTGTTTGGAGATCTGTGGGCTCCGGTACAGGCGACGTGCCAAATGGCCTTATACTGTTATTGCGGAAGCATTTCAACAATGAACTCTTAATAAACACAGTGGATCGAGATAAGTAAACTGTGACACAATAAACTCTGCACAGATTATGATTTAATTTTCATATAGCTAGTTCAACTAAAGGGAAGAAAAAAATCCACAAATAGAAATTGTACATTGCTTTTCTTTCTCACAAATAACATTTCCTTTCAAAGTTTTCTAGTTGTGAGTAAAGAAATCATTATTGTAGTCTAAAGTGGTAACTTACCTCCTTTTTCTGAAAATGCGAAGATGGGAGATAAATTCGTTGGTGTGGGGCAAAAGAGGACGTGAAAATTGGTTATCTTTTAGTTTCTGAAGAATGCCGTTGAGGAGTATGTTATAGATATCAAGATAAATATTTCGTATTCAAGAAACATAACTGACGCCAAACTGGTAATTTAGAGCAGAAGATCAACAAAGGAGGTTAAAGCCCTTAGTTCAGATTGAAGGAAACAGACAGTGAGGGCAACTTTCCACGTCATCTCCTGGAGGGGCTTTTATGATTCGCTTGATAACTTGTTCTTTTCATCACAGGGAGGCAGATGGGTTTTTTTCTGACCACGGTACCCCTTCCTTTAGTCCTTTCAGCTAGGCAAGAATAAATAAAATGTTAATTCTTGTGACCTTTCAAGACATCACATGTGAACTATTATTTTAGTACCCCAGAGGAGGAAGAGAGTTTAATCCTGGCTAATGTTCTGGTTCACTTCCTGGGAAACAAATGAATATTGGTAACTGGAAGATTTGAAATTCGACGTTGGGGCCGAGAAAGCAAGAGAAACCGAAGAATTTATCGTGGGAATCTCTCCTAAAATTTCCAAAATGTTCAGCCGTAATGTAGCATATCATCCTTCATAATTCCACTGAACATATACCTCATGATATTGTTAAGTCCTGGAGAACAGGGTGTTTGCATTTTCTTCCTAATAGATATTTGTATCTCTTTTATTTCATCTCCCACCGACTCTATGAAAATATAGTAATTGGAACATGGTAGATGCTTAAATAATACAGGATTTTATTATTGAAGGTGTTCACTCACTATATGTCTTCTTCTTTATTGTATGTTTTTAACAATTTATTGCACGGAAACTGAGAGAGAAGGAAAATACACGTTGAAATCAAAGATGGAACGCCCATATTTTTAAAAGTACCCTAGTAATGTAAGTTGTTGCAGAACAATTTTAAAAATAGGTAACTAAAAAGGCAACATTAAATTTAGTTATTCAAAATTGTATTACCACAAGGGACTTCCCTGGCGGTCCAGTGGTTAAGACTCCACACTTCCAATGCAGGGGGCCTGGGTTCGATCCCTGTTCGGGGAACTAAGATCCTACCTGCCCTGGGGCGTGGCCAAAAAAAAAATTATATTACCACAAGGTAAGCAGTTTCTACGTTTGGGCGTATCTCCTCCTGGACTTTGGTCAATACAAATATATACACACGCACGCAATCTACTTTCTTAAGTTGTCTCTCTGTCTCCCTCTCTCCCCATTTGGAATTTACAGTTAATTTATGGAATAAAATAATCCTTTATACCTTTTATTACTTACCAATATACCCTCAATTTTCTATTTGTTAAATATAAACCTCTATTGATCACTTTTCTTAGCTCAATAATATTCTATTCTTTGAATGTTCCAAGATGTATTAAACCAATGCCCTATTAATGATCATTTAGGATTCTGAATGGGGCTGAAGTAATTATTTGTATTAGGATGTTTTGGTTGCCAGTGACAGAAACCTAGTTGAACTAGCTTAAGCAAGAAAGGAAATGTATTACTCCATATAACTGGCAAGAGTAGAGATGAAACTAGTTTTCATCAAGGCTGGATGGAGAGGCTCAAGCGATGCCCTCGGCTTTCTCCATCTCTCGGTTATTTTTTCCTCGGTGTTGCCCTCATCCCCTCCTACTACATACAGATTGGCCTTCTCCCGACAGCCGGGAAAGATAGCCACGTGCAACTTACGTCATCCAGGTTTAGCAATCCCAAAATAAAGGAGATTTTTCACTGACAGATGGGAAGAGCAATGAGAGAAATTTCAGGCTGTATTAAAGCTTTCAGTTTCAATTGTGGAGAGTAGACGGAGTCTGCCTACTTTTCAGTAGCTTTGAGAATAAACACAAGTGAGTCACAGACATGATTGGCTGCCTGATCAAGCCTGGCAGAGTGTGTGTGGACTTGAGACGACTCGGGGAAACCTCATTAAAATGAGTTCCTATACAAGTTCCGATCGTGGTCGCCTCTTCCACAGTTAACTAAGAGTTCCAAGAATTCAAACGTAGTGTGAGTTTGATTTCAATCGAAGCTGCAGTGGTTGGCCCACACGTTGGTAGCTATTTTGAAGATATTCTGAAGCTGGCAGTAGTGCAGAATTGTACCCTTTACAAGGGAAGCCAGTCAAGTGTTATACGTGTTTAATACAGATGGTTTGTTAAACTACATAACATCAATTTCAAATATTCTGAAATGAATCTTAAATTTTTCTGAAGCTAAATTAAAAAAGAAAATTAAATATTCTAAGATGGCCCATGACAGTTGGTAGATTGTTTTCATTCATTTGTTCATTCAACAGATGTTGATTAAATACTTATTTTGTCAATTCCTGCTAGGCACTGATGGTACAGCACTAAAAGACACGCTATTTTTTTTGCTGGAGGAAGCTTACCTCCTACTTGAATACTCATTGGATACTGAGACAAGAAAACATACCAGTTCAATAGTGTTGGGTAAGTCCAATGCCAGGGAACCTAGGGTGATTCTGGTGGACATCTCTTTGGGAAGGATTGTAATTCACAAATATGTCTTCAGAAACTAAAGGTGCCATTGTTAGAAGAACTTCTTGCATCCTCCACCTATAATTTATTTTAATAGTATTTTAATAAGTGAAAGACAATGTCCAGTTTTATGATCACATTATGATACTTGAAGATGTGCTTTATGGAACCATTCACTGAGTTCCCAGATGGTTACAGCTGCCCACAGTGTGAATATATGGTCCCAGAAAGGACAACTCTGTCTTGCCACAAAGCCGATCCAGCAAACACTAGGCAGAGTTTTAGAAAATGACTCAGCAATCTGGAATCTGAGCAACCTCGCTCCTTGAACTGTACCATCTTTGGAAAATTGTTCCCCATAAAATCTTGTAGCCAGATGAATGAGGACCCCAAAAAATGTGTTATTCACTTTCCAGATTTAGCACATTCCTGGAATTTTAAACTCATTTTTGTGGACTGTTGCCCAGGTGAGGGGAGGCTTAGCCAAACCGGGAGTGGTTTTGAGCAGCATCCCCCAGGGAATCAGTGCCCAAATTTGTCGTGCTTGTATCCTGGACATTCCTGACACTCCTGGCTGAGAAATTCAGCTTTCCTGAGTTTGGGTACCCCAAGGATTTTACATGCAGCAGAGAACTGCTGAATTAAGCTAAGTGTTGGAAGACATTGCAGTTTTAATCATTAAGTTAGTTCCCTGCTTCAGTGAACTTAAAAGCTGGCATATGCTTGGAAATGTTTCTGCTTCCAAACGCACAGCATGTGCATTTTTCAGATGTTTGACCTTGATCTTGTGACCTTTGCTCTAAAATCCTGAGAGTGCTGGGAACACTCACAACTGAGTGATGGGAGCAAAACTAGACAGATAGCAATTCTTTTTTTCTTCTCTCTCTCTTTTTCTTTCTTTTTTTTTTCTTTGCTTAAATCTTAGGTTACTCTGTTTTAGACTAGACCCCTAGTCTAAATAGCTTCCCCTTCAGTTATTAATTTTATTTTAATCTATCATTTTGGTATGACTTTACATTTTGAATTGATACCACTAAAGCCTAAAACTAGTAAAGCTATGTGATCCACCTGCTAAGGCAAGCTGGCATTTATGACACCGCTCTCCAGATAACCTTCTCTAGGTTAATGTTTTCAAATTTTTTGATTCCTGTTCAGAATAAGAAATGCATTTTGTTTTACCACCACATATACACACATAAACATGTATATAAATAATTGAAACAAAAGTTTAAAGAAACCATATTTATCCTTTCTTCATATGATGCACTATGCCTTGGGTTATGGCCCACAGCCAAATTTATTTCTTAACGTTTCCCTGTATTACCTACAAGCTAAGAATGGTTTTATGTTTTTCAGTGGTTCAAAAACAGACAAACAAAATACACTGAGACATATTTACAATATGTCATGTGCTCTTCTAAATCTTTGCATTTGTTAACTTGTTAAATCTCTGGTGATTAACATATTTTGAGGGAGTGCTCAGTATGCAGGATGCTTTGGTAAATGCTTTCAGTGACGCACTTACTTAATCCTCTCTACCTTATGAGGCCGGGAGTATTAGCAGTCCCACTTAATAGATGAGGAAACAGATGCTATGTGACTTGCCCAGGAGCACACACCTAGGAAGTGGCAGTTGGGATTTAATCTTATGTTTCTCCACTTCCAGACTTTTGATTCTTAATGCTATTGATGTCTGCAGCTTCGTGACCACAGCTTGACACATAATATGGGCCCAATGCATATTTGAAGAATGAATGAATACATGTATGAATGAATGAAGGATGCAGAGATAGAATGATGGTATCCCATAAATCCTGACCAACTATGGGAACACAGATAAATTACGTGATTGCTTGGTGCTTTAAAAAGCAAGCAAGCAAACAAAAAACAAAGTAAATCCCTCATTTATTGAGTGCTAAATAATGCATTTAAGTGCTTTCAATACATTTTTTCAATTGACCCTCATAATGACACTATGAGCCAGATGCTATCCCTATTTCGCAGAAGAGACTGAGGTTCAGAGAAGTTAAATACCTTGCCTAAGATGACATGACCAGTATATTTAGACCTGGTGTGACTAAGACAGACGATGTTCTTAATTACTGTGCTATGTACCACCATTTATTAATTTCTAATGTCACTGTAATACTATCTACCCCCATGATTTTGTAAGCAAAATAGACAATGTATCAGAACGTTCATCAATAACTATAATATTTTCCCATGACATATTTCTCTATCAAAAAGTTAAAAACTCAAGGTGGAAGAAGTAGAGGCAGAGAAATGCCTTCCAGTACGTTTGATATGGAGATTGTGTTATTAAAATGTTGTTATATAATTTTTGCAAATGTTCTATAAATCTAAAATTCTAGATTGTTTATTCTAGAATTAAATTTTTTTAAAGAACAGTATTAAACACATGAAAAAAAAATGTTTAACTTCATTAGTCATTAGAGACATGCAAACCCAGTGAGATACTACTATACCTCCACTAGGATGGGTACAATTTTTTTTCATGGAAGATAACAAATGTTGGTGTAGATGCGAAGACATTAGAACACTTATGCATTGCTGCTGGAACTGTAAAGTGATGCAGACACTGTGCAAAACAGTTTGATGGTTCTTCAATAAGTTAAACATAGAATTACTATACCACCCAGCAATTTAGTTCCTAGGTATATATATCCAAAAGAATTGAACACAGGTGTACAAACAAAAACTTGTACATGAATGTTCATAGTGGCAATATTCACAATAGCCAAAGATGGAAATAACCTAAAAGTCCATCAAAAAAATTAATGTATAAAGAAAATGTGGCTATCCATACAATGGAAAATTTTTCAGCTGTAAAAAGGAACAAAGGACTGATATACGCTATAAATAGAAGAACCTTGAAAACATGATGTCAAGCGAAAGAAAACAAACACAGAAGACCACATAGTGTGTGATTCTATTTATCTGAAATGTCCAGAACAGGCAAATTCATACAGATAAGAAATAAATTGGTGGTTATCAGGAATTGTGGGGAGGCAGGAGGAAGAGTGCTGGTTAATGGTTATGGGATTTCCTTTTGGAGTGATGAAAACGTTCTGGAACTAAATAAAGGTGATGGTTGCACAACACTGTGAATGTACTAAATGCTACTGAATTGTGTACTTTAAAATGGTTAAAATAGGGAATTCCCTGGCAGTCTAGGGTTTAGGACTTGGTGCTTTCACTGCAGTGGCCCCGTTCAATCCTTGGCTCTGCAAGCCGGGAGGCCAGAAAAAAAGAAAAGAAAAAAGGTTAAAATAGCAAACTTTATGTTATGTGAATTTTACCTAAATTTAAAAACTCACTCTGACACCATTTTAAAAAGGTAGCATACTGGGCTTCCCTGGTGGCGCAGTGGTTGAGAGTCCACCTGCCAATGCAGGGGACGCGGGTTCGTGCCCCGGTCCGGGAGGATGGGCCCGCGGGCCGTGGCCGCTGGGCCTGCGTGTCCGAAGCCTGTGCTCCGCAACGGGAGAGGCCACAGCAGTGAGAGGCCCGCGTACCGCAAAAAAAAAAAAAAAAAAAAGTAGCATACTAAAATAATAAAGAATGTGCTGGGATATACGATACAACTTACAAAGGAAAAAATTTAAATATTACATGAAATACCAGTACTCAGTACAGCATCCTGATCTAGAGTATGGACTTTCAAAACTGGCAGCTCTAGAATCAAAGCCCTGTGCTGTCACATAATGACTAGTTATCCTTAGGCAAGTTTTATAACCTGTATGAGACTCGCAGTCCTCATTCATCAACTGTGTGTAATTGCTGTTAGTTATAATGTAATACTTTTTATATAAGTTGTCACTTAGCCTAAATATGATGACAAAGATTAATATATACTTTGATCTTTTTTTCCTTTGTATATATGTGAATTGAGTGTTGCTTGTCTTCCTAATGGTCATTTCATTAAAAGCAAAGGGTTTACGGAGATAACCATCATAGTTTTGTCACCATATGTGTCTTTCTACATCCCAGGAAAAGCATCCTGTGAACAGATCTTTAAAGTAGCTTCCAGGGACTTCCCTGGCGGTCCAGTGGTTAGGACTCCGCACTTCCACTGCAGGGGTTGCAGTTTCCATTCCTGGTCAGGGAACTAAGATCCCACATGCCTCAGTGGTACGGCCAAAAAGAAAAAATAAAAGTAGCTTCCAAAGGAGTCTAGCAATTCACTATAACTATTATGTGAGGTTATATTGAAATTTAGGCTAAATTGCTTTAGTAAAATTTCCAGGCTGCTCCCAACCTGTTACTAAGGAAGAACAGTCGTGGAATATGCGAGTTGATAGGAAAGACTTTATTAAGAAAAAAGATACCTATTTTTCCTTCCCTTCCCCTTGAGGATAACTAAGCTGTCCCCATGAATATGAAGACTGCTCTTTCTTCTTGAATTTGCATATGGCATCCTCCCAGGTAATTTATGGAACAAATCCTGACACAGCTCCAGAAGAAACCATATAGCCCCTTCAGTATCGCTAGTAACCGGAAGGCCAAACGTTTAAAGAGGCAGAGGAAATCCATCTCCCAAAGGCTCAGACCCAGCACTCTCTGCTCTATACCCTATACAATTCCTCCACCCACACAACTCAGCCTTTCGTAAGAGAAAGAAACTTCTAGAACCCTGCCCTCTAACCTCTGTTCCTCATCTTCTGGAGCCCTCCTGGGAGTTGAGGAATGCGGGAAGATAGCTGCAGGGTTTGGCTTCCAGTTGGTCAACCCTGACACTAATTGCTCTCCGGGAGATTTTCAATCTTTGTTCTTGGCAAGAAACTGCAGTACAACAAAAGCTGCCAGCTGAGTGACTATATGAAGAGCAGGGAGGTGGGTCTGGAAGGTATCTGGGAAGGGAAGGGTTTAACAGTTTCCACTCCTGCTCAAGCATTCTAGTCTTACTGACAACTGTAACAAAGTTTCACTGACCTACAGGCATACCTCGTTTTCTTGCGTTTTGAAGATACTGTATTTTCATAAGCTGAAGGTTTGTGGTAACCCTGCCTCGAGCAAGTCTATCTGCACCATTTTTCCATCAGCATTTGCTTACTCCAGTTCTCTGTGTCACATTTTGGAAATTCTCACAATATTTCAAACTTTTTCATTATGATTTTATTTGTTATGGTGATCTGTGATCTTTGATGTTACTATTGTAATTGTTTTGGGGGGGCCACAAACCATGCCCAAGTAAGAGGTAACTTATCTGATAAATGTTGTGTGTGTTCTGACTGCTCTACCAACCGGCTGTTCCCTGTCTCTCTCCCTCTCCTCAGGCCACCCTCTTCCCTGAGACACAACAATATTGAAATTAGGCCAGTTAATAATCCTACAATGGCCTCTAAGTGTCCAAATGAAAGAGTCACATGTCTCTCACTTTTTTTTTTTTACATCTCTATTGGAGTATAATTGCTTTACGATGGTGTGCTAGTTTCTGCTTTATAACAAAGTGAATCAGTTATACATATACGTACAAAGTGAATCAGTTATACATATACGTATTTTCCCATATCTCTTCCCTCTTGCATCTCCCTCCCTCCCACCCTCCCTATCCCACCCCTCCAGGCGGTCACAAAGCACCGAGCTGATCTCGCTGTGCTATGAGGCTGCTTCCCACTAGCTATCTACCTTACGTTTGATACTGTATATATGTCCATGCCTCTCGCTTTGTCACCCTTCCCCCTCCCCATATCCTCAAGTCCTCAAGTCCGTTCTCCAGTAGGTCTGTGTCTTTATTCCTGTCTTACCCCTAGGTTCTTCATGACATTTTTTTTTCTTAAATTCCATATATATGTGTTAGCATACGGTATTTGTCTTTTTCTTTCTGTTACTTCACTCTGTATGACAGACTCTAGGTCTATCCACCTCATTACAAATAGCTCAATTTCGTTTCTTTTTATGGCTGAGTAATATTCCATTGTATATATGTGCCACATCTTCTTTATCCATTCATCCGACGATGGACACTTAGGTTGTTTCCATCTGTGGGGTATTATAAATAGAGCTGCAATGAACATTTTGGTACATGACTCTTTTTGAATTTTGGTTTTCTCAGCGTATATGCCCAGTAGTGGCATTGCTGGGTCATATGGTAGTTCTATTTGTAGTTTTTTAAGGAACCTCCATACTGTTCTCCATAGTGGCTGAACCAATTCACATTCCCACCAGCAGTGCAAGAGTGTTCCCTTTTCTCCACACCCTCTCCAACATTTATTGTTTCTAGATTTTTTGATGATGGCCATTCTGACTGGTGTGAGATGATATCTCATTGTAGTTTTGATTTGCATTTCTCTAATGATTAATGATGTTGGGCATTCTTTCATGTGTTTGTTGGCAGACTGTATATCTTCTTTGGAGAAATGTCTATTTAGGTCTTCTGCCCATTTTTGGATTGGGTTGTTTGTTTTTTTGTTATTGAGCTGCATGAGCTGCTTATAAATTTTGGAGATTAATCCTTTATCAGTTGCTGCATTTGCAAATATATTCTCCCATTCTGACGGTTGTCTTTTGGTTCTGATATGGTTTCCTTTGCTGTGCAAAAGCTTTGAAGTTTCATTAGGTCCCATTTGTTTATTTTTGTTTTTATTTCCATTTCCCTAGGAGGTGGGTCAAAAAGGATCTTGCTGTGATTTATGTCATAGAGTGTTCTGCTTATATTTTCCTCTAACAGTTTGATAGTTTCTGGCCTTACATTTAGGTCTTTAATCCATTTTGAGCTTATTTTTGTGTATGGTGTTACGGAGTGATCTAATCTCATACTCTTACATGTACCTGTCCAGATTTCCCAGCACCACTTATTGAAGAGGCTGTCTTTTCTCCACTGTAAATTCCTGCCTCCTTTATCAAAGATAAGGTGACCATATGTGTGTGGGTTTATCTCTGGGCTTTCTATCCTGTTCCATTGATCTATTTTTCTGTTTTTGTGCCAGTACCATACTGTCTTGATTAGTGTAGCGTTGTAGTATAGTCTGAAGTCAGGGAGCCTGATTCCTCCAGCTCCGTTTTTCATTCTCAAGATTGCTTTGGCTATTCAGGGCCTTTTGTGTTTCCATACAAATTGTGAAATTTTTTTTCTAGTTCTGTAAAAAATGCCAGTGGTAGTTTGATAGGGATTGCATTGAATCTGTAGATTGCTTTGGGTAGTAGAGTCATTTTCACAATGTTGATTCTTCCAATCCAAGAACATGGTATATCTCTCCATCTATTTGTATCATCTTTAATTTCTTTCATCAGTGTCTTATAGTTTTCTGCATACAGGTCTTTTGTCTCCTTAGGTAGATTTATTCCTAGATATATTATTCTTTTTGTTGTAATGGTAAATGGGAGTGTTTTCTTGATTTCACTTTGAGATTTTTCATCATTAGTGTTTAGGAATGCCAGAGATTTCTGTGCATTAATTTTCTATCCTGCTACTTTACTAAATTCATTGATTAGCTCTAGTAGTTTTCTGGTAGCATCTTTAGGATTCTCTCTATATAGTATCATGTCATCTGCAAACAGTGACAGCTTTACTTCTTTTCCGATTTGGATTCCTTTTATTTCCTTTTCTTCTCTGATTGCTGTGGCTAAAACTTCCAAAACTATGTTGAATAAGAGTGGTGAGAGGGGGCAACCTTGTCTTGTTCCTGATCTTAGTGGAAATGCTTTCAGTTTTTCACCATTGAGGATGATGTTGGCTGTGGGTTTGTCATATATGGCCTTTATTATGTTGAGTAAAGTTCCCTCTATGCCTACTTTCTGCAGGGTTTTTTATCATAAATGGGTGTTGAATTTTGTCGAAAGCTTTCTCTGCATCTATTGAGATGATCATATGGTTTTTCTCCTTCAGTTTGTTAATATGGTGTATCACGTTGATTGACTTGCATATATTGAAGAATCCTTGCATTCCTGGGATAAACCCCACTTGATCATGATGTATGATCCGTTTAATGTGCTGTTGGATTCTGTTTGCTAGTATTTTGTTGAGGATTTTTGCAACTATGTTCATCAGTGATATTGGCCTGTTGTTTTCTTTCTTTGTGACATCCTTGTCTGGTTTTGGTATCAGGGTGATGGTGGCCTCGTAGAATGAGTTTGGGAGTGTTCCTCCCTCTGCTATATTCTGTAAGAGTTTGAGAAGGATAGGTGTTAGCTCTTCTCTAAATGTTTGATAGAATTTGCCTGTGAAGCCATCTGGTCCTGGGCTTTCGTTTGTTGGAAGACTTTTAATCACAGTTTCAATTTCAGTACTTGTGATTGGTCTGTTCATATTTTCTATTTCTTCCTGCTTCAGTCTTGGCTGGTTGTACATTTCTAAGAATTTGTCCATTTCTTCCAGGTTGTCCTTTTTTTTTTTTTTTTTTTTTTTTGCGGTACACGGGCCTCTCACTGTTGTAGCCTCTCCCGTTGTGGAGCACAGGCTCCAGACACGCAGGCTCAGCGGCCATGGCTCACGGGCCCAGCAGCTCTGCAGCATGTGGGATCCTCCCAGACCAGGGCACGAACCCGTGTCCCCTGCATCGGCAGGCGGACTCTCAACCACTGCGCCACCAGGGAAGCCCCAGGTTGTCCATTTTATTGGCATAGAGTTGCTTGTAGTAATCTCTCATGATCTTTTGTATTTCTGCAGTGTCAGTTGTTACTTCTCCTTTCTCATTTCTAATTCTATTGATTTGAGTCTTCTCCCTTTTTTTCTTGATGAGTCTGGCTAATAGTTTATCAATTTTGTTTATCTTCTCAAAGAACCAGCTTTTAGTTTTATTGATCTTTGCTATCGTTTCCTTCATTTCTTTTTCATTTATTTCTGATCTGATTGTTATGATTTCTTTCCTTCTGCTAACTTTGGGGGTTTTTTGTTCTTCTTTCTCTAATTGCTTTAGGTGCAAGGTTAGGTTGTTTAATCGAGATGTTTCCTGTTTCTTAAGGTAGGATTGTATTGCTATAAACTTCCCTCTTAGAACTGCTTTTGCTGCATCCCATAGATTTTGGGTCGTCGTGTCTCCATTGTCATTTGTTTCTAGGTATTTTTTTAATTTCCTCTTTAATTTCTTCAGTGATCACTTCGTTATTAAGTAGTGTATTGTTTAGCCTCCATGTGTTTGTATTTTTTACAGATCTTTTCCTGTAATTGATATCTAGTCTCATAGCATTGTGGTCGGAAAAGATACTTGATACAATTTCAATTTTCTTAAGTTTACCAAGCCTTGATTTGTGACCCCAGATACGATCTATCCTGCAGAATGTTCCATGAGCACTTGAGAAGAATGTGTATTCTGTTGTTTTTGGATGGAATGTCCTATAACTATCAATTAAGTCCATCTTGTTTAATGCATCACTTAAAGCTTGTGTTTCCTTATTTATTTTCATTTTGGATGATCTGTACATTGGTGAAAGTGGAGTGTTAAAGTCCCCTACTATGAATGTGTTACTGTCGATTTCCCCTTTTATGGCTGTTAGTATTTGCCTTATGTATTGAGGTGCACCTATGTTGGTTGCATAAATATTTACAATTGTTATATCTTCTTCTTGGATTGATCCCTTGATCATTATGTAGTGTCCTTCTTTGTCTCTCATAATAGTCTTTATTTTAAAGTCTATTTTGTCTGATATGAGAATTGCTACTCCAGCTTTCTTTTGGTTTCCATTTGCATGGAGTATCTTTTTCCATCCCCTCACTTTCAGTCTGTATGTGTCTCTAGGTCTGAAGTGGGTCTCTTGTAGACAGTATATATATGGGTCTTGTTTTTGTATCCATTCAGCCAGTCTGTGTCTTTTGCTGGGAGCATTTAATCCATTTACATTTAAAGTAATTATTGATATGTATGTTCCTATTCCCATTTTCTTAATTGTTTTGGGTTTGTTATTATAGGTCTTTTCCTTCTCTTGTGTTTCTTGCCTAGAGAAGATCCTTTAGCATTTGTTGTGAAGCTGGTTTGGTGGTGCTGAACTCTCTCAGTTTTTGCTGGTCTGTAAAGGTTTTAATTTCTCCATCAAATCTGAATGAGATCCTTGCTGGGTAGAGTAATCTTGGTTGCAGGTTTTTCTCCTTCATCACTTTAAATATGTCCTGCCAGTCCCTTCTGGCTTGCAGAGTTTCTGCTGAAAGATCAGCTGTTAACCTTATGGGGATTCCCTTGTGTGTTATTTGTTGTTTTTCCCTTGCTGCTTTTAATATGTTTTCTTTGTATTTAATTTTTGACAGTTTGATTAATATGTGTCTTGGCGTATTTCTCCTTGGATTTATCCTGTATGGGACTCTCTGTGCTTCCTGGACTTAATTAACTATTTCCTTTCCCATATTAGGGAAGTTTTCAACTATAATCTCTTCAAATATTTTCTCAGTCCCTTTCTTTTTCTCTTCTTCTTCTGGAACCCCTATAATTCGAATGTTGGTGCGTTTAATGTTGTCCCAGACGTCTCTTAGACTGTCTTCAGTGCTTTTCATTCTTTTTTCTTTATTCTGCTCTGCAGTAGTTATTTCCACTATTTTATCTTCCAGGTCACTTACCCGTTCTTCTGCCTCAGTTATTCTGCTATTGATCCCATCTAGAGTATTTTTAATGTCATTTATTGTGTTGTTCATCATTGCTTGTTTCATCTTTAGTTCTTCTAGGTGCTTGTTAAATGCTTCTTGCATTTTGTCTATTCTATTTCCAAGATTCTGGATCATCTTTACTATCATTATTCTGAATCCTTTTTCAGGTAGACTGCCTATTTCCTCTTCATTTGTTAGGTCTGGTGGGTTTTTATCTTGCTCCTCCATCTGCTGTGTGTTTTTCTGTCTTCTCATTTTGCTTATCTTACTGTGTTTGGGGTCTCCTTTTTGCAGGCTGCAGGTTCATAGTTCCCATTGTTTTTGGTGTCTGTCCCCAGTGGCTGAGGTTGGTTCAGTGGGTTGTGTAGGCTTCCTGGTGGAGGGGACTAGTGCCTGTGTTCTGGTGGATGAGGCTGGATCTTGTCTTTCTGGTGGGAAGGTCCACATCTGGTGGTGTGTTTTGGCATGTCTGTGGACTTATTATGATTTTAGGCAGCCTCTCTGCTAATGGGTGGGGTTGTGTTCCTGTCTAGCTAGTTGTGCAGCACTGTAGCTTGCTGGTCGTTGAGTGAAGCTGGGTGCTGGTGTTGAGGTGGAGATCTCTGGGAGATTTTCACCATTTGATATTATGTAGAGCTGGGAGGTCTCTTGTGGACCAGTGTCCTGAAGTTGGGTCTCCCACCTCAGAGGCACAGCACTGACTCCTGGCTGCAGCACCAAGAGCCTTTCATCCACACAGCTCAGAATAAAAGGGAGATAAAGTAGAAAGAAAGAATTAGTAGGAGTAGAAAGAAAGAAAGAAAGGAGGGAGGGAGGGAGGAAGGAAGAAAGGAAGGAAGGAGGGAAGGAAAAAAGAAAGAAGATAAAGTGAAATAAAATAAAGTAAGATAAAATATAATAAAGTTATTAAAATAAAAAAAAATTTTAAGAGAGAAAAAAGAAAAAATTTTAAAAAAAACGGACGGATAGAACCCTAGGACAAATGGTGGAAGCAAAGCTATAGAGACAAAAATCTCACACAGAAGCATACACATACACAGTCACAAAAAGAGGAAACGGTGAAAAAAATCATAAATCTTCCTCTCAGAGTCCACCTCCTCAATTTGGGATGATTCGTTGTCTCTTCATGTATTCCACAGATGCAGGGTACATCAAGTTGATGGTGGAGCTTTAATCCGCTGCTTCTGAGGCTGCTGGGAGAGATTTCCCTTTCTCTTCTTTGTTGTCACAGCTCCCAGGGGCTCAGCTTTGGATTGGGCCCCGCCTGTGCGTGTAGGTAGCCGGAGGGCGTCTGTTCTTTGCTCAGACAGGACAGGGTTAAAGGAGCCGCTGATTCGGGGGCTCTGGCTCACTCAGGCCGGGGGGGAGGGAGGGGCACGGAGTGCGGGGCGGGCCTGCGTCGGCAGAGGCCGGCGTGACGTTGCACCAGCGTGAGGCGCGCTGTGCGTTCTTCCGGGGGAGCTGTCCCTGGATCCCGGGACCCTGGCAGTGGCGGGCTGCACAGGCTCTCCGGAAGGGGGGTGTGGGTAGTGACCTGTGCTCGCACACAGGGTTCTTGGTGGCGGCAGCAGCGGCCTTAGCGTCCCATGCCCGTCTCTGCTGTCCACGCTTTTAGCCGCAGCTCGCGCCTGTCTCTGGCTGTCCTTTAAGCAGCGCTCTTAATCCCCTCTCCTCGCGCACCAGGAAACAAAGAGGGAAGAAAAAGTCTCTTGCCTCTTCGGCAAGTCCACACCTTTCTCCGGACTCCCTCCCGGCTATCCGCTTCGCACCAACCCCCTGCAGGCTGTGCTCACGCCGCCAACCCCGGTCCTTTCCCGGCGCTCCGACCGAAGCCCGAGCCTCAAGTCCCAGCACCGCCCACCCTGGCGGGTGAGCAGACAAGCCTCTCGGCCTGGTGAGTGCCAGTGCGGGAATCTCTCCGCTTTGCCCTCCGTACCCTGTTGCTGTGCTCTCCTCCGCAGCTCCGAAGCTTTCCCCCTCCGCCACCCGCAGTCTCCGCCTTCATAGGGGCTTCCTAGTGTGGGGAAACCCTTCCTCCTTCACAGCTCCCTCCCACTGGTGCAGGTCCCTTCCCTATCCTTTTGTCTCTGTTTATTCTTTTTTCTTTTGCCCTACCGAGGTACGTGGCGGGGGGGGGCGGTTCTTGCCTTTTGGGAGGTCTGAGGTCTTCTGCCAGCGTTCAGTAGGTGTTCTGTAGGAGTTGTTCCATGTGTAGATGTATTTCTGGTGTATCTGTGGGGAGGAAGCTGATCTCCGCGTCTTACTCTTCCGCCATCTTCCCCAGCAATCTTCACATGTCTCTCATTTTAAGTCAAACACTAGAAATGATGAAGCTTAGTGAGGAAGGCAAGTCAAAAGCATAGACAGGCCAAAAGTCAGGCCTCTTGCACCAAACAGTTAGCCAAGTTGTGAACCCAGAGGAAACGTTCTTGAAGAATATTACAAGCGCTGCTCCAGTGAACCCATAAATGATAAGAAAGTGAAACAGCCTTACTGCTGATATGAAGAAAGTGTTAGTGGTCTGGATAGAAGATCAAACCAGCCACAACATTCCCTTAAGCCAAAGCCTAATCTAGAGCCAGGTCCTAACTCTCTTCTATTCTATGAAGGCTGAGAGAAGTGAGGAAGCTGCAGAACGAGCGCTTGAAGCTATCAGAGGTTGGTTCACGAGGCCTAAGGAAAGAAGCCATCTCTGTAACGTAAAAGTGCAGGGTGAAGCAGCAAGTGCTAATGTAGAAGCTACAGCAAGTATCCAGAATATCTAGCTAAGATAATTTATGAAGGTGGCTATACTGAACAAGAGATTTTCAATGTTGATAAAACAACTTTCCCTTGGAAGAAGATGCCATCTAGGATTAAAATAGCTAGAGAGGAGAAGTCAATATCTGGCTTCAAAGCTTCAAAGGACAGGCTGACTCTCTTGTTATGGCTAAAGCAGCTGGTGATTTGCCATTGAAGCCAATGCTCATTTACCATTCTGAGAATCCTAGGGCCCTTAAGAATTATGCTAAATCTACTCTGCCTGTGTTCCATCGATGCAACAGCAAAGCCTGGATGACAGCTAGCACATCTGTTTACAACATGGTTAACTGAATATTTTAAGCCCACTGTTGAGAACTACTCCTCATAAAAAAAAAGATTCCTTTCAAAATGTTACTGCTCATTGACAGTGCACCTGGTCACCCAAGAGCTCTGAAGGAGACATACAACAAGATTAATGTTGTTTTCATGCCTGCTAACATAGCATCCATTCTGCAGCTCGTGGATCAAGGAGTCATTTTTACTTCCAAATCTTATTATTTAGGAAATATATTTCATAAGGCTATAGCTGCCATAGATAGTGATTCCTCTGATGGATGTGGGCAAAATCGAAAACCTTCTGGAAAGGATTCACCATTCTCATGCCATTAAGAACATTCAAGATTCATAGGAAGAGGTAAATATTAATAGAGGTCAAGTATCAATATTAACAGGAGTTTGGAAGCAGTCTATTCCAACGCTCATGTATGACTTTGAGGGGTCCAAAACTTCAGTGAAGGAAGTTACCACAGCTCTGGTGGAAATAGCAAGAGAGCTAGAATTAGAAGTAGAGCCTGAAGATGTGACTGAATTGCTGCAGTCTCAGGATAAGACTTGAATGGATGAGGAGTTGCTTTTTATGCACAGAAAATGGTTTCTTGAGATGGAATCTACTCCTGGAGGAGATGCTGTGAGGATTATCAAAATGACAACAAAGGATTTAGAATATGACATAAATTTAATTGATAAAGCAGCAGCAGGGCTTGAGAAGGTTGGCTCCAAGTTGAAGGAAGTTCTACTGTGACTATCAAACAGCATTGCATGTTACAGAGAAATCATTTGGTAAAGTAAGAGTGGTATGGCACTCTTGTGCCAATTGTAGTGTGGCAAATTTCATTGTTGTCTTTTTTTTTTTTTTTTTTTTTTTGCGGTACGCGGGCCTCTCACTGTTGTGGCCTCTCCGATTGCGGAGCACAGGCTCCGGACGCGCAGGCTCAGCGGCCATGGCTCACGGGCCCAGCCGCTCCGCGGCATGTGGGATCTTCCCAGACCGGGGCACGAACCCATGTCCCCTGCATCGGCAGGCGGACTCTCAACCACTGCGCCACCAGGGAAGCCCCATTGTTGTCTTATTTTAAGACATTGCCATAGGACTTCCCTGGTGGCGCAGTGGTTAAGAACCCACCTGCCACCTGCCAGTGCCGGGGACACGGGTTTGAGCCCTGGTCTGGAAAGATCCCACATGCCACGGAGCAACTAAGCCCGTGAGCCACAACTACTGAGCCTGCACTCTGGAGCCTGTGAGCCACAACTACTGAGCCCGTGTGCCACAACTACTGGAGCCCGTACGCCTAGAGACCATGCTCTGCAACAAGAGAAGCCACCGCAATGAGAAGTCTGCACACCGCAATGAAGAATAGCCCCCGCTCACCACAACTAGAGAAAGCCTGCATGCAGCAACGAAGACCCAATGCAGCCAAAAATACATAAATGAATAAATAAATTTATTTTTTTTAAAAAGACATAGTCACAGCCACCCCAGCCTTCAGCAACCACCACCCCGATCAGTCAGCAGCCATCGACATGAAGGCAAGTCCCTCCACCAGCAAAAAAGCTCAGGTGATGGTTAGCATTTTTTAGCAATGAAGTATTTTTTAATTAAGATAAATACATTGTTCTTTTATTTATTTTTTTAACTTTAAACAATTTTTATTACACAAAGGTTGTCACATAATTGGATATTGCTCTACTCTGTACACAATTATTCTTACTCTCCACAGAAAGGCTGCTTCTTAACTTCTCATCTGTTGATGGCAATCACTAAAATCCTGATTTTAACAGAATAGTAGTAAAAATGCCTCAGTGATTTAAGTTGAAAGCAGTACATTGGTGCATGGCTCTTATACTCATTTACCAGGAATGTACAAATGTCTTTATTCAAAAATACAAAATAAATTATCTGTAGGCATGGACAATGACAGCAGTAAACCATTCTATGTTGCCAACTGAAACCAGTAACTGATGGTTATAGTGATTTTCTTAAACATCAGCCAGCCTTTTCTTCAGTCATCTCCTTCAACTGACCTCTCAAAGTTATTGATGAGGAACGCTGCCTCGGGCTTCCTCTCACAGCTCATTAATGATGGCAAAGCCCTATTCTAGGAATTAGAACATGCCACCTCCCATCCCACCTCCCATCCCACCCATTCCGCCCATTCCAGGATCCTTCTCTTCTTTAGGAATTTCTGTGACTACAACTTCTGCTGTAGTTAACAGAGAGGCCACTCCAGCAGCATCCAGTAATGCAGTTCTTACAACCTTAGTTGGATCAATGATTCCTTTTTCCACCATATTCACAAAATCTCCAAGCATAGCATCATAACCAACTTCTGAAGAACTTTGCAAAATTTTCTCAACTATCAATGATCCTTCGACACCTGCATTTTTAGCAATGGTCATTGCAGGAATTTTGAGTGCTTTTTTAATAATTTCTATACCAATTTTTTGATCTTCATTAGCTGGAGTTATTGAATCCAAGGCTGGAAGGCACCGAAGCAGGGCACAGCCCCCTCCCAAAACAATGCCTTCTTCAACAGCAGCTCATGTAGCATTAAGGGCATCTGTAACTCTGTCTTTCTTTTCATTCACTTCAACATCACTTGTCCCACCAACGTTTAGCACAGCAACACCATCTGAGAGTTTTGCCAGACGTTCATTAAATTTTTCCTTTTCATATTCACTAGTTGTAATATCTAACTGCTCGATGATTTCTTGAATACGCTTTTCAATTTGAGCCTTGTCACCTTTTCCTTTCAAGAGCATGGCATCATCTTTGGTCACAATGACCTCTCCAACTTTTCCTAAGTCATGAGGCTGAACATCTTCAAGATTTAGAGTTAGTCCTTCTTCTCCAAATACTGCACCACCAGTAGCAATAGCCATGTCTTTAAGCTGGTTCTTTCTATTGTCACCAAAACCTGGAGCTTTGACTGCTACAACCTGAAGACCAACTTTCAGCCTATTCAAAACGAGTGTACTTAGAGCTTCTCCATCCACGTCTTCAGCAATTATGACCAAGGGCTTACGGTGAGCATTGGCAATTTCAAGAGCAGGAACAATGGACTGGACACTAGAAATTTTCTTTTCACTTAACAGAACATAGGCATCTTGGAATTCACATTTCTGACCTTTTGATGTATTAATAAAGTATGGCGAGATATACCCTCTATCAAACTTCATGCCTTCAATAATTTCTAATTCATCATTCAGTGTTTTTCCATCCTTTACTGTGATAACGCCCTTTCTTCCAACCTTTTTCATCGCATCAGAAATGATGCTGCCAATTTCTTTGTCTCCATTTGCAGAAATCGTAGCAACCTGGGCGATCTCTTCCGGGGTTGTCACAGGTTTAGACTGCTTCTTAAGTTCAGCAAGTACAGCATCAACAGCTAACATCACACCTCTTCTGATTTCCACGGGATTAGCACCTTTGCTAATCTTCTCGAAGCCTTCCTTAGCAATGGAGCGTGCCAGTACAGTCACAGTTGTGGTGCCATCCCCAGCCTCTTCGTTTGTGTTATTGGCAACATCTTGAACAAGTTTCGCGCCAATATTTTTATATTTATCTTTTAAGTCAATAGACTTTGCAACAGTCACACCATCTTTTGTCACTTTGGGACTTCCCCAACTCTGTTCAATAATCACCGTCCTTCCCTTTGGCCCCAATAGTAACGGCTACAGCATCAGCTAAAAGGTCTACACGTTGAAGCATTAAGGCTCGGGCATCTGCACCAAATTTTACGTCTTTGGCATAAGCCCGAGTGAGATGAGGAGCCAGTGCCCTGGACACTGGCCTAATCTGGCGAAGGACTGCGGGCAATCGAAGCATTTCTTGGGCAGCGGCACGGCTAGTGGGCGACGAGACAGGCCGTCGGTGGCGAGTGACATTGTTCTTTTAGACATAATGCTATTGCACACTTAATGGACTATGGTATAGCATAAACATAACTATTGGCATTAGGAAGCCAAAAATTCCTAGCAACTTGGTTTATTGCGATGTTCACTTTATTGCAATGGTCTGGAACCGAACCTGCAGTGTCTCTGAGGTATGCCTATATTGGCATAATGTAATCAAAATGGCTGAAACCCCTTTTTTATTCTATATGCCTTATATGACTTACAAGGAGGTTAAATGTTCTGCATTTGTTTGAGCAGCACCTATACTTCTTCATACAGGCACTTATTCACTCAAAAATATTTACTGAGTGCCTACTATGTGATGACAGTTTTCTAAGCAGTAGGTACTGATTCAGCCATTCATTCAATAAATATTTACTGAGCACCTAATATGTACCAGACAGGTGAGCTTCCAAGGAAAATGTAGTCAACGAAATGAATGAAAGCTCTATTCTCATGGAGCTTCCATGTTAGTGGAGCAATACAAAAATGAAGAAAATAGAGTCTTTGAATAGTAGAGGTGCTGTGCAGGGCAAGCTAAAGGGAATTGGGATGCCCTGAGTTGGGACTGGTATTTTGTGTAAAGGAGTCAGGGAAGGCCTCATGGCTAGGTTCATATCTGATCAGAAACCTGAAGGAAGTCAGAGAGTGGACCATGTGGCCATCTGGGAGACAGTGTTCCAGGTGGAGGGACCAGCACGGGCAAAGGCCCTGGGGTGGAGCATGCTTGGTATGGCATGAAAATACAAAGGTGAAAACACTAGACACTGGTTTTACCTTCTTGGATTGTAGAGTCTGGTTGTGGAGGCAGAGAGTAATCAAATATCTCCCACATAGATGTCTAATTCTGAAGAGCCCATGTGCCAAGAGGGAAGCACAGATGGGGCTGGAAGATCCTATAAAAATAGCTGATCGAATCTCAGGGAAGGATTCCCTTAGGAAGTGTAGTTTAAACTGAAATCCAAAGAAGAAAGCGAGGTTAACCTGGTGAAGGGGAAGGAGATGGTAGGGTATTAGGGAGGCTATTTCCTGTATAGGGAACAGTGTGTGATCGAAGTATGTGTGTTCAGAGGGGTAGATGGGATCAGGGCTGGTTTAGGACATAAAAGATCCAGGCATCTGCCTTGCAGAGAATGAGGGGGAAAGCGTCCTTGATAAGCAGGAGGGTATGAGCAGGGGACAAATCGCAGAGGGTTTCTGCAGTTTGTAATTACTTAACTGTTTAAATGAGTATGTTTACTGTCTGCCTTCCCTGCTGGAGCAAGTTCCAGGGGGCCAGGACCCTGTCTCCTTTCACTACACTATCCCCAGCTCGTACCCCAGGTGTGGCCCCCTGCAAGGGCACGGTTTGTATTTGTGGGCTCCGTGGCTGGCTAATATCTCCAGCAATCTCACAACCAGCTGAGAGCCTCAGTGGTAACAAGCAGCTCGCATTTTGTGAGTAGTTGGCTCTGTCAGATTCTGGGTTCAGAAAAGGCCAGCAAACTCGGCAGTATTCAAAGCTGAGATTTACGTTTCAAAATCGCAGATAAAAGCCGACTGTGACCATGGAGCTCTCCTCCCACGGAGAAGCAGAGTCCAAATGGCACTGTTCTCCCTTTGTCATACTAAGATGACGTTTTCATCTTGACTTGGTGATAGTGTACTTCTAGGATGGGTGCTCATTGCATAGTATTAAAGAGTCAAACTGTCAGACGAGAAAACAATATTGTTTTTTTATTTCAAGAACGTGTGATGGGGCTTCCCTGGTGGTGCAGTCGTTGAGAGTCCGCCTGCCGATGCAGGGGACACGGGTTCGTGCTCCGTTCCAGGGGGATCCCACATAACGTGGAGCGGCTGGGCCCGTGAGCCATGGCCGCTGAGCCTGCGCGTCCGGAGCCTGTGCTCCGCAACGGGAGAAGCCACAGCAGTGAGAGGCCCGTGTACCGCAAAAAAACAAAAACAAAAACAAAAAAACGTGTGATGTTATCTAAGACACCGGTTGCCCAGCCAGTAGACTGATTGCCAAGGCATCTTCACTGTGAGGAAAAAAAAAAAAAAAAAAAGGGAGGGGGTGTATAGCATAACTCTGGGACAAAGTGCAGAGATTTAGCCAAGCCCTCATTTTTGCAAAGCTGAAGATCAACTTTTGGGGGACAATTCCTGGTATTTCCTATCAGCCTCTACTCCCCGGTTCTTCCTTCCCAATCCTGCATTTGAGGCCGCCTGTGGTACCAGGGAAGTGAATTCTACCCTCCCCAGGGTAGGAGCAGGGAAGCCAGGTGCAGCCCATTCTGTTCACCTGGCCACAGTCACGGATGCCTGGCTGCACGTGGGAGCTAGGCTGGTTCCTGGAGCGAACCTCGGGCGCTGCACTTGGAATGCTGGGACAGAGGCTTCCTTCATGCTGGGCTGCGTGGTAGCGGCAGCACCTGGAACAGCAGTGGTGATTTTTGCCACCAATAGGGCATGCCACCCTGGGGCCAGTGCTAGTTCAGAGGAGGCCAGATTGAGAGAATTGAATGGAGAGAGCGGTGAAGCCCCAAAAGATGGTGAACCTCAGAATCAAATTGCACCTGAATCCTGCCATGTTTCTGGACTCGTCCATGAAGTAAGTCCATACATTCTGTTTATTATTGAAATTGAGACTTCTGTATGTGGTGGCCAAATCTTCCTAGATGGTAAAGGTAATAGAAATGCAGAAACAATTTTCTGTCCTCTAAAAGTATAGTAGCATGTACAGGAAATCAGAATGCAGGTGTAATTGCTGCAAGATCCATATTCTCCTAATTATTTTTAAGTGAAATCTTCCAAGAGTTAACGCCTTAAGTATGTTAATGACATTTTGAATAAGTAAACATACATGTTTTCTTAAAAACGACAACAGTATGAAGGGGTAGACAGTGAGAAGGGCATCTCCATCTCATTCTTCTCAGTTCTCTTCCCCAAAGGCAACATTTTAATTCCTTTACAGGCTTCTTATATGTACTTCTTACGATAGTCTGTACATAGATCTCCCTTTTAATTTACACAAATGCTGCTATATGCTGTCAGCATCTTGCTTTTTTTGCTCACAAATATATCTCAGAGGTTGTTCCATATCAGAAAAGATATAAGCTGCTTTCTTATTCTTTTTTTTGCTTCCTCATTTTTTATTTCAATTGAAATATAGTTGATGGGCAATATTACGTTTCAGATTTTTTTTTAATGAAAAAGCTGCTTCTTAAATATGGCTACGTGGCTAGGAATTTTTCATTCTTCATTTCACTGCTACCTGCAAACAAGGGTGAGTAAATCAGTTGGTTTAATCAGTGAAATGAAACAATGGTAGCAAACACCTTTCATACACTAATGAGGAAATTCATTTAAAATTATTAAACAGCGAGCTTCCCTGGTGGCACAGTGGTTGAGAGTCAGCCTGCCGACGCAGGGGACGCGGGTTCATGCCCCGGTCCGGGGGGATCCCACGTGCCGCGGAGCAGCTGCGCCGGTAAGCCATGGCCGCTGAGCCTGCGCATCCGGAGCCTGTGCTCCGCAACGGGAGAGGCCGCAGCGGTGAGCGGCCCGCGTACTGCAAAAAAAAAAAAAAATTATGAAACAGCTCCAGACTATTCCATTGTTTGGTTCTGTGCTTTATTTAACCAAGCTCCCATAGAGAGTCATTTAGGCTGTAACCTTTAGCTACTTTACACAAAGCTGCAACAAATATTATGTATGCTCCTTTGTTTGAAAGCTGTATAAAATGTTTTCATCAACAGTCTATATAAATATAGGCTGTTCAATCAAAAGTTTTAAACCTGAGACTGAATACAAGAATCAAAAATTGTGTTTTGTTAACTTTTTTTGTGTGTGTGTTAACCTTCCCCCCCCACAACAAATAGATGGATTGTTTTTTTAAAAAAAAAATTGAATTATAGGGGCTTCCCCGGTGGTGCAGTGGTTAGGAATCTGCCTGCCAATGCAGGGGACATGGGTTCGAGCCCTGGTCTAGGAGGATCCCACGTGCCGCGGAGCAACTAAGCCCATGCGCCATTACTGAGCCTGCGCTCTAGAGCCCGCAAGCCACAACTACTGAAGCCGGCGTGCCTAGAGCCCGTGCTCAGCAACGGGAGAGGCCACCGCAGTGAGAGGCCTGCGCACCAGAATGAAGGGCGGCCCCCACTTGATGCAGCTAGAGGGAGCCCGCGCACAGCAACGAAGACCCAGCACAGCCAAAGATAAATTTTTTAAAAATTTGAATTATAGTTGATTTACAATATACTGATAGTTTCAGGTGTACAGCAAAGTAATTCAGTTATATATATATATATATATTTGATTCTTTTCCATTATATTGATGTTATTACAAGATATTGAATACAGTTCCCTGTGCTGTACAGTAAATCCTTGTTGTTTATTTTATATGTAGTAGTGTGTATCTGCTAATCCCATACTCCCAATTTATCTCCCCACTGCTCTCCCCCTTGGTTATCATAAGGTTGTTTTCTATGTCTGTGAGTTTGTTTCTGTTTTGTTAAGTTCATTTGTGTTATTTTTTAGATTCCACATATAAGTGATATCATATGATATTTGTCTTTCTCTCTCTGGCTTACTTCACTTAGCATGATAATCTCTATGTCCAGGTGGATTCCTTTTTCTCACTCATCCATCCATCCATTCATTCAACAAATAGTTTTTGTTTTATTTTGTTTTGTTTTTTGCGGTACGCGGATCTCTCACTGTTGCGGCCTCTCCTGTTGTGGAGCACAGGCTCTGGACGCGCAGGCTCAGCGGCCATGGCTCACGGGCCCAACCGCTCCGCGGCATGTGGGATCCTCCCGGACCAGGGCTCGAACCCGTGTCCCCTGAATCGGCAGGCGGACCCTCAACCACTGTGTCACCAGGGAAGCCCAACAAATGGTTATTTAGCACTCACTATGTGCCAGGGAATATTTTGGTGCTGATCCTTACCTCAAGGGCCTAACATGACATGTTCATTGGAGAAGAAGATAATAGGTCCAATGGACGGCCAATCATCTGTGTTTATTTATACACATTAATATTTAAGTGACTTTAGTTGTAACAGCTTCACAGTTATTTCAGTACAAACCAACTCAGTCTTGGACCTGTATCACAAGGGGTCATGTCTATGCTAGGTCAGTCAATATTTCTAGGTGATAAAAGCAAGGGACCAACAGACCCTTTCTAGGGAGAGCATTCCCTACAATCTCTTACTGAAAGAAACAGCTCCAAGCCATTCATTAAGCATCAATGCCCATGTAGCTTCCCTGTAGCCCCAGCTCTGTGGCCTTGGCTGATTGGACCAGGGGTGGGCATGGGACCTCAGGGCAACCAGTTTATAGGTTGGCTGGTGGCCTATGATCTGGCCTGACTCCAAAGCTTTGTCCAGTAGGAATGCTGGTAACAACTTGCCCCAATCAGATCCTTTTGAATTGAGATACAGAGAAAATAAAACAAATGTTAGCTACGGAAGTAAAACCAAAGGAGAGGAGAAGCCTAGTCATGTAACTGTTGAAGTCAAGGTTTCCAAACGCAGTGACTAGCCAGAGTTAACCAGGTCAGGTCTGGTCTAGGGCAATGGTTCTCAAACTTGCCACAGACAGTCCATGCTTCTGGACTCTTCCAGTAAGTCAGTCTATATGTTCCACTTCTTGTTTATCTTGAGACTTCTGTTTAATTGGTGACTGTTGTCTGAATCATCCTAGATGGTAAAGGTGATGGAAATCCAGAAACAATCTTCTCCCCTTGCCTGGAGGGCCTGTTAAAACAGAGATGCTTGTTGCACCATCAGAATTTCTGATTCAGTGGGTCTGGGGGGTGGTGCTGAGAATTTGCATTGCTAACAAATTCCTAGTTGACACTGATGCTGGTGATCCAAGGACCACACTTTGAGAACCATTGCTCTAGGGAAATCTTCCATCTATTCAGGTCTCTGTGAAATAAGATGGGTCCTCTTCTTAACGTTAGGCTAGAGCGTTCCATTTTCTGGGTCCCTGTGAGATCATTCTACCACAGAGCTGAAATTCCTGATTGCCTTTTTTTTTTTTCAGGTCTTTTTGACATCTCCACATTTCTGAGTGAGTCCTTACCACATTACGAGCCCCCAAAATAGAACATAGTAATTAGGTATCATTTATTGAGCCTGTACTCTGTACAAATAGAAAGCATTCAGTAAATGATAACTAGATGTTCACTAGGGAATTGCAATGACTCATAAATATTTTGTCCCTAAATTCACTACTGCAATATTGTTTACTTTGTATTTTTGTTTTTAGAAATTTAAATTTCCTCTTGATTCTTCCTGCCAATTATATAAGAACCAGATTTTGCTCAGCATTTGCAATTTTTCCTACAGTTGTAATGTTCCATCATGTCCTCAAAAATATTAAAACTCAGAGAAAATCAGAAGCAGCTCTAACAAATGAGACTGAACTCTTCCTTTGACCTAGATATACTGTTCCTGACAAATTAGTGTGTTATTAAAATGTTTTAACTCTGAGGACATCTGTGATCACATTTATTACAAACAGAAATAGGAAGATCTATTGGAAGTTTATTTATATCAGGTCCCATCTTAATAATCTCAGGTCTCTGGTTATGTCTTTTGTCAAACCTTAAAATGGAATATTTATTTTACGATTATTTCTCGTGTTTCTGCTCCAGTGGACTCAGCTTTGTGAGCTCTGCAAGTGGGTCTATTTGTCCACCAGTTTTCTCTTAGCGCCTAACACAGGACAGGTGTTCAATAAATACTGGTGGATGTTATAGACTCAATGTTTGTGTCCCCCTCCCCACCAAATTTTGACTCCCAATGTGATGGGATTCAGAGGTGGAGGTAATTAGGTCATGGGGTGAAGCCCTCAGGAATGGAATTAGTGCCCTTATAAGAAAAGGTCAGGGAGCTCCCTTGCCCACTTTCCTTCATGTGAAGATACAAGGAGAAGGAGGCAGTATACAAGCCAGAAGAGGACCCTCAGCAGAACCTAACCATGCTGGCACCCTCATCTCAGACTCTAGCCTCCAAGACTGAGAAATAAATTTCTGTTGTTTATAAGCCACACAGTCTATGGCACTTTGTTATAGCAGCCCAAACAGACTAAGACAGTGAAACTGAATTACCCTGGCTGTACGCTTACCATTAAAAAGTGCTAAGGCAAGCATCATTTGTATCATATTAAACTAAAATAATAATGTGAACATAAGTAAAGTAGAATAATAAATTGAAAATAATGTAGCTCATTAAGTAAGCCAGTGAAAAAGGAGAAGCAACAAGGCTGGGAATTTCTTTATTCCTCATTCCATTGATAAGAACTCTGCCTGTGGCCAAGGACAAGTAGATTGTTCTGTTTAATCAGTGAAGTAAGGCAACCACCTTCAATTCATTTAAAACGATTTTGCTGCATATTCTGTAAAAGAAATATAAGAGAGCACATAATAAAAATGACAGTGTGATACACCAAAATGACCCCTTTTATCTCAAGACCTTGAGGCATTTTGCAAGTGATAATTATCTCTTATATCATCCCCTCTGAGGTAAGAATTCTTTTCCTCATTTATAACTGAGCCTCCATAAAATTATTCCCTCCCAAAGTCCCAAGTCATGGCTGCTCTTTGAATCCCTCACCTCCTGAGATATGTCTAAGTTAGCACATAAATCATATTGTTAAAGAAAACTTTAAATCAGGGCAAAAAGTTATGTTTGAGCTATCCAGAGAATAAGCTACTTAGGGATTTTAGATGTCAAGTAAAACTTTCCCAGTGATGAGTGGCAATGGGAACGCATTGGAAGAATTTTTTTTTTAATTTGCTTTTTTAAAAAAAAATTTTATTTATTTTTGGCTGCGTTGGGTCTTCGTTGCTGCAAGTGAGCTTTTTCTCTGGTTGCAGTGAGCGGGCTTCTCATTGCGGTGGCTTCTCTTGTTGCAGAGCACGGCCTCTAGGCGTGTGGGCTTCAGTAGCTGCAGCACGTGGGCTTAGTAGTTGTGGGTCATGGGCTCTAGAGCTCAGGCTCAGTAGTTGTGGCGCATGGGCCTAGTTGCTCCGTGGCAGGTGGGATCTTCCCGGACCAGGGCTCGAAGCCGTGTCTCCTGCATTGACAGGAGGATTCCTAACCACTGAGCCACAAGGGAAGTCCTGGAAGAATTTTAACACAAAAATCTATTCAATTCTACTTTGTATTTTAATGACGTTTTCAATATTTGGATGGCCTTAGAGGTGAATTGACTTCAAAACACCATCTGAAGTTGTAGGTGATCTGGAGCCAAAATAAAGAATATCTGACAAAGAATACGTTCTCAGAGGAATGATAATAAAATCCTAGACTGGGAGAATGTTCCATTTTATTGCCCAAATGCATAGAAATTTACCATGACAGATCAGAATTTTAATATCTGGTCACAAGGACATCATTCTTAATGATCCCCAGCTGCAGAGAGCATGTACTTGGAATTTTCATCCCTACCTTTGTGCTATTAGGGATCCTACATTTTAGATTTACAGAATTTTTAAACTTCTATTTGCAAAGAATTACAAGTATCAAAAAAAAATTACCAGGATAGTACAAAAAATCTCCACAATGCCCTTCACCTAGATTCACTCATTGTTAAAGTCTTGCCCTATTTACTTAGTCATTTGTCATATATAAAATATTTTCCCGAAACCATTTGTACTTATGTTGCATTCATTATGCCACCTTACCCTTAAGTTCTTTAGTGTGTATTCCTAAGAACAAAATATTCTCTTACATAACTGCACTACAGTTACCCACTTCAGCTAATTAAACATTGATCAATACTTTTATTTAATCTACTGTCCACATTCCACTTTTGTTGACTGATCCAGTAAGGACCTTTATTGTATTTTTCTTCCACAGTACAGGATTCAGACCAAGATTGCATATTACATTTTGTTATTATGTCTCCTTTAATTTTGATCAATTCTTCAGTTGTTTTTTTTTATGACTGATATTTTTGAAGAACAGGTGTCCCTCTTTAAATAAGTTACATAGAAAAGGATTTTGGAGAAATGTAGGTTTAATGGTGGTGGTTATTGTTTTTCAGTTAACAACTTTTTTTTTTTTTTTTTTTGCGGTACGCGGGCCTCTCACTGTTGTGGCCTCTCCCGTTGCGGAGCACAGGCTCCGGACTCGCAGGCTCAGTGGCCATGGCTCACGGGCCCAGCCGCTCCGCGGCATGTGGGATCCCCCCGGACCGGAGCACGAACCCGTGTCCCCTGCATCGGCAGGCGGACTCTCAACCACTGCGCCACCAGGGAAGCCAGTTAACAACTTTTTTAAAGAATTGAAGTATAGTTGATTTACAATGTTATGTTAGTTTTAGGTGTACAGCACCGTGATTTAATTTCAGGTGTAAGCACAGTGATTCAGTTTCATATATGTGTGTGTGTGTGTGTGTGTGTGTGTGTGTGTATTCTTTTTCAGATTCTTTTCCCTTATAGGTTATTACAAAATATTGAGTATAGTCCCCTGTGCTATACAGCAGGTCTTTGTTGGTTATCTATTATAGATAGATAGATATAGTATAGTGTGTGTATATTAACCCCAACCTTTAATTTATACCTCCCAGTTAACAACTTTTGATGGTAACTGCAAGAAAAGGAGAGATGAGAATTGCATAACTTCTAATTCAGTACTGTCAGTGAAATTCATAACAAATCCATTCATGTGTAATGTGCTAAAGCAGTGCCTGGCACACAGTTACTGGCAAATAAGTGTCCTCAAGAGCACTTTTCTTCCCCCTTCCAAACATGTATGTTCCATGTGACGAGGGCCATATATGAGTCTTGTTGGTAGTTTCATCATAATTATCTAACGCAATGGGTTGGTGTTGAGTAGACTCAGTAAAATGTTTGCTGAATGAATGACTCCTGCAGGGATGAGGTGTATTCAGATGTGTTAACTGGTACCATCTCTTTTTTCTTTAAAATTTCAGTCACCTAACGTAGTGACAAGGCACGAGGTAATTGAGCAGGTATTGAAAGCCTTCACCTTCTCATGGAAGTGGGTTTCACAGCAGATGTCAAGCATACTCCTGCAACAAATATTTTGTTTACTTCCCAAATGCTTAAAATCCACTGACAATATAGTGTTCTGTTATCTTTAATGGTCATTATACATAATTTCCTTCTCTTTGTTCATTCCTTCTCTCCACATGTTAGGATACCAAAAACTCATTAACTTAAATTCAGATAAATTGAAACCTGTGGAGTTTTTGAAACATTCTCTGTCATCTGAACATGCTAAGCAAATTTTAAGAGTAAATAAACTGTGTAAGGGTGCCCGTTTCATTTACTTAAGGAAATCAATAGTGCTTTGCTGAGGCACTATTTACATACAAGTGATGGGTTAATTGCAAAGAGCTCTATACTATTATTTAGTTAGCAAATTGAGGGGACAGATTTAGGGGACTGCGTTTCTGTTTACTTGTTCTTATCCCCACACAGCCACATTTTAGCCACAGACAAAATGATTGATGCTAAGAGAGAAGGAACTAGCCTAGGGTCACACAGGTAGTAAGTGGCTCAGCTGGGATTTGGATCCAAGTCTTTAAGTTCCACCTTTGCTAGACCACTCTGTGCCAAACTAGTTTGAGTTGTCTGAGTCCTTACAGCGCTGAGTCCCTGGTAGGCAAATTAAACCAACAAAGCAACTTCACCAAGAAAAAATTTTTGAGAAAGAATTACATATATGCTATTTCAAGGAAATCAATAATGTAGTCCTTGGGGAAAAGTAGAACTTTAGCCTTTTTTCCCACTTACCGTAGGGTCATTTTTATTTTGAAATACAAGGTGGTGTGAGGGAGGAAGCCATTGTAATGTCTTTGGTCCTCAGAGCCTCTTAAAGTACTAATTGCAGCTCTGAGTCCTTTAAAAGGAATAAAACAGTATTTCATTTAAAACTATCCTTTTCATCATTTTAGAGAAAGCTTCCTTCACATTGAGATAATGAGCTTTTCCAGCAAAATATGGTGGTGAAAGACTTTGCTTTTGAATTACCCACCTCGGAGCACATTTTGAGCAATTAGAACAGCTCCTGAGATAAAAGGAATCACCTGATAGAAAACACTTATTTGTGTCTAGAGAGAGTTACAATGAAGATTTCAGAGTAGCGTTACTTTCTGAATTTTCATTGTTTATCTCTGGTCAGCTAAGGATTAAATTCTTTCTTCATATTCTGACGAAGTGCCCTTCAGAATGCTTAATGGCCCACTCTGCTTATAGTTGATTTTTTTATTTCTTTGAACATGTTTTTGTTTTTTACTGGGGGCCATAAGGTGATAAGTTATGGGAAGAATCTGTTAGGAGTGTGAAAGGAATTCTATTAGCCTTAAAGGAAGAATTATGAAATGGTCCATCTACTCCTATTTTAAATGCTCCTTTTATATCTGTGACTTAAACCCTTCCTAAGTATGATTGGTTTCGTTTAAGTTATATGCATTTTCTCCTAACTGTGCGCCTCAAAAATGATGGAAAAGAAAACAAGACGTAAACCTCACTTTGCACTTGACCTGTATAAACTGATGAATGAATGTTGTAGAATAAGCATGTGCTTGTTCATAATAGCTGGGGTGAGATTGTCCTAACTGGCTGGCTGGCGGAGAGGCCAAGTGGTCATAGTCATGCAACTTAATATTTACTGAGCAGTTGCTATTTGCAGGCAGGAAGGAAAGCACTTCACTTTCACTTAACCCTCACCTGAAACCTCAGAGGCAGCGACTAGTATCAGTTTTGTAGATGAACACAGTGAGGCCCAGAAAGGCTATGGGTGACAAATGCTCCGCGGCTAATGATCCCATTCAATCTGACTCTAGAGGCTGCACTTTATTTTGGATAGATCTCACTGGCACTTGTCAGAAGGGGGAATTAGAAGGGCATTGAGTAGATCCAACAAACTAGAGGAAGAACTGTTGCAGTAGTCCAGGTAGGAGGTGAGGGGAGCTGGGACTAGAATTTTTTCTTATTTTTTTTAACCCATTCCTCCCATCCTTCACCACCCTCCCCCCATCTCTGGCAACCACCAATCTTCTGCTCTCTGTATCTATGATCTTGTGTTTTTTTTGTTTTTGTTTTTCTATTCCCCATATAAGTAAGATCATTTGGTAATAGTCTCTCTGACTTATTTCACTTAGCATAATACCCTCAAGGTACATTTCTGTTGCTGCAAATGGCAAGATTTAGTTCTATTTTGTGGCTGGATAATGTTCTACTGTACGTATATATGTGTGTGTATGTGTTTTAAAACATGGGGGTACATATATCTTTTCAAATTAGTGTCTTTGTTTTCTTCAGGTAAATACCCAGAAGTAGAATTTCTGGATCATATGGTAGTTGTATTTTTAATTTTTTGAGGAACCACTGTCCTGTTTTCTATAGTGGCTGTACCAGTTTACACTCCCATCAACACTTTTCCACATACTTGTCAACACTTGTTATTTCTTGTCTTTTTGATAATACCCATTCTTACAGGTGTGAGGGGATATCTCATTGTGGTTTTGATTTGCATTTCCCGGGTGATTAATGGCTTTGAGCATCTTTTCATGTACCTGTTGGCCATCTGTATATCTTCTTTGGAAAAATATCTATTGTGCATATCTGCCCATTTTTAAATTAGATTTTCTTGGGGTTTTGCCACTGAGTTGATGAGTTCTTTGTATATTTTGGATATTAGCTCCTTATCAGATATAAAATTTGCAAATATTTTCTCCTATTCAGTAGATTGCCTTTCCATTTTGTTGATGGTTTCCTTTGCTCTACAGAAGCTTTATCATTTAATGTAGTCCCACTTATTTATTTTTGCTTTTGTTGCTTTTGCTTATGTTGTCAGATTCAAAAAATCATCATCAAGACCTACATCAAGGAGATTATTGCCTATGTTTTCTTCTAGGAGTTATATGGTTTCAGGTTTTATGTTCAAGTGTTTACCTTTTTGAGTAATTTTTGTGTATGGTATAAGACAGTGGTCAAGTTTCACTCTTTTGCATGTGGCTGTCCAGTTTTCCCAGCACCATTTATTGAAGAGACTGTCCTTTTCCCATTGGATATTTTTGGCTCCTTTGTTGTAAATTAATTGACCATATATTCATGGGTTTACTTCTGGGCTCTCCATTCTATTTCATTGATCTATATGTCTGTTTTTATGCCAATACCATACTGTTTTGATTACTATAGCTTTGTAATATAGTTTGAAACCAAGAAACATGATGTCCTCAGCTTTGTTCTTCTTACTGATGTTGCTTTGGCTGTTTGTGGTCTTTTGTGTTTCCATATGAATTTTAGGATTATTTATTCTATTTCTTTTTTTTTAATACATTTCTTTAAAATTCATTTTATTTTTTTATTATTTTTGGTTGCGTTGGGTCTTCATTGCTGCACGCAGACTTTCTCTAGTTGTGGTGATCAGGGGCTACTCTTTGTTGCTGTGTGTGGGCTTCTCATTGCAGTGGCTTCTCTTGTTGTGGAGCACGAGCTCTAGGCATGCGGTCTTCAGTAGTCGTGGCATGCAGGCTTTAGTAGCTGTAGCTTGTGGGCTCTAGAGCGCAGGCTCAGTAGTTGTGGAACACAGCCTTAGTTGCTCTGTGGCATGTGGGATCTTCCCGGACCAGGGCTCGAACCTGTGTCCCCTGCATTGGCAGGCAGACTCTTAACCACTGTACCACCAGGGAAGCCCTATTCTATTTCTTTGAAGAATGCCATTGGAACTTTGATAGGGCTTATATTGAATCTGTAGATTGCTTTGGGTAGTATGGACATGTTAACAATATTAATTCTTCCAATCCATGAGCATGGAATATCTTTCCATTTATTTGTGTCTTCTTCAGTTTCTTTTACTAATGTCTCATACTTTTCAGTACATGGGTTTCACCTCCTTGGTTAAATTTATTCCTAGGTATTTTGTTCCTTTTGATGCAATTATAAGTGGGATTGTTTTCTTAATTTCTCTTTCTGATAGTTCACTATTAGTATATAGGGACACAACAGATGTCTTGTGTACTGATTTTGTATCCTACAGTTTTACTGAATTTAGGGACTTCCCTGGTGGTGCAGTGGTTAAGAATCTGCCTGCCAATGCAGCGGACAGAGGTTCAAGCCCTGGTCCGGGAAGATCCCACATGCCATGGAGCAACTAAGCCCGTGTGCCACAACTACTGAGCCTGTGCTCTAGAGCCTGTGAGCCACAACTCCTGAGCCCATGTGCCGCAACTACTGAAGCCTGTGTGCCTAGAGCCCGTGCTCCGCAACAAGAGAAGCCACTGCAATGAGAAGCCCGCGTACCTCAATGGAGAGTAGGCCTCACTTGCCGCAACCGGAGAAAAAGCCTGCGTGCAGCAACAAGGACCCAATGCAGCCAAAAATAAATAAATAAATAAATTTATTTTTAAAAATTTACTGAATTTATTAGTCCTAGCAGTTTTTTGATGGAGTCTGTAGGGTTTTCTACATATTACACATGGTGTATATGATATCATGTTATCTGCAGTTAGTGACAGTTTACTTCTTCCTTTCCAGTTGGATGCCTTATATTTCTTTTTCTTACCTAATTGCTCTGGCTTGGACTGCCAATACTGTGTTGAATAAAAGCGGTGAAGGTGGGCATCCTTGTCTTGTTCCTGATCCTAGAGGAAAGGCTTTCAGTTTCTCACTGTTATATATGATGTTAGCTGTGGGCATGTTGTATATGGCCTTTATTATGTCGAGGTACATTCCCTCTACACACTTTTGTTGAGAATTTTTATCATAAATAGATGTTAGGGACTAGAATTTTGAGGGTGAAAATAAAGGAAAAGTGTGTAGAGATGGTCAGGTCTCGGTGACGGATTTGATAGGGACATGCAAGCGTACTGAGGATCAACCCTAGGTTTTTCCCTGACTTCTTGTGAAATATGTATTTGGTCTTTGTCAAATTTCTGGCACAGAGCTCCTAAAACCCTTGGCATTTCCCAAGTGATGAAAGTGACAATTTTTTTTTATATTAGTGAGGCAACTTTTGTATCACAGCTAAGGGTGGGGGTCTGGTTGCCAGGAGAACCAACCATGTGATTAGAGTGTTGGAACTTTCAGTCCCTCCGCCTTGACCCCTGGGGAGGAGAGAAGGGAAAGGAACCAAAAGTTAGATTAACAGCCAATGGCCAGTGATGAAATCAATAATTCCTATGTAATAAAACCTCCATAAAAATTCAGAAGGATGAGGTTTGGAGAGCTTCCAGGTTGGTGAACATGTGTAGATACAGAGAGATTGGTGCCCTCAGAGAGTGTGGAAGCTCTGCACCCTTTCCCTGTGCCTTGCCCCATGCATCTCTTCCATCTGGCTAGTCCTGAGCTGCATCCTTTTATAATAAACTGATAACCTAGTAAACAAATGTTTCTCTGAGTTCTGTGAGCCACTGTTGCAAATTAATGGAGGGAGGCTGTAGGAACCTCCAATTTATAGCTCGTTGGTCAGAAGCACAGGTGACAACCTGAACTTGTTTTTGGCATAAGGGAGGGGGTCACTGGAACATCCAGTCTGTAGCCAGTTAGTCAGAAGCACAGGAAATGATTGAAATGGGTGGCGGGGACCAGGGGGCACTCTTGTGTGACTGAACTCTTACCCTGTGAAACCTGATGCTATCTCTGGGTGGACAGTGGCAGAACTGAATTGAATCATAGGACACCCAGCTGGTGTCCTGAGAATTGCTTGGTGGTATAGGGAGCACCCCACCCCTACTACACACACCCATGCATTGGAATTGGGTCCAGGAACCCCCCCAAATTCGTGGCTAGGATAGGCGGTGGAGGAGGAGCTCTGGAGAAAAAGATCTATGAAACCCTCATTTGTCTGACTCCTTGTTAGAGGAAGTTCAGTCAGAATGAATGGCATATCAGAATGGTGAAATATTTTTAAAGGAAACAGCTTCACTATTTCCAGGAAATAGAACCAGGCTTTAAAATGATTCCTTCGTTTATCCCCAGCACTTGTTTAATAGAGACTTAGAAATGGTTTGCCAATCACAAATCGGTTGGACCGCCAGTGGTGCTCCTCAAGTGTTTGAAGGTGATTAAAAGCAGCTTGGTTTTCTAAGGCATTTAAATAGTTCCTCTGGAAATCTTGTTAAACTCTTCATTTGCTTCCCAAACTCTTTCTCTTTAAAGAGAGGACAACCTAAACTCTTGTTGAGCCTCTCTGTGTCCCAATTAATGAGGCTTTACTCATTTAAGAAATACTGACCGGCTGCATTAGCCTGCGTCTTCCTCTGGGGTCAGTAGAGGCACTTTTCACCAGGCACTTAAACCTTAGCTGGTGTTAGTGACTATTTTAACGATCGCTCCAGTCAGCATTTTGCATTCTGCCAAATGGACTGATGAGGTAGTGGTGCGGATAAGGGGCAGAGTCTCATAGCCCACTTTGCCTGGGAACAAACCCCAGATCATGGAATTATGTCGTGGTGGAGGTATTTCCTCTGACATCTGTTGAATACCTACACATGCCAGGCTTCCACACACACTGTCTCCTTAGTCCTCATGACCACCAGATGTGGAATATTTCATCCTTCCCTTTTGCAAATGATAGAATCCAAACCTTAAACCTGTACATCCAACTGCCTGCTGACCATCTTCACTTGTACATCCCCTGAGCAAAGGCCCAAACAGCGAATTCTTTTTTTTTTTTTTTAACCTCCTCCTTTATTTGGGGTCAGCAACCAAACCAATTCATTCATCAACAATTAGAAATCTAGACTTATTTATTACTTTTTTTTGGCCGTGTTGCGCAGCGTGTGGGATCTTCGTTCCCAGACTAGGGATCAAACCCACGTCCCCTGCAGGTGAACCACAGAGTCTTAATCACTGAACTGCCAGGGAAATCCTTAGACTCATTCTTGATTCTTCCTTCTCTCTCGCTTTCTTTTTTTAAACCTCGTATATCCTACCAATTAATTACCAGATCGTAATGGTTTCACACCTACGTATTTCTGTACATCTGACACTTGAACAACAGGTTTGAACTGCATGGTTTAGCTTATGTGCGGATAATTTTCTATAAAAAATACTACAGCACTGCATGGTCCACTGGTTGAATCTGAGCGTGCAGAATAATCACTGACGCAGAGGTCCGACTGTAAATTATATGTGGATTAACACTCATGTTCGAGGTCAGCTGTATTTGTTTTTTTTTCTTTTTAATCCTCTGTATTAGTTTCCTATGGCTGCTGTAACAAATAACCATGAACGTAATGGCTTAAAAAAACCCACAAATGTATTCTCTTACAATTCTGGAGGCCGGACATCTGAAATGAGTCTTACAGGTCTGAAATCAAGGTGTCAGTAGGGCTGGCTCCCTCTGGAGACTCTAGGGCAGAATCCATTTCCTCATGTTTTCTCGTTTCTGGGAGCCGCCTGCATTTCTCGCCTGATGGCTGCTTCTTCCAAGCACATCAGCTTTTCTCTCCCTGCATCCGTGGTCACTCGTCCAAGGTTTTCCTCCTCTTCTGCAGCTGAATCTCCCTCTCCTTCCCTCTTATAAGGATACTGTGGTTACATTAAGGGCTCACCCAAATAATCCAGATAATCTTCCTCTCTCAAGATCCCTAATCACATCTGCAAAGTCCTTTTTGCCATGACAGGCAACATTCACAGGTTCAACATTCAGGATGGTGCCATGCACATCTTGGGGGGCTAAGCCCACCACATCCTCCTTGCCTGGCTCACCTGTCCTCACCTCTCACCTCCTCACTGCTCTTCCTGTCTTTAGTTTAATCCATCCTCCCTTCCTGCCACCTGTGACGTAGGGCAGTAGTTCCCCAAAGCAGATCCATTAACTGAACCCCGAGAGGGTTGTTAACAGTACAGGTACCTGGATTCTACCCCTAGAGATTCTGAGTCAGAAAGTCTAGTGGATCTGTATTTTATAAAACCACCAGCATACTGATTTAATAAGTAAATGAACAAACAAAGCTTGATACCTTGATGACAGCTCCAAAATTTCAATATAGGGGAAACTCAGGAGTTTGTTTTGGGGGGTGACCCCCGCCCCGGGGAACTTACCTGAGACTGTGTTTGCATAGCAAGCATGCTGTGTTTACACTGATTGCATGTTACAGATAAATGAAAATAGCAAAGTTTTCTAAGGATGGTTTTCCGCAGATACTACATTTGTTTTTTTGTTTTGTTTTTGTTTTTGTTTTTTTGCGGTATGTGGGCCTCTCACTGTTGTGGCCTCTCCCATTGCGGAGCACAGGCTCCGGACACGCAGGCTTAGCGGCCATGGTTCATGGGCCCAGCCGCTCTGCGGCATGTGGGATCTTCCCGGACCGAGGCACGAACCCGTGTCCCCTGCGTCGGCAGGCAGACTCTCAACCACTGCGCCACCAGGGAAGCCCTACATTTGTTTTTAAAAAATTGTTTTTACTTCAAAGTAACTTTATGGGGTGGATGGAGGTGATAGGGCAGGGGACTTATGCTTAAACCTCCCTTTCCCATGCCATACCTTACCACCCTGCTGTTTCTCCAGGTCACTGATGCCCAGGGAGTTTGGGAACCTCTGATTCTGATCACAACCTTCTTGAGGACAAGGATTATATTAGTACCTTTTTCTGTGTTTAGTCCCTACCTCTTAGGATTCTCGCACTCAGTCAGCTTTCAATTACTGTATGCTAAATGCACAATTCAACAAATTAATGGAATTTGCTAGTACATAATGTGAGTACAAAAGCATTTGTTGAGTTTTTACTAAAAGACAGCCTACTTTGTTTTTTTTAAAAATTATTTATTTGGGGCTTCCTTTGTGGCACAGTGGTTAAGAATCTGCCTGCCAATGCAGGGGACACGGGTTCGAGCCCTGTTCCGGGAAGATCCTACATGCCGCGGAGCGGCTGGACCCGTGAGCCATGGCTGCTCAGGCTGCGCGTCCGGAGCCTGTGCTCTGCAACGGGAGAGGCCACGACAGTGAGAGGCCCGCATACCGCAAAAAAAAAAAATTATTTATTTGGTTGCACCGGGTCTTAGTTGCGGCTTGTGGGCTTCTCAGTTGCGGCATGCATGTGAGATCTAGTTCCCTGGCCAGGGGTCGAACCCAGGCCCCCTGCATTGGGAGTGCAGAGTCTTAACCACTGCACCACCAGGGAAGTCCCAAGACAGCCTACCCTGATGAGAAACTGAGGTGAGGGATTAAAGGATCTACTGGGAGAAGCACAAATACCCAGGTTGTTCAGAGGTCAAGGTGAGCATTTGCTGTTGAAGAGTGTTACTAATGCTGGTTGGTGGTGATGCATGTCCAGAGTGGACCCAAACACTCCTGGGAAGTGAAACACCAAGCAGATGTATGTTATTTGTATCTGTCCGAATATGGGGTATAAAGATAATAACTAACACATAGCACTTGCTACGGGCCAGGCACTGTTCTAAGCAGTGTACATGTATCAGCATGTATGTGTATCATCTCATTTAATTTTCACAAGAACCTTAATAACTCACAAAAAAACATTTAAGAATGATGAAACAGAGTGGTTAAATACCTTGGCCATGGTCACACAGCTGGGGAGTAGGTTCAAATCCAAGCACCCTGGATGCAGAGGTTTTACCCACCATGCTGCACTGCCCAGAGACCTGAGCTGTGTCACAGGGTGCGGTACAAGAGAGACGGAAGAACAAGCCCTGAGTGCATGGTCCCATTGTGTAGAAAGGACACAAACATAGACAGCATTTTGAGAGTATGACAAATAATTTAATACAAAGGTACCTATCTCCTGAAGTCTTAAGGAGGGCAAGCGACTTGTCCAAGATCATGCCAACAAATGGCACAGCTGAGACTAGAATCCACCTGTGTCTGAGACCAAATCCAAGTACTTGCAAGTGGGGTGAAGCTTTCTAAAGTAGGGGCCAAGGGAAGGTATAGCAAGGGCATTTTATTTAATCTCAGGCTAAGAAAAGCCTGGCCTTATTATTGTTATTTTAAAATTTTTGGTGTACAATTCAATGATTTCCATTAAATTGACTGAGTTGTATAACTATCATCAAAATGCAGTTTTTAGAACTTTCTCATCACCCCTATAAGCTCCCCCATTCCCATGTACAGTTAATATCTGTTCTATCTCCAGCCACAGGTAACCACTCATCTACTTTCTGTCTCTATAGATTTGCTTTCTCTAGACATTTCATACAAGTGCAATCACACAATATGTTATCCTTTGTACTGACTTCTTTCATTTAGCATAACTTTTTTTTTAAAACATTTATTTATTTGGTTGCATCAGGTCTTAGTTGCGGCAGGCGGGCTCCTTAGTTGCGGCTCCAGAGCTCCTTAGTTGCAGCAGTCAGGTTGTGGTATGCAAACTCTTAGTTGCAGCATGCATGTGAGATCTAGTTCCCTGACCAGGGATCGAACCCGGGACACCTGCATTGGGAGCGTGGAGTCTTATCCACTGTACCACCAGGGAAGTCCCAAGCGTAACATTTTTTAGGTTCATCCATGTTGTAGCATCTATCAGTACTTCTTTCCTTTTTTCAGCTGAATAATATTTCAGTCTATGGCTATATCACATTTTGTTTCTCCATTTGCCAGTTGACAAATCTTTGGATGTTTTCCACTTTGGGGCTCTTAAGAATAATGTTGCTATGAACATTCACGCACAAGGTTTTGTGTGGATGTTATGTTTTCATTTCTCTTGGGCACATGCCTAGAAATAGAACTGCTCAGTTGTTGTGGTAATTTTGTTTACTTTTGCTTTTTTTTTTTTTTTTCCGGTACGCCGGCCTGTCACTGTTGTGGCCTCTCCCGTTACAGAGCACAGGCTCCGGACGCGCAGGCTCAGCGGTGGCTCACGAGCCCAGCCGCTCCGCGGCATGTGGGATCCTCCCGGACCGGGGCACGAACGCGTGTCCCCTGCATCGGCAGGCGGACTCTCAACCACTGCGCCACCAGGGAAGCCCTTGCATATGTTTAATTTTTAAGAAACTAAAGCCTGACATTTAAGCAAAGGTATGAAGGCTGAAAAATGAAAGAACCAAAAAAAAAAAAAAAATGAAAGAACCAAGGGAGAGGGAAGGGACAATGTTCTAGGCAGTTCTGGGAAAACTATGTTTTGGGAAAAGTACCAGTTTCTTTATTCCTGATGTGGTGCCTATAAAGTAATAATGATTGTATTTCGCATCTTAAACCCAAGGCAAAATAGTGTTATCAAAGGAAAACTGTCAATTTCTTGAAGGTGATTAATGTGCCTGAATCACAACAAGGTTGCCTTTTCCCAGTTTGGTTTGAACTATTCTATGAGAAATCATTAAAAAACAAAACCAAAAAACAACAACAAACACCCAAACAAAGCAAGCAAACAAAAAACCAAAACGCTGGGCCTGATAATCTGGTATGAGAAGGGCACAAGCCAAAAGGAAGAATCTATACTACTTATAGTCTGTCTTTTTCTACGTTTCGGTGAGTTAATCTCCTCACATGCATAGCAATAACGTTTGCAGAGTCTAAAGGCCACAGCTCTGTTTGCACTGCTTCCCAGACGATAAATGGTGTTCGGCAAAATGCTGGAAAATAATCATACCTGAGCCACCTTTCTCCAATACGCTTTCTTCCTTCTTGTCAGATTTAGTGACAGTTGTTTTGTGTGTGTGTGTGTGTTTTCCCTGTTCGTGTGCTTTTCAGTGCAAGACAGAGCACATATTCAGGGCCCCAACAGTTGTGCACACAATACGTTGGTTAAATCTAAGGTGACCTGCAGGTTTCAACTTTGTTTGCAAAGGCAGCTACAATACAGCCATGGAGGCAATTACAGCATTACAAACAATGGACATAAAGTTGGAGAGCTGATTTCTAAAAGGCCCGAAGAGAGGTTTTACTTCTTAGCTTATGACCAGAAGTTCATGGCACATTAAGTTTTCCATTTGCAAGCTAAGAGAATCCCTTCCCACAGCTTCTAACTTCTCAACATGATTGGAGAGAGAAAATGTCAGGGTTTCTCTTGGTGAAAAAAAGTACTCTCCAAGTGTAGTGACAGAATGCCAGCTTTGTCTCTGTACTTTAAGACTGAATAGGAGGCAGGGATTGGTGGTCTATCTGCACAGAGGTCAGTAATGGCCATTTTTTTTTTATCATCTACTTAAAATTCATGTCCCTGACTTCTAGATGTGGCACCTTGATTTTCCTTTGTGAAATCCTTGAGTCCGTGTAGTTTGGTTGTTCCGACACCATCACTATGCCCCGGGGTAGGCAGACGAGACCGTTTGGAACAATGCGTATCCCTGGTCACGGTGATGGATTCACGAATGGGCATGTGACCCAGGCTGGGATAATGAGAAGTCTAGAGTTTTCACTTAAACAGTCAGAAAAAAGGTGCCCTCTTTCCTTTGGGTCGTTAGGCTGGTAGAACTGAAGTCTAGAAGTGCTGATGAACATCTTCTGGCTTCAAGGAGGAATCGTACCTATAACAGGTGAGAACAAAGCCAATAGAGAGGAAAGTAGAACCCAGAGATGGGGCAAGACAGGTTACCATGGCATGATCTCAGCATCCGGTGCCAGCTGTGTTAAAATCTATGCAGCCCCTGGACGAGTCCACTATTTGAACGAAGGATTTCTTTTGTGTGTGTTTAGATGGAGGGAGGGTTTTGTTACCTGCAATCAAAAAAAAAAAAAAAAAAATCTGACTGATTTAGGGGTCACCCAAAGCTGTATTTAGTACTAACAGAAAATGGGCTTTCTCCATACCTTAAACCCCACCTCTGAATCAACCTCAGAATTTGAAAATAGTCTCAGCGAGTGAATCTGGGTTCAGCATATTTTGTTTTATCTACACACAAGTGCTGCATGTAAAAATTTCAGCAAGCTAAACCTGGAAGACTCTCAGTAGTTTTGTGACCTAAAAAGGTGAAGTTACTGTCCCAGGACCGTATGTTGTGGTACCATTGAAATGTCCTGGTGTCAGTCTTCCACTGTCTTTCACTATTTTCAAAGAGATGAATTTGAAAATGTAAGATGCTACACATATGTGGATTGTAGTATCAACTTACAGGAAGTGGTCAGCTTTTTAAAATAAATGAAATAGAATAGATAATATCAAGAATACATCACATAGGGACTTCCCTGGTGGCGCACTGGTTAGGAATCCACCTGCCAATGCGGGGGACATGGGTTTGATCCCTGGTCCAGGAAAATCCCACATGCTGCAGAGCAACAAAGCCCTCAAGCCACAGCTACTGAGCCCACGTGCCACAACTACTGAAGCCCACATGCTCTAGGGCCTGCATGCTGCAACTACTGAGCCCGAGTGCTGCAACTGCTGAAGCCTGTGCACCTACAGCCCATGCTCCACAGCAAGAGAAACCACTGCAATGAGAAGCCCGCGCACCGCAATGAGGAGTAGCCCCCTCTCACCACAACTAGAGAAAGCCCGCGCACAGCAACGAAGACCCAACGCAGCCAAAATAAATAAATAAATAAATCACATATAAGAAGAGCAAGTATTATTCTATTTAGTTTCATTTCAGTTGTATATAAAAAATGTATATATCCATGTATACATAGAAATCAATATAGTGAATCACTGAATCTGACGTGAGCTATGTGCTTCTTACTGTGATTCTTGGTTAAAGTTTGAAAGCCTCTTGAGTGCATGCTTGGATTTCTTTTATGAGCACGTTTACATTGAACGGGGGAGGGGCGAGTATGTTTTTCGTAACAGGAAAGGGTCCCTGGCCTCCCAAGCCAGCCTATTCTGGAGGGCACGGATTCTAACGAAGGTTCCAAGCCTGAGTTGTGAACACAACAATTTCCCTGTTTGTCTTCCCCATCACTGAGCTACCAGTAACCAGAGCATTCTTTCGGAACGCTTTTGGAATTCTTTGGGGGATGAAAGTGCTGTATAAAATCAAGCCTGGTCTGTTTATGGATGTAATTCCCTGCGCCTGGAGATCAGGACCGAGCGCTGCGGTCTGAATTACACTGCATCTGATTCTCATTAACTGCCATGATTTCCCCCCTGGATCCGGCTCCTTGGTCCTCTCTGAATTACTGCGCACATGGCTGGCTTCCGCAGATTGCTCAGCCCCGGTCATCTGCCATCCAGTCTGCCGCTCCGTTAGAACCCACACTGCAATTTGAGTGGACCCATATCAGGAGTGCTTTCGACATGAAAATTCTGTCTAATGATTAAAGAAACTTCCTGAGCTCAACACTGCTGACTTTACAGAGTTTATTACCAAACACCATGGGGAAGAGGTAGATTCGATTTCTTCGGCCTGGAGAAAGAAAACTGGACATGTTTATTACCAAAACTCGGACCACAAGCAAGGCCTATCTCAATCCCTTGTTAGTATTAAAAGAGTGTTGCATACTTTTTCTTAACCTAATAATTACTTACATAGTGCCTACTATTTACTAGGCACGTTCTCAAAGCTAAACAGCTATTCAGTCATGCAATCTTCATAGCAACTCTCAATTGGGGTGGACTCAGTGATGCTAAGTAAGGAACAACTCATATTTCAGTGTTTAAAACTACAGGTGTTGGGGCTTCCCTGGTGGCGCAGTGGTTGAGAGTCCGCCTGCCGATGCAGGGGACACGGGTTCATGCCCCGGTCCGGGAGGATCCCGCATGCCGCGGAGCGGCTGGGCCAGTGAGCCATGGCTGCTGAGCCTGCGCGTCCGGAGCCTGTGCTCCGCAATGGGAAAGGCCACAACAGTGAGAGGCCTGCGTACCGCAAAAAAATAAAAACCTACAGGTGTTTACAAGACTACAATGAGGTATTACCTCACACCGGTCAAAACGACCATCATTAAAAGGTCTATAAATAACAAAATCTGGGGAGGGTGTGGAGAAAAGGGAACCCTCCTGCACTGTTGGTGGGAATGTAAATTGGTGCAACCACTATGGAGAACAGTATGGAGGTTCCTCAAAAAACTAAAAATAGAGTTGCCAGTTGATCCAGCAATCCCACTCCTGGGCATATATCCGGACAAAACTGTAATTCAAAAAGACACATGCACCCCTATGTTCATAGCAGCACTATCCACAAAGCCAAGACATGGAAACAATCAAAATGTCCATCACAGATGAATGGATAAAGAAGATGTGATATATATATATAATATATATATGTATATTATATATATATATATATATGATGGAGTACTACTCAGCCATAAAAAAGAATGAAATAATGCCATTTGCAGCAACATGGATGGACCTAGAGATTATCATGCCAAGTGAAGTAAGTCAGAAAGAGAAAGACAAATACCATATGATATCACTTACATGCGGAATCTAAAACGTGACACAAATAAACTTATCTATGAAACAAAACAGACTCAGACATAGAGAACAGACTTGTGGTTGCTAAGGGGGGAGGAATAGATTGGGAATTTGGGATTAGCAGATTCAAACTAGTACATATAGAATGGATAAACAAGGTCCTACTGTGTAGCACAGGGAACTATATTGAATATCCTGTGATAAAACATAATAGAAAAGAATATGAAAAACAATGTACATATATGTATAACTGAGTCAGTTTGCTGTACGGCAGGACTTAACACTGTAAATCAACTATACTTCAATAAAATAGATTAAAAAAAACTACAGGTGTTTTAGTTCTCACTCACACTTAAGTCTTCCTTGGGTTGGTGTTTGTATAGGTCGGGCGCTCCTCTCCACGTCATCCACTCTCTACCTTGACTGCACCTGGCAAATTGCAAGCCACTGTGACAAGGGAACAGAGGGTGGCAAATTGTGCAAGAGTACTTACAGACTCCTACCTGGAAGTGACACCTTCCTTTTGCTCACTTCTCATTGGCTGAAGCAAGTAATAGGCCTCACCTAACTTGAGGAGGACAAGACAGTGCTTTCCTATCATGTTTCTGGAAGGAAGAGAAGCAGACATATTTATTGAACAAGAAAAATGACTACAGCAACCGTTCTATGAAGAATGTGCTTTTACTATGCCCATTTTACAGATGAGAAAACCGAAACACAGAGAGTTTATGGAACTTGCCCCAGGTCACAAAAGCAGTAAATAGAGTAGGGTGGCCAGGTTTAGCAAATGAAAATATAGGATGCTCAGTTAAATTTGAATTTCAGACAACAAATAATTTTTTAGTATAAATTCGAATATCTCATAAGCAGATTTGGGGCTCAAATGTACTTGCTGTTTATCTGAAAATTAAATTTAACTGGGTGCCCTGTATTTTATCTGGCAGCCCTAAAATGGAATGGCCAGGATTTGAACCCAAGAATTCTGGTTCCAGAGATGAAGAGTCTGTTTCGTACTGTTCTCTGGCTTCTGTGACTTTGTTCCTCTTCCAATGTTAAATTAGTATTTGTTCCTTAATTATATGAATAAGGCCCTAAGCAAATTTGAAGATTTCTCTATCAAAGAAAAAAAAAAGCATTCTAGAAATGTTTGCTCGTTGCTACCTTCATGTAGTGTCCTAGGAGGTGGGAGTGGGGCTGCAGAGGGGACAGGAGATGGGGGAGGTAAGAGTACAAGCAGGAGTGAGAATCTGTCTCCTTTCAGAACCATCTCCGATCTGCCCCCTAACGTGCTTAGCTAATGGGAGGGGAAATGTGGGGCAGATAATCAAAATGACAATCAATCCCCCTTGTTTTCCTCTGTGACTTTGAAATGTGGCGTATTTGCCCTTTAAATTATGAAACACTTAGGCTGATAATAAAATTAGTTTTCATTCTTGGTTCACAATAATTGAGGATATAGGCTTGAGGAGTTGGATTTACCCCAGTGGCCGAGAGTGGGCATGTGATTTATTTATGTGGGTGTGTGTAAGTTTGGGGGTAGGTGGGTTATGAAGCCAGCCCAAGACTCCAAATGTTTCAGATACTTTCCCACCCGGTGGATAGTTGGTATGCAAATAATTATTTAATAATTAAGTTATTAAATAATATCTGCTGCATGATTAGCATTTGATAAATACTTTGCCTGAAGCAGAGCCTAGCAATAATGGAAATTAAATATTTCTTGAATCAATGAATGATTGATACTCATAAAGTTGATGCCTTTATTTGCCCTATTTTATTTTATTTTTTATTTTTTTATTTATTTGTTTTTGGCTGCATTGGGTCTTCGTTGCAGTGCGCGGGCTTCTCATTCTGGTGGCTTCTCTTGTTGTGGAGAACGGGCTCTAGGCATGGGGGCTTCAGTAGTTGCAGCACGCAGGCTCAGCAGTTGTGGTATGAAGGCCGTAGAGGGTGTGGGCTTCACTAGTTGTGGCTCGCGGGCTCTAGAGCACAGGCTCAGTTGTTGTGGTGCACGGGCTGAGTTGCTCCGCGGCATGTGGGATCTTCCCGGACCAGGGATTGAACCCGTGTCCCCTGCATTGGCAGGTGGATTCTTAACCACTGTGCCACCAGGGAAGTCCCTGCCCTATTTTACAAATGAGGAATTAGAAGTTTAGAGGGGCTAAGTGACCACTTATTAAAGTCAGACCAATCTCTGAAGAGCTTTTGGTCTAGGCAAGAGCTTTGATTTGCTGAAAAGCTGGTGTTATTACTATTCCTTTTGATTTGACTTGGCCTTCTAAGGCCTTGCAGCAAAAGCAGCTGAACCTGGTGACTTATCACTCCTATTAGGAATAATGACAAACAATTAGGAAGAGCTGATTGGTATGCCTGAGCCCTTGGATAAAAGGATAACCCAGCACAGAAGATTAGCATTTCCTTGCTGCTAAGTGGCCTGAGTTTCAGGTCTTAATCCTCTGCAAAGGGAGACAAAAATCTTTCCCTAGGCAAGGTTTTAAAGCAAAGTATTTGTTGTGGTTTGATGATCCCATCAACTGAACTACCTTTCTTTAAATCAAGTTCTGCAAAGACACAACCTGAGTGGTTTCGTTCTAGAAATAGATGCTGTATGCAAAAGCACCGTGGTGCTTTATTTTAATCTTGCTGGCTTGCTTGTTGTTCAAAGAAACTACCTTCTCAGTGAGGCCTGTACAGACTACTTTCAGATCTGAGCAATGGAGATTCAGTATCCTCTTATTTCGTGCCTTGGTGCAGAGACCAAGGAAAAGGAAAGTAAATGCAAGTCTGAAGTTGTTTCTGATCAGAAAACTACTCAACACAGATGTGTTCCTTGGGCTGTTTAATACATTTTGGCTTGGCACTAGGGGTACATCGATAAGCTGGATATACACATCTCAAAGACTTTAATAGTGTAACAGAAAATAGCACTTGGCATTAATTAATTTCTACTGGGAATACTATTATTTAGTCATTATCATATCCCAGGCTCTGTCCTGTGTTCTTTATCATGATCATATTTTGCATCGTTCAAAACAGGCTTATGGAATATTCTAACACTGTTGGTGTGTATACAGCTTGGTAAAGCCACTTTGGAAAACTGGCACTATCTCCCAAGCTGAACGTATGCATACACTATGACCCAGCAATTCCACTCCTCAGTGTATATATACCCAACATAGATGTGTACAGGTGCTTACCAAAAAACGTCTTCTAGAATGTTCATAGGAGCACTGTTAGTATTAGCCCCCAAAGAGGAACTACCCAAATGCCCATCAACTTTTAAATGGGTATGTGAACCGTGGTATATTCACACTTGCAGCAATGCAAATGAACCATCTGCAATTACATACGGAAGAATTAGTGTATTTCACAAACATAATGTTGAATAAAGGAAGCCTGCACAAGAGGCATACTGTATGATTCCACTTTTACGAAGTTGAAAAATAGGTAAAACACCTGTGTTAGACGTCAGAGTAGTTACACTTAGATGATGGTGTGGTAGATTTCCAAGGCGGCCACGTGATCCCTGCCAGTAGCCTTACTCCCTTGTATAATCTCTGCCACTTGAATACAGTGGAACCTGTGATTTGATGGGATATTACTCCTGTAATTAAGATCCCTGATCACCTAGGAGATTGGCCTGGGTAGGCTTGAACTGATCAGGTGAACTCTTAAAAGAACATTTAGAGGTCAGAGATAGAAGTCAGAGAGACGAGCTATCGCTGGCCTGGAAGAAAGCAGCAGTGTGAACTGGATGAAAGCCATGTAGCAAGAACGGTGGGCAGCCTGTAGGAGCTGAGATTGGCATCCGGCCAACAACCAACAAGAAAGACGGGACGTCAGTTATTCAGCCATAAAGAAATGAGTTCCACCAACAAAATGAATGAGCTCAAGCCACAGAGGAGACCCAAGCCTTGGCTGACACCTTGATTCTCACCTGTGACCTGAGCAGAGGATCTAGCTGAATCACGCCCCGACTCCCAACCTATGGAAACTGAGATAATGTGTGTTGCTTTAAACCACTAAATTGGTTTGTTACATAGCAGTAGAAAATTAATATAAATCATAGGGACTGGAAGGGAGCTACTGAGGCACTGAGAGCATTCTGTTTCTTGATCCAAGTGATGGTTACACCAGTGTGTGTGTGTGTGTGTGTGTGTGTGTGTGTGTGTGAGAGTGTGCGTGTGTGTATAAATTTTTTTTTTTTGGCCATGCCGCGCGGCTTGCAGGATCTTACTTCCCCAACCAGGGATTGAACCCTGGCCACGGCAGTGAAAGTGCCAAGTCGTAACCACGGGGTCACCAAGGAATTCACTACACAAGTATATTTTTAATTTGTGACAATTCATTGTGCTTTACACTTAGGATGTGTGCACTTTTCTATCTATATTTTGTATATTGGTACAGAATATCAATACAGTATTATGAAAGGTTCATCAAATTATGACACAGCCGTGGCTTCCCTGGTGGTGCAGTAGTTAAGAATCCGCCTCCCAATGCAGGGGACACGGGTTCAATCCCTGGTCCGGGAAGATCCCACATGCCGCGGAGCAACTCAGTCCATGCACCACAACTACTGAGCCTGCGCTCTAGAGCCCGCGAGCCACAACTACTGAGCCCATGCACCACAACTACTGAAGCCTGCGCGCCCTAGAGCCCGTGCTCCGCAACAAGAGAAGCCACTTCAATGAGAAGCACGAGCACCGCAACAAAGAGTAGCCCCCGCTCGCCGCAACTAGAGAAAGCCCGCGCGCAGCAACAAAGATCCAACACAGCCAAACATAAATTAATTTAAAAAAAAATTATGACACAGTCTTATGAGGTAAATTGTATGTTACGATCTCTACTTTACAGTTGAGGAAATGGAAGCCCAGAGATGCACAAACGCAGGCCCATCTGGTTACATTGTAGCCCCGTCCCTCTCCTTCATGGTCAGGCAATAAAAATAGCCCCTTGGGGTTGGTTCTACTACAAAAAAAAAGGCAGCAGGGAAGAGTTACTCTTTAGAAGGAATCAGACCTTTGCGATATGTCATTTCAATTATTCAGAGAAGCTTGATGATAATTCCAGGCATTCTCCCGTGGTGCAGTGAGTGATTTCTGCTAAGTGCGGCCTTTTATTGCTGTCTCCCTGCCCCTCCTTCCTCCAGGGGCCAGCAAAAATTGTAGCTACTGAAGATTCTGACTTCTGACCTCTCCTGTCAACAATGGAGAATGAAAGTAGAGTTGAGGATGAGAGGTAGGGCCTCACCCAAGCATCCCTTACAGCTGCAGTTTCTTTAAACGAACAACCCAACACCAGCTGTCTTTTAAAGATTACCGATATACAACTATACACCAATAAAAAATATATAAATAAACACCTTTTCTATTGAAAGAATGAAAGAAAGGTAGATTACCGTTATAATACACGATCATTTTAACAGAATCAAACAACCTTAGAAATTAAAAACCTATAAGTTTAAAGACTCTCCTAAAAAGAAACACTGTTAACTCTTGGGCAGGTCTTTGTTTTGTTTTGTTTTTTAATGATCTGTTTAAATTTAAAAAGCGAGTGGAAGGTTACCAAAAACCAGAATTCGTTACCCTGTTATTATGCAGAATGGTGGTACCTGCCTACCTAAAATCGCACTGTCCAATACCGCCACCCCTAGCCACACGGAGATGTGCTGTGTAAAATACAGAGGATTTCGGAGGCTTAGGGAAAAAAAAGAATGTAAATATATCAATGGCATTACAATGATTATGTGCTAAAATGACAGTCTTTTGGATATATTGGGTTAAGTAAAATATTTTATTACTAGAATAAAATTTTATCTGTGGCTCATATATCCATTGGGTAGGCTAATCTAACGTATTGCAGAAGATACCTGCAAAGGAAAAAAACTGGAGATTTAGTTCCATGGCATCATTATTTGTTTCTTAATAATCTTTTTTTCTGATTGTAAATGCATGATAGTACAGTTTAAAAAAAAAAAAGTCAGAAGTACAGAAAAGAATAAATTAGAAAGCAAAAGCTCTCCCGTAATCTGAATCATTTTTGTTAACATGATGACTTGTACCCTTACAAACTATGTTTACACATACATAATGTGTATAGTCTGTTCTATAAACATTGTTTCACTAAATCTATCATAGACGTCTTTCCATAGTAACATATAGGGAGATATTTCACTGTATGAGTATACCACGAGATTAAGGTTCTATATGATCCATTTTTCATGGGGAGAAAAAAATTTAAATGTTACCTACTGGAATTCTAACGGTACTTTGATCATTAATTCATAGCAATTTTAGGGTTTTAAGTCTTCAAGGAGTGCCTGGAAATTAGTAGGCGCTCAATTGCTGTAATTAACGGAATTAGAAGAAATTTTCAATGCCATTTAGCCCACCTTTATGCTAGTAGAATTAGCACCATTTTCTTAGACATATAAAACCACTCTGTATTCAGACACATGCTTCGGTCTACAAATATACACCTCTAGGGATTTAAGGTCCAAAGATTATCATTCTGTACCGTACACTTGTCATGAATTTAAAAAAAAAAAGGCAAATGTCACCTACTGGTGCACAATGGAAATTTTCATAGAAGGGCTTGACTAGTTTCTCCTGGAGTTTGGAGGGCCCAGAACCTGACTTACACGGAATAGCCTAAAGATGAGTAGCCGAGGGATAGTCCCTCCTGGCAAAGCATATAGAGTGGGCTGTGAACTGAGAGGGTGGACACCCCATTGGCATGGGTAACCTTGTTTGATTCTCTGAAGATTCCCCCACTCTGAAGAGGAGAGTAGCTGAATGTGGCGTTATGGGCTATACCAACAGAGTAGGCTGGGAGGCAACACATAACTGTTGGTGAAAGAGTACATTAACTAAGGAAATAGGGCACTGTCAGAAGTCCCTGGTTTTGGTGTTCAGTCAGACCATATTATCTGCTTCCGTAAGCTCCTCTCCCTCTCTCAGCCCCAACTCTCTGTGATCCAGAAGTAGCCAAAAGTGGGTAGAATTGGAGGCCGAACAAAGAGAGAAGCCTCAAATCATTCTGCCTTCCCATCGGGGGTTAGGTCTGACCTACTGGGGAAAAAAGTCTGAAGTGGATGAGAAACTGAAGTTTTGATATTAAAACTACATTGGACATCTAATACCTGAAGATGAGATTGTTAATACTTAAATATTCCCGAACAAACCGTGGAATCTGCCCTAGATATTGACCTGGGGTAGAGGAGAAAAGCACAGTAGAGAAGATCTGAAGATGGCAGTGGGGGAATTGAATTTGCTTCCTTCTTTCTCTTATCAAGTTCAATTCATCTAATTAGCCAGTTTCTCTCATAAACCTTCATTACTATGTAAACTGTATCTCAGTTTTTACAACCTGAGATGACCTGATTGACCCAATAATCATACGTGAATTGTTATTTTGGGATCAAATGAAGATGCTCTACTAGAACCAGGTGGCTCTCTTTGACTAAACAGAGGACTGGTCCAGGGGTCAGCGGCATCTGTGTCCCCTGGGAGCTGTCAGAACTGCAGAATTGCAGGCTCCATCCCAAACCTACATAAGAGGAATCTATATTCTAACAAGATCCCCAGGTGATTTATACGCACATTACAATTTGAGAAGCATTGATCAGAGAACTCTCAGGATTGTGAGATGCTGAGTTAGAAGAAGCTTGGAATTATGAGACCTGGGCCCTAGCTGTGTTACTCAGGGCAAGTCATTTCTAGGACTCTCCTTCTGCTTTCTCAAGGTTGTTTCATCAGATGAATTATAAGGTCCCATCTGTCTCTGACCTTCTGTAATTCTAAGAGATTTCAGGGAATTCCCTGACAGTCCAGTGGTTAAGACTCTGCACTTCCACTGCCGGGGGCACGGGTTGGATCCCTGGTCGGAACTAAGATCCTGCAAGGCGAGTGGCACGACAAAAAAAAACCAAACAAACCAAAAAAGAAATTTAAGTGAAGCAGAAGAAAAAAGTAAGTTGAGACTTAATAAACTCTGTAATAAGTTGATTAAAGAGCCACTGTAGCTTTACCACGTACTTGTGTAACTGGGATGGAGGGTATTGTCCATGCATTCAAGCATATTGCACTGTCCTTTGTGTTAGCCAAATGAAAAGTAATTTCTGTTTAATAACAATTATCCTTCTTCATTGAGAAGGAAGTGTATTTGATGGGAAAAGAAGATTATTGCTGAAACAAAATGGTATGTAGAGCAGCAGGCTGCCAGGAGCTTGTAAATCATTTGTATGGGAATGATCAGTAAATTCTTCATTTGGAAAAGATAGCTAATTGGGATCAGTTTGGTGTGTAAGGATTTCTTTGGAAGAAAACTCTGTTGCAAAACGAAACAACCCCACCCTCCCGCCCACCACACTCACCCAAACTCATACCTGAGTTCTGAATGAAGTCATGTGTTCGTGTAGATGGACAAAACTGGGGTTCAGTACTCAGGAGTACGTGTCGGGTGCATCGCTGATTCGCTGTGTAACCATAGCAAAGTCTTTTTCCTCTTCTGTGGTTCAGTTCTATTATCTTAGACGTGATCAGATCAGACTGTTCCATCCTGCATGTTAATTGCTGCTTCCTAATAGAGGTTGCCTGGAATTTGGGGCCCAGAATGACAGCAGGACTTCAAGCCAGCTCAGCAGGAAGGAGTTGATTGATTAGTAATGTCTGCTATGGGCAAAGGAACAGAAAGTGACAAAATAAGTTCCATTTGTTTGCAAATTCCTGGATTCTCTGGGCTCTCTGAGGACATTGATTTTTAAATGTATTTCCTCCTGAAAACATTTATAAAAGTTCCTTCTTATAGGATAAAACAAAAGAAATAGACTGATTACTAGGTTTGCTGTTGCTCTTCTGGAGTCTTTTCAAAGCTTCAAGTACATGTGTGTTTTTGTGTTCTCGATAGAAACATGCAGGGCAAGCTCTAAGGAAAAGAAAAATGTGCCTGGATTTAAAAGAAATTCAGTGTGAGATATCTGATGGGTTGAAAGTGATTTATGAAATGAGTTCTCTGTTTTGTTAGAACATGGAGTGTTTTTCCATTCAGGGCCCCTTGATATGAAACAGATGCCCCCATCTATAAATCAGGCACCCTGCAGTAAGGAGATGGCATTTTTGTATAAATTATTATGGATCCAGGAAGAAAAAGCATGGATGAACAAATTTTTATTGGCTTCTTGGCATAAAAGTCATTTTATTGGTCATCTGTCTGGGCTGATCTTCCCTCCCTATTCTTCCTAGGGGATTGATGATGAGGAAAGAGTTGAAAGTTCTGTGGAGAAACATCCTCTTTGACCTAACAAGTCCCTCCCCAGGTTTAACATGACTGGGTGGGTAAGTGCCTCTTTCCCAGCCTGTAGAGAGAGCACTGCTATTGCATTGGGGTTTCAATTTCAAATGTAAATCCCTGAAAGGAAGCTGGATTAGAGAAGGAGTACATTTATAGTTTTCTTTTTTCCCTTTTAGGTCATTAAGCTCTTCCTTCAGTGGTCTACTTTCTACTTGCCATTTTAAAAATGAAAACTTCACTGTTTTCATGCCATTCCTTGGTTCTCTGATAGTTTTTGACAGTCAGCTAATGATCATTCTCTCTGCACTTGAAAGCAGGAAAAGCTCATTTGTTTATTCAGTGGTTCAGGAAAAAGTATGCATTGAACTCCCTGATTGAGAGTAAGACACATGCCTGGCCACCCAGTTACAGGGTTGCGTACGACCTTGCACAGGGCCATAGTATTTTCAAAATGACAGAGAATTCAAATAAGGATTCTGAGTTGGGAAGTTCATATTCATTTTAGATGTTAATAATTTTCTTTATTTTGATTTTATTATTGGAGTTGGTCCTATATTCACATGACTCAAAAATAAATTGCAATCAAAAGAAGTCTTATTGGCACTCCTGACTCCACCTACCCAATTTCCCATCTTCAGCCTCCTGTATGTAACCACTCATTAATTTCTTGGATAGCCTTCTAGTGTTTGTGTTTGTGCAGATATAAACAAATATAAATACATTCTTATTTACCCCATTTTTACATAGAAATTAGGAGACTACATGTATTGTTTTGCATCCTGTTTCGCTTAATAGTTTTCCCGAGATATTTCCATAGAGCGTGGAGAATTGCATTCTCCTTTTCACAGCTGTGTGATACTGTGTGGCAGTACTGTGGTTTATTTATCTACTCGTCTTTTGATGGACACTTGGGTATTTCCAGTCACTTGCTCATGCATGCACACAGCCCTGTGATCAGTAATGGGGTTTATGTCACTTTACTTCATGCTGGTTTAAATAGAGCTGTAAAAAAAAAAAAAAAAAATTCTCAGGAGTGAAATTGCTCAGTAAAAACGAAAATGCATTCATAATTTTGATAGGGATTGCCAATGAGCTCCCCAAAGTGTTGTGGACCATTTTGCACTCTTGCCAGCAACGTGTGAAAATGCTTAATTTTGCTATTTATTACAGGACACGATGGGTAAAATTTTTGAATTGAATTTTTGTCAACTTGATAGGTGAAAAATTATGTACTGGTGTAGTTTTGACTTGCAGTTTTCTTATTACAAGTGAGGTGGTCAAACATCTTTTCAAATGGGTAAGAGCCATTTATTTTTCTGTGACCTGTCAGTGTTCCTGTCATATTTCTCTTGCTTTGCTGATATTTTCTTCTTCACAGTTTCTGGGCGGATTTACTCTTACTTATGAACATTTATTTTTATTTTTATTTTTTTTTTGCGGTACACGGGCCTCTCACTGTTGTGGCCTCTCCCGTTGCGGAGCACAGGCTCCGGACGCGCAGGCTCAGCGGCCGTGGCTCACGGGCCCAGCCGCTCCGCGGCATGTGGGATCCTCCCGGTCCGGGGCACAAACCCGTGTCCCCTGCATCGGCAGGCAAACTCTCAACCACTGCGCCACCAGGGAAGCCCCATGAACATTTATTTTAAGGATCTGAGCCAAGTCCTCTTCATATGTGCCCTCGTTTAATCCTCATAACACGCTTGGGAGTTGAGTATCGCCACCCCATTTTAAAATGAGAAAACTGAGGGACTTCCCTGGTGGTGCAGTGGTTGAGAGTCCGCCTGTCAATGCAGGGGACACAAGTTCAAGCCCTGGTCTGGGAAGATCCCACATGCCTCAGAGCAACTAAGCCCGTACGTGACAGCTACTGAGCCTGCACTCTAGAGCCTGCAAGCCACAGCTACTGGGCCCATGCGCCACAACTACTGAAGCCCACCCGCCTAGAGCCCGTGCTCTGCAACAAGAGAAGCCACTGCAATGAGAAGCCCACGCGCTGCAGCAAAGAGTGGCCCCCGCTTGCCACAACTAGAGAGAGCCAGCGCTCAGCAATGAAGACCCAACACAGCCATAAAGAAAGAAAGAAAGAAAAAATGAGAAAACTGAGATTCAGAACAGCTGAGCCACTGACTGTAGGCTATACATCCAGGAAGGGGCAAAACTGACGCTCACATCCAAGTTTGTCTTACTCCAAAAGCCTTTCCTCTTAATCCTCCAGTAGTACAGTTTCTCTTAGGCAGAGACCAAAATTAACTAATTCAAAGTGGCTTTCATTTACCCAGCACGCAAGATGACAGAGGAGGGTTTTGCTGAGATCATGCTGGGTGGCATGTGGAAGCCCAGCTGGGATTAGAAACATGCCTTGCATAATCCACCCAGTGAATAATCCACAGGAAGATTGATGGTACCCCCCCTCCCCCGCCCCCAGGAAAGGATTGCCACAATGCATCTGAAGCCAAAAGGAAACAGAAATGACAAGTGGCTGAAATTACACAGGAAAAGGATCACACCGAGTCAGGCATCAAAGCATGTGTGTGGCCGCTGTGAACTGAGCACAGAAACCAGACTTTACCAAGAGAGCCGTCCCGTTAGGAGCCCAGGCAAATTTTACATATTGCAGTTCCTTCTGCCTCTGCTGCCTTAAAGGAGGCTTCAGGAAAACCTGAGTGATTGGCAGGGTCGGCAGCCCCTCACTTAGTCCTTCTCACACAACTGGGGCCAGCACGTGGCGCTCAGGCGTGGAAGGATGATTTCCGTTTAAGCTGTCCTGTCTGCTTAAAGTTGCCTGTGCTATGATTGAAAAAATAGAGCTGGCCCCCAGAGATGGAAAGAGAGAAAACTGTGGTTCATTTATAGCATTTGACAAATCTGCAAGATTTGAGGGAAGTGCATTACCAGCTGATTAAAATCCCAGGTTCTCCCCTCCGAGAATAAGTGTGTGAGAACATTTCATTACTAGCTGAATAATGTAATCACTGCAGTCTTCTGCCAGTTCAAAAAGACAGACAAGATGCCCATTTTCCCTCTATTTCCCAACCACGTTCTAAAAGCCATCTTCCCCAAGGCGACTTTCCTCATTTTCTTTCACTTTCGTTTATTATGACTTGATAAAATATGAATCAAGTGGATTTAAACTTAATTAAGGCCACCGTCACGTTTTTCAGCGAGGTAGCAGGCCGTGCACAAGGGCGTGTGCTAACAGGATTCAGGGAGTGTCTCCTTCCTGGTGTACAGACTGATCATTCACACAGGAGGGGGGTTGGTCTGAACAGGTTTGGTTTTGCCGAGCATTTACTTGAAGTTTTCATTAAGATACAGAGGTCCAGCATTTCCCCTGAATGTGTGGGTTCAGCAGTGGAAAAATCCCTGGAAACAGATTTTTAGTGTTGGTCCCAAGTCTTTAGCTTGATGTTACAGGGGAGCTGGTGTAGTGCAACTAGGAAGACCTTTGAACTGTAGCCACATGAGAGAGCAAAGGTTGGTAAACTTTTCTGTAAAAGGTGTTGACCTGAAATAAACTGCTGGATATTTCTCCAGCAAAATAAAAGGGTTTACTTGGGATCAGCAGAGAACTGCAATTTGGGGTCTACAACTCTGGCAAGCTGTGCACAAGTCCCGTGCTCGGCCAGGGAAGGAGACCGCTTTTATAGAGGTGAAAGGGAAGTTGGGAGGGCTAGAGTAAACAAAGGGTCCATGGCTTTTCATTGGCTGAGTCCTTGCCGGGAAACAGGAAAAGTCTTTCTTTGTAGGGCATGAGGGCTCCCCCTTCTGGTCTCCTGACTATTTAACTGAGGTTTCTGTTTGTGTATTTATTTATTTATTTATTTTTTGCGGTACACGGGCCTCTCACTGTTGTGGCCTCTCCCGTTGCGGAGCACAGGCTCCCGACGCGCAGGCTCAGCGGCCATGGCTCACGGGGCCCAGCCGCTCCGCGGCATGTGGGATCTTCCCAGACCGGGGCACGAACCCGTGTCCCCTGCATTGGCAGGTGGACTCTCAACCACTGCGCCACCAGGGAAGCCCTATGTATTTATTTATTTCATTTTATTTTACAAAAGACAGATTGTCAATACTTAAGGCTTTTTAAAAATTAATTTTTATTGGAGTATAGTTGATTTACAATGTTGTGTTATTTTCTGCTGTACTGGAAAGTGAATCAGTTATACATATACATATATCTGCTCTGTTTTAGGTTCTTTTCCCATATAGGTCATTACAGAGCATTGAGTAGAGAATACTTAAGCCTTTAAATGGCTCTGTCACAACCGCTCACCTCTGCCACTGTAGTACAAAAGCAACCACAGCCAACACATTAATGAACAAGAGTGGCTCTGTGCCAATAAAACTTTATTTAAAAAAAAAACAGTCAATGGGCAGGGCTGGGCCCGAGCCATCTTAGAGCCATCCCTAAGTTTGCCATAGAGCAGAGTGTGAGGGCTTTCTTCCCCTAGGTGGGGAATCCTGCTCTGGGCAGTACCTTCAAGTTATAAAAATTTGTAAATGTGATTGCCTCCGGACACAAAATTAGAACTGGACACCACCAAGAGGACTCTGGAGGTGGGTCTAACACCGATTCTTTATTTTTAGCCTTCTTCTGTCATGCGCCTCTATGTTTTCAGTTTACTTTCTCGCCTTTCCTGGCTGACCTTGGAGATGGTATGGGGCAGGGGGTAAAAGTTTAGCCTTGACGCTAGTTCACACCTGGGTTTGAATCTTGGTTCAGTCACCTAGTTAAGTGTTTGACTACTGGAATTGTGTTTGATCTTGCAAATGAGGCTTGAGGTAGAGAATCAAAAGTTACTGTGACATTTACACACGAGTATGAATGAAGCTTCACAAATTAGTACTCAATAAGTACTAAAAAAAAATGTACAAAATCAGTCTAAATTGTTACTGGTTTGTAGTCTCTGGAGAGAACTCTACTTTTATGAATCAAATTCTGAGTTTCTTCCAGACTTCCTTTTTTGATAAGGTGGGAAACAGAAACATCCTCCACAGAGAGTACGACATTGTTTTGGCTGGGAGTGACGAAAGCATGGACCAACAGTGGCTCGGAGAAGAGCAGCTGGGGCAGCCTGGCGCTCGGGATGGAGGCTCCTTCTGTCTCGGGTCCCCCACGTCCACTTTATTGTCCAGTAGGGATGCTCTGTTTCTGTGGGCAGTTAAGCGATCAGCAAGGTCAGGGCAGAGAGGGCAAGGAGCAAAGTCACTTGGTGACTCCCTCAGGTGCTCTCTGCCCCACGAAACTGCTTTACTTTTGGCACAAGCTACAATCATCTTGCGTCTTTCTTGTTTATTGCCTGTTTCCTCCCCAAAGAATATAAGCTTTAGGAGTTTGGGGACTTTGTTTTATTTGCCGCTGTTTCTCCTGTACCTGATACGATGGCTGGCATGTTGTAGAGGCCCATTCCATATCTTTAGAATGAATTCCAGAGTAAAATTACTTCGCTTTGACGGACTGAAAGAATTCATCTCTGTGTCCCTCAGAGTGCTTTGTGTATAGTAAGTCCTCAATGCAGATACCAGGAGTGAACGCTTGAACCATGAACAGAATATCCGTCAGCGTGGGTTCGTGCCAGAAAATAATAATAGTTAACAATGATTACGTGCCGAAGGATATACGAAGTGTTTTACCTGTTTGATCTCCTCCACCTGCCCCAAATCCAAGGACTGTAGGTGGTAGTAGCGGTAGTGGCAGCAGTCACCTCATTTTAATGATCAGGAAACTGGACTTCAGGAAAGTTCAGTAACTTGCCCAAGGTCATACCACTGAAAAATGAAAAAGCCAGGACTTGACCCAGGTGTCTAGATTTGAAGGGCTGTCGTCTCAAACACCAGGTTGTATTACCCACAGAGGGACTGCTGAACTCTGGATAGAAGCAGGTGATTTCTGGATCCCTGGACTGATGGGAATAAGTGATATTCAAGGTGCAGTAGATCCGTCTTTAATATGCGTGGCAAAGAGATACCAAGAAGCACTTTGAGAAGGAATTACTGTGCTTAGTCACTGTCCGTTGACTTGACGATGAGTCTGTCTGAACTTGTTCTTTTATTTTATTACAATTAGTGATAGACGTTCAACTTAAATTCAAGGGAAAGTTAATGAAGTGAAGTCCGAAAGTTAGCAAAAGGAGAAGAATAAATCAAGCTGATAAAAAGCTAAACTGGAAGATTTTTTTTCAAACATTTGAAGTCACATTTTCTTTATCAAGTGTCATGTCCAAACCCTTTTTAAATTAGGTATTTTGGGGGGATAGAGTGCAGCTAAAATCATGACCATAATCCAGGTACTAAGAAATATAACTATTAAATCACTTGGAATTCATTCTTTTTTTTTTTTTTTTTGCGGTACGCGGGCCTCTCACTGTTGTGGCCTCTCCCCAGTTGCGGAGCACAGGCTCTGGACGCGCAGGCTCAGTGGCCATGGCTCACAGGCCCAGCCGCTCCGCGGCATGTGGAATCTTCCCAGACCGGGGCACGAACCCGTGTCCCCTGCATCGGCAGGTGGACTCTCAACCACTGCGCCACCAGGGAAGCCCGGAATTCATTCTTTTAAAATACAAATCAAAATCTTCCTGTTTAAGGCGGTGTGGGATAGCAGGAAACCTCCAAGACTTAGAAGCAGATGCATCTGTCTTTAAAGACTGGCTTTGCCAGTATCTGCCTGAGTGGTCAATGTCTTCTTGCTTCTCTGAGACCTGGTTTCCTCATCTCAGAAAGGCTACTAAAATCTCCTTCAATGTTTTGTCATGAAAAATCAATGAAAAAAAGAATCACTTCACCTAATGTGAAGTGCTGATTTGGGCTGTGAATTTAACATCTGATGTCTCTCCTGGGGACTTGCTGTGTTCTTTGAGAGCACCATGGTGATAAATAGTACATGTCTGGACTTTTATTAGGAGCTTAGCCCAATGCAAATCACTGAGCTGGGTCATCTCTTTTACTTAAAGTTGATTTGATTATTCTTCTTTTTTTTTTAGCACTTAAAAAAATTGAGGAATAACATACCTACAACAAAATGCATACATCTTAAGTATAGTGCTCAAGGAAATTTACATATGTATGCACCCCTGTACTCCCAACCAGGATCAAGATAGAGATTATCTAGTACCCCAGGTTTCCTTATATCCCTCCCAGTTGGTACTTCCCCTGAGGGGAACAAATATTCTTTTATATATTTTTGTAACTTTGCATTTTGAAATAATCTCATCTTTACCAAAAAAATTGCAAAAGTGGGACAAAGAATTCCTGTCTACCCATCATCTACTTTTCCCAAGTGATAACATATTTCTTAATCCTGGACCATTATCAAAACCCGGAAATTAACATTGATACAATACTGTTAACTCTTCTACAGACCTTATCTCATTTATTCCGCTAATGTTCTTTTTCTGGTCCAGGATCCAAGCCAGGTTCGCACATTGTATCCTGCTGTCATATCTCTTTAGTCTACCCCAGTCTGGGACAGTTCCTCCATCTTTCCTGTCTTTCATGACAGTTTAAGAGACTGTTCCATTATTTTGTACAACGTCTTCAATTTAGGTCTGTGTGATGTTTCCTCAGATTAAATTCAGGTTATATGTTTTTGGCAAGAATGCCCCAGAAATAATGCTGTGGCCTGCTTAGTGCTTTCTAATTGGAGACACATGATAATGTCTCATTATTATTGACATTAGCTTTGATCACACCATGAAGGTAATGTCTCCCAGAGTTCTTAAATGTAAAGATATTTTTTTCCCCTTTCTAATTAATGATTATCTTATTGGGAGATATTTTGAGACCATGCAAGTATCTTATTACTCATCAGACATTTACCGACTAATTTTAGCATCCATTATTTGCCAAACGGTGGTTTTCTATTTTTATCATTCCTTCCCCATTTATGAATTGAAATTCTCCTGTAAGGAAGAGCTGTCCCTTCTGCTCCATTTATTTCTTCACTTAATTATTTATTAATATTAGTGTGTACTCATGGGGATTTATTTTATTCTATGTGTTATAATTCATTACTATCAATATTTATTTTCTTTCTCAAATAGTCCATTGGGCAGCTTAGGCCATTGGAAGTGCCTTCCTGTTGGCTCCTGTGTCCTTTAAACATGTCCCATTATCTTTTTTTTTTTTTTTAATTTTATTGGAGTAGAGTTGATTTACAATGCTGTGTTAGTTTCAGGTGTACAGCAAAGTGATTCAGTTATACATATACATGTATTCATTCTTTTTCAGCTTTTCTGATATAGATTAACACAGAATATTGAGTAGAGTTCCCTGTGCTATACAGTAGGTCCTTGTTGGTTATCTATCTTATATATAGTAGTATGTGTGTGTCAATCCAAGCTCCTTTGCCTCCTTTGTCGAAGGTTAATTGTCCATAGGTGTGTGGGTTTATTTCTGGAGTCTCTATTCTGTTGCATTGATCCATATATCTGTTTTTGTGCCAATACTACACTGTTTTGATTACTGTAGTATTGTCTGAAGTCTGGGAGGGTTTGCCTCCTGATTTCTGGCAATTCTGCACCTTTCATGGTTCCATATAAATTTTAGGGTTATTTGTTCTAGTTTTGTGAAAAATGTCATGGGTAATTTGATAGGGATCACATTAAATCTGTAGATTGCTTTGGTAGTATGGAGGTTTTGGTTTTTTTTTCCACTTTGGCTACGCTGCACAGCATGCAGGATGGTTCCCTCACCAGGGATAGAACCCGGGTCTCCACAGTGAAAGCATCAGATCCTAACCATTAGGCTACCAGGGAAATGCCCGTATGGAGATTTTTAACAGTACTAATTCTTCCAATCCAAGAGCGTGGGATATCTTTTCATTTCTTTGAATCATCTTCAATTTCCTTTATTAACGTTTGGTCATTCTCAGAATATAAGTCTTTCACCTCCTGGTGAAGTTTATTCCTGGGTATTTGGTTTTTTGCTGCAATTTTAAAAGGGATTGTTTGTTTGCATTCCCTTTCTGATATTTCACTGTAAAATGTTCTTTATATTTTAGAAGTGTTAGTCTTTATGATGCTTGTTGCATATATTTTCTCCCAGTTTGTCATTTTACTTTGTTTATGGTGTTTTTTGGTCATGAAAAATTTTGAATGTTTGTGCAGTCAATTTTATCAGTCTTTTATTGTCTCTGAATTTTTACATCATTTTTAGAAAGGCTTTCCTATACTAAGGTTGTTGAGGAGTTCTCCCATGTTTTCTTCTAACACTTGTATAGTTTCTTTTTGATTTTGATTTTCATTTTTAAATTTAGCTTCCTAATCCATTTGTAACTTATTCTTATGTATGGTGTGAAGTATGCATTAAATTTTATCTTTTACAACTGACTACCAGTTATCTCATCACCATTTATTAAAAATCTATCTTTTGCCCTAGTGATTTGAGATGCCACCTTTATCATATGTTAAAATTTCATATATCCTTGAGTCTATTTTTGGGCTCTCTATTCTATTCCACAGGTCTATGTGTCTTTTCCTTTGCGAGTGCAACACTGTTTTAATTATAAAGGCCATTTATCTGATAGAGCAAGACCACACATGAAGTTTTTCTTTCCTAGAATGGGTAACAACTATTTTGACTACCATCACTGTAGATTAATTTTGCCTGTTTTTGGTCTTCATATAAATGAACTATACATTGTGTATTATTTTGTGTCTGACTTCTTTCACTTAATCTTTTTTGGGTTTTTTTTCACTTAATTATATATCTGTGAGATGCATCCATGTTGTTGGAAGTACCAGTAGCTTGTTTATTTTCATTGTTGTGTAGTATCCCTTTATATGCCTGTGTCACAATTGTCTTACCCATTCTTGTTGATAGGCATATGGGTTGTTCCAGTTTGAAAGCTGTTCTGGACATTCTTATGCCTGTACACCCACACATCTCTTTGGAATTCCAAGGAGTGAAATTGCTGGGTCATGGAGTAAGATATTTTAAGCTATAGTAGATCTTACCAAATAGTTTCTCAAAGTGTTTGTACCAATTTAGATTCCTACCAGCAATGTATGACAGTTTCAGTTGCTCCACACCCTTGTCAGCACTTGATATCGTCAGCCTTTTCAGTTGCTTTACGGAAAAGAAAGAAAAAGGAAAAAACTTTGCATGACTTAAGTCCTTCTTCTGGAGACTCAGGAGACATTTCCAAAGCAAGGAACACCCTAGAAAGAAAGAAAAAAAACAAAACACAGCAGGCCCCATTTTTCATCACATCTGACAAGTTAATTAATAGCAGTAATGAAGAATTCAGTTTTATAGAAAAAGTACAAAAAAGCAATTATTAGCCTAGATTCAGTGTTGCACACAGTTTGTTGCCCTACTCAAAAGTTATTTCCTCTCTTCTTGATTACTAGCAGGACCTCAGTTTTGTTCAGCAGCCATCCTTCAGGGGAGGTGAACCGATCACCAGCTCAGGGGTGAATCCTGATTAAGCTAATTATGGTTTTCCTATTATTTTCACCAGTGATTAGCTAAGGAATAAGCATTTGACATATGTCCAGTCAACGAGAAAGGAACAAAGTCTGTTGACGGAGACAGGGGCTCCTAGGAAAGGTTTTCTTACTATTAAGAAGGAGCTTCCAAAAGAAATGATCCCTTTTTGCCTCTGGATGTGGTAGGTGATACATGGAACTGCAACAGCCATCTGACTGCCAGGCTGAAAATGAAGCACGTATGTGAGAGAATCACAAGAAATGGGGATGGAGCCTTAAATAGCGGGGCCTAGAACCTGCCCTATCCAAGTTCATGCGAAGTAATAACTTTACATATTGTTTAAGACCATTTGGGCTGAGGTATTTTGTTTTTTTTCCTCAGTACGCAGGCCTCTCACTGTTGTGGCCTCTCCCATTGCGGAGCACAGGCTCCGGACACGCAGGCTCAGTGGCCCTGGCTCACGGGCCCAGCCGCTCCGCGGCATGTGGGATCTTCCCGGACAGGGCACAAACCCGTGTCCCCTGCATCGGCAGGCGGCGGGCGGACTCTCAACCACTGCGCCACCAGGGAAGTCCTGGGCTGAGGTTTTTTTTATTACCTGCCTCTGTAACTAATGACCCTGGTATTAGGCTGTGTTAAAATAACAAAGGAATGCTGTTACTCATCCCTTAAAATATGTATAGCAACCTCCTGTTTGCCTAGAGCAGTGGTTGTCAATCTTTAACATTCATTAAAATCACCTGCAAGGCTTATTAAACTATGTTGCTGGAATCCATTAAAGAGTTTCTGATTCAATAGGTCTGAAACAGGGCATTTTCCCCAGTGATGCTGAAGCTTCTGGTTCAGGAACCACTCTTTGAGAACTGCTGTTCTAGAATATAGACACCATCTTAAAATATTTAGCAACATGCTTTTAAAACTCAAACCTTTCATGGACTTCGTTTTCATGTCAATGAATACTACAAATCTTTATCATCATTTTGAGTGACTACCTCGTATTATATTGTGTGGCTCTATCAGAACTTGCAAAACCATGTTACTAATAATAGATCTATTATTTGGGGGTTTCATATTATTACATTAACATGAACAGTCCTGCCATGAATATCATTTTATAGTAATCCTGACTAACTGTTTAGTAATTTCCTTAAGGTAAATTCCTAGAAGTAGATTGCTGATCAAAGGGAGATATTTGGGATTTTTTTTCCCTTCTTGTTTCATTTGCAAAATCCCTCTAATCTACTTCCAGATACATTGTCCTTAGGTTTAGGTATTTTGTCAGAGGACCCTTGGTTCATCCTGACTCAGTAGGCCAGGACCGTGGCTATTTGCCTTGCAGTGATGCTTCTTTCATATTAAAAGAGTCGAGTACTAAAGATCATGGCACACGGGCTATTTTATTCATGAGTTAATTTAGTGATTTTACTATTGGAAGTGAATGGGAGTCTGGGAGCTTCTTGAGTCTTTCTGTCTTTCTCTACATCGTGAGAATTTGAGCATACCTTCTATCTTTGTCATAATTTTATTTGATAATAAAGGAAGCCAACTGCTCAGTGGTCCAGAGATCAATGCTTGCTTTTGGATGTCATCTGTCAATCATTTCAGGCATAAAAGAAGGTCACCCTGCAGGGGGAAAAGCTGGGTCCAAGTTACGGCTGTGATGCTTGAGCATGGAAGCATTTCTTTTCAGATGTACCTGCCTTCCTAAGTTGGAGTAGCAACTTTGGTTTCAACCAGGGTATTTAGTGTATTTCAGGGGAAGAGTGTTCACCAGAAGAACGCTGGCAAACAGAATGCAGATAATACCTGATTATTACTGGTCTTGGCTTGAGTTCTTTAGAAAGGAGAGCCCGAGGCAAAGATCGAAGCACCTAATACATTTTCACTTTAAATACCAAAGTTTCTCTCTCTTACGTACAGACCCAGTGATGAATGGTCCAGTACTGGCATGGCAGCTCAGCCATCACTGATTTGTAGCCTCCAAAATTGTTGAAATCATTGCTGTTTCCCAGCCAGTGGGGAGTGGGGTCACAGAGAGACAGAAAGAGAGAGGATGGGAGGGAGGTGTAACCTCAGTTGATTTTAAGGGCAAAACCTAGAATTTGTACATACCACCTCTCCTCATATCCCATTGGCAAGAACTTAGTCAAATAGCCACACGCAGATGCAAGGGTTTGGTCTCTTGCTGTGAAGCTATGGGTACGGCACTAAAACTTTGATTTGGGAGGTTCAAACCCAGGGAGGTGATGGTGAGGGAAAAAGTATAGCTAGGAAAGGAAAGATGGGAAGCAGCGTGATGCTTTGCATTTTGAGCCAGTGATGAAGAGACACGTGGACCACTCATCAGGCTTGTTGGCTTTGCACACAACGCTTTTCTGCAGGCTGCGAGGAGACATTGTGCCTGGGAGTAATCCATGGAAGGAGAAAAGGAAGGGGATTTATTTGTTCCTCTTCCTCCCAGTTCCCATTTCCCACTGTGAAGTTACCCTCACGGGGAGCTAATTCTCCTCTCTTCCTGTTGTATCACCCAATCCCTTGGCAACTGCTCAGGAAACAGATACCCTGCCCCGGAAGTAGAAGAAGAATCCCACGTGAATGAGGCACTAACCCGGTGAGAAAAGGGGGCCAGATAGAATCTGAGGAAATGTATGAGTTATGTGTTTTAGTACATTACTTACTGTTGTTTTGGGTGGACTATAAAAAGGACTTTGTTGAAAACGGCTCTAACTGAAGTCTGCCTCCTGGAGTTCTGAGCATGCTGCTCAATACCTTACAAAATGAACTAACTGATCAGAGGCTGGTACGGAGAAGGGAGCCTCCCTTCATCTTTGGCCGAGAACTCTCCTGACAGAGGGATGGCTTTTTTTTTTTTTTTTAATTTTATTGGAGTATGGTTGATTTACAATTTTTTTTTTTTTTTTTTTTTGCGGTACGCGGGCCTTTCACTGTTGTGGCCTCTCCCGTTGCGGAGCACAGGCTCCGGACGCGCAGGCTCAGCGTCCACGGCTCACAGGCCCAGCCGCTCCGCGGCACGCGGGATCCTCCTGGACCGGGGCACGAACCCATGTCCTCTGCATTGGCAGGCGGACTCTCAACCACTGCGCCATCAGGGAAGCCCTGATTTACAATTTTTATTGGCGTATGGTTCAGGTGTACAGCAAAGTGAATCAGTTATACATATACATATATACACTCTTTTTTTTTTTTAAGATTCTTTTCCCATTACAGAATATTGAATAGAGTTCCCTGTGCTATACAGCCGGTTCTTATTAGTTATCTATTTTCTATATAGTAGCGTGTATATGTCAATCCCAATCCCCCAATTTACCCCTCCCCCTCTTATCCCCTGGTAACCATAAGTTTGTTTTCTACATCCACGACTCTATTTCTGTTTTGTAAATAAGTTCATGTGCACCCCCTTTTTTTAGATTCCACGTATAAGCGATATCATATGATATTTGTCTTTCTGTGTCTGACTTACTTCACTCAGTATGACAATTTCTAGGTCCATCCATGTTGTTACAAATGACATTATTTTGTTCTTTTTTATGGCTAATATTCCATTGCATATATGTACCACATCTTCTTTATTCATTCCTCTGTTGATGGATGTTTAGGTTGCTTCTATGTCCTGGCTATTTGCTACAGTGAACGTTGGGGTGCAGGTATCTTTTTGAATTATGGTTTTCTCCGGGTATATGCTGAGGGATGGCTTTTGTTGGGCATCTCAGGAACTTAAAGGATGATTTTCTCTCCCTGGTCTCCTCCCTCCATTGATGTTAATTAGAATGCTATGAGAGGTTGTCCTTCCTCCTTCCCCTCCTTCCTTCCTTCCTTCCAAAGGGAGTTACCTTTGTTTTGTTAAGAAGGTTAAACTCCTTCATGGAATTTTTCCTGGAAAACAAGCAGTGTGCAAACCAAGCATTTCAAATGACATGGAACGTGGATGGCTAGCCAACCAAATCTGTGTATACTTTAGGTCGTCTTTGCCTGAGCTTGACATGTTTGTTTACTGTGAATCCGTGGATTTAGAAATACAGCCAAATCAAAACGTAACTAAAAGCCCCCTCTCCAGTGAGAAACAGGCTCAGGGGGTTTCAAAACACCTGTTTTCAAAGGATCTTTAAAAACAGAAATCTGATCTTGTTGGCACAAATTCTGTTTAAGGGGCAGAAAGCTTAGTGGTTAAGTTCACTTCCTGTAGAATCAGAAGACCTAGAATTCATTATCTCAGTGCCCTTGGGCGTGTTACCAAATTCTCAGACTCTTAGTTTTATTTTCTATTTAATGGGGACTATAACAACGTGTAGTATTATAATAGTATTTGCCATTATACAAGTATCTACCTCACAGCGATGTTGTAAGAACTAAATGAGATGAAACACGTCAAGCTCCTGGCACATAATATGTTCTTAATAAAAGGCAGAAGTTATCATGGTCATCGTCATGGTCATCCTTGTCGTCATTTCATTGTATGGGTTACTCTTGTTCCGTTCGTTGACATACTGTTCCATGTTGTTGACATTTGAGGGTTTTTAGTGAAACTTCACTTCATTAAAGGGATAATAGCCATCATCATAAGGCATGAGGCCACGCAAGGGTGGAGCTTGTAGCATCAGTCTTCCGATCATTGGTTGGTTACGGATTATACCACCATTGTGTTAAACTTCCTTTAAAAGTCATTATAGCTCTCACGTCAGAGGACAAGTGTAGTTACTTCAAGTTTATTCCCATTGTCTTGTTAGGAAGCCTTATAAATGGCTCGTGGGGATTGTTGAAAGCCCTGTGGAAATTCCAGGTCTCCCCTTCATAGTGAAAGATTCTCCTTGTCCACTGAAGCTTCTTGATGCTCCGGCTCAAAAGGATCACACCCCACAGTCAAATTCCTCCCTTGTCTTACTTAAAAACAACAACAACAAAACAAAACTCCTATCTCATGTTAGCAGAGTTTGTTAGGGCAATAATCCTGCGGAATCGTTCATTGCTGGCAGGCATCATTAATCAATTTGTTTACACTTGGTCTAGGGTAATTTAGCAGTTACAAAGTCTGTTCTATGGTTTCTAACAGAAACCAAAAGCTTATCCCATAAATTCTGCAGCTGTGGAACTAAGGACATTAGGGCTGTCCCTTCATATTTTGGAGCATATTTCACTGCAGTGGCTCCCCGCCCCTCCACCTCAGGATAAATGTATTACAGATGGAGTGTACGTCCCATAAAGCAAAGCATCATCTTTTCTTGACTTAGCAGTTCTTAGCTGCAAAGACCGTGATTCATCTGGTCCATTCCAGCTTCCAAATGAGAAGGAAAAAAAAAAAGAAAGAGTGTTAGGAAGATTCACCCATAGGCTCTCTCTTACCATTTCCCCTCCAAGCCTACTCTTATAAAACCACTGGGTTCCAGAATCAGCATCAGTGGATCTGACCTTTCTAGCTCTTGACCCTCAAAGAAGACAAAAGTGAAGTCAGAGTGTGTCCAAGTGTGAAACCAAGGTGAGGTCTGAGGCTTACGAAGTTGTGGACCAATGAACAGGCGGGCTTCTCTCGGACCACTCCTCTCGACTCAGTACCTCTTCCACCCTCCAGTCCAACCACACTGGTCTCCTTACAACCCCTCAGATATGCAAGTTCTTCCATGATGATTTGGAGCTCTTCCCCCCGGATCTTCTCATGCCTGACACTTTCTCAACTCAAGGATCACTTCTTCAGAGAGGCCTCCGCAGTCACCCTGCTGAAAGGAGCCCCCCCAGCTCACCCCAGCAATACTCTTTAAACATTTCACCCTATTTTATTGTTTTCTTAATCCATTAGACTCTCTGAAATTATTGCTTATTCACTTACCATTTCTTTTCTTTTCTTTTTTTTTTTTTGGGTATGCCGTGTGGCTTGTGGGATCTTAGTTCCCTGACCAAGGGTCGAACCCGTGCTCCCTGCAGTGGAAGCACAGAGTCCTAACCACTGGACCACAAGGGAATTCCCTACCACTTTGATTATTTTATGTCTTTCCCATCTACCACACAAGGTGTATGAGAGCAAGACCCTCACTGGTCCTGTTCCCCACTCCATCCCCAGCTCCTGGAAGAGACCGTGGTCCTTAGTACCAAAGAGCATTTGATGAGGGATCAGATGATTTGGGTGTCATTTCCGGCACTGAGCAACCTTGGCTCATTCCCCCATCTTCCTGAGTGTCCTTCCCTCACCTGTAAAATGAGATAATATTTAATACCTACCGCACAGAGTACCCGTTAAGATCATGGGAACAATGATCCTGATAAAGTTTTTTAACCTGTTATTATTTCATGTGGGAGAAATACCGGGGTTTCCTAAAGGACCTTGGCTAGTGAATGAATGAATGGAATCTCATGGGAAGAAGGGAGTCCTACCATTTGAGACAGATAAAGTGTAAGATGCTTATCCTACTCAGAAAAAAAAAAAAAGTATGGAAGTTACTACCTTAAGAAGTTACGTAAGTTGACTGTACAGATTCTAGAAAGTTAAAGCAGAAATAAATGTCAAGCTATAGTCAAGTGAGTTTTATAAATTTATTTATTTTTAATTTTTTTGGCTGCATTGGGTCTTCGTTGCTGTGCGCGGGCTTTCTCTAGTTGTGGACAGCGGGGGCTACTCTTTGTTGCGGTGCACGGGCTTCTCATCGCGCTGGCTTCTCTTGTTGCGGAGCACAGGCTCTAGGCACTCAGGCTTCAGTAGTTGTGGCGTGCAGGCTCGGTAGTTGTGGCGCACGGGCTTAGTTGCTCTGCTGCATGTGGGATCTTCCCGGACCAGGGCTCGAACCTGTGTCCCCTGCACTGGCAGGTGGATTCTTAACCACTGCACCAGCAGGGAAGTCCTCAAGTGAGTTTTAGACTTGGATTTCTGGAGTCCTGGGGTCTTCTTGGAAGCCCCCATGAGTCTCACTGCGGTAGAGGGGAAATCTTAATAAAGGGGAGACTGAGGTGACAGGAATCTGTGCCCCTCCTCCCCTAATCCAGTCCAATCAACTCCGTTTTCATGTCTTTTGCCTTGTTTCAGAAGCTAGTTCAGAAGCTAGTTCAGAAGCTCAATCCTCCTCCCCCACTTCCTTCCTATACCCTGATTTTGTGTGCAGTGGCAATGGACCCAACTTCAAGCTGGGGTCTGATCAGAGTCATTCATGACAATCCCGCCCCTCAATTTCTCACCTTGCTGGCAGCTGTGGGTTGGCATATGACCCAGCTTTGGCTCAGGAAACATGAGAAGTTCCTGATGCTAGATCTTTGGGGAAACCTTGATTTCCTTACTACTGAGTGACATGTGTGGCTTGTTCTGACCTTGACTTTCTTCCTTCTCCTCCCTTCATGGCCAGCATCACGTCTGCTGCTCCATCAGCAATCTTGTGGCCATGTGTCCATAAGCATGATGGGAATGCCTGGAATCAGAGGGACATGGAATTTGATCAATGAGCCACTGAACCAATGCCAGCAAACATCTGGCTCCAGAATTCTTGCCACATGAGGAAATGAACCCCCTAGGTTCATTGTCTAGGCTTCTTTGTTTGGGTTTTGTCACTTGCGTCCAAAAAAGCATTCCTGAGAGATATACACACACAGGGTGCTTCCAGATAAGATTTTGTTTAGATCAAGGAGTCTGAGGCTAAAAAGAATTTGAGACATTGTGATCTTGTGTCCTCTTCTCATCTTAAAGATAAGGAAAGAGTTGTAACTGTCTATTATTGTAGAACAAAGCACCTTCAAACACAGAGGCTTCAAACAACAGCCTGAAGTCTCTTGCAACTCTGTGAGCTGACTGGGCTCAGCAAGGCAGTTCTTTTGCTCGTAGTGACGTCTGCTGGGCTACAGTTATCTGGGGGCTCAACGGGCTTACTTGTCTACCTTGACAGGAACAGCTGGAAGTTTGGGCTCAGCTAGGACACTGGGCCTCTCTCTCTCTCTGCGTGTCATCTCAGAGCCTCTCCCTGCCCACATGGCCTCTCCATCTCACCTCTCCATTTGTTTTCTCTAGCCAGGTAGCTGGATTTCTTACATGGCACCTCAGGGCTCCCCAAAGCAGAAAAGCAGAAGCCACCCGGGCCTTCCTAAGGCTTAGGCCGAGATCAGGCATAGTGTCACATTTGCCACATTCTACTGGTGACAGTGAGTCATGGGCTCTTTATTTATTTTGACTTTTTATTTTATATTGGAGTATCATTGATGAACAATGTTGTGATAGTTTCAGGTGTACAGCAGAGCGATTCAGTTATGCATACACATATACCTATTCTTTTTCAAATTCTTTTCCCATTTAGGTAGTTAGATAATATTGAGCAGAGTTCCCTGTGGTATACAGTAGGTCCTTGTTGTTTATCCATTTTAAATAGCAGTGTGTACATGTCAATCCCAAACTCCCTAACTATCCTTTCCCCCCACCCTTCCCCCCCAGTAACCATAAGTTTGTTCTCTATGAGTCTGTTTCTGTTTTGTAGATAAATTCATTTGTATCATTTCTTTTTAGATTCCGCATATAAGCGATATTATATGGTATTATATTATAAGCGATATTATAGATATTATCTCTTTCCCTGTCTGACTTACTTCACTCAGTATGACCGTCTCTAGATCCGTCCGTATTGCTGGAAATGGCATTATTTCATTCTTCACGGGGCCATTTAGATTCAAGGGTAGGGGACTATACATGGCCGTGTGTATCGGTGGGTGTGCTTTATGGGGGGCAATCTTTGCGTATTAGCTACTCAGAAACTGAGACCCAGACTGTGAAGCCTTGTGGTCTAAGCTGCTGGAGTCATAACTATTGAATTTAGGAGATCATTGAAGGGCTGAGAGATGCCTCGTGGGATGGAGTGGGGTGGGGTGGGAGGCAAGAGGGAAGGTACTTATCCCTACCCCAGAATTTTCCAACCTCAGCACTCTTGATATTTGGGGCCAGATCATCCTTTGCCGCAGGGGCTGACCTGTGCATTGTCGGATGCCCCCCCCCCCCGGCCCCTACACACTAAATGCCACTGGCACCTCCCCTCTAGCTGTAACAATGAAAAAAATGTCTCTGGATATTGCAAATGTTCCCTTGGGACAAAACAGCCCCGGCTGAGAACAGTGGCCCTCGCCTTAGTGGTGTTTAGACGTTCTGTTACTTCGCAGAAGCCCAGCTGGGCTGAAGAAGCTGATTTTACATGTGGGCCAGCAGAGCACATTTATATTCTTAAGTTCTTCCAATGGGAAATGTCTGTATGTAATAGAAAAAGATAGGACCATCAGTTTCACACTCTGGCTGCTTGTCCTTTGTGGAGACTTTGCTTTAGATAAAGGCTTTTTAATTTCTGCTCTGAGTTTACCAAGGGGTACTTTTAAGATTGTGCCCCCAAGTGAGATCTGAGCTGGTGACCTCCTTCACTGCCAGTACATAGTACTAAGCAATTCCCTTACCATGTTTCCTTTTTTCTTTTACCAAGGGTGGTCCACAAATAAGTAGGTGGATTTTAAAGTCATGGGACTTTGTGACATCAGTTAGCGAAGTAGGCAGATGAAGGAAGAAGAAAAGATGGTGGCCTAGGGCTTCCCTGGTGGCACAGTGGTTGAGAGTCCGCCTGCCGATGCAGGGGACACGGGTTCGTGCCCCGGTCCGGGAGGATCCCACATGCCGCAGAGCGGCTGGGCCCGTGAGCCATGGCCGCTGAGCCTGCGCGTCCAGAGCCTGTGCTCCACAAAGGGAGAGGCCACAACAGTGAGAGGCCCGCATACCGCAAAAAAAAAAAAAAAGAAAAGAAAGATGGTGGCCTAGGCCAGGATCCACCCTGAGTCCCTTCAACATTCCAAGGTGGGAAGCAAAGGAAGAAAACCGGAAGAATGTTTACATACACACACACACATATACGTGAATACATACATATATACGTATACATACACGTATATACAAAGACATACATATTTATATATGTATGGATGTGATTTTTTCTGTTCATTGGAGATCAATTGAATATATAAAGTAAGAAGGAAGAATCTAAAATAATTCTCAGTCACACTTAGATAGGGCAAACGAATCAATCTGATCATCGCCGAGTCCAGGTTTGTTACTGCCCCCTCTAGAATATGAAGGGGGGCATTTATGAGCTCCACAAAACTTACCTGCCTTGCTCAGCCCTGTGTCTGTGGTGCCTGGAAAAGCGCATGGCACGGAGTAGGCGCTCATGATATGTTTGTTGAATTAATATGTGTCTGTGCCGCAAGGCAAAGCACCCTAACGTGGACAGCCAGATGACTTGGGTCATAGGTGCAACTCTGTGTGATGTCACTGCAATCCGTGCTGTTGGTGCCCTGCCATCACCTTTATCTTCCTCCAGTGGCTGCAAGTGTTGGCTTAATCCAGGTGAGGGAAGATGATGACTTGGGCCAGGGTATTGTCATTAGAAATGTTAGAAGGGATCAGATTCTGGATTGAGTTGTCTATATTTTTGAGTTTTGTGTATGTTACCATGTTTTGACATCTTTAAAAAAACCCTTCTGGGGACTTCCCTGGTGGTCCAGTGGTTAAGACTCCGCACTTCCATTGCAGGGGCACGGGTTCGACCCCTGGTCAGGGAACTAAGATCCCACAAGCCTTGTGGCGCTGCCTAAAAAACAAAACAAAACAAAACAAAACAAAAAAACCCTTTCTGGCTGGGGAGGGACTGCCCCTCACAGGGCTAGCAGATTCTTACAGTTAGTAAAGGGCTCAGCAGGCCTTTGATATGCAAACTAACCAATCCAGAGCCAGACCTCCTCTATGTGGCCCCTGCTTCCCAGGAGGCAATGTTCCTCTGCCTTAATCATCCCAAAGCCAGGGACAAGGCAACTAGAGACCACATTTAATAGCTTAAAGTCCAGAGAAATTATTCCAAGTAGCCAATCCTGAACTGTTTACCCTGCCCTACGTTGCCTTGCCGTTCCTGCAGAAACCCCAATAAAGGCTCTGGCCTAGATTTTCCCCTCTTTCCTGTCTTCCTTCCCCTGACCCAAACGTTGTGTCCCTTGCATGGCCCTGGATGGCCTGCCCTGCCTCCTGTTTCTAGGGCCTGTGAGGATACTAAACCTTGTTTGTCTGAGCCACTCCTGTGTCTGTTCTTGTGGCCATGACTCACTGACCGTCTCACAAAAGAACACGGAGCGTGGATACAATTTGATGGTAGAGCCAACAGGATATCCTGGTGGATAGGATATGGAAAGTGAGACAAAGATTGCAGACGAGGATGAATCCCAGGTTTTTGGCCAGCTCAACTGGAGAGAGGAAGTGGAAATTTGCTGAGATATGAAAGACTGCAAAGGGAACAAGTCAGGGGTGGAGTGGAGGAAGGGGAGTGGAGTTTGGCCATGTTAATTTCCACATGTCTATTAGACAGACGTCCAAGAGGAGCAGCTGAGCAGGTAGTTGTAAAAGTGAGTCTGGACTTTAGGAGAAAGATCTGAGCTACAGATATCATTGGGCAGTTATTGGCGTATAGGTGATGTTTAAAGCCATGGGACTAAAAGAAATCACCCAAGGAGTGTTTAGAGAAGACCGGAGGACCAAGGACTGAGCTTCAAGACCCCCCAAACTGAAAGGTTTGTCCCAGTGGTTCTCTAAGGTTCATTTCCATTGTCTTATTCTTTTTTTTTTTTTTGGCGGTACGCGGGCCTCTCATTGTTGCGGCCTCTCCGGTTGCGGAGCGGAGGCTCCGGACGCGCAGGCTCAGTGGCCATGGCTCACGGGCCCAGCCGCTCCGCAGCATGTGGGATCTTCCCGGACCGGGGCACGAACCCGTGTCCCCTGCATTGGCAGGCAGACTCTCAACCACTGCGCCACGCCACCAGGGAAGCCCCATTGTCTTATTCTGTAATTCTCATGCGGCTAATAACTTTTTCAGTCTTTTCCCCAGTTCATTGTATTTCCTTTAAATTATTCATCATCTGAATCCAGTTGTTACTGTTCCATTTATCTCTTGCTGTGTACCAAGCTTCACCAAAACAGTGACATAATACACCAACATTTAGAGTTACAGATGTAGCAAACAATCTTAGGGTTACCAGGGAAGAAAGGGGGGAAGGGATGAATTGGGAGATTGGGAATGACACACACACACTACTATATATAAAATAGATAACTAATAAGGGCCTACTGTATAGCACAGGGAACACTACTCAATACTCTGTAATGGCCTATATGGGAAAAGAATCTAAAAAAGAGTGGATATATGTATATGTATAACTGATTCACTTTGCTGTATACCTGAAACTAACACAACATTGGAAATCAACTAGACTCCAATAAAAATTAAAAAAAAAACATTTAATTATATCTCATGGTTTTGTGGATACAGAATATGGGCTGGGTAGTTCTTCTGATCCATGGGGGGTAGCTGGAGGTCTATCAGTGGTATTCAGCTGGGGGTAAACTGATATGTTCATTGAGGAGAAATGTAAATTGACTCTCACAGCCAAGCATGTTAGAGCCGATGAAAATAAGTTACCCTCTATTGTGCAGGAAGAGAGAATGGGCACTCTTGGAAAGAAGACTGAAGTCTTCTCAGGCTCTAGGGCTGTTAGAGAAGTTGGGGGAAATGACAAAACGTTTGGTAAATTGCAGCATGATTAAGAAGAGACAACTTTACACGTGTGCAAAGGAAGCAGAATCCCATCGGAGCGTGGGCCTTCCTCTAGCTCATCACTCTCATTTCATCTAATAATTGAGCCTTGACCTCGTGACCTGCGGATCCTTGTGCAGAAGCCGCTGTTCCACACACTTCTCAAGGAACGCTTTCCAGATTCCTCCAGGCAGAAGCGGTTGTTTGTTCTGCTGTGTCCCTGCAGTGTTTTGCACCCATGGGAGGTCCTCCGAATGTGAGGAAAACTGGCACTGGATAAAAACTTCAAATGAGGTGCAAACTTCAGTGCTTAGTGTGGGTGTGGCTTTGGTGTAAAGGCTTAGCGGGACTTGACCTTGAAAGAAATTAATAAAAAGAAATTACTTCTTACTCGATAAAATGTTATTTCTGATGGCAACGACTTGCAAGAGGCAAAGAATGAATCAAGTGTTTATTGTTTTGCTTGACATAAAGTTTTCACACATAAAATTTTATGATAAAGGGCAAGTCACCCTTTACTCAACTGCCACTTTTTCAGCCTAATACAAAAAAGACCGCTTTTGCATTTATATATGCACACCTGTGTATGTGTGTGTATAATGTTCCAGAGCTTCAGTATTTTAAACTTTTGTGGTCTATAGTATATTCACAGAAAAGTGCACCACTCCTAAGTGTACAGGTCAATGAATTTTCGTTTTCATAAACTCTTTTTTTTTTTTTTGCGGTACGCGGGCCTCTCACTGTTGTGGCCTCTCCCGTTGCGGAGCACAGGCTCCGGACGCGCAGGCTCAGCGGCCATGGCTCACGGGCCCAGCTGCTGCGCGGCATGTGGGATCTTCCCGGACCGGGGCACGAACCCGTGTCCCCTGCATCAGCAGGCGGACTCTCAACCACTGTGCCACCAGGGAAGCCCCTTGTTTTTCATAAACTCTTAACATCCAGGTTGCCAGCACCTAGCTTCAGAAACAGAAATGTACTAGCACCCTGAATTCTCCTCTCATGCTCGAATCCAGTTATCCACTGCTCCACCCTCCCCTCAAGAAATATAACTCTCTTGTATTGTGATAGCATAGGTGAGGTTTGCTTGTTCTTGAACTCGATATAAATAAAATTATATTTTGTATCTGCCTTCTTTTTCTGCACCTTATGTCTGTGAGATTTATATTTGTCATTGCTGATTGTGGTTTATTCATTCCTCTTGACGGCTGTGTATTTCATAGTATGTACGTACCGAAATTTATCCATTCCACCACTGATGGATATTTGGGAGGTTTCCAGGTTGAGGCTCTTAGGAGGAAGAGGTTAACTGTGAACATTTTAGTACATGAGTTTTGGTGCACACGCGTATGCATTTCTTTTGGGTTATAATGTAGGTGTTCTTACCTGTGAGTCTGTTAACTTGGGCGTATCTGTTCAACATTGTTTCTTCAATGACATTTTGTACATTGTTGGAACTACACATGTTGGGTTTGATTGATGTTTGATAAACTTTACAGAAGAACACATAATGATTCAGCATTAGAATGGGAAGTTATTTATTTTATTTTTGGCCACGCCGTGGGGCATGCAGGATCTTAGTTTCCCGACCAGGGATGGAACGTATACCCCCTGCAGTGGAACTGCGGAGTCTTAAACACTGGACCGCCAGGGAAGTCCCAGAATAGAAAGTTATAATATCCACGGTTTTTGTGGATAGAGATACAGAGTAGCAGGGTGCAAATGACGTGATGAAACAAATATTCGTCAAGGGAGGATTATATCGATTCTTCTAAATATTTGTGGAAGGAACCTAAGAACACAGATCCCCTCAAGGAGATGAAGCTGCCAATCATACTTGAGTTCATGCTGTTTCTCAGATATGTGCAAGAGCATTTCCCATCCCACGTCAAGCCATGCAGCCGAAGGAAGCAGAAATGGTCAAATTCCTTGAAATAGATGAAAGAAATTTTAAAGCAGCGAGAAGCTGATGTTATCTTGTTCAGGTGTCATGCAGGACTGTCATTAAGGCCTTGTTTCGTCCTTTGATTGGCAGCATTTTTACTCTTCCTTGGAGGTAGGTAGATAACAATGCATTTACTAACAATGGTGTCTTATATTTTGATGAAATCTGATAATTAGAATGATAATATCAAAGCTGTAATTTATTGGTCCAAACGTTTGCACTCAGCAATTTTCAAACATTCTTTCATTTCATTTGATCTTCACAGCAGCCATATGTAGTAGGTAATATCTTTAGCCCTGGAGAAATCAGGTATCTTGTGCAAAGATGCAGTGGTAGTAAGTGATGGAGCCAGGACTCTAACCCAGGGATGTGGAGCTTACTGAATGCTGACTCTGCCCAGTGCTGGGAGGTCTGTGGTTTTCCAGCTGCTGTACTTGGGGGATAAATTCATCCGAGGCGAGGAGGGACAGGAAGATTATTTTGGCTCTGTGTCTAGGCAGTATTCTTCCCTCCAGCTTTAATGGCCATGGAGCTCCCACTCTGGTCCAAGCTCTCATCATTTATTACCTGTATTAGTTGTAATAATTTCCTGCTAAGTCTCCCTGCTTCCAATGTGATCTCTTCCTAAAATCTGTTCTCCGCACAGCAGCTCGAGGGAGCATTTAAAACATAAGTCAGAGCACATCACCTCAGGAATTCCCTGGCGGTCCAGTGGTTAAGATTACGCACTTTCACTGCCAAGGGTGTGGGTTCAATCCCTGGTCAGGGAATTGATCCCTCAAGCTGCACAGCATGGCCAGTAAAATAAAATAAAAATTAAAAAAAAAATAAAAGAACACATCACCCCTCTACCTCAAACCCTCCAATGGCTTCCCATCTCACTTGGTATAATATCTGAGCATCCTCCAAGCCTTGTGCCACATGACCTTACCTTGTTCTCTGACTTCTTCCCTTGTCATTCCCCTCCCTCCCTACAGCAATACAGGCCTCCTTACCTGCCCACACTTGGGGCCTTTCTGGTTGTGTCCCCCCCAGGAGCAGACTCAGAGACAAGGATTTGAGTATAAATTATTTATTTGGGAAAGTGAAGGAAATACCTGTAGGACATTGGGAAGGGAGATAGGAAAGGGAATGCTCCTAATACAGTATGTTACTAAGCCACCTACCACTGTGGGTGACTGATCTCAGTTCCACTGGCAAAGTCTGGGAGCCAGTGTAGAACAGACACCTCAGGGTTAGCCCTCCCGAGAGGCAAGGGGCCTGGGGGGTTAATACCCCGACTCTCTCCTGTCTTTGGCAGGCGTTGATCTCACCACTGCCAGCCAGCAGTGTCTCTGTGTGTGTGTGTGTGTGTGTGTGCCTGTGTGTCTTTCTGTCTGTCTGTCTCTGGGCATAGCCGTCTCCAGTGCCCAGAGAAAGCCTACAGGCAAAAAGGATGCAAATGTTGGTAATTTGTTGTCAGGCTGGCCCTCAAGTAATAAAGCCTGAGGTGTATGGGTGAGACCCTGGAAGTGTCCACTACAGGGCCATGAATATGCTGTCCCCTCTGCCTAGAACACTATTGCCTCTGATGTTTGCATTTTTAGCCTTTCAGGTCTATGTTCAAATGACTCCTCAGCGACGCCTTTCCTGATCACCTTCTTTAAATTGCCACCCAACTTTTAACACACACATGTATCATGTTCATTGTCTTTCTTCACCCACTCAGCGGAGGCACAACAAGGGCAGGACTTTTCTCTATTATGTTTGTAGCTTTATTGCTAATACTTAGCATGGTAGCTGGTACATAGTAGAGTTCAATAAATATTAAATGAATGAAGGAAAGGTCATTTTTTTTTTGCAATAAGAAAATATGGATTTTCTTTGCATCTGCAATTTAAGCTATATGCTCTCAGATAAAAAGTAGAAGTCTTCATAACTTTTTATGCATTTATTCAATAACAATTTACTTATGTCCTAGTAGGTCCCAGGCCCTTCTTCTTTTTTTTGAAAGGTCATTTTAAAAAGTCTCTATTTGTCTCCTGTGTCTATTTGTCGATTGACTTATAATCCCCAAGAGATGAAAAATATGACTAATCGACATCTACGAACACCAACATATACCTATTAGGACCTGGTTATGAATGGCCTTCAGTGGCCCTCATGGTCTCTCAAAAATGTTGACCATCTATCACGTGCCAGGCACTGTTTAAATTCTAGGAATACTGCCCTACATCAGTTAGGAATGACTTTTGGCAGGAAGTGGCAGAAACGTCAAAAGCAATGGTTTAAATCAAGTTGGGGTTTCATTTTTCTCATATAATTAGAAGTCTAGACATAGGCAGTCCAGGACTCGTACAGTGGCTCCAAGGGGCCATCAGGGACCCTGTCTGCTTCTACCTTCTCCATGTGGTCCCAAGTTTGCTGCTCCAATTCTGGCAGCATCTGCATTCCAGACAGGAAGGAGAGAATGGCCAAAGGAAAATGTGTGTTCCAAAGGATTCCTCAGCCCATGATCAATCCCTTCCTGAAAAGTTCCACTGGACAATCCCCACTTACCTCGTCTTACCCATCACTTGGCCACCTAGCAGCAGGGGAGCCAAGAAACGCTGCATTTTTTGGTTAATTTGATTTCTTTGGTAATTCTGTAAACAGAGTTGGGAAGAAGAGTACAATTAAATGCATCCTTGAGTAAGCGACTAGCAATGCCTGCTTCCCTGAGACTTGCAAGAGCCATACTCCCTTGAAACTGTCACTGTCGTGTAGGCAAACAGAAAACCAGAAAGCAAACACACACCCACTAATACATACATACCCCCTTGCGAAAAAAAAAGCCAAATAGCCACAAGTGCTGTGCTAAAGTAGTAAAATAAGGGGAGGCATTAGAGAGACTCAGATGCTACATTGTACCTGGAAGTCAGGGAAGCAGCTCTCAGGAGAGGTGACATTGCAGCTGAATTCTGAATGAGGAAACAGAGGCAACCTTGCCAAGATCAACTGCAATTTTACTGATCCTTTGTTGGTTATATTTTAATCCGGGACAAGAAAGCAGTATAACCATGTCTGCCTAGTTCTATAAAATCCAGCTTTCAAGATGTGGGATAAATCAACCTTATTTTTCCTAAACAGTCTCTCAAAGCTGTGATGAGTCCTTTTCTCCTTTTTGATGCTTTTTAAAATTCTCTCCTCTCTTCTGCCAGACAGAGAGCAAAAATGATGTTGTTCCTGGCAATAATGGTAAATGATTATGAGGTGGAGGGGTCAAAGGGCGTTGTGGTTTTTGTTTCATTTTGTTTGTTTGTTTTAAGCCTGGTAAAGGTTAATGCCAGAAAAAAAAAATTTCCAGAAAACAAGCCAGATGTGGGCAATTTAAAAGAGACAGAGTCATTTTAGAGAAATTCTGTTGAACCCGTAAGCTAGTCTGGTGGATGTAGGTAATATTAAAGAAGATGCACTTTGAGAGCTCCGTGTTTTAGTGTCAAGAGGCTGTGATGTTGGGTGAAACTCTATTTGTGTTATGTTCTAATTCATACCTAGCCTTAGAAAGGTTCTCAAGTGCCCAGGTGTTGTAAGACAGTAGAAATGTGATTTTTACATCTGAAGGTTTGCTGGCCACAACAACGGATTCAGATGCTATTGGACTTATTTTTTCTTGAGACTGCTGATGTATGGGCTCTTGCTGCCAGTTCTTTCTTCTCAATCCTTTTATGCTATAATTGCAACTTTGTGCAAGTTGACCACTATGGCTCCTAAAAATCCTGCCTAGACCCAAATCCAGGTGCATTCAAGTCTGCTTTCAAGAGAATCAACAGGAGAAGGGGGGGACTTCCCTGCTGGTCCAGTGGATAAGACTCCGTGCTCCCAATGCAGGGGGCCCTGGTTTGATCCCTGGTCCGGGAACTAGATTCTGCATGCATGTCACAGCTAAGAAGTCTGCATGCTGCAACTAAAGATCCCACATGCCACAATGAAGATCCCTCGTGCCACAACTAAAACCCAGCATAGCCTAAATAAATATTAACAAAACAAAACAAAACAGGAGAAGGGTGGGAAAATGTCAGTGAACAGTGGGGCTGTAACATGGACGTAACAAACTACCTTCCCTTACCTTCACCAGTGACTTTTTATGCTTCATATAGAAATGTTTAAAATGCTTTCCATCACATTTCACTTTTAGGTTGCAGTGTTGTGCTGTGTGTTGCACTTTTTTACCCCCGATATTACCATGATTGCCCAGATAATTTAGCACTTCTGCAAAACTGCCACATCCAGATGATTTTTTCATTCTTTATTTGGATGTTTTGGTACTGTGTAAATGCTGCCTAAGTGAAAAGTTTTTCTTTTTAATTGCGAGAAATCTGAGTTATAATGGATTCAGACCTGTTCGTGTTTTTAGCACCTATAACTTTTTTGGTAATGATCTTCGCTTTAGAGGGAGTCCCTGCTGCTTAATCAGTTGTATTTGAAACTGCTGACAACAAAACCCTATGCTCTTAATTTCTGAAGTCCGTAGCTTGTTCATGTAATAATTCTACTTACAGGATAAAGATCTCAGATGAAAGATTTTGATAATCAAAATGATTTTTAAATGTTTGTTGAATGGTTTTAATAAACTGGTCCATTAATACAAAGGAATTATTTGCAATTATCAGCAACCACATTCTTAAAATATTAATATGGTGTTAGTATCATGTTGAATAAAAATATGGAGGATATAGAATAATGTAATTACTGGATGATTCCAATTTTGTAAGATGCACAGAAAACAAAATATTTATGTATTAACCATTGTAGGGTGGGAGTTTGAGTAATTTTTACTTCCTTGTTTTGCTTTTTCCTGCGTAGTTTGAATTACGTTTACTAGGAACAGGTAAAAGCATTTTTTTTTTCTTTTTTCTGGCCACACCGTGGCTTACGGGATCTTAGTTCCCTGACCAGCTATTGAACCTGTGCCCCCTGCAGTGGAAGCACAGAATCCTAACCACTGGACCACCTTTAAAAATTAAAGCAATTTTTAAAGGAATACAAAGTAAGCTAGGAGGGAGGGCATGAGGGAGGAAGAACATCAGCTTAGGAGCTGAATAGATGTGGGTTCAAATCCAACTGACCATTGATTGCATACGCAATGTAAACCTCTAAGCTTCAAAGTCTTTCCTCAGTAAGCCCAGGGAGAGGGATGAGTGGTCCTCCAAAGCTGTGCCTTTTTCAATAAAAATAAAGATGAAGGGTTGAAATGACAGTTGTTAGAATCCTGATGAGAAGATGGTAGAGGAATCTGTGAGAAAGCATGAGAGAGAAGGTGGTCAAAGTGAAGGCATGATGATGTCCACGCTCCCAAACCACCATCGGCACAGGCTCACTGTCACTGTTTCCATACTGTTTCTAGAACCAACCTACCCTCCTTCTATAAGATGGGAATGAAAATGCATATTCCATACAGATCATGAGAGGATGCCAGCAACATAGTGCACATTGCAGGCACTCAGTCAGAATTGCTATATTCTAATATTCGCTTTTATCACCCCCAATGGGAAGGAGAGAAGGGCAAGGACATCAGAATTGCCATTGGTGCTGAGACGGCAGCTGTAGGTATTTAGAAGTCTATTTTAGCAGACTTCCCTCCAGTTGGAAAACAAAACAGGGAACACTAGCTTGACTTTGTCTCTTTATCTCTTTCCATTTAAACACAGATATCCTGTTGTGATAACCTTTGACACTTTATTACACGGCGATGGTAAATAACAACTGCTCCCGTTTTGTAATGTCATTCCTGGTTAAACAGTGCCATTAATTACTGAACATAAAAGTTGAAGTTTTTGTGAATAGAAGGAAATGTCACTTGGACTCCTTTGCTTTGTTCACTAAATTTATTTGAGGACTTGGGTGGTTTAAATGTCTAAGAGAGAATTACTGAATTGTTGATCCGTCGCTGGGAACTGCCGCTGCACTGACCATAGGAATCAGCCCATTTGGGGGCAGTGGCGAAACAGTAAGACTTACAGAGCTTCCTGGGAAATCTGAGTTCACAGTAAAATTAAGAAATTAACGAAATTAAGAAATCAGCTTCCAACTGCTCACAAGCCACCTTAATTGCTTAGACAATGCAGCTTGAGTTACCTTTTTTCCTGTATAAAATGATACTCTTTGTTATTGAAACAGTGCTTAAGAAGTTGCAAAGGAATGAGTTAAAAATCATTATGTAGGTCACTTTGAAGAAAGTCTTGGAAATTGTTTTACCATAAATTTCTGTAATGACCAGGACACTGAGTTAGAGCTTTTGTCATCCTTCATCTTTGATAGTGTCATTCTTTGTCAGTATTTCTTAAATAAGGAAAAGCCTGGGATTATATAATTCAAATTTTACTGAAAGTTGTTTTTATTTTGGTTTTCTAGTATTAACTCTTATTATTTATTTATTTATTTATTTTTTTAAAATTATTTATTTATTTATTTTTGGCTGCATTGGGTCTTCGTTGCTGCGTGAGGGCTTTCTCTAGTTGCAGCCAGCAGGGGTTACTCTTCGTTGCGGTGCGTGGGCTTCTCATTGCGGGTGGCTTCTCTTGTTGTGGAGCATGGGCTCTAGGCACGCCGGCTTCAGTAGTTGTGGCACTCGGGCTCCGTAGTTGTGGTGCACTGGCTTAGTTGCTCCGTGGCCTGTGGCATCTGCCCGGACCAGGGCTCAAATCCGTGTCCCCTGTATTGGCAGGCGGATTCTTAACCACTGTGCCACCGGGGAAGTTGTTAACTCTTATTGTTTTTCTTGACTTACATTTTAATTTCAGCAATTATTTTTATTTCGGGTTGCTTTTCTTTCTTTTTTTAAGGTGAATTTGATGACATAATACACTTAAGTGTTTATCATCTTTTTTTTTTTTTTTTTTGCGGTATGTGGGCCTCTCACTGTTGTGGCCTCTCCCGTTGCAGAGCACAGGCTCCGGACGCGCAGGCTCAGCGGCCATGGCTCACGGGCCTAGCTGCTCCGCGGCATGTGGGATCTTCCCGGACCGGGGCACGAACCCGTGTCCCCTGCATCGGCAGGCGGACTCTCAACCACTGCGCCACCAGGGAAGCCCTATCATCTTTTTTAAAAATATAATTTTTAAAGGTTCCACTCCATTTATAGTTATTACAAAACATTGGCTATATTGCCCATGTTGTACAGTACATCCTTGTAGCCTTGGATCCAATAGTTTGTACCTCCCACTCCCCTTGGCCCTAAATTTCCTCTCCCTCCCTCTCCCCACTGGTAACCACTAGTTTGTTCTCTACATATGTGAGTCTGTTTCTTTTTTGTTATATTCACTAGTTTGTTGTATTTTTTTAGATTCCACATATAAGTGATATCATACAGTATTTGTCTTTCTCTGTCTGACTTATATTACTTAGCATAATGCCGTCCAAATCCATCCATGTTGTTGCAAATGGCAAAATTTTGGGGTTTTTTTATGTCTGAGTAATAGTCCATTGTATTCATATACCACATCTTCCTTATCCATTCATTTGTTGTTGAACACTTAAGTTGCTTCTATATCGTGGCAATTGTAAATAATGCTTCTATGAACATTGGGGGTGCATGTAACTTTTCAAATTAGTGCTTTTGTTTTTTTGGGGTATATTCCAGGAGTGGAACTGTTGGGTCATATGGTAGTTCTATTTTTAGTTTTAGGAGAAACCTCCCTCTTTTCCACAGTGGCTGCATCAGGTTGATTTTCAATTTACTCCCAACCTTTTCGAAACTTAGCTTTTGTAAAATACAAGTAAACATTGTAAACTACTAGATGATAGGACCCTAAAATTTTAGACTTGGAAGGAGCCTTTCCTGTTCCATCTTTCCCATCAGTTAGATGATTACTACAGAATCATTAACACTGGTGATATTTTAAAGGTGAACAATATTTTTCCCCCCGACTTCATCTATTTTGTATCATAAATCTGCTATTTTCAAAAGTGATGTGAACTTCTGCAGATCAGGTCTTGACAAAAGTGTAAGGAAAAATTTAAGACTTTGGAATTAAAAAAAGGGATGATTGGATAGTCTTTTAGAAGAATACTGGCGTCTCTGGGGATCATACACCCCTATAGGAATATATATTTTTGTCTGTGACTAAGCTATTTTACAAGTCTGTTGAGATAAAAGTCCACTTGAAAACTGTTTTAATTGACCAGAACAATTTAGAAGTTGATGAGAAAACTGTAGTAATGGAAAGAATTCTTGTCCACAGACAAGCAAAGAAATTCTGTCCTGTGGATAGTCAACTGATTTTCCTCTCCCGGTGTGTGGAAGAAGACAGCTTTGTGTCCATTTGTAAATTTATTTTAGCATTCCCATCTATACATGTCTCCTCTCTTTGACTTCTCCTTTGAATGGGTTGTCACATTTCACTGATAATAAGGTAAATAAAATATTTACGAGGTATTCCTTTCATATCTGTATGAGAATCATGCTTTTACCTTTTGGGGAAAATTATCCTTTAACCTAAGATGTACAAATGTCCGTTGCGTCATAGAAAGCCCCTTATCCCTCTCCCTAGGCTTATAAATAAAGACAGTGAGGCTCACAGAAACTCACGGTATTATGTACAGGTAATAAATTGCTCAGCTGGATTTGAATCCATGTCCATTCAGTTCCTTAACTATTGTTTTTTTTTTTTTTTTTTTTTTTTTTTTTTTTTTGCGGTACGCGGGCCTCTCATTGTTGCGGCCTCTCCGGTTGCGGAGCGGAGGCTCCGGACGCGCAGGCTCAGCGGCCATGGCTCACGGGCCCAGCCGCTCCGCGGCATGTGGGATCTCCCGGACTGGGGCACGAACCCATGTCCCCTGCATTGGCAGGCAGACTCTCAACCACTGCGCCACCAGGGAAGCCCTATTGTTTTGTTCTGTCTCTTAGCACTGCCTTCTTACTGAGAAATAGATTTTATTCTTTAAAAGACTGCTTTTAGCTTAATGTTCCAGTTGATGCTGATATTCAAAGCAATTACTTTTTATCCAAAACAACAACAACAACAACAAAACTCCTGTAATCTTGAGATTCATAGTAGTTAAATTTGATTTATATAGTCTCAGACTTCAGCTTTGTCTTTCTAACTGCTAGGTTTCTCTGTTCTGCTTTGGCGGAGATATTTTTCTTGGCTTTCCATCAAATAATACCATATTTCTCAAAGCCTCAGTTGGTCTCATTTAAGGTATGCATTCAATTGCATACATAGCTACTCCCACTCAGTGCCTGCTCAGGCCTTCTGATTATGTCAAGAAGAAAGCCTCAGGGAGGTGGCTGTGTGCCTTCAACATCTCTCTCATTCTTGCTACTCTCCTTACAACAAAGAGAGAGCCTCAGAGCTTCCCCAACAGGGTCAGTAGTAATTCTTCGACATTCTTTTTGTTTGTTTTCATTGTGCTTATTTAATGGTTATCTTTTACTTATGGAAAATCATTCTGTTTCGCATTTACATTAGTAGTATAAAGCTTCTTTTAAAATAGATTGCTGTTAAAAGTAGGTGAAGATAATAGTTATGAGTTAGGAGATGGCAAAAACTATGATTCCTATGAGGCTTCAAATTTAGGATGTAGGAGAGTCTTTGGAGGTGAAAATCCAAGACTATTGCAGTCAGTTTTGTATGAGTTAAGTGGCCTTGGGTCACTTACCAATAGGAACCTACCCATCAAGTTGAGAATACTACTATCTACCTCACAGAGTCATTGTGACAGGAAGCAAGATGACACAGGGGACAATAAGCTTCCGAAGGTCACAGGGTATATACCTAGTTTATCTTTTTTATCCTTCAGCTTCTCACACATTCCTTAGCACATAGGACTCAGTTAGAGCTTATTTTCTTCTTTCCTTCTGTGGTGCTACTTAGTATGGTCACATGACCTCCTATGTTATTATAAAGCAGAGAGTATTCCATATGAACACATGAAATACAAGCATTTCCAATCTTTCGTTTTAACCCGTGATTATCAAAGCTGTATATGGTCAATGTATACACTGTATATGTTGCACGCAGAATATACATTTGAAATATAGGAAAAGATAATAAAGCAAGAAAAAAAGACCTCCCTCAAATCCCACCTCCCTATACACACATCACAACTCAAAGTCAACCACTCTTTTTTTTTTTTTTTTTTTGCGGTACGCAGGCCTCTTACTGCTGCGGCCTCTCCCGTTGCGGAGCACAGGCTCCGGACGCGCAGGCTCAGCGGCCATGGCTCACGGGCCCAGCCGCTCCGCGGCATGTGGGATCTTCCCGGACCGGGGCACGAACCCGTGTCCCCTGAATCGGCAGGTGGAGTCTTAACCACTGCTCCACCAGGGAAGCCCCAACCACTCTTAATTTGTCAAACTTCCATTTGTATCTATAATTTTTAAAAAAGAAAAAACTTTAGATACTTGAGATACTACTGAAACCGTGCACCTCAGATTGGGACTTGAACCCATGCGGCTGGGACTCAAACCCAGACAAAACCCACAGTCCTCCAACTGAGATCACACACCTGATTTCAGGACTTAATGAAGCTCAGGTTCTTGATGTCTCATGGCAGAAAGAATTCAACGAGAGACAAAGTGATAGGTAAGAAGTGGATTTATTTAGAGAGAAACACACTCCACAGACAGAGTGTGGGCGATCTCAGAAGGTGAGAAAGGCACCAGGGTATGAGGTTGCCATTATTTATAGGAGTGGGTAATTTCATAGGCTAATGAGTGGGAGGAGTATTCCAGCTATTTCAGGAAGGGGCGGGGATTTCCAGGAATTGGGCCACCGCCCACTCTTTGATCCTTGCGGTCCTTAGAACTGTCACGGTGCCTGCGGGTGTGTCATTTAGCTTGCTGATGTGTTACAATGAGTGTATACTGAGGCTCAAGGTCTAGTGGAAGTCGACTTGTCCACCATCTTGGACCCATTTGGTTCTAATCCATTTATGTCATGTCCTCGGGCTATGTCATTCTTTCAAAGGTTGTTCCCTGCCCCCTTCCCTCCTGTTTTACTAGTATATACATAGTTTTGCACCTGTTATATTCTCTTAACATCAGATCCTAAGCCTTCTACTTGGCGTTGAGAATTCTTTCGTTCAGCACGATTTTTAATGTTTGCCTCACAGTGGGGCCTTCCTTTCTCATCCATCGTGAGATCTGCCGACAGAATGTCAACCTGTGGACTCTTGGATAGAATGTTCCCAGATGACCAGTCAGACAGTTTGGGTGGCAGGGCAGGGCTGTTTGGGGGGCAGGGAAAGAGAAGGAGATGGAGGGATGGAGGGAGCTAGGAAAGGAGGCATGGGAGACAGAGCTTCACCTGCGCAAACTGGATTGGGAGGTCCAGAATGAGGCAGATGGTTGCCTTGGTGACTCTTGGAACCACCCATTAATCTTGCGCTCCCTCTGCTGGTCTCACCGAACACATTCACTGTGTGATCAATGTGAGCAGTGACTACAGAGGCGCGGAGTCCTTTGAAATCCCCTGTGATGGACAGATGAGAAACAGCCACCCTTTATGCAATTTTTATAAGATCAAAGTTTACATCAACATTGATGGATTGATTGATTGTGCTTATTCGGTTGAAACAAATGAGAATCCACACACCCCCTCTCCCCTCCTCCCCAGTGTAATGAAATTCTAAAGGTCTCCCCTTTTCTTTTCAAGATTCTTATTATTCTCCTGCCAGGTCTCTGGTGATCTCTTCGGTTGTTTCTCTTAACTGTATTTTGCTCTTGCTTTTATCGGCTTTTCCACAGCCTTGACCCGGCCTGCCCCCTCGCTGGTGCCATTTGTGAATAAGAAAGTAATGGTGAAACTCTGCCTTTGCCTTGCAAAGCAGAACTACAGTCAGCTGCTCTAATTGTGCAGCCTCTTATTTCTCCATTTGGGCTTAATTCGAAGCTGTAAAAAGCTTTTCAAAATAGGTGCGCGCTCTCCTTGACAGTTGTGATAAAACAATGCCTCCCATAAAGAGAAAGCAAGACACATTGCAATTCCTTTTTCCATAATTTATAGTGATTTAGCTCCCCCCATCAGGAGATAAGAATTTCTTTGGGAACAATTCTCTTTTAATAGCACCATCTGAAGCAGCAAACATTTCTTTTGCAGTCATTAGAGCTCCTAACCTACAAAACAGTAACTGAAGATTGAATTAGGTTTTAAAGAGTGGCTGACTGCATCACATAAATAAACAATGAGGGCCCCCGACCACTTCATTACAGAACTTAAATAATCAGTGCAGATGGTCAGCTGCAGCATTACACATGCATAACCTATTTAAAAGATGACATTTGTAGGGGCAGAAGCACTATTGTTCTCTCAGCGCCATTCATTCACTCTACTTGAGCTACTTCTTTTTACACGGAGAACCAAAGCCTGGGTCAGGCAAATTATTGCAGGCACTAATGCAGACAGATGAGAAGATAAGGGAATTGTTGAATGATGAGAGTACAAATAGTAAATTAGCTTAAGGATTTATGGCCCCAAGCTTAGCCTAACAAGTGTTATTTGCTTTGATCCTTCTCACTGAGTTGCAAGTGACCAAAAAAGAAAGAAAACAAAAAAGACTCAAAAAAATTTAAGTACACACAAGAAGGTAATTTATTATCTTATTAGTTCATGTAACTAAGAAGTTCAGACCTTCAGGTATTGCTGGTTCTAGACACTCAGGTAGGGCTCTCAATTCTGCTCCCGTCCATGTTGGCTTCATTTCCAGCATGATGCCACTGCTGGTGTCCACTGATGCTCCATGCCTGTGTATTAACACCTTCAAACCCAATGCAAAGAGATTCTTTCCAAACCCAAGGAAAAGATCATGGATTACATCTCTTTGACCAGTTTTGGATACGTGCATTTTCTGAACCAATCATTGTGTCCAGAAGAGTAGAATGTTTTGATGGAGTCCTTCTACCGAGCCTTGGGGGCGGTGGGGAGGAGAAAATGTGGTTTGTGTGTAGCACCACCAAAACAACTAGACTAGGAGAGGAGGTGAGTGGCCCCTCAGGGGAAAATCTACATGCTATTAGCAGGTGATGGTGGGAGGGATGTCGACTAGGCAGAAGAGATGTCTAGTCCTTTAACCAATGAAATGTAGAATGGAACATCCTCCTAAGTAAAAACAATCCTCCTTATTACATCTTTTCTATGCTACCACTCAGTGTTTGCCAGCTTTTAAGTTTCCCATTTTCTCAAATGAAAGAACATCTTACGATACCTCATCCCTCGGTCTGTTGAATTAACCAAAATGTGCAGCAGCCCTTCTGAGAATCCTGGTGCTGAAAGGGTCAAGTGAATGTAAATAAGGCATCGCTGAACTAACAGGTTCCAGACTGCTAAGCCCCTGTTACTACTTTAGAAATACTTCTTTCTTTTAACTTGTACTTGGGACCATTTACTTGTGGTTATTCTGGTGGTGCCACAATCTCTCTGGAATGTCTTACCCATCCAAAGACTATAATAATACTAAAAGGAACTATTGTTACACTTCAGTATAGAAACAGGACACACACACACAAATGAGTACGTATAAAACCACTGAATCTGAATGAGGTAGATGGATTGTATAAATGTCAGTTTCCTGGTTGTGATATTACTCTGTAATTTTGCACGATGTTACCATTGGGGGAAACTGGGGAAGAACACAGGACCTCTCTGCATAATTTTTTTTTTACAATGGCATATGCATTTACAATTATCTTTAAAAATTCTTTTATAAAATTTTTTAAAAATAAAAATAAGACCAACAAACAAAAATAACCACCAAAAAAAGTAATAAAGTGTTGGCATCATGATGATAACAATGTCTGATGTCATCTTGATGGAAGCAAATGTTTGAAGTGTTTTTCCAGATAGTGGTGTGAGTGTGTCCTTATCTTCATGCAGACTCAAAAGCTTTGGACTGAAATTGTTGAAGCCCTGGGCTGAATTAAGAATACTCTGTACTTAGTTGTGGAAAGAGTTCTGACACAAGTTCTATAAATATGTATTCATTCAACAAATATTTTTTTCAGTTTTCTTTTCTAAAAATTGAGGTAGGGTTTCCCTGGTGGCGCAGTGGTTGAGAGTCCGCCTGCCGATACGGGGGATGCGGGTTCGTGCCCCGGTCCGGGAAGATCCCGCGTGCTGCGGAGCGGCCGGGCCCGTGAGCCGTGGCTGCTGAGCCTGCGTGTCCGGAGCCTGTGCTCCGCAGCGGGAGAGGCCGCGGCAGTGAGAGGCCCGCGTACCGGAAAAAAAAAAAAAATTGAGGTAAAATTCATATAATATAAAGTTAATCATTTTAAAACAAAATCAACCATTTTAAAGCGAACAGTTCTGTAGCATTTAGTACATTCATAATGTTGTGCAACCACCATCTCTATCCAGTTCCACCCATTGTTATTACACCAAAATATGTAAAATCCCATACGCATTAAACATTTACTTACCCTCTCCCCTCCCTCCCCTGCCCTCTCTAGCTTCTGGCAGCCACCAATCTGCTTCCTATCCCTACAGATTTACTGTTTCTGGATATTTCACAAGACGGAATTGTAAATATGTGACCTTTTGTATCTGATTTCTTTAACTTAACATGTTTTGCCAAGGAAAACATTCATCCATGTCATAGCATGTATCAGTACTTCATTCTTTTTCCTGGCTGAATAATATTCTATTGTATGGATATAGCACATTTTGTTTATCCATTCAACAGCTGATGGACATGTGGGTTGTTTCCACCTTTTAGTTACTGTGAATAGTGCCACTGTAACAGTTTTATACAAATATTTGCTTGAACATCTGTTTTCAGTTCTTTTGGGTATATACCTAGTAGTGAAATTGCTGGGTCACATAATAATCCTCTGTTTAACTTAACAACTGTTTATTGAGCAGCTACACTATTCCCTGTAGTGTTCTAAGTGCTGACAACACAATATTGCACCTAAAAGATAAAGTCCCTGCTCTCCTGGGGCTTGTACCCTACTAGCAAAGAGATAATAAACAGTAAGCCAGAGAGGTGCATAACTTGTGGTATAAAATGAAAATGAAGATCTCCTTGGAAAAAAAATATTAAGATTTTCAAGATGGCAACAGCAGAGCATTAAACCACATGGAGGACACTTCTAAGCACGGGATTCCAAGAGACTTCACATATCACTCACCCTGAAGCCAGCCCTGACAAAAACCCCATAAATATGGTAATTTCAGCTGTTGAGCACCCACAAGTACACAAAATGGGGTCGCATGATGGAGAACAACCGGGAATGCATGAGCTATTTTGGATAGGTGGTGGGAAAAGTCCTCTCTGAGAAGGTCATGTTCAAGCTGAGACCTGGATGATGAAAAAGCAGCAGCTTATCAAGATCTAGGGGCAGAGTATCCAGGCAGAGGGAACAGACTGAACAAAGCCCCCAAGGCGTGAATGCTCTTGGTGTACTTAAGGAACCAAAACAACAAAAGGAGGCCACTGTGGCTGGAGCCTGATGATGTCAGCCTGTGTTGGAGTATGATTTCTACCAGTAGGCTCCTTGAAGAAGGCCCCCAAGCTCTTACAATCTTAGTAAAAAGTGGGGCCTGTTCTTTGGAATGAAGCCACTGAAGCTGTCCAGGTAACTTGAGGCTCTGGACCCATGGTTCTCCATGAGCAGGAAACGGTACACTTGGTGTTCCCCAGGTCCTTCCCGGGAGGCCCCAGATTTTGCTAAATGTGTAAACTGTGTTCTGCTTCACAGAGAACGCGTAGGATCTGCAGGCGTGCTGAGCTGAGGGGTGGCAGGATGTGGTGTGTGTGGAAGACAATTTGATGCAAATAGATGATAAGAAGCATACATAATGCCAACCAGGGCCGAAGACTGTTTTCTGAGATGGACTAAGAATGTGGGTTTCTTTTTTATTTTTTGAATGTGGGTTTCTAAGAGCAGAGTCCTGGAAGTAAAGGCGGCTCAACTGAGGCCAAGAGCACAGAGTGATTTTTGTGCAGACTCTCGTACACACTACCAGACACAGTTAAATGGAAGTAGACACTGCATTGACGTCACTGCTGAGGGCTTCTGTATCTCTTCGCTTCTCTCAGCATGCTTTCAAAAGCTCAATACTCATAAAGTTCCGAGAACTGGAAAAAATGTAGAGAACATGACTCCAGACAACATTTACAAGGACTATATGGGTGAAAGAGACGTTTGGTTGACCTTGCCGTTCCTTCTGCAACTGGGGAAGCCCCAGCCCAAGAAGCAGGGTTTACGCCCAAGCCAAGAATTTTCTGGAGCCATGAGGGCAGGGGTGGGTGAGTCAGAGAGGTGATGCAGTACAGAAGGAATCTTTTAGGAATTACTGTAAAATCAATGGTTTAAAAAACTGAGTTAAAGGGGCTGGCGACTGGGGGAAAAAATATCTATATTTGCCATGTCTTCCCTAAGAAGTATTAGAAACGCTGAGAGAAGAGCAGTGAATATCATCTAAGAGGAGAAGATGAAGATATCAGATCACAGAAATGATTGAGTGGGAGTATAAATGCTTCACAAGTTTTGCATGAGTAAATGTTGCCCAGTTCTTTTTGGTAGATAAACACTTTGTTATTTTAGATCACTCTGAATAACTTGGACCGATAAATGTGGCCATATTCATTTTAAAGGACACTGTCTTGGTCATTTGAAGCTGCTATAACAAACTACCATAGACTGGGTGGCGTAAACAACAAACATTTATTTCTCATAGTTCTGGAGGCTGGGAGTCTGGGAGTGAGGGATCAGGGTGCCAGCATAATTGGGTTTTGGTGAAAACCCTCTTATGGGTTGCAAACTGGACTTATTGTATCCTCACATGGTGGAAAGAGGGTGCGAGAGCTGTCTCAGGTCGCTTTTATAAGGGCACTAATCCCATTCATGAGGGCTCCAACTTCAGGAACTAATTACCTTCCCAAAGCTCTCCCTCCCCCAACTAATACCATCACATTGAGGATTAGGATTTCAACATATGAGTTTGGTTGGGGGTGGGGAGACAAATAGTTCAGTTCATTGCTGACCACATCAGGTTCCAAAGTGGACTTCATATTTATTACTTTTGTTAAAGTACCAACTGGTGAGAACTTTTCGAATAGTTTCAGCCATGCCTGGGCATCCAGTTATAAAACAGTTCTTGGCAAGATACAAAGTCCCAAATCCTTTTGCCTTGTTTGACAGGCATTGCTGAATCAGCATTCCATTCAGATTGTGCGACACGTAACTTGTGTTTTTTAAAATACTCATCATCATTTGGCATTTTTTTTTTATTCTTTGAAAGTGAGGTACCTAGGGAGAATGTTATATCCTCATTTTGAGCTAAATATAACCCCTCCAGATGGAAATCAAAACTAGAAAATGTGCCATCTCATTTCAGTTCTCTTTTTTTCCTTCTCCTCTATGATCGGAGAAGAAATTCACGGAAAACCAGCTAAGTTAAAACATATTCCTCACATTTATTTTTCCCAGCCTGAGTAAAATTTGAAAGTCAAGTCACTTTATAAGTGAGAACTCTGAAAATAATCATTTTGTAATTGTTCTGGAAAAAAAAGTGAAGTTATGATAATCGTAATAATAATGTTCTACAAATATGAAGTTAAATTTTGTGTGATTGAAATTTAATCTGAGAACATTAGCTTCCTATGATCTGTTTTAATAGGAAAGGTAGACTATTCTTACACACTTTTCACTTTTGAGAACTTTCTATTTAAAAACTGAATAATCATTCCACTTTTGTAAAAAAAATGTGTATATATGTATTTACATGCAAAAAATAAATTTTGGAAGGGTATATCCCAAAATTTATGTAATCATCACATCTAGGGGTAAGGTAAGGTATGATTTTTTTCTTTTCTTTTTTGTATTTTCACATTTTTTAACAATGATATGTATTATTTGTTTAATATGGGGGGAAAAGAGAAAACTAATATAGGCGAACTAGGGGTCAGGGTCTTGGCTATAAACAGAAGGCATACTCAAGAGTTTCAGCAAAGAGAGTTGAACTGAGTTTAATCACTTTGTAGAGAGGAGTGGGCAGGGTTAAGTCAATAGTTCATGATGAAGCACCCAAGGATGCAACATGGGAAGCTGTTACAACCTTTACAAAAGGCCAAGGAGAAGGGACGTGATTACAGAGTCTGGAGAAAGCTTGAGTCTGGCAGGATCTTGGCAAGGCAGAGACTGAGTTGGGGGAAACAATTATGCCAGCCCCTATTTCTTCCCCCAATCCAATCCCACTGGTACCTGGCTGAGGCCCTCCTAAGAGGCGGGCCTCAAGAACACACAGCTGGGCAGAGACCTGAGGATAATGGATGTGCCCGAGCAAAATGGAGAGACAGCAGTACAGGCAACCACATTATAAAGATACATCATCTGCTATGGGCTATGTCTCTTGTATCTTCCTTCCATTTTGAAAATTTTTTTTCTTTTATTATCCATTATTTTCTTCTTTTTGGCTCTTCATGAATTGAACTAAATTCTGTGTGTCTGTATCAGAGACCAGTCTCTGAACATAGGAACACTGAGAACTGAGTGTAGTTTAATAATCATTTCTTAAGGCTATATGTGAAAGACATCTGTTATTTTTTTGTCTATCCTTCATTCCTTCTGGGCAACTTTTTCTGCCCACCTCTACTTGATGGAGCCATTAATCACGAGTGCTCATTTCCTTTGCCATGCGGGGGCATGTGACCCAGCCTGGCCGATCAGCCTGCTCCATCTCCTTCTATATGGGGATAAGTGGATACAGGACCCCGCTGGAGCCACTCAGAGACCTTTCCCAAGGACTGGTATGGATGCTGAGAAATAAGGATCTTTCTCCTTCTGAAATCAGGAACTCTGAAGCCTAAATTTGGAGCGCTCAGCGGCTGCCTTTGCCACCATGTAGAGAGCCTTTTGGTGGATGCCGCCAACATAGAGGAAAAGAGAACTGAAAGATGGAAGAAGATCATAGATTCCTGGTGACATCACTGAAGCCCCTGAACCCTGAAGTACCTGAAGGTAGAAAATCCCCTGGACATTGCAGTTTTATGTTTAAGTTTTCTTTTCTGCTTATGTTACTTGGAGGTGTATTTCTCACACTTGAAACTGAAAGTGTCCTGAGTAAACAGAATCGCCAATGAGAAGGATGAGGGTGGTCATTGCTACTGTTCATGGTGCTCTTTCCTATATTGTTTTCATTTATTCTTATAATAAACATTGAGGGAAATAATATTCTTTTTTTAAAATAAATTGATTTATTTTATTTTACTTATTTTTGGCTGTGTTGGGTCTTCATTGCTGTGTGCGGGCTTTCTCTAGTTGCGGCGAGCGGGAGCTACTCTTCAGTGCGGTGCGCGGGCTTCTCATTGCAGTGGCTTCTCTTGTTGTGGAGCACGGGCTCTAGGCGCTTGGGCTTCAGTAGTTGTGGCGTGCAGGCTCAGTAGTTGTGGCACATGGGCTTAGTCGCTCCGTGGCCTGTGGGATCTTCCCGGACCAGGGATCGTACCCATGTCCCCTGCATTGGCAGGCAGATTCTCAACCACTGCACCACCAGGAAAGTCCAAGGGAAACAATATCCTTATCGCCATTTTCCAGGTAAATAAACTGAGGTACAGAGAGGTTAAGTAACTTGCTAACGGCACTAAGGGACTAAAATGTCATTCAGATCCTGCTTGGCTCAACCCCAAGCCTATGCTTTTAATAAAATAACTATGCAATTTATCAGCTGGGCCAGGATACTTTTATACTGACACTGGAATAATTAAACACAAACCAGGACTGTCCCAGGCCAACTGGGGTTCACCTAGCTCTTCACCATTCTACCATGATTCTTCTGTGCCCTGCTTTACTGTTGAGGAAACTGAGACATGGACAAGTAATTTATCCAAGGTCACATGCTCGCACATGTCAGAGCTCCATGGGTAGGAGGAGAAGGATGAGGGAAGGGAGCGATCGGTGATGAGTGTCTAGTCTATGACCCAACGTGAGGCTTTTCAAGGTTCAGAGCTTCCTCATTCACAGATCAGTTCAACAGCCCAGGAGATCAAAGTTTAGGCTGTGATAAAGGCTTGTCTCCACATCTCCAAACCAGAGGAACTTGATGTACAAAGGTGCCTTTATTAAAATGTAGCTTTGTGCTGTGAGAACAACAAAAGTATGAACTTAAAAAATGCATAATTATGAAAAAATGTATAATATGGCACCTAGAAGAATAGTAATTAACAGGATGAAATTGAGACAGTATCAGAAACTATGAGATAGTAGTAAATGAGGACATTTCCTTCTCTCCATCCGCTTGCAAAACCGTCCGGATTATTCAGGAGTTATTTGGACAATATTTAATAGACCCTCTGTGATTGCGGTAGCTGGTGGTGGAAACCTGCAGCTCATACTATCTTTCCTTTGGGACCTCTTGTGTGTGTGTGTTGAGGGAACGTCTGGCTGTGCTATGTAACTATATGGTCATATCTCTAAGGCAACACTAGGAAGCGGGTACTATTATTATCATATTTTACAGACAAGGAAACCGAGGCTTTCTGAGGTGAAGGAACCTGGGCTAGGCCATTCATCCAACAGTTATTTAGTCCATCCTTCTTTGGGCCTGGGTATGTGGTGGAGCGCTGAGCATGCTGTAATGATGGTGTCATCTGTAGTAGGACCACTGTCACTGTGGCCCTTGCAGCAAAGAAGATATAGTAATGGATTTAATCCAAGTCAGCCTGACCCATGGCTCCATTCTGTCTGTCAGCTCCAAATAACAAGTGTGGTGTGAACATGCTAAGCTATGCTGGTCTCCTCTGCTGGGTGATAAGGAAAGGAGGGGGAAAGACACGGACAAAAGATGTTGGGACAGGGCTCAGACTGTGTACATTCTCAGTTGATAAACTGTGCTATGCGGGAAAGCACTATATTTAAAATGCATCAGTGACTTCCTGCTCAGCAAAAGAAACAATCAACAGAGTGATCGCAACCTATGGGATGGGAGAAAGTATTTGCAAACCACGTATCTGATAGGGGATTAATCTCCAAAATATATAAGAAACTCCTACAAGTCAACAGCAAAAAAACTAGAAACCTGATTAAATGAGCTAAGAACTTGAAGAGACATTTTTTCAAAGAAGATATACAAATGGCCAACGGGTATACGAACAGATGCTCAATGTCACTAATCATTGGGAAAATGCAAATCAAAACCATAATGAGATATCACCTCACACCTGTCAGGATGGCTATTATCAAAAGAGACAGCAAGTGTTGGCGAGGAATATGGAGAGGATGGGAAGGCTTGCACACTGCTGGTGGGAATGCAAACTGATACACCTACCATGGAAAACAGTGTGGAGGTTCCTCAAAAAATTAAAAAATAGAGCTACTCTGTGATCCTGCAATCCCAACTCTGGGTATTTAACCCAAAAAATTGCAGTCAGGGTCTCAAAGAGAAATTAACATTCCCACGTTCAAGACAGCAGTATTCGCAATAGCCAAGGTGTGGAAACAACCTAATGTTCATTGACAGATGAATGGATAAAGAAAATGTGGTATATACACACAGCGGAATCCTATTAAACCTTATGATAACGGGAAACTCTGCGATATGCAACAACATGGATGAACCTTGAGGGTACTACAGTGAGTGAAATAAGCCAGTTAACAGAAACAGAAAGACGAATACTACATGATTCTGCTTATTTGAGATATCTAAAATAGTCAAATTTATAACATCAGAGGGTAGAAGGGTGGTTGCTAGGGGCTGGAAGTGGGGGGAATGGGGAATTACTAATAAATGGGCATTAAGTTTCAGCTAAAGAGGGTGGATAGCCTCTAGAGATGTGCTGTACAACATGGTCAGCCTAGAGTCAACAATAAGGTACATGTACAAATGTGTTAAGTGGGTAGATCTCATGTTAAGTATTCTTACCAAAGTGAAATAAATATTAAAATAAAACAAAATGCATCAGTGGCTTTCTGTTAGTTTAAGGATTAGGGGGAAAAACTCCTTAATGTGGGTTTTAAAGTGTTAAAGAGGCTGACCCTTGGTCACCTGTCTGAGCTCATTTTGACCCTCCCCAGTTCCCAGGTCAGCTCTCTGCATCCCACGCTCCCGCTCTCCTGGCAACTAGTTGAGTTCACCTGCTTCTTCCTGCCTGGAAGGGCTTTACGCATTGTCCTTTCCTTCTGCCCTGAGCATTCTCCTCTTTACCTGTCCCACCCTTCTCTACCCACCCTTCTTATCTCCTCAGGGCAGCCTTGCCTGACCATCCTGATCAGATCAAATATCCCCCATGGGAGGAATCCCCACAGTACCTCTCCAGGGTAGTGCTTAGACGTAATCAACACCTTAACATTTACCTGTGTGATTACGATATTTGTTTTCTCAAATACACAGGGAGCTTCTTAAAGGGCAGAGTTTGCCTCTTCTTTCTTCTTTGCTCGCTTTTTAATATTTTTGCTAATTTTGTTAAACTCCTAAATGTAGTGCTAGATACATGTTTGTTGAATGAGTGAAAGAATGAGTGAACTGATGAAGTTGAGGTGTTGGCAGGTATAAAACAGGGCATCTAATCAAGTCAGCGAAGCCAAGTAACTAAGTCTGTTTTTTCCTTATCCTTGGCTTCTTATCATCTAGCCCAGGGCTTGAGAGAGCAGTTATCTAAGCCCAGGCTTCTAAAACTTTAATGTTCATACAAGTTCCTCAGGGATCTTATTACAAGGCAGTTTCTGATTCAGTAGATCTGGAGAGGAGCCTGAGATTCTGAATTGCTAACAATTCCTAGGTGACATTGAGGCTTCTGGTTCAAGGACTACTCTTTGTGTAGCAAGCCTTGTTGATGAAAAAAATTAATCAGGGGCTTCCCTGGTGGCGCAGTGGTTGAGAGTCCGCCTGCCGATGCAGGGGACACGGGTTCGTGCCCCAGTCTGGGAAGATCCCACATGCCGCGAAGCGGCTGGGCCCGTGAGCCATGACCGCTGAGCCTGCACGTCCGGAGCCTGTGCCCCGCAACGGGAGAGGCCACAACGGTGACAGGCCCTAGTACCACACACACACAAAAAAAAAAATTAATCAGTAGTCAATCTAGGACTTCCCTGGTGGCACAGTGGTTAGGAGTCCACCTGCCAATGCATGGGACACAGGTTCGAGCCTGGTCTGGGAAGATCCCACATGCCGCGGAGCAACTAAGCCTGTGCGCCACAACTACTGAGCCTGTGCTCTAGAGCCCCCGAGCGACAACTACTGAGCCCACGTGGCCACGTGCCGCGCCTAGAGCCCATGCTCTGCAACAAGAGAAGCCACCACCATGAGAAGCCCGTGCACCTCAACGAAGAGTAGCCCCCGCTTGCCGCAACTAGAGAAAGCCCGTGCACAGCAACGAAGGCCCAACGCAGCCAAAAATAAATAAATAAAATAAATTTAAAAAATAGTCAATCTAAGAAAGAAATGGAAATATTGATTCAGGCCAAATTGAGGATTATAAGCCAGGAGACAGTCGTTCAGAAACCTCTGAGGACTGTTCTACCTGTTAGAGGACAAAGCACAGTTATATAAGTTTTTGAGATAACGGGTTATACATCAAAGTAACATATTAACAGTTTACATAGTTCACAAAGGGGAGTAATTGGTCATCATAACCCCTTACAGGATTGAGAAAGGAATGTTATCTCCTAAGGAATTACCTTGTGGGTCCCAGGAGAAATTGCTTTTTTTTTTTTTTTTGCCAGTAGGCATTCCTGTGTCTTCTAAGGGGATCTAGTTAATGTATAATGCAGATGCACAGTGCACACTAAAGGGGAAGGGGTAGGGGCTCAAAAGACAGAGAAAATTTTATGTTAATTTTTTTCTTTTCCTGCCTTAAAAATAATTTCGTTTCATCAGCGCTAATGAAACGAATAGCGGATGTTGGAAATGCATGCAATATAGCTACCCTACTGAACACTATAGCTTAGCCTAGCCTACCTTAAAGTGCTCAGAACACTTACATTACCCTACAGTTGGGCAAAATTATCTAACATAAAGCCTAATTTATAATAAAGAGTTGAGCATCTCAAGTAATTTACTGAATACTGTACCGAAAGTAAAAAATAGAACGGTTCTAAGGGTACAGAATGGTTGTAAGTGTATTGGTTGTTTGCTCTGTGATCACATGGCTGACTTGGAGCTGTGCTTGCTGCCCTGTCCAACATCACAAGACAGTATCGTATTGCTAGCCTGGAAAAGATCAAAATTCAAAATTTAATGTACAGTTTCTATTGAGTATGTATTTCTTTCACATCATCCTAAAGTTGAGAAATCATAAGTCAAACCATTGTAAGTTGGGGACTATCCATAGTTGCAAGAGGATATTGGCTTGGAGTGATACATCAGTTAGGATGCTTTTGGTTGCAAGTAACAGAAAACGCACATCAAGTTGGCTTACTTAAAAAATAAAGATGGGGCTTCCCTGGTGGCGCAGTGGTTGAGAGTCCGCCTGCCGATGCAGGGGATGCGGGTTCGTGCCCCGGTCCGGGAAGATCCCACATGCCGCGGAGCGGCTGGGCCTGTGAGCCATGGCCGCTGAGCCTGCACGTCCGGAGCCTGTGCTCCGCAACGGGAGAGGCCACAACAGTGAGAGGCCCGCGTACCGCAAAAAAAAAAAATAAAAAAATAAAGATGATTTATCTTGTCATGTAACTGAATATAACATGACAGGGTGGAATGCAGGCACCATTTGATCAAGGTTACAGCTTTGTTTCTCTGTGATTCTCTTGGTGCTCCCCTCCTCTGAGTGCTCTTTCCATTTTTGGTTGACTTCTCTGATGGTGGCAGAATGACTGCAGCTCTTCCAGCTGTCATATCTCTATATTTTACCAGCCAGTAGAGAAGAGGTTTTCTGTTTTCCTAGCCATCAAGAAAAGGTCTATTTTAAACTCTGACTTAGGTTATATATGGGGTGAAGTGGGAGGAATTTATAATGTATTTGGCTGAAGTTGTCTTTTAGTTTCAGGAGAGGTGGCTCAGGTTGTCCTATCTGGGTGACTGGTCCTGATGATACATAGGTGCTCAAATAATCCCATCTATGTGACTTGAGTGTTTATACCTTCCATGAAGTCACAAACGTACATGTGGACCCTTGCCTCCAAGTGTCTACCTAGAGCCGCGGTTCTCAACTCTGCCACATTAGAATTATTTGGGAAACCTTAAAAACATAGGTGCCTAGCTTCCACCCCAGATCAAACAAATAAGACTTTCTTGGGGTAAAGTCCAATAATCCAAGTTTTACAAAGATCCTTGAGTGACTCCAATGTGCAGCCAGGGTTGGAAACCACTTACCTAGAGCAGTGTTTCTCAGTAGTGGGTAAGGGAGAGGATTCTGTCCCCAGGGGACATTTGTCATTGACATTCTATTGACATTTGGAGCCGTCTTTAGTTGTCACAACTGGCGTGGAGTTACTACTGGTATCTAGTAGGATGGTGCTAACCATCATCTAATTCACAGGACAATGCCCTCCCTCAAACAGAAACTACCTGGCCCAAATGTTGACAGTATGGAGGTTGAGAACCCTTGACCTAGAGGAGCAGTCCCCAACCTTTTTGGCACTAGGGACCAGTTTTGTGGAAGACAATTTTTCCATGGTCAGGCGGGGGCAGGGGGGAGATGGCTCAGGTGGTAATGCGAGCGATGGGGAGTGACGGGGAGCGAGGGGGAGCGACGGGGACGACGGAGAGCGAGAGGGAGGGACGGGGAGCGGCAGATGAAGCTTCGCTCGCTTGCCCGTTGCTCACCTCCTGCTGTGCGGCCCGGGTCCTAACAGGCTGCGGACTGGTACCGGTCCACGGCTCGGGGGTTGGGGACCCCTGACCTAGAGGGACAAATGTTAGAACCGATGATTTATTTGCAGTATATTCTGGCACCCTGGTAGGGAAACATACAGTATAAAACGGTCATTTATTTTCAAGCTCTACTGTACTGAAGAATTAGCAGGAGTGCTTGTTTAAAATGAAGCTTCCTGGGTCCCATGCTCTAAGGTATTGATTCATCCAGTCTGGAACGGGGGTCCAGTCAACTGAACGCTTATCCTGATAAAGTTGATGTGAATACAGGTGTTCCACAGAGCACACCTTGAGGAACAGTAACAGAATGTGCCTTGGTCTTATAAAGCTAAATGAAAACCCCAGCTAGTTCATGATTTTGTCTTCCTTGGAGGAAAGATTGTCTGAAGACAGGGTTCCGGTGCACCGAGAAAGCTCTGGGGATTTTACTGGCATTCGTTTTTATAGCTCTGAGGAGGTAATTTCTATCCTTCCTGTGAGTGCTGGGAGATGAGTCAGGAGGAAAACAAGGTTCCCCAGGAGTTCCAGTTTATTCGAGTCCTTTAATGTAATTGTGATGAGCCTGGTCTGAGCCTCCTGGAAGCTCTGTGGCCAGACTGCGTTTATCGACTCACTGTGGTACCTGAATACAAAACCCCCGGGTACCAGACCCTGGCTGCCCGGGAGATTTGGGGAAGAGACAGGAGGCTTCACACACTTCAGCCATCCACCCTGCCTCTTGGGCAGACCCTGGGCCTCCATCAGAGATCCTGCCCTGGGGATAGACCAGTGCTTCAGCAGAGACAGCTGGCTAGATGCCTCTTCTCTTTGCAGCCTGCATTGTTTTGGCAGAGTTTATCCTAAAAATAGGACAGCGAGTCCTGCCTGGATTCCTTCTGCCTGTATTTTCCACGGGGCTGTGCAGTGCCATCTCACAGAAGAGGCAACATTTTGTAGGAGTGGAAAAAAAAACCCACTGGGCTTTGGAGACAGAAGACAGCAGTTAAGTTCTGGTTTTGCCGCTGACGGGCCTCATTGACTTTGGATAAGTCACTTAACCCTTGTGGGTGCCTGTAAAAACTGGGCGTCTTCTAAGACCAGTCATGTGGAATCAGTATGAGAGTCAAATCAGATAAAATATTTACCAGCTCTTTGGTAAAGAACTGTATGCGGGTCCCAATCCTGAGCAGATGGTGGTCGCCATAATACTGAGGATGACTTAAGCCCAACACCATTCCTGGCACATACTAGGCAGTGTATGACGCAGAGTTAAATTCACTATTTCTCTTCTTGTCTTTATTTTATTAATGGCTGTCTCCCTGCCAGAATTCCAGCAAGGCAGGGGCGGTGTCTAACTTTTTGCATACCTGTTCGCCTCTACTTTCTAGCCCAGTGCCTCGTTCTATAAATATTTGTTGAGTTAGTGAACAAATGAATGAATGAATGAAAAACCAAGTCAAGTCAACAGAGGTTTTGAGAATGCCTCCCATGTGCTAGGGTTTGGTGGTCAGGAATTATCTGTGGGCAAGAAATAAAAACCCAGCCAATAATGTGAACTGAAAGAAAAATAAGTAAGGCTGGAAGGACAGCCAGGTCTTGAGGGATAAGATGAAAAAGTCGAAACCAGCATGCTCCAATCAGCGAGTTCATTTGCCCAGACTATGTCTCCCTCTCTCTACCCCCGCTCCTCTCTCATCTCACTTCCTCTCTGCAGTGCGTTTCATTCTCTTTACCTTCATACTGGCTCCTTCTGCTTTGAACATATTTGAGACCAGACAACTCCAGTCTCTCATTTTAAGCAGCAACTCTTATTTAATATATTTTTATTTTTTATAAATTTATTTTATTTTATTTAGTTTTGGCTGAGTTGGGTTTTCGTTGCTGCACGCGGGCTTTCTCTAGTTGTGGCGAACGGGGGCTACTCTTTGTTGTGCTGGGCGGGCTTTTCATTGCGGTGGCTTCTCTTGTTGCGGAGCACGGGCTCTAGGCACGCGGAGTTCAGGAGTTGTGGCGCGTGGGCTCAGTAGTTGTGGCTCACGGGCTCTAGAGCGCAGGCTCAGTAGTTGGGGCGCATGGGCTTAGTTGCTCCGCAGCATGTGGGATCTTCCCGGACCAGGGCTCGAACCCACGTCCCCTGCATTGGCAGGCGGATGCTTAACCACTGTGCTACCAGGGAAGTCCCTGCACCAACCCTTATGAATCAGAATCTCTGAGTGCCAAACCGAAATTTCCCAGAACATAATTAGGAGTGTCTCAGCTTAGGGAAGGAGTTCACCCTAGGTCCAATCAGCCGTGATGGCAGAGGCAGTGTGTGTCTTGGGGGAGATCCTCTGACCCGCCTCTCACTGTGGAGGGGGCCCCAGAAGCAGAGGCACTGAGAGAAGATACTGATCGGTTCTGTCAGAGGGGAAATGGAGGCTGAGCAGAGGTTATCGGTAGAGATTATTGTGTCTGGAACACAGACAACATGCTGAGCTCCGGGGCAAGTATCATTCATTCATTCCAGAAATATTCACTGGATGCCTACTATGTTCTGATCACTGTTCCAGGTGCTGGGGATCCAGCAGTGACAAGGAAGACAGTCAAGAACTTTGCCCTCCTGGAACCCTCATTCTATGAGACAAACAATTGTACATTACAGCAAACATGAACACGAGCAGGATACCAGTTCAGACAGTGGTAAGTGCATGGAGGAACTGGCAATATGATATAAGGTGATGGGGCAAGGGGTGGGAAGGTTATTTTTAATTGCAATTTAGAGTGTTCTATTCTGTCATCCTGGCACAAAATATCCAAAATAGTGCCAGAATCTGGTTGTTCTACCTACAAAGAAGGACGTAAGAGTAGAGTCCAGAATGTTCCTTTCAATTCTCTCGGTGCTTGCCATGATATGAGGAACAATGGGGGACGAAGCATGGAACTTCGGCTGGATTAGGGACAACCAGGCCCAGGAGTCACCCTCACTAACCCTCTTTTGGGACATATTAACGCAGCTCTGAGTGGCTCAGGACAGACCACATTCCGAGAGCCACCTGCCTCTGCTTGCTTTGGAGGCCTGCCTAGTGCAGGCTTCAGGGGAAGTAGAGGGTGTGCAGTGGGAGAGCTGTTCATCTGTTTATCTCAATTTCAAGCCTCTTGGACTTTTCCCAACAGCTTCCATAGAAAGGATGCAGCAAAGGGTGAGTCTATTCTCTGGCCATCCTCAGAAATAACAGCAGCTAAGGTTTACTGAACACGTAACATATGCAAGGCAAATAACTATTCTGGTCACAAATTTCAGTTTGAGAGAAGGTACCCCACACCACCAAGCAATACGGACACCATCTGGGTGTCCAACAATTCAACTCAATTCTGACACTCTGTACCGAGAGATAGTACCAGATTCCACAGGTTAAGGGCTCAGTCCCACACCTCATTAACATTAAAAGAGACACCTTTGTCACTCTTATCACTTAGGAAATTCCAAGGGTTTTAGGAGCCCTCTTCCAGACATGGAGATGAAGATCAAATATATACTTCTTATTATAAATCACAATATCACAGCTATGTTCTAAAAGCTCTACATGTATTAACCATTTCTATGAAGTAACTCAGATAAAAACAAATATCGTATATTAACGCATATATGTGGACTCTAGAAAAATGGTATAGATGATCTTATTTGCAAAGCAGAAATAGAGACACAGATGTAGAAAACAAATGTATGGACACCAAGAGGGGAAAGCGGGGGTGGGATGAATTGGGAGATTGGGATTGACATATATACACCATTGACACTGCGTATAAAATAGATAACTAATGAGAACCTACTGTATAGCTCAGGGAACTCTACTTAATGCACTGTGGTGACCTAAATGGGAAGGAAATCCAAAAAAGAGGGGAAATATGTATATGAATAGCTGATTTACTTCTCTGTACAGTAGAAACTAACACAATATTGTAAAGCAACTGTACACCAATAAAAATTAATTTAAAAAATAAATGTTAGGTGATTAGACAAACCAAAAAAAAAAACCATTTCTACAATTATACTATGAGGCACAATTATACTATTCCCATTTTACAGTTGAGGAAATCAAGGCACAGAAAGCTTATATAACTTGCTCAAAGTCTTGTGGTAGGGACTTCCCTGGCGGTCCAGTGATTGGGATTCCACTCCTCCTTCCACTGCAGGGATCATGGTTTTGATCCCCGGTCGGATAACTAGGATTCCTCATGCCACGTGGCACGGCCAAAAAAAAAAGTCTGCGGCAGCACAAGACTTCAAATCCAGACATTCTAGCTCCCAAATCCATGATTCTTATGAATAATATCTGGTCCCAGCTGACTCAGACCCCTGTCTCTAGCTTACCTCAAAGTAAGTACTGAACAACTAAGTGACTACATCAGGCTTACTCTTTCCACTGAATCTTCTACTGAGTAAGTGCCACGTGCGGGTCCAATATCTTTCAAAGCTCCTATTCAAATACAGAAAGGGAGAGTGAAAAACCATGGGTATCAGCTCAAATGCAGAAGGAGTTTTTCTTTTTTTGCAACCTTTCCATCAAACCATATAGCCTGAAACCCACTGAGGGGACAAAGAATTGTATTGTATTTGTTTTCATTTAGAGGCAAGACTGGACTCAGAGACTGTTCCACAAATGTGAAAAATAAGAGTAAAGTATTAAAATACTTTGACTAGGATGTAACCACAGTAGAGTGTCAGGCACCACTAAGTAAGCAGTGACGCAGACTGCTTTGGAGGCAGACAGCCTTTTGATGCTTCCAACTTAACTGTAATCCTTGGTAGGTGTCATGGAATCTCTCAGCTGAGCCCAAGTCTGATTTTGCTAGAAGGAACTGGAGAGCTGGTGATTCTTTCTTTTCTCCTACTTCTCACTTAAAAAAATTTTTTTAAATTGAAATCTAATTCCCATACCATACAATTAACCTTTAAATTCTAGTATACTCACAGAATTGTACAACTGTCACCACTAATTCGAGAACATTCTCTTCACTCAAAAATGACCTCCCAAAAGATACCCATTAACAGTCACTCCCCATTCCCCCCCTTCCCTTAAGCCCCTTGCAACTACCAGCTGACTTTCTGTCTCTCTGGCTTTACCTATTCTGGACATTTCATACAAATGGAATCAGACAATATGTGGTCTTTGTGTTTGGCTTCTTTCACTTAGCGTAAGTTTAAAGTTCATCCATGTTGTAGCATGCATCTGTACTTTGTTCCTTTTTATAGCTTAATAATATTCTATTGTATGGATGTGTAACCGAAAGTGGGGTCTGTCTGATCGCCGCTCAAAAGCCAATAAAGAAGACAGGTTGGTGGAAAGGAAAGTTTGCTTTATTTTGGACGCCAGCAACTGTGGCAGGGGAGGGCAGATGCCTGTCCAAAGGCCTACTCCCCCCGACTAACAATCAGTGGGCAGCAGCTTTTATAGGCAGATGGAGGGTGATACATGCAGAAACAGCACAGTCAGCTCTGACAGTCATCTTGAAATTGGTCATCGGTGGTCTGACCAGCGCCATCTAGATTGTTTTAGGTACAGTTAATCTTCAGTTCCAGGGTCGGTTTGTTTCCATTTCTTGGAGGCCAGTTCTTGGAATTGTGGCAGCTATGTATGGCTACAGTCTGGTCATCATGTAGTTCACTGCTTCCACCTGGTGGGGTTTCAGTATCTATAAGACAGCTCACAGGGTGTGGCTCAGAATATTATCTGTAGCCCTTAAAGAAGAACTAAAGGTCCCTGAGTATGCTTACTGACTAAACTATTATTATTTGGTCTCCTATGATTGTTTTCCTTTGTTTCTGCATTTTCTCACTTCTCTAATTAAACTTATTCTTTGGCTAAACTTTTTCCACAGGCAAGAGTCAGGCTGAGGACATGGGGGAGCAAGGACCATAGGATCCTGCTCCATTTCAGATGTACCCCATTTTATTCATCCATTCATCAACTGACGGGCATTCGGGTTGCTTTCATTTTGTGACTATTATGAATAATATTGCTACCAACATGTAACTAAAAGTTTTTGTGTGGATGGTTATTTTTAGTTCCCTTGAGCACAAACCTAGGTGGTATTGTTCCTCTTCTTGGTTATGTGCATTGATTCTTACAGGTATTTTGTTTACAAATTGTTATATCGGGTAGCTTTTGTTTTATTGGCTAAAGGAAAGTACGGATTTATTTCTCTTTATACGTGAAGAGGCAAGGGGAGAAGGGAGAGGTAGGGACAGTAGAGTTTTGTCACCTAACCTTGTCTCATGAATTGGTCTTGAGTCTCAGGGTGGAGAAGAGATAGATAAGAGCCCAAGAAGTTCCTGAAACACCTGGTAATACACTGTGCACAAGCAGGATACCTTGGGACCCAAGGGACTGGGTTCAGCATGGTGGGGACCTTCTCCCCATATATTGATGCTGGAATGAGGGACAGCAGGGAGGGCGCCGAGGGACTTGAGCTGGTAGGCAGTGGCCTCCACAAGGAGGCCAGCATATGAGTACGTGCTGTGACATGACGAAGCTCAGGTCCTGCCTTTGGGGGTAAGAGTCAGCCTGATTTGGGAATGAACCTCTGACCCACAGGCTGGCAACAACCGGGACCGCGTCCACATGGCCGTACCTCAAAGGCCCTGTGCAAATTTGAGTTGTTACTTTTTGCCTTTTAGGGAACTCTAGGCCTGACAAGTATAAGTAGGTTTGACCCTAATGAAGAAAGGAAAGATGGAAGCATCCATGACCTTTTAAATCCTCATTTTTGTACAAAGCCCAGTGTTTTTCACGAGTGTTTTACAGACTGGAAGAAAAGAGATTTTGTACCGTGTGAATTATTTTGAATTTCTGGTCTCCGGCAGGAAAGCCAGGGCTGAGTCCTCAGAGTATGTTTTATGCCGGTCCATTAGAACGTGTGCCTTATTGATGAACCAATAAAGCATGCCCTGCCTGAGCCTTGTAATGGAATCTCCTAATTCATAGTTAATATTCAGATAAAGCACCACCCCATTAATCTGATTTCCCTCCTGTGGTAATTGCTGTTTAATTTCTATTTTATTAGCCAAGATTGGTAAACCTTGGGAGCTTCTGGTTCCAGGCATTACTCTGAGTCTGCTGTATCCTTCAGTGTTTGGAAGTTAATGACACCTTTCGGTAAACAAGGAAGCCTGTAACGTCTTCACTTTCTGTGTGCTCTAATCTTTAAGAAGCCCTTCCGCAAGCTGATGTGGGCCTTTTCCTGCTTGGGAAGGGAGGATGAGGCAGGTACCACGAAGCCCCATATTAACTCATGTGGAAACGGAGGCTTGAATAGGGCTGCTTCTCTCAATTCTACGCAAGTCCTTGTGCTGCCTATATAAGATTTATAAGATGTTAATAATGAAAGTTGTAAGGCGGTTTTATTGACTTAATTTGTCCAGTCAGTTCTGTCTCCTATTTCTCCACACCCACTCCCTCCCCTCAAAGCCAGTGAGTAATTAGAGTACTTCAGACTCTAATGCTGGGAGCCAAAACACTGTCAGGATGACTGATTTATTCAGTTGAAAGAAAATAAAGTTCTGCCCAATCAAAACAATTTTTAAAAAGCAGACACGAATGTGTAAGGTAGATGCATTTATTCCCATTACACTTGCCCCCCCCCTTCCCTTCCAAGACTGCAAAATGGATTATTCTACACGCACAACAGTCTGTGACAAACTTGAATTGACATACTGGGTTAATAAACTATTATGAAAATCAATAGTAATTAAAGGAAACACTTCGCTGACAGAGTTGACAGAGTGGAATGTATTGGCAAGTTCTGAATTTTCTTTTTCTCTCTAACTGCTCCCTCTGGCTGTCGTGGCTTTCAGTTGTTCATTATCCAAATATCAAGAAAGTGGATCTAGCCTGGGTATTATTGGGTGATTTCAATTACTGAAAGCGCAAATTGGGATTTTATTTTCTAAAGAATTTCTCTAATCTTGGATTTATTCCTTTAAGCTCATCATTTTGTGCTATGATTGGGGGTTACATAGAAAGTGGAGGATTGTGGATTCCTAAATGCACCAAGAATCTCTTCTCTCTCCCATCTTCTCCTCCCACCATCACTGACCCTGACTCCTACGGGGAATGTGAGTGAAATAGAGATGGAGAAACACAGAACCTAGGTAAATAATGGAAAACCCACCAGAAATTTTTCTTTGACTATTAATGATTCTATGACCAATTTGGGGAACATTTGGAATGTGTAACTTCATAGGTCTGGTGAGGTATAGATACTTTGATTAGAAGTTAGTGAATTTAGGTAAACTGACTAGGAAAATACTGCTCCAAATCCATGTCTTTTATTCAGTGAGAGAGTTTTTGTTTACCTAAATTATCTGGATAACGGACATGAGTTTTTTCATTCACATCCATCCATCCATCTATGGGAAACATACTGCATGCCTTCTACATGCCTTTAGACATTCAGTAGGTCTTGATGATACAGAGACACACGATCCTGACCTCAAGACCTTCAGTCATCCACCCCTCAATCCGAGCCATCAACCCACACACGCTCACACACTAAGGAGACAGACGTAAAAAGGAGACAATTCGATGTGATAAGTGTTTGGAAAAGGAAAATAAAGGATGGTTACAGGAGGTCATGGCTGGTCTCCTGGAATTCATGGAAGGCTTCCTAGGGTGTATTAGTTTGCTCGGGCTGCCATAATGAAGTACCACAGACTGGGAGGCTTAAACAACAGAAATTTATTTCTTCACGGTTCTAAAGGCTGGAAGTCCAAGATCAAGGTGTCAAAAGTGTTGATTTCTCCTTGCCTTGTGGACAGCCATCTTCATGTGGTCTTCCCTCCATGTATGTCTGTGTCCTAATCTCTTCTTATAAGGACACCAGTCATATTGGATCAGGGTCCACCCATATGACCTCATTTCACCTTAATGACTGCTGTAAAGGCCCTATCTCCAAATACTCACATTTTGAGTACTGGGGGTTAGGGCTTCAGCATATGAATTTGAGGGCCAACACAATTCAGCCCATAACACAGGGGAAGTGCCTTTTAAACTGGGACTTGAAGAAAAAGTAGGATTTAGTCAGGTGAAAAGCTGGGTAAGAGGGAGGCCATTCTGTGCCAAAGGTACCCATGTATCTATCAAGGCAAGTGAGAGAAAGTGGCACATGCGGCAAACCGCATATACTTTGGGGTGGCTAGAGCCTAGATGTGACGTGGAAAGCAATAAGATTTGAGGCTAGAGCATGAGAAGAGCTGGACTGTGGGCGTCCTTGCCATCCAAGGTTAGGTTGGGACAGTGGGGTACATGGAAAGATTTTAAGCATAAGACTGAGGGCCAGATTTATATTAATCCAATGTCTAGAGGCCACTGATGGGTGCATGTGCACACAGCATGAGCCTTGCACAAACAATCGGGAGGCTGTTCACCTTTTGTAGAAGGACACAAGTTGTGGAGGTGATGAGGGTAATAATCCTCCTTGCATACGTAGGTGCAGTTAAGGAAGCTCTTTCATGCAGAGAGAATTTTGTTCAATCCTCCACATTCACATCTGAGAAAACCACGGCTCAGGGAGAGGGAGGGACTTGCCCAATGAAACTCACAAAGGTAGCAGGTGGGGTCCGGATGGGGCCTGGATTAGAGCTCCGGCCTCTTACCTCTTTGCCCCAGGCTCTTTCTAGGAAATCAACTTCCTTTCTGAGCAGTGAACTGCATTCTCTGGCCTCCTTTCCAAAAAGCCCTGCAGCATATATTTCTCTGTGGTCTACTCCACAGCCTTCTTAAAAGTGTTCACCCTTTTAAGGAAGAAAGAAAGCTGTCATTTGAGAAGCATTTACTGCCATAATTACAGCCACCATTTGGTGACGTTGAGTGAGAAAACCCCAATGACTTAAAAGACAAACCACACTCCATATGCCACAGTCTGTCAGGGGCCAGCATTTGACAGAAAACAGTTTGGTGTAAACTTTCCTGCCGTATTTTCAAAAGAGATAGGCATCTTGCAGGGAACTACTCTGATACAGCGATTTTTCTCATTATTGGGTTGTGTTTTTTCGACCACTTTTATGTGCTACCTCCTAATCTTCCCCCACCCCACCGCATCCTTTATCGAAACCTTTGCCCCAAAGGGTTATAGCCTCCCAGAACTCTGGGTACCATTAGCAAGATCTCACCTCTTTCTTTTCATCTTTGTCATCAGACTGTTTGTGGTCCCCAGGACCGTTTTCTCCAAGACCCAGACCAGGAAACTTTCTCCTTATGTCCCAATAACACCCACACAACAAAAAGAATCAGAAGAGGAGATGAGAGTGGTTATCTCCATGCCCTGCCAGCCTGAGACATAGCCAAGGTTTCTACCTTGCCCACCTCCTTCCTCTTCCTTTGTCTTTATGGTTCCATCTCCCCCTTTCAATATACCCATTGTCTCCAAGGCCTCTCTGCCTTGACCAGTCTGACTGACCCCCACATTTAATCTAAAGTTTTGCATAATAAATCTTTTATGCTAGAAATGAATATACTAAGAATCATTCCGTAAGACCAGTGGTTCTCAACCATGAGTGATTTTGTTCCCCGGGGGCATTTGGAAATGTCTGGGAACACTTTCGTTTGTCACAACTTAAGGGAAGGGGTGTTAGTAGCATCTAGTGGGTAGAGGCCAGGGATGCTGCTAAACGTCCTGCAATCCACAGGACAGTCCTACAACAAAGAATTATCTGGCCCCAAATGTCAATAATGCTGAGGTCAAGAAACCATGATTTAGACAACTAATACTTAAGAATTTATTCTATGCCAGGCCTCATTGTAGAAATAAAGGATTTGTGATAAACATGCATTTTTGCCCTGTAAAAGTTCACTGTCTAGAGGGGAGTATATAAAATTTAGAGTGTTTTTAGCTGTAAGTAACAAGATTCCCAAAGATTAGCTTAAAGATAATTTTAATTTTTTCATGTAACAAAAATATGAAAGTAGGTTGCTTTATTGGGTTGGCCAAAAATTCCGTTCGGGTTTTTCCATAACACCTTATAGAAAAACCCAAATGAACTTTTTGGCCAACCCAATAGGACTGGTTAATGGAGCAACTCAACGATGTCAGGTATGGGTCAGCTTCTCCAGAATATTTTTGGCCTTCTCCTCATGGTTACAAAATGGCTGCCACAGCTCCATTCTTGCAAGACAACCTCCAACGAAGGATAGATGAAAGGCATAGGGGATCTCCTCTGAAGTATCCATTTTTTTCCTTATGAAAGAAAAAAAAATCTTTCCAAAAGCTCTCCAAGCCCAGTAGGCTTTCTCTTTATCCTTCAGGCCAGAATTGGGACACTTGACTGTTCTTAAACCCTTCAGGGAAAGTTGGGAAAGTCTAGGTAGTGACTTAGACTAGGAATTAGCAAACTTTTTCTGTAAAGGGCCATGTGGAAAATAGTTTAGGCTTCGTGTGCAATATATGGTCTGTGTTGCGCATTCTTTTAATTTTTATAATCTTTAAAAATGTTGCAACTATTCTTAGCTCAATGGGTCATAGTTTGCTGATCCGTGGAAAACTTGCTTTCTAATACCTGAACAAAATCAGGATTCTGGGGGCTTCCCTGGTGGTGCAGTGGTAAAGAATTTGCCTGCCAATGCAGGGGACACAGGTTCAAGCCGTGATCCGGGAAGATCCCACATGCTGCGCAGCAGCTAAGCCTGTGCGCCACAACTACTGAACCTGTGCTCTAGAGCCCATGAGCCACAACTACTGAGCCCACGTGCCACAACTACTGAAGCCCATGCACCTAGAGCCCATGCTCCGCAACAGGAGAAGCCACCGCAGTGAGAAGCCTGCAAACCACAACGAAGAGTAGCCCCACTCGCTGCAACTAGAGAAAGCCCGTGGGCAGCAACGAACACCCAGGGCAGCCAAAAATAAATAAATAAAATTTAAAAAAAAATCAGGATTCTGTCATCAAGGAGAATGTCACTGTCCCAGTGACTCTTGGTAGGCAGACAACTGTGTCTGCCACGGGAGGGTGTGCAAGAAAAAGGTAATTGGGACAAGTGCTATGATAAGAAAGCATAAAAGAGGCTGTGGCCATTAGCCAGCCTCCAAGATGGCCCCCAAAGATCCATGCGTCCTAGTATTTATCCGCTTGTATTAGGTTGGTTCGTTGGACAAATGGAAGTGACAGTATATGACTTTAGAGGCTAGCTCATAAAAGACACAGCCGCTTCTACCTCGTTCTCTTGGAGGGTCCATTCTGGGGGAAGCTTTGTTGTGCGAACAATGTAAGTAAACCTGGTGAGGAGCTGACGCTTCCCGCCCACAACCGGCTCCAGCTTGTGAGCCATGTGAACGAACCTCTTTGGAAGCAGCTCCTCCAGCCCCAGACAGACATTCAGTCAGTCCAGTGCAGCTCTGGCTGATATCGTGACTGCAACCTCATGAGAGACCCCGTGCCAGAACTCAGCTAAGCTGCTTCTGAACTGCTGACACACAAGAACCTTATGTATGTAAGGTAATACATATTGATTGTTTTAAGTCCCTTAGTATTGGGGGTGATTAGTTACAAAGCCATAGATAACACAGGTTAGTCTTAAGGCTCTTGGAATGGAATTTCAAATATTAGGAAGACAGTAAGGTGAGGTGGCGGGAGAGGAGGGTGAAAACCCAGCAGACTAGGATTCAGGAAACCTGGGACCTTTAGTTCAGTTGTGAACTTGGGGCAAATTGAATCACTTCTTTGGATGGCATAAGTACATCCTGGGAAGGAGAGAGTAATAATTGTCAGAAAAATGAGAAAACTATCAAACGTGTGTAGAATAACCTCTTTACTGTGATACAAGTCTCAGTTCTTTTCTCTGAGGCAGTCAACAGCTTATCTTTTTTTCCCCCCATCCATCTTGAAAGCAAAAATACCGAGACACCCATAGGACCAGGAGAGCTTGGACAGGAACGCAAGGGTCCACCATTAGGAAAAGCAAGTTGGCATGGAGGAATGGTTCAGAACCAAGGACAGTAGACTACGGACCTCTGCCACTTCCCCCCACAGAGAATTCGGGGCTTGATATGCATTTTCTGGCATCCATTCTCTGATACGTAAAATTAGAGGAGTTGAATCATACGCTATTTAAAACTCAGCTCTGATCTGTAAATTCATGATTCCAGCTTATTTGCACTGCTCTCAGATCCCTGTCAAACACCTTCAGTTTCTGCTACTGTAGAAGGTCAGCCTTGTATCGGATGGACATAGCACTGAGGGTAATATACTGAACTCGCATCAATTTGCCAAGGAAAAGAGGACAAGCAAAGGGTGCTAATTTATTTCTCTGTATTCAGCTGTTTGCTATCATTTGCCAAGCCCTGCAGGGAAAAAGCAGGGAGAAGTCACAGATTCTTTGCTCAAAAAGTCTGCAGTCTAGAGGGCAAGTGACAAGGACTCAAATAACTTTCTTACTGCGTTTCTCCTTCCTCCTTGGTATACACACTGTCTGCATCTCCCTACATAAGACTGACTCTCAGAGGAGGATCTTAGAATGTTTTCTTTCATGTAAGTTTAATTTACTGAGTTACTGTTTACTTTAAACCTCATCTGTCTTATGGAATGAAGGTTAATGAGGCTATGAGTAACAGAGTTTTAAAAGTTTTTATTTTATTTTATTTATTTATTTTTGTTTTTTATTATTTTTTTTAACAGACATTTTTTTAATTTGGGCAAGTCCGTTAAAATTTGTTCATTGGCAAAATAGGACTACAATATTGGCCCTGCCTATCTGTAGCTTTTGGCAGCTTAGCAATCCTCTTTCCACTGCAGAAATAGTACCCCCAGCCCTAATTCCATGTGGCTCTGGCTGGACTGTCAATCATGTCTACTGTCTGGTCACAGTAGTGGCTATAGATTTGAGACCAGCCAATGGTGTTAAACTGCTCCGTTGTTCACAGAGATTGGCTCAAGGGATGGGTACATGGCCAAAGCAGGGCGGGCCACTTAGAATCTCTCCACATGATCTGATTTCTGCTTCATCTGGAATTGCAATCTACAAGGATGATGTAAGCTTTAGTTGCCTGTAGGAAGCCATCTACAATAGGAGAAGATAACACTAATGTGTTAAAGAAGAGTGAAGCTAAGATACAGAGAGGGAAGGAGTAAGAGAGAATGAGAGAGAAGAATGAGACAGGGAGAGAGGGAGAGAGAGACGTTGTTTGGCCTCTGGATCCAGCCAGGCCTGAATGTAGCACATTTTGTGTTTGCCAATACATTCTCTTATGCTTATGCACGCTTAAGATATGTATCTTTCACCCGCAACCTAAAAGAATACCGACTAACATGCTAACTCTAAGAGTTATTATGAGGACCAAGTGAAATATTTGAAAGCCTTTTGTCAAACACAGAATATAAAAGCTGCCATAATGTTCTCTGGAGCTAATCCTTTAATCTCTCCATATGTCCTTAAGTGCACAATAAATATTATTCCTTCAATTCGGTTCTGCAGCCTCGATGCCCTGATGATGGGGAAAATGTTCAATTCTCCTTCCTTTGATATTAAGGTAAGTGTTTCACTTATCAAATTTCTCAATGAACTAAATAATAACCTGAAAGATCTCTCTGTTCTTTCTGTATGGGTTAAAAACGCATAACTACTCAGAGTTAAGTGCAAACAGCTTTTGGCATTACTTTATAATGAGACCCTTAAGGAAAACGTTGCCCTCTTAATGTTTTGCTTAAATTGCAGTGAAATGGCTGCCATTTTGGATGATAGAACACCCTACCATTCACTGCCCTTGATTTTATCTGCACTAAGATAAATCCATGACAGTGACATTCCTGCAATTCTGAGGCAGGACAAAAACTCTTGCAGATGTTCCCTCAAATTAACCTCTCTTTCTTTTTTGGAGGGGGGTGCTCTTTAGAAAAGCTTGCATTTCTAAAGCATTTTTAGGAAGTCCTTTTGGAGCCTTGACTTATAGTCAGAACTGTAATTAGTCTTATTTTTTCTCCAAACTTGAAATATCTTTGCTAGAAACATGGGACTTTGTGTTTTCTCTAAAAGTAGGACATTTTGGAGTATAATTTAGACAAGTTGAAGATTTGATAGTTGAAGCGAGAGCAGCAGCTACAGTGGGGTCTAAACATTCGGTGGATCTGAGCTTTCCAACTGATAGAGGTGGTTTTGAGCCCTTAGGAAGCCACCTAGCTCAGTAATTTCTAAAAATTGATCTATAGTCTATAGGTCTTCCTGATACGGTATTTTTTTTTTTAAGATTTTTTTTTTTGATGTGGACCATTTTTTAAAAAATTAATTTATTTTTATATTTATTTTTGGCTGTGTCTTCGTTTCTGTGCGAGGGCTTTCTCTAGGTGCGGTGAGCGGGGGCCACTCTTCATCGCGGTGCGCGGGCCTCTCACTATCGCAGCCTCTCTTTGTTGCGGAGCACAGGCTCCAGACGCGCAGGCTCAGTAGTTGTGGCGCACGGGCCCAGTTGCTCCGCGGCATGTGGGATCTTCCCTGTCCAGGGCTCGAACCCGTGTTCCCTGCATTGGCAGGAGGATTCTTAACCACAGCGTCACCAGGGAAGCCCCTTGATATGGTATTTAATAATTGAGAAAGTACTGGTCTTGAATTTTTATGAGGACTTTCGGTTTCCTAGATTTTCATTATTACACACAGAGTCTATTCCTAAAAACCTATTAAATAGTTATTAAGGGGTTATTAATGCTTATTCAAATTTGATATCCAGAAACTAAGCTTATTGCACTATTGAGTTACCGAGGCCTCAAATTCAGTGCTAATTTACTCTATGCCACCTATGCTGGTCCCATCTCTATTCCTCAGTAAGACCGCATGCATTACCTATGCAGGGCCTTTGCACTTGCTGTTTCCTCTGCCTGGGAACACAGTTTCTTAGTTCTTTAAACACTTGGCTCCACCTTGCCACTTAGGTATCAACTCAAATGACTCCTAAGAACCTTCCCTGCCCACCCCATTAAAACAGCCCGCCACCAGTCACTCTTGGTTACCGTATCCCATTTTGTTCTGTACATTGCTTTTTATGTTTATTGTCAATCTTGCCCTTGGAGTTTCAGCTCCGGAGGACAAGGCCTTGTTCATCTTGTTCACATTTGTATCACCAGCTTCTAGAAACTATGCCAGATGCATAAATAAATATTAGCTGGATGAAAAAAAAAGTCTGGCTTCCATGCAACTTTACACACTGGTGTGCAGCTGTTAGATTCCTACCAGACACTGGGAGCAGGTGGCCTAGGCAGACTATGGTGTTTTTGGCTGCTCCAAAAGATGACTGCAGCCTTTAAAAAGCTTTAGAGTCACTTATCAAGAAGAAGGTTCTTCACCTGGAATTCACAGATGGGTTCGAGAGGCACATGAACCTTCTGAAATTTTACACACGTTTTTGGGGGGAGAGAAGGGCAATGATGTTCTTCGTGTTCCCAGTGGGATGGGCAGCAGTGGTTGAGGCCAACTTGCTGCTAATCTAGGCCAGTCCAACCCAATTTTGCAGTGCCAAGCACACACTGGCACTCCCAGCATCTCTGCCTTTCCAGCTTGGGCGCCCTGCCTCAGGCTCCGAGCAAGTAGTCAATCAAGTCCTTTTATTTGCCTTTTTTTCATCGATCATATATATAGAGAGATTTATTTATTTATTTAAATTTATTTATGTAATTAATTTATTTTCGGCTGCTTTGGTTCTTTGTTGCTGTGAGCAGCTTTCTCCAGTTGCGGCGAGCGGGGGCTACTCTTCGTTGGTGTGCGCGGGCTTCTCATTGCAGTGGCTTCTCTTGATACGGACGGAGCACGGACGCTAGGCATGCGGGCTTTAGTAGTTGTGGCACGTGGGCTCAGTAGTTGTGGCTCGTGGGCTCTAGACCACAGGCTCAGAAGTTGTGGCGCACGGGCTTAGTTGCCCCGCGGCATGTGGGATCTTCCCGGACCAGGGCTCAAACCCGTGTCCCCTGCATTGGCAGGCAGGTTCTTAACCACTGCGTCACCAGGGAAGCCCGAGAGAGAGATTTAAAATGACTGAAGTTCATAAGAAGTTTGTATAAGGATGCTCAAACATAGAGCAGAGAATATACTTTGAAAACTTGGATCATTTCTTTGTTGCCCAAAACCCTCCATGCTTTTGCACCTCAGGCATAACTGAAGCAATTCAGCACAGTTTGCTTCTACTATCAACCTTGAGGATGTCTAAGATTTTAGGCTGTGGAGTCAGGTGGATTTCTGTGCAAATTCAGGTCCAACCGCTTTGTGTCACCAAGCACAGGCTCGTCTCACTGTGCCTCAGTTTCAGCCTCGCAAAATGATACCCTTGCCTCGTAGGATTGTGATGAGGCACACGTGGTACGATATGCCAGTCACTGTCTTAGCTGCTTTATATATAGTAACTCAGATATAATATAATATAGTATAATCCTTATAAAAATCTATGAGGTAGGTCATTTAAAAATCATTGCCGTGGGACTTCCCTGGTGATGCACTGGTTAAGAATCTGCCTGCCAATGCACGGGACATGGGTCCGAGCCCTGGTCCGGGAAGATCCCACATGTCACGGTGCAACTAAGCCCGTGCGCCCCAACTACTGAAGCCCGAGCGCCTAGAGCCCGTGCTCCGCAACAAGAGAAGCACCGCAATGAGAAGCCCGTGCACCGCAACAAAGAGTTGCCCCTGCTTGCAGCAACTAGAGAGAAAGCCCACGCAGCAACAAAGACCCACCGCAGCCAAAAATAAATTAATAAATAAAATTTAAAAAATCATTGCTATTGTACAGAATGGAAAATTGAGGCACAGAGGAGTTAAGTAACCTGACCAAGAATACAAAGTTATTAAATGTCCCTGCAAAATTCAAGCTACTTCTCCATACATACAGAATTCCACGGTGCCTGACGCGTGATGGGCACATCACGTGGCCTTTGGAGTGGCTGGAATGACTAAATGGGAGGGCGAACATAGTACATGGGAGCCTAGCACAGAGCAAGCATCTAATGAGTGTTATTGTTTCACTGAAGCAGTCACTCATGTTGGAATAACTGGCAGCAGAGCTACCCCAAAAGTAGCCCAATCCCTGAAGACACTATGAATATTTTACTTTTGTGCACCAGAATGGAGTACAGGTAAACCAAGCTTGGACTGCAAACTGTTTGTGAAACATTTCTCCCTGTCCTCAGTGACAGTGACAAATGCAGCCCAGACTGTGATGTGCCGTCTTTAGGGTCAGCAGCAGAGGAGTCCTCACATCTGGTTTTGTGGCGTGATTTTGATTACGGTCCTGCATGCTTGCTCTGGACAGATTCTCTAGTCATCCCAGCAATTATTTCGTTTATTCAATATCCTTTTAATAAGCCCTCTTCTGCCCTGTTTTCGTTAAATATGTGCTATTGCTTGCAGCTAAGACCTCTGAGATTTTCATGTCATTTGTTCGTCACATACTTATAAAGCAACTCCTATGTGGCAGGCTCTGGGGATGCAGCAGAGAACCACACAAAAAATGGTCCTGCTTGCATGGAGCTTATGTGCATGCAATAATATTTCAAAGTGGTGCAGAGTCTGCGTTTCTCTATAATAAAATCCCTTTGCCAAATGTAGGAGTTGCAGACCTGCTCCTGGCAAGAGTGAAGCAAATGGGTGAGCACAACTATCCTGATGTGGGAGCATTTTCCTCTAGGAGTTCAGTCTTGATAAGTGTCAGTGCAGGAATCGCACTCCTAGGAGGGTTACAGAGTCATCTGCCAGGACCTGCGATCCATATCTGGGTAATAATGTTGGCATTACTTGAAGTGGCAGGCAGGATGCCTACGTTCTGATGGACTTGGGTGAGTAGCTGAGCCAACCAAGGAGAGGTTGGATGAGTGAGAAACAAAGGATTCTTGGTTAACCTGAACGCTTCATTTGAGAACCAGAAATCTTTTAACGAATAACTTCTTGGACCTTGAGCCACATATTTCCCCCGAAAAGTATGCATTTTTTTTCCAGCAAATTTCGTTGGGGGTTATGTTATTGAGGAATGAACTGAGACGAATATGTGGAAATGTTACTGAATGGCATAGAAATCTGAAGACCTGCAGGAGAGTTAAAAATTCCAACCCTTGGGCTTCCCTGGTGGCGCAGTGGTTGAGAGTCCGCCTGCCGATGCAGGAGACACGGGTTCGTGCCCCGGTCCGGGAGGATCCCACATGCCGCGGAGCGGCTGGGCCCGTGAGCCATGGCCGCTGAGCCTGCGCATCCGGAGCCTGTGCTTCTCAACGGGAGAGGCCACAACAGTGAGAGGCCCGCGTACCGCGAAGAAAAAAAAAAAAAGCACATGAATCAAATTTTAATACGCTGTATGATGGGTGGATGAGGCTGTCCATTGTACCGTTTCTTTCTTTGAATTCTCAGGCATGGTTTGGCGCTCCTCCTTTACTTCCTTCCTGTTAATAGTCATTCTGCTGGTTAAATATCCCCAGCTCCTTCAACCTTTCCTAGTTGACACAGTTTTAGTCCCATCACCATCCTGGTCTCCCCCACTGTCCTAACCAATGCTCTAAGAGGTTGATGGAGTATGTGTGAAGAATCTTAAGTAGCAAGTGAAAGGAACTCAATCATATTGTATTAAGTGAAAAAATACATATGTATATTGGTTGGGGAAACTGAAAGTTCTGGGGCGAGTCAAGTTCAGACAAGACTGGTCAGTGGCTCTGTATGCATGTGCTAGGACTGCCATAACAAAGTACTCCATGCTGGGTGGCTTTAAACAACAGATGTAGAGATAGAGAGATATATGTATATAGATATATAAATATATTTAATTTATTTTATTGAAGTATAGTTGATTTACAATATTGTGTTAATTTCTGCTATACAGCAATGTAATTCAATTATACATATGCTTTTTCATATTCTTTTCCATTATGGTTTAATCACAAGATATTGAATATAGTTCCCTGTATAGTGCTATACAGTAGGACCTTGTTGTATATCCATTCTATATATAATAGTTTGCATCTGCTAGCCCCCAAATCCCAATCCATCCCTCCCCCTTGGGAACCATAAGTCTGTTCTCTATGTCTGTGGGTAGGTTTCTGTTCCGTAGATAAGTTCATTTGTGTCATATTGTGGATTCCACATATAAGTGATATATTATTTGTCTTTCTCTTTCTGATTTACTTCATTTAGTGTGATAATCTCTAGGTCCATCCATGTTGATGAAAATGGCATTATTTCATTCTTTTTTAATGACTGATTAGTATTCCACTGTATGTATGTGCCACATCTTCTTCATCCATTCCTCTGTCTGTGAACACTTTCATTGCTTCCATGTCTTGGCTACTGTAAATACTGCTGCAGTGGACGTTGTGGTGTGTGGGTTTTTTCGAATACTGGATTTCTCTGAATATACCCCCAGGAGAGGGATTGCCAGATCATCTGGTAGCTTTCTTTTTATTTTTTAAGGAACCTCCATAATGTTCTTTAAAGTAGCTGTCACCAGTTTCCATAACCACGAGCAGTTTAGGAGGGTTCCCTTTTCTCCACACACACTCCAGCTACTATTTTTTATAGACTTTTTGATAACGGCCATTGTGACTGGTGCAAGGTGATACCTCCTTCGAGATTTGATTTGTGTCTCTCTCATAATTAGTGGTGTTGACCATCTTTTCATGTACTTCTTTCTTAAAGAATGTGAGTAAAAATTACCTCTTGAAATGGGCTTTTTGATGGTCTGCCATGTTCTGCGTTCTTTTTCCATTCCCAACCACAGGACATTTTTTTTTAAAAAAAAATTTATTTATTTATCTTTTTATTTTTGGCTGTGATGGGTCTTTGTTGCTTTGCGCGGGCTTTCTCTAGTTGCGGCGAGTGGGGGCTGCTCTTCGTTGCGGTGCACGGGCTTCTCATTGCAGTGGCTTCTCTTGTTGCGGAGCACGGGCTCTAGGCACGCGGGCTCAGTAGTTGCGGCTCGTGGGCTCTAGAGCGCAGGCTCAGCAGTTGTGGTGCACGGGATTAGTTGCTCCACAGCATGTGGGATCTTCCCGGACCAGGGCTCGAACCCGTGTCCCCTGCATTGGCAGGCGGATTCTTAACTGCTGTGCCACAGGGGAAGTCCCACAGGACATTTCTTGAGGGCATTAACAGCCCCCCAGGCCTTGGGAATAGGAAGTGCCCATGAGCACCAGTTGTAAAGTTGTTGCTATGGGCAGTGTCCACAAGGCAGCAGCATTTCTTCATGCCCAAGTCGGGTTACTCGGGCAAGCAGAGGCTTAGCGAAAGTTGTCTTCCTGGGTTGTGAATGTGGAAGGTGCCAGAGCAAACACCCAAGGGCTTGTGTCTCACTACTTCTTCCCCATTAAACTTCACCCCCCAGACAAATCGGAAGCCCTGACTAACCTCCCTGCCAAAGGTGCTGTTGTTCGTAGGTGGGTTGACTCGAAGGAAGGAGACTGAAGATGGGAACCCCAGTGCCAGGAGACATGGAGGCTAGGGGACTTTTGGAAGCTCCTGCGGGCCGTAGGGTCCACCTTCGTTTGGGTGCTCTAGGCTTGGTTAAGCTGTAGGAGGGCCCGCCTGGACCTGTAGATTGTGGTCCCATGCAGAGCCAAACAGACCCTACGGGTTAAAGGGGGGGCTCGTTGGCGGGCACATCCTCCCCAGCCCTCTCAGCCAAACCACAGTCCAGCCACGGGACCCAAGCCTGCTCAGGCTCCAGGGAGGGGATAACAGCCCAAGTCAAGGAGGCCGGAGGGGAATAGTAGGCATTGCTCTGCTCTGCTTTGCTTCGCTTTTTGTAAGTTCATGTTTATGGTATGTTGGAATATAGTTGACGTACAGTGTTGTGTTTGTTTTCGGTGTACAGCCATCGGATTCAGTTATACATATACTTACAGTATATCTATTGTTTTCAGATTCTTTTGCCACAGAGGTTATTGCAGAAGGTTGAGCAGAGCTCCCGGTGCCGAGCGTCAGGTCCTTGTGGGTTATGTATTACGCATATATGTATTTGTGTGGATGTGTTTGTCCCGACCTCCTAATCTATCCCTCCCCCTTCCCCTTTCCTTTAAGTAACCGCACATTTGTGTTTTAAGTCTGTGAGTCTCTTTCTGCTTTGTCAATTAGTTCATTTGTATCTATTTTTCGATTCCACCTAGAAGTGATATGATACGCTATTGGTCTTCCTCTGTCTGAAGTGCTTCACTCAGTGTATGATCCTCCCAGGTCCATCCACGTTGCTGCCAATGGCGTTATTTCATTCTTTTTTACGGCGGAGTAATAGTCCATTGTACACCTGTACCACGTCTTTTTTTATCCATTCATCCGTTGGTGGACATTTTGCTGGGTTCTGTGTCCTGGCTATTGTAAATAGTGCTTCAGTGAACGTTGGGGTGCATGTGTCTCTTCGAATTACGGTTTTCTCCAGATATACACCCAGGAGTGGGAATGCCGAATATAGGGTAGCTCTCTTTTTAGTTGTTTTCAGGAACTTCAAGACTGTCCTTTATACTGACTGTTACCAATGTACATTCCCACCAATAGTGTAGGAGGGTTCCCGTTTCTCCACGCTCACCTCCAGCTTTATTGTTTGTAGACTTTTGACGGTGACCATTCTGACTGATGCGAGGCATTACCTTGCTGCAGTTTTGATTTGCATTTCTCTAATAATTAGGGATGTTGAGCATCTTGTGTTGTTGTTTATTTTTTTCTTTTCTTAAACAGTGTCAGTAAAATTAACTTCTTGAAATTTCCTTCTTGAGTGTCGGCTGTGTCTTGAATTCTTTTTGCATTACCTACCCCAGGACATTGCTTGAGGGCAGGTGTCATTAACAGTCCCCCAGGCCTTGGGAATAGGAAGTGCTTTTGAGCAGCGGTTGTAAATTTGTTGTTACGGGAAATGTCCACAAGGCGGCAGCATTTCTCCAAGCCTAAGTCGGGTTACTCGGGCAAGCGGAGCCTTAGGGAAAGTCGTTTTCCCGGGCTGTGAATTAGAGTGGAAGGTGCCAGAGCGAACACCCAAGGGCTTGTGTCTCACTACTTCTTCCCCCTTAAGCTTCTACCCCCGCAGACAAATGCGAAGCCCTGCCAAACCGCCCCGCCGAGGGTGCTGTGGTTCAAAGGAGGGGCGACTCGCAGGAAGGAGGCTAGTTGTTGGAAACCCAGCACAGGGGACGTGGAGTAGGGGACTTTGGGGAGCTTCTCCAGGCCGTAGGGTCCACCATCGTTTGGGTGCACTAGGCTTGTTTAAACCGTAGGAGGGCCCGCCGGGATCTGCAGATTGTGGTCCCATGCAGAGCCAAACAGACCCTACGGGTTAAAGGGGGGGCTTGTTGGCGGGCACATCCTCCCCAGCCCTCTCGGCCAAACCACAGTCCAGCCACGGGACCCAAGCCTGCTCAGGCTCCAGGGAGGGGATACCAGCCCAAGTCAAGGAGGCCGGAGGGGAATAGTAGGCATTGCTCTGCTCTGCTTTGCTTCGCTTTTTGTAAGTCCATTTCTATGGTATGTTGGAGAATAGTTGATGTACAGTGTTGTGTTTGTTTTTGGTGTACAGCCATCAGATTCAGTTATACATATGCATACATATGTATATACCTATTATATTTCAGATTCTTTTGCCACAGAGGTTATTGCATTAGGTCAAGTAGAGTCCCCTGTGCTGAGCCTCAGGTCCTTTTGGATTATCTATTATGCATATATCTATTTCTGTGTATCCATTATCCCGACTTCCTAATTTATCTCTTCCCATTCCCCCTTCTTTTATGTAACCCCACGTTTGTGTTTTAAGTCTGTGAGTCTCTTTCTGCTTTGTCAGTTAATTCATTTGTATTTACTTTTCGATTCCACCTAGAAGTGATATCATATACTTTTGGTCTTCCTCTGTCTGAAGTCCTTCACTCAGTGTATGATCAACACAGGTCCATCCATGTTGTTGCCAATGGCATTATTTCATTCTTTTTTATGGCTGAGTAATAGTCCATTGTATTTATGCACCATGTCTCCTTTATTCATTCCTCTGTTGATGGTCATTTAAGTCAAACAACAGATATTTATTGTCACAGTTTTTGCGGTAGAAGTCCACGATCAAGGTGTAGGCAGGGTTGGTTCCTTCTGAGGCTGCCTCTCTCCTAGTTACTGGTGGTAGCTGGTAGTCTTTGGCATTGTTTGGAAGAAACTTCTTAAAATATTAAGTACCAGAAAACAGACTGGACGCTGCTGTTCAGTATTGTACAAAATGAGACATTAATTCTTCTGTATCAAAGTTCTTCGCTGATTAGCAGCTCTCCCCGGAAAATTCAGGGTCTACCCAGACTCCTCTTCAGCGATAAGGAGTAGTTCAAGAAGCTGTACTTAAATTATGGAGCACCGAGCACCCATGTCTCTGCACTTTAGCATTTATATCCACATTTCCATTTTGAACCAAACTTTCTAGAAAGTCTCTCACTCATATGACAAGGCTCTCATAAGAAAAGACACTGTGCCTTGAGCACTTATTAATATTCATGATTATTTCTAAATGAAAACTAAAATGAAATGATATGTTGTCAGGCTTAGGAAAATGCATTATGAAAAGTCACCAAATATGGCTGTGCAGAGCATGCCACTGAAAGCTTTAAAGATATAGTCAGTACATTTCAGTTTACCTAGAATCCCACTTTAGTAAGTCCAGAATGTAAGTTGAATTGCACGTGGTTTTCTATGTTAAATGAAACACAGTTGATAGACCGAGCATAAAGCTTATGTGCAAACCTGGCTTTTGAATCATAACAGACCTGGTTCTACTCCCAGCACCAGCCTTTTACTTTCTGAGCAAGTAACTGGGCAAGTATTCCAAGCATCACTTTCCTCATCTGCAAAATGCAAGTAAATATACCTGGCTCTTACGGTCATTCTGAGGATTAAATACGTTAACTTACAAGATCTCAGGGTACAGCATCCGTTGAAGCAAAGCACTCAGGAAAACGGCAACCATTGTGAAGTTAAAAACAAAAAAAGCCACGTTTTCCTTTGGTAATTAGAAAACCATAAGTGCACTTGATCCTTTGGCTTGAACGTGATGTTTATATAAGTGGAATCTTTGAAAAGGCATACCTGGATAATTTTCTTTCCATCTTGAAATAGGTACCCTACCAAACTGCAAAGGGAGTGTTTCATTGTGTATTTTGTCTGCCGTATAAGAATAAGTTACACCTTCAAGTAATGGTTTTGAAAAGCCATCTATGCTTACATAGAGTACAGAGTTCTTTAAGGAAAAAAAAAAACTGGAGCAAATATTCTGGGTCTTCCATCAAAGCTGAGAAAAGTGTTGAGGTGCTATATAAGCATAAAACACTAGGAATGATGAACACTGTTAACAGCCGGGAGGGGGAAACATGGAAGGAGCTGGTAGATGGTGGTATCCTTTACAAGTGACAGTCCTTGTGCCTGTAACACGTTGCTCTAATATAAATTCAGAGGATGCCTTCGAGCTTAGTAAATCAAAAATAGATTTGAACCTTATTGATTGAATTTTTAAAAATCAAATCATTCTTCTCCTGAAACATATTTGTAGTTACAGGATATTGCCTGAAATTTGAGATTATTAAGGAAAAAAGACCAGCCAAAAACAGAGGGTTAGAATTTAGAAGGTCTCGGATTTTGTGTTTACTTAAATTCACCATTTCCAAGTCTACCATGACAATATACCTAACCAATAAAATAAATGCTTTTGCTGAGGACAGGAATCAAAGGACACCATATACTTTCTTTTTTCTTTTTTAAATTGAATTATAATTGACACACAATATTATATTAGTTTCAGGTGTACAACATAGTGATTTTATATTTTTATACCTTACGAAATGATCACTATGTCTAGTTACCATCTGTCACGATACAGAGTTATCACAGTATTATTAACTTTGTCCCCTATGTTGTCCATCACATCCCCATGATTAATTTATTTTATAGCTGGACGTTTGTACCTCTTAATCTCCTCCAACTATTTCACCTGTCCCCTCACCCGTATTATCCTTTTTTCTTAAGGGACCCCTCATAATTTGTAGGATCTGATGAGGACTTCATTTTTGGTTGCTTTAATTGGGGAAGGAGTGAAAGGTGGTAAAGCGAAGTGAGGGCGAAGATGCTGAGAAATCTACCCCCCATCCACAGAGCATAAAAAGGAAGAGGTGTCTGAGATCTTTTTGTACCAGATAATTGAGCTTATTATCCTGATGATTAATGACCTTCTTAGATCTCTTTCTAGCCCTATAATTTTGTAATTCCAAGAATAATGTCTCCCTCTAACTATCAAGGTAAGGATCACACTTAGGCAAAAGTGAGATTATGGTGGGAGTCATCCAGATAATTGCTTTAATCCTCTGCTTTCCCTTTAGCACTGGAAGTCTGGGATGTTTAATCAAAAGCTAGGCCCTCTTGACTGAGTGAACGGACGGCTAACTGGGTTCACGGAGGCGTGCAGACACGCTAGGTGCCACAGTGAATGACAGCTGATGCTATCTCCGCCCTGTGGAATTTTGGAAGTACTGACGTAGCTGGACTGAACACAGTAAATTGTCTTACAGGTTTGGGCAATCTTACTGATAATGACAAGTAGCAAGAAGGCTCTGAACAAAGGAGTTATTCCAGAAACCACTGGAATAAATTGCCTTTGACTAAAGGAGAATCACAGTGGACCCCCAGCAAAACTGTGAAGATACAGAAACGTTGTTTCAGCAACAGCTCACAACACTTGGTGGAGAGTAGCTCTCAGCCTTTGAGCTCCTACCCTTCCTTGCCAGCATCTTCTCGCCCCTCCGCTCATATTGAATCCCCACTGATGCATTTTGCCCTACAGAGAACCAATGCAATGGATCCCTTTATTTCTTTGATGTACCCATCCTCTGTCCTGTGATTGCCCAGGGAATGGGAATGAGTGAGATCAATGGGTGACATGGATGATATATGAAACCCTCAGGTTATGGACTTATCCCTTGAAGAGTCATGCTAGTTAAAGCTGGCATTTTAGGCAGAAAGAGGGGTCAAAGGTTCACAATGCATTTACTGAGCATCTACTATGTGCTGGAATTTTAGAAGCAGCTGTGGCTCATTCCCTTTAAGTTTAGTCAACTACAGGCCCACAAGGAAGATATTGTTGACTTTCTCACACTGTTGGGCAGCTGCTCTTTCATTCTGCTTCTGGGAAAGAAAGTGGTAAGATGAGTGGACTAAAGAGAATTGATTTTCTTTTTCTTTTTGGTTGGCTTCTAGGCTGTAAGAGATGGGTGACTTCAAAGATGGTGACCCCTTGTTTGGAATTTTCTGACTGAGACAGCTCTTGAGACTTGGAAAACTTGCTTTTCCCAACCTTTGTTGAATTTCAGGAAGCAGCCTACTCTCTCAAAGTAGGCTCACCTCAAACTAATTGAGGTGTCTCTCAATTACTCTGAATTATTAAGGTTATGAAGTGTCTTATCCTGTTAATTAAGTTTAAAACTGCAAATTGTTAAAAAAAATAGTGAATATTTTTCGGGACTTCCCTGGTAGTCCAGTGGTTAAGACTCCATGCTTCCACAGCAGGGTGCCTGGGTTCCATCGCTGGTCGGGGAACTAAGATTCTGTATGCCACGTGGTGCAGCCAAAGAAAAAAAGATTAATAAATATTTTTTAAATGCCAGCAAATAACATAGAAGGAAAGCCTTCAAGAGAGCATAATGAGGGGACTTCCCTGGTGGCACAGTGGTGAAGAATCCGCCTGCCAATGCAGAGGACACGGGTTTGATCTCTCTTCCGGGAAGATTCCACATGCCGTGGAGCAACTAAGCCCGTGCGCCACAACTACTGAGCCTGTGCTCTAGAGCCCGCGAGCCACAACTACTGAGCCCACATGCCGCAACTACAGAAAGCCCGCGCGCAGCAACGAAGACCCAACGCAGCCAAAAATAAACAAACAAACAAATAAATAAATTTATAAAAAACAAAAAAGCATAATGAGGATGCAAAATGAAGGTGAAGAATGATACAGTAAGATGTATCTATAATTGTTTAAAGACGTACAAAGCCTACTCTGTGTAGTCAAATCAGATTCATTTGTAAGGAAGAAAGAGGCCTTCCACTGCCTGTTGTCTAGCTTTTATGGCCCCATCTGGAGGCCCGGGTTCAGAAGACCCAGCAATTCTGGGTGAGCTCAGACCCACCCTGGCTAGCCACATCCCACTGGAGCGTGCACTGTGTTTCTGTCTCATTCTGCTTTGGAGACTTTCCTGAGGCCCTCATGGCCCCCATGGAAGGTGCAGCCCAAAAGCATCGGGGAAGCTAAGGCCCTGGGGTCCATGTTCAACCAGTGGGGAAGAGGAGCTTGCGTATGAGTCTGCCATCCTCCATTTCTTGAGGTGGATAATCCTGGGCAGCGTCTCGTGTGCTTTTCAAAAGGTCCTGGTGGTACTGAGGCCCTGTTGCCCCCAACCAGTGCAGTCTGAGCAAAGGTACATTGACACTGGCTTTCTCAGCCCCACCGCCTTGCTCACTCGCGCTTCCTGGGACTCTGCCGATAGATGAATTGCACCGAAGTCCTTGTCTCAGAGGTTCCCAACGACAGCCACCCAGGGAGTGGCAGTCTCCGATAATATTCTGTAAAGTGCTGGGACTACAGGTGTCTCTCAGTTACTTTGACTTATTAAGGTTAAGAAATGTTTCCTCCTGCGAATTAATGTAAATTGTTGAAAATTTAATAAACATTTAAAAAACGTCAGCGAGTATTAGGAGGAACGCTTTTTTTTTTTTTTTTCAAGCCTCTCACTGTTGTGGCCTCTCCCGTTGCGCAGCACAGACTCCGGACACGCAGGCTCAGCGGCCATGGCTCACGGGCCCAGCTGCTCCGCGGCATGTGGGATCTTCCCGGACCGGGGCACGAACCCGCATCCCCTGCATCGGCAGGCGGACTCTCAACCACTGCGCCACCAGGGAAGCCCAGGAGGAACGCTTTTAAGAACACACATGAGAATGCAAAATTAAGTTGAAGGATGATACGGTAAGATGTTTATACAATGGTTTAAGGACACACAAAGCGATATCTTACGTAAGTGATGGGCCACATATGCTTCTGGCTGAAGGATGTGTTCCAAGTTCACACTAGTGGCCTCCTCTGGGGAGGTAAACAGAAACATGGGGCTTGTAAGGGCTGTAGAGAGGATTTCAATTTAATCTGTAATTTTGTCAGGTATTTTAAAGAAAAGATTTGAAGAAAAGTGGAAACAATGTTAACATTTGTGCATTTTGGTTGGAAAGTATGCAGGCATTTATTCTATTTTCCGGTGTTATGTATTTTAAAATTTTCCCAAATTAAAAAGTTAAAGCAGTTTTAAATGTTGTCTAATAAGTCAGTGAATTCAAAACTTTTAAAAAGAATTAAGATGACCTGCATAAAGTCAGCTCGAAGCAACAACCAATATTGCCAATTTGATACATTTTCCTCCAGATTTTTTCCTGACTTACAGTTTGTTGACTTGAAATGCAACTATTAGTCTTGTTTTCTTTAGAAGCCCAGAACTTCTATTGTTGACTGTGGTAACCAGGGAGGAAGCACTGGTAACAGAGAAATTTTTAAAATATATTAATTTCTTCTCCAGAAAATGTGAGATTAGCACTATGAGAGTAAAGATGGAGTGTGACTGATTTCATGGTCACATAGGAAAGAACGTTTGTTCTTGCCCCAGATGGCTGACCACCCAATCCAGAATTTTTATTGGGAATAAACCAAGTTCAACCACATTTCTACCCTTCCTCTACCATCCATCTGTAAAAACTGTAACATACAAGCTTCATTCTATCTTCCATAAGTACTTCTGGCTACTGAGCTTTTTTTTTTTTTCTACTTATGATTACAAATAACCTTCATTAAATGTGCAAACTGAACTTACAGTCTGGAATCGCGTGCATGGCTGCCGCTTGGAATTATTCAGTATTATTTTTTATGAATATACGTGTTGGGGGACAAGAGAACGTTTTGATAAATTCTCCTGAAATGTGCCAGATCGTTGCATATTTAGAGTATCTATTTGCACAAAACAATGGCGTGAACATATGGCTCACAAGTTCTGAAGCCTGATCCTGTTAGATAGATGAATGCTGGTAATTTATCATGTGCCTCCAGGAGTAGGGAGATGAATTGTAAAACTCTTTAATGGTTTCTGGCATCCAGGCAACAAACCTTTCTGGCCTTTCTCAGTCTGCCCTTGGACTCATCAGCATCTCTGTGAAGTAGGATTCAAGGATGAAGTCCACATGAAACTTTTGCTCTAAGTTTTTTTTTTTTTTAATTAATTAGTTAATTTGTATATTTTTGGCTGCGTTGGGTCTTCGTTTCTGTGCGAGGGCTATCTCTAGTTGTGGCGAGCGGGGGCCACTCTTCATCGCGGTGCGCGGGCCTCTCACCGTCCCGGCCTCTCTTGTTGCGGGGCACAGGCTCCAGACGCGCAGGCTCAGTAGTTGTGGCTCGCGGGCCTAGTTGCCCCACGGCACGTGGGATCTTCCCAGACCAGGGCTCGAACCCGTGTCCCCTGCATTGGCAGGCAGATTCTCAACCATTGCGCCACCAGGGAAGCCCTGCTCTAAGTTTTAGGGAACAGACTGACCGGGAGCAGACCTAAACAAAACATTACAGGCAGAAAACCACAATGTCTTTTCCTCTGAGGTTTTTTTTGGTTTTTAAAAGAGCTTGCAGCTTCGCATACTGCAAACCTTTCTTTCTGTTTCCTTTCTCCCCTCACCGCCACCCCATGGGAACCAGGAATAATAATTTCTAACAACCCAGGAGAAGGGGGTGGGAAAGTATGCTGCAAAGCCATGGGAGTGATTTGAAAACTCTTGACTCCCTTCAAACTCGCCAGAAACTGTAAATAGGAACGCCTGGCAAGAGGGGAACAAGGGACAGACCTTTCACTTCTTCAGAATGCTCTTGAACAGGAGGGAGGGAGAGAGCAGGAACGTTTCAGATATTTTGCACGAAACCCGCTTCATTCATTTTACAGCAGAGCTGCTTGGCTTTGTGGGGGAGCAGTTATCTGGGCAGGACTCAGAGCTGAAGAATTCTGCTGCAGTGGCTGCTGGTGATGGGATGGGATTTAAAAAAATTCCTCCTTGGGGAGAAAAAGTCGACAGAATATTTGTTTTTTTGGAGTATGTGTCTATTACATGTCTGTTATGGTCTGCATTATGTCCTCCCCAAATTCATATGTTGAAATCCTGACCCCCCCCAACCATGTGACAATATTTGGAGATAGGGCGTTTAGGGAGGTAACTGGTATTGAATGAGGTCTTAAGGGTGGGTCCCTAATCTTACGGAACTGGCGTCCTTATAAGAGGAGGAAGAGACACCAGAGATCCCACTCTCTCTCCACACGTACAGAGAAAAAGCTACGTGAAGACCCAGACACAAGGCGGCCGTCTGCAAGCCAGAAAGATATCTCCCACCAGAAACCAACCCTACCAGCACCTTGATCTTGGACTTCCAACCCCAGCACTGTGAGAGAATACATTTCTGTTGTTTGGGCCACTTAGGCTATGGTGTTTTGTTCTGGCAGCCCAAGGTGACTCACGCAGTGTCAGTTAACACCGGGAGGTGGACTTCATCTCACGTGGGTATGTTAAATGGCTCTGGGTACATATTAAGGTCCGAGAGGTGGCAGCGTGATGAAGGGAATTGGCTGCTGGACTCAGGCAAGCCTTATATGAATCTCAGTTAACTGCTTCCTAGGCGCGTGCCTTTCAGCAAATGACCCTCTCTCTGTGTGTTTCCTCATCTGTAGAAGAGGAATAATAAGAGTTTATACCTGCAGGACGGTTGTGAGGTTAAACGCTTTAATGTACGTAGAGCGTGTCACAGTGGCTGGCGAACAGCTCTACACAATGCCGGCTCTGTCGAGGTGGCTCAGAGCCTCGTGTGTTGACAGTTTTTTCACTTTACAAAGAACATCCATAACCATGATTATGTTTGATTTTTATAGCCATCTTATGAGATTAGTTGGAAAGGCAATGCTACACCCACTTGAGGGAAGAGGAAACCCAAAATCAGAGAAGCCAAGAAACTTACCCGAGCTCGAATTTCTAGCAAATCTAATAAATCGAGCAGAGCCAGGCTTCAAATGAAAGTCCCCTGACTCCAAGTTCCGAGCTTTTTGAACTAAATTTGCTACCTCTCTGAATTCCTCCCTTCCCCGCTTGTTTCCTCTTTTCTGGTCTTCTTTTCACCAAACATGTATCGAGTTTCTATTATGCTCCTGGCATTTCCCCTCTTTCCCTGGACCTGCGTTTCTTTTCTCTTTATTCATTTTGACCTGGACGCTAAGTGTGTGCTGCGTGTGTGTGCAGGCACGCGCATGCCTGCCTGGGGACACGCCCACGTGCCCACGCTGGTGCTTCCCGTGCTGTCATCTCCGTGGGGATGACCCTCTGCTTTGAGTCTCTCCTCCTAACCTGCCAGTTTTTTAGCTCTAAGAAGTCAACACTGAGCTTTCAAGGACATTATAAATAAAGCCTTAACAGTACTCTCTTTTCTTATCTGAAAACTGACACCAAACACAGGCTACCAGGACAAAAAGAAGGAGAACAGGGTAGTGGTCGAGCAGATAATCAATATCTTTAAATGATATGAGAGCAGAGATTCCCAAAAGGGAGGTGAAAAGAGACCTGAAAATGACAGCCTGAGAAAGCTTGCTGGGCTCTTCTAAGGGAGTGAGAGGTAGGCTGTTGTTTGAAAAAGCAGATTTCATATTACAGTTTTCATAGTTGGGGAGATGTCAAAAATATCTCTTATCCTCATAGCACAAACTATAGAAATAGAAACAGAATCTCCCTGACCCCTGCAGCTGTGTAGGAGGTGGGCTCTGAATTGTGAGGTGAGATCGGTACCCTGCATTTTTGGGCCATTTGGGATGCGAATTTTCAAAGCTGGGAAATGTTATTCTGCAGGCTTCAGAAGAGAAGCAGGACCTGAAAGCTAGGAGTCAGTGCCTGAAATGTTCCCATGGAGTGTGAACAGACCATCAAATGCAAATCCCCGATTTTACAGATGAGACAACTGGGTCCCAGCAAGAAGTCTCTGGCTGGAGGGCTAGTGGTTACAATGTCTCATCCAGCACTTGCTTCTCCCTGCAGGTTGGGGAATATCGGTGAAAGGCCAGGGAACTTGCAAGCAGCCATCCTCTCATTCCAAGATAGAGAATTAAAATGTGCCTGGAGGAGGTTGGGACCCAACCCAGAGCACTGGCTCCCTGGGCCTGAAGGAAGCCATGCCGTGGAGGACTGCAGCTTATTCTTATTGTTCTAGATGGGTTCTAAGAGTCCACAGCTTTTCAGGTAGGTCTTTCCAAAGACCTGAAATGGTGGTCTGGACAGTAAAGCTGTGGAGGATCATGAAGTAGCTGTTGGCTTTCTGTGCATAAGTAATGCCCCTCTAAGGAATAGCGTATTTTATCCTGTATAATAAGCCACCCCCAAAGTGTTGGTGACCCTTGCCCTCACCCTTACCTTGACTCTGATACACACCCTGACGTTTTCCTGTCCTTTAGCTTGAAGCTGAACTGAATCCTTTCCTTGATCCTTCCCCTAAACCTGCCTCTGATCTTCACCATGTTCCTGAGCCTGATACCCTGACGCAGACTCTCACCCTGATCCTGACCTTGACACTGACTGATTCTCATCTTCAGCCATCACGTTGAACTTGTCAAAGTTACCATGTTCCTGATCCTGACCGTGACTTGCACACTAACCCTGATTGTTCACCCTCTTCAAGACCCTGACGTTCAGGCTCACCCTCACCATCATGTTGATAGTACCCTGACCCTGACTCTAAAATGGACTCTGAATCTGACCCTCAATTTGTTCCTGACTATTATCTAATCCTCTCCATTGATCTTCAAACTAAATCTGACCATGATGACACCTTGAAACTGATTCTACTACTAACCCTACTCCTGAACTTGACCTTCAACCTGACCCTGATTTTCACCCTGATTATCATCCTCAACGTGACCAACACCCTGACACTGATCCTGAACCTTACCTGACCTTGACCATCACCCTGACATTGACCTTCATCGTGATCCTTACCCTAAACCTGACCACGAATTTGAATTTCATCATCAACCTGGCCCTGACCACAGTTATGAAACCAACTGTGACCCTCACCATGACCCTGAACTTGATGCTGACTGAACAACCCTGATCTATATATTCACCCTGACAACTCTTTACTCTGAAAACCCCACACTGAATCTCTCCCTAACTCTGACCCTAAATGTAACAATGACATTGTCACTGACCCTCAGCCTTGCACATAACTCGATCCTGACCATAACCCTCACGCTTACACTCTGAATCTGACCTTTACCTTGTTCCTTGCACTCACATTCCTGGTAGCCTGACCCTCACCCTTATCTTTTTCTGAACTTGTGCTGGACTCTACTCTTACCCTGATCCTAATCACGAGCCTCACAATGACCTTGTCCCAAATGTGACTGACATTTGGCTGAAGACCTGACACTGGCCTTCAACCTGACCCTCATCCTCCGTGACCATCTCCCAAATTGATCCCGAGGTCACTCTAATGCTGGCTCTGACCTTCCCACCCTCAACCCTTACTTGAACTTGATTCTCAACTTGCCCCTACCTGTAACTGAACCTGATCGCCATCCTACCTTGAAAACCTTCACCCTGATCCTGAAGCAGACCCTGACTCAGACACTACTCTCACACTGACCCAGAAACTGAGTTTGACCCTGAACCTTACTTGATCCTAACCTTTACCCTGACTTTCACCATGTCCCTCAAGCTGACACTGACCATGACCATCAACAAACTCTTACTCTGACCATCCACCTCTCTCTGAATGTGACTTGACCTTCACCCTTACACTGACTCTCATGCTGACTCTGACCCTGACCTTCGTTCTGAATCTGACCCTGACCCTGTCCCTGAACTTCATCCTTATTCTCACCATGTCTGGAACCTTGACCCCTACCCACATAAGTGCACAGAGCCCCGCCTTCATCAACCTGATCCTCACTCTGGTCCTAAAGCTCATATGTACCCTCTTTTTTTTTTTTTTTTTCGGTACACGGGCCTCTCACTGTTGTGGCCTCTCCCGTTGCGGAGCACAGGCTCCGGACGCACAGGCTCAGCGGCCATGGCTCACGGGCCCAATCGCTCCGCGGCATGTGGGATCTTCCCGGACCGGGGCACGAACCTACGTCCCCTGCATCGGCAGGCGGACTCTCAACCACTGCGCCACCAGGGAAGCCCTCATATGTACCCTCTTCATGACCCTTATCCTCAAAGTGACTCTGACCTTGACGTCACCCTGACACTGTATCTGACTTCCTTACTCCTCAAATAGTACTCTGTCTTTGATGATCAACGTGACCTTACCCTCTTCATCATTCCAAACCTGACAAACACCCTGACCTTGACCCTTCTATTACTCTCACCCTGAACCCTACCCTCACTTTTTTGTTACCTTGATCCTCAACATGACCCTAATCCTGATCATACCTTGATTCTTTTTTTTTTTTTTTTTTTGTGGTACGCGGGCCTCTCACTGCCGTGGCCTCTCCCGTTGCGGGGCACAGGCTCTGGACGCGCAGGCTCAGCGGCCATGGCTCACGGGCCCAGCCGCTCCGCGGCATGTGGGATCTTCCCGGACCGGGGCACGAACCCGTGTCCCCTGCATCGGCAGGCGGACTCTCAACCACTGCGCCACCAGGGAAGCCCATACCTTGATTCTTACCTCACACTGACAGTGAACCTGATTGGAATCCTCAACCTGACCCACATCCTCATCCTGTCCCTCGGCTGAACAATGACTATCACTCTGAGCCTCATCTTCACTTTCACCCTGACCCTGATCCTAACCCTCACCCTGACCCTGAAGTTCATTCATATGTTTACCTTAACTCTCATCACCACCCTTAGCCTGGCCCTGACAGTGACTTTGATCCTCAACCTTACCCTCACCCTGACTCTGAAATGTACACCCACCGTCACTCTGAACTTGTGTCAGACCTTCTCTTCTCTCTAACCTTGACACTAACTCCCTCACTGACCCTGACCCCCAACTTGACCCTGACGTACACTCTGACCCAGATCCTGATACTGATCCTGACCCTCACCAGGCTCCTAAAGATCAGTGTCATCATGACTTTGACCCTCAACCTCACGCTGTCTGACCCTCAATGTGACTCTTACTCTCATAATGCTTTTCAGAATTGTTCTGACCCTAACAGTGACCTACCATCACTAAGCTGGGTTTGAACATGAAATCTTGTACACTTACACACTAGTTTCATCTAGATTTCTTATAACTAGCAATAAGAACACACTTTTGAGAACGATGTATAATTCTGAACTTGCTTACACTTGTACTCTGTATTTTCAAATGTGCTGCTTTGATTTATGTCAATATGGTCTACTTTTGAGAACGGGTGTTTCTCGTTGATTTGCCTCCGTAAAAGCATGGGTTAATTCTAGCAGTCAATAAGAATTTTCTTTAGAGACTAACATCTGATTTCTTCTTTACTGCTAGTCTGTTCACACAGATATGATTTTCAATGATATTTGCTTTAACTCAAAATAAGAAGTTACTGTGGAGAACAGTGTATAAACATGAACTCATTTTCACGTATATGGCTTAGATTCCTCTTATTTTGCTCTAACTAAGAGGAAGAAAATGCAATGGAGATAAGTGTGAGTTTCTGAGCTATTTTTTCTTATATAAATCTTATTTACATCTCAGTGTAGGCAAACAGAAAGTAGAACTGGAAAAAATTTGTATTAATGGAAAGAAGCTCAGTCTCAGACATTTCTCACAAAAGAAACTCCTTGGTGCTCCTTAGAGTAAACCAAGATGAACACAAATGTGGATGTTCATCTCAAAGGCACATCCTTACAGCTGATGAGGAAGAGTCTAGGTAGTACAATAGTAATGAAAAGAATCCATATTAGTATAAACAAACTCAGTCTCAGACATTCTTTTCAAAAATAACTCTGTATTGCTTTTCAGAGTAAAGCAAGATAAACATAAGTATAGCACAACAGTTTATTTATTTATTTATTTTTAAATTTATTTATTTTTTATTTATTTTTGGCCGTGTTGGGTCTTCCTTGTTGCACGCAGACTTTCTCTAGTTGTGGCGAGCGGGGGCTGCTCTTCGTTGCAGTGCATGGGCTTCTCATTGCGGTGGCTTTTCTTGTTGCGGAGCACGGGTTCTAGGCGTGTGGGCTCAGTAGTTGTGGCTCGCGGGCTCTAGAGTGCAGGCTCAGTAGTTGTGGCGCATGGGCTGCATTGCTCCGCGGCATGTGGGATCTTCCCGGACCAGGGCTTGAACTCATGTCCCCTGCATTGGCAGGCGGATTCTTAACCACTGCGCCACCAGGGAGGCCCAAGTATAGCACAACACTTTAAAAGGCACATTCTTATTAAAAAGAGGAAAGAAAAATATATACTGCTTACTAAATAATTTTAATTGACCCTTTGTTCTTAAAATGTCCATGGATTAAAAAAAATGCAAATAGGGCTTCCCTGGTGGTGCAGTGGTTGAGAGTCCGCCTGCCGATGCAGGGGACACGGGTTTGTGCCCTGGTCCGGGAAGATCCCACATGCTGCGGAGTGGTGGTGCCCATGAGCCATGGCCGCTGACCTGTGCGTCCGGAGCCTGTTGCTCCGCAGCGGGAGAGGCCACAACAGTGAGAGGCCCGCGTACCGGAAAAAAAAAAAAAAAAGCAAATATCTTCAATTAGTAATAATCATGGGTTATATCTTTGTACTTGCCTTCTCACAGCTTTTAATATGAGATATATGTTCATAAAAAATTACCTACAGAGTTTTAAACTTTCTGTTCTTTAGGTGTCTCTTATGTCTAGAGAAAAAAGAAAGGAGTGATTTTTTTAAAAAATAAATTTATTTATTTAGTTTATTTATTTTTGGCTGTGTTGGGTCTTTGCTGCTGTGCGCGGGCTTTCTCTAGTTGCAGTGAACGGGGGCTACTCTTCGTTGACGTGTGCGGGCTTCTCATTGCGGTGGCTTCCCTCATTGTGGAGCACGGGCTCTAGGTGCGCGGGCTTCAGTAGTTGCGGCATGCAGGCTTAGTAGTTGTGGCTCACGGGCTTAGCTGCTCCGCGGCATGTGGGATCTTCCCGGACCAGGGATTGAGTCCATGTCCCCTAGCATTGGCAGGCGGATTCTCAACCACTGTGCCACCAGGGAAGCCCTGAAAGGAGTGATTAACTGAAGAAAGTACTTGGTGTAGACAGGTGATTATCTTGGGTACAAGCACTGCAGAGATACAGGTATATACATGAGGTGATTTTCTGTTTATTTTTAAAAGTTGTGCACTTTATTCACATAAATTTAAGATGATATTTTATTTAGTATACTGACAATTATATTTTAAAATTATAGTTTAAAACTTTAAATTTTTACCTATTTATATGTTTTATATCTATGTATGTCTCGATGTATACAAAAAAGGTATATATCCTTTACTATAATTTGTTACACAATTAATGTGCCAAAAGAATAAAATTAAAATTTGGGTCTTTTGTGTAAAATGATTCATTATTGTATGCCCAGATCAACAGAAGCTCCTTTTTATCACCAGCTGTTAACTGTTGGTTAACTATTAATGCTTATGCTTTTTGCATACTCATCAAACATTTTCTCAGCGAGTCCCTTGGATAGCCTTGACCTAATTTGTTCAAAGTTAAAAATGCTATCACAGAGTTAAAGTCATCCTTTAGACAGACAACTTCCAGAAATTAAATCAGTTCAGATGACTAGCATAATTGTCCTCACTCAGGGTTGCCTGCTCACAAAAAATAAAAGTGCAAATATTTATACAGATGTGCTCTCATGGGAGCGCACAAATTCAGAGTCACTTAGAAACAAAGGTGTTTCTAATCTTGAAAGTCCTAAATAAATTGGACAACACATTAAAGAACTTTTAGGTGGTTTGTTAGTACCTAAGAAAATAGCTATAATAAAAAATGAAAGGTCAAAGACTTAGAATCTCACAGCAGTGCCTCAGCTGACCACTATTACGTTTAAAAAAAAAAAATGTTAACCTAGATAAATGCTCTTATAATCATACAGACAAGAAAAGTCTTGGAGAAATTCAAAGAATGTCAGAAACAAGTGCCTATTTCAACTTAGCATGTTCATTACATTTTCCGGAGGGCTGATTATATGCCAAAACACTTGCAAAGGGAGTTTAACACCAACTCTACATGGCTTTGCCCATAAAGCAAAGACAAATCAGCAACAATATCAGACCAACAGCAGTAGCCTAATTTTACACGTAGACGTCAAGGATGTTTCCAAAGCAAGTCCCACCTGCCAACCGCATAATCCTTAAACTGTCAAGGTGGGTGCTGGACAGGAACCAAGGGCCCTAGGGCCCTTTAAACACCTCCAAATGGACTTCATACAAATTCTTTTTTCAGTGAATTAGAAATATGTTCCTTCCATTGTGTATTTATTGTCAGGGTGCATCTAAGTTTTTCCTTGCTGGAGAGCTGCGCCCCTACTTGGGTGGCTCGGTTTTGTTTTCCCACCAAGGGATTCCCACTTACTACTTTAATGGCTGAGATACTCGTTTTACTATTGCTGCGATTAAGTACTTTTACGCAGAAACTCCACCGTCCTTATTACCTACAAGTCCTCAAGAACAACCCAGAGAACTAATGGAATTTTAAAACTAAAATTAACAAAGCTCTCAAAACCCCTTCACTGTTCGCGAAGTTCAAGCGCGAGGGAGCCCCCGGCAGCCCCAGGAGCACCTGCTACGGTGGCCCGGCCAGGATAGGGGTTAGCAGGGAGATCTGTTGCATCTTCTTCTTTCCTCAGAAGGAAGAACGACACAGGAGGCAGGGTTGGGGCTCAGATAAACATCAGATTGCCACTACCTGTTCCTTCAAAAAGTGCCCTAGCGCTGGGCAGGCCAGCGGGCTCGTAGTTCAAAGGGTGACGCTTCGGCTCCTGGAGCGCATGCGCTCCGTATCTCCACCTGCTGGTACCGTGGTCCATATTTTAGGGGTGAATTAAAGTGTGCGATGGCGTTTTATTTTTATTTTTTTTAAACATTAACAAGTAAAATTAGGTCAGGTATAACCAAGGGAATCTCAAAAGAATAATTGAAGAGTATGTATAAAACTTTGAGAATTAACAATAATTTGATGATAAAAGGAACCTCTGTTGATCCGGGCGTAAAATAATAATCATTTTTACATGAAAGACCTAAATTCTAATTTATTTCTTTGAAACATCATTTATGTAACAAATTTTAGTAAAGGATCTATTAATACACATTTATTTGTATGAATTCAAGCACACCTATATATGCAAACATATAAATAGGTGATAATTTAAAGTTTCTGAAAATACCATTATCCTATATATAGACCTGTGATCTGTGAAATCATTAAACCTATTATAATCAACATTTATAATAATTAGTATCTTTAATTAAAGTAAGCAACCTTTTTTTTTCTTTAGACAGAAGAGATGCCCAGAGGACAGAAAGTTTAAAACCACTCAGCTTTTCTTTTTTTAATAGTAAATATTTATATCCTATTATTTTAACATATTGAAATGGCAAAAATACAAGGTATTCTAACTCTAGCAAAGCTGACTCCACAGGTCCTGTGCCCATGTATGCATTTGACTTGTCAGTGCCTTTGAGTCAATGACTCCCGGGAATATACCTGTGATTGAATAAACTGGGCTTATTACTGGTTGCATCGAGGGAGAACACACAGCTGTGGTGTGCCAGAGGGTGTCTCAGTGAGAGACTATTATTAAATAATGATTATAGAATTTGGTCTTTTGTTGGGTGATTTGGGGAAGGTCTATGGAAGTGAAGGGTTTGCTCTGAATTAGGTGTTGTTAGAAAGCAGGGCCAATTCTATAATTGGGTATTTTTGTGGATATACAAACACAAAATCAGGTAGTAATTTAAAGTTTATACATACAGCTCGAAAATGTAATTTAATTGCCAGTATACTAAATAAAACAGTATATAGATCGTGTTACATTCATTATGTGAATGAACTGCAACAACTTTTTAAAATAAACACATAGAAAATTGAGTAGAATCTCTCTCTGTAATTCTTGTACTTAGTGTAATCAACTATCTACATTAATTTTTATCTTTAATTGAAGTAATCATTCTTTTTTTTCTTTTTCTGTAGACATAAGTGACACCTAGAGGACAGAAAGTTAAAAACCATCCAGGTAATTTTTTTATGTGAGCATTATCTCATATTAATTAAAAATTTTGAGAAGGCAAATACAAATATATATGTATTATCATCCAAAGGCATTTGCATATTTTAAATCACTGATAATTTAAGAAATAAGGGCTCAATTAAAATTATGGTTTGTAAACAGTGTTTTATATCTTTTTTTTTTTTTTCTTTAAGTAAGAATGTGCCTTTGAAATGAATGTGTTTTGCTGTCCTTGTTTATCTCACTTTAAGGAGAAATGAAGACTTTCTTATGAAAGGAATGTCTGAGGCTGAGCTGATTTGCACCAATATGAATTGTTTTCAATACTACTTCTTGTTTGCCTAAACTGAGACATATGTAAGATTTATGTGAGGAAAAAAAACAAAAACAGAACTCAAATACACTTTATCTCAACTGTTCTTTCTTCTTACGAGTTTGAACTGGGTAAGAATAACCTAAGATGTGTACGTGAAAAGGAGGTCACATTTACACATTGTTTCCAAGAGTTACTTCTCATTGTGAGTTAAAGCAAACATAGTTGAAAATTGCATATATGTGTACAGACAAGCTGTAAAGAAGAAATCAAGTTCAGAATCAAACTTTCCTCTCTAAAGAAAATTCTTAATGACTGTAAGAATTAACAGACTTGAACCCAGGCTCTATCTGAGGCAAATCAATGAGAACTACATGTGCTTCTCAACTGCACTTCTTACTTTGAGGTAGACCATATTAACAGATCAAAGCAGCGTATTTGAAAGCATGCAGTGCAAGTGTAAGCGAGTTCAAAAGTATACATAGTTCTCAAAAGTACATTCTTACCATGAGTTACAAGGAATCTCAATAAAACCAGAGTATAAGTGTACAAGATTTCATGTTCAAACTCATCTTGATGATGGCAAAGCTCACGTCAGGGCCAAGGTCAAAATAGTGATTAGGGTCAGTATCAGGGTCAGTGTCAGGCTCTGGTCAGGGTCAGGGTATTGATCAGATATTTAATGATGATAGAGTGTCAGGCTCAGGATGAGGGTAGGGTTCAGTTCAGGGTGAGGTTAGTAATGAGGGTCAGGACCAAGCTTTGGGTCAAGGAGAGGATCACAGACAGGATGAGGGTGAGGTACAGGGTCACTGTCATGGTGAGTGTGAGCTTTGGGTCACAGAAAGGATCAGGATCAGTTTCAGGTTCAGAATCAGGATTAAAGTGTGTGTCAGGGTCAAAATAAGAGTCATGGTCAGTGAAAAGTTTGTTCTCAGAGTGAAGGCAGAGGTCAGAGTCAGGGTGAGGAGTGTACTCTTAAGTCAGTGTCAGGGTGATAAGGTCAGGTTGAGAATCAAGGTTACTCTTGGGTTCATTGTGAGAATCAGAGGTAGAGGGAGGCCAAATAAGGGTCAAATTTTGGGTGAAGTTTAATGTCAGTTTCAGAAACAAGATGAGTATTAAGATCAAGGACAAGGTGAGAATGTAGGGTCATTGTTTAGGGGAGAATCAGGGTGAGAATCAGAGTCAGGTTCAGTATCAGTGTGACATAAGAGTGAAGGTGTAGGGGCTTCCCTGGTGGCTCAGTGGTTGGGAGTCCGCCTGCCAACGCTGGGGACACGGGTTTGAGCCCTGGTCCAGGAGGAGCCCACATGCCGCAGAGCAACTGAGTCCGTGCACCACAAGTGCTGAGCCCGCGTGCCGCAACTATTGAAGCCCGTGTGCCTAGAGCCCGTGCTCCGCAACAAGAGAAGCCACTGCAATGAGAAGCCCGCGCACTGCAACGAGGAGTAGCCCCCACTCACCGCAACTAGAGAAAGCCCGCGCGCAGCAGTGAAGACCCAACACAGCCAAAAATAAATAAATAAATAAATAAATACATTTATAAAAAGAAAAAGAGTGAAGGTGTATATGATCAGGGTGAGAGTCATTATCGGAGTCAAGGTAGGGTGAGGGTCAGCTCCAGGGTGAGGGTAGTATAATGGTTAGGGTGAGCATCAGAGTCAAGATCTGGGTATTGGTCAGGGTCAGGATGAGTATCAAGTAAGGTACAAGGGTGAGGAGGTCAGAGACATTGCCAGGATATGCCATCCATATTCCCTATTACAAGATGAGCATTACAATGTCAGAGAATGAAACTTAGTCATCTTTGTATCCCCATCCCTAGTTTAGCACCTGGCACATAGTTGTCATGCAATGTGTTAGAAAGAAGTAAAATAAGGGATACTCTACCCAGTTTATGTACCTCTTTCCCCTGTGTCTGAATTTTTAATCAATAATGAGATAATTGACCTAATGATACAGTGCTAAAATTGCTTGTCTTTTTTTTTTTTTTTTTTGTGGTACGCGGGCCTCTCACCGCTGCGGCCTCTCCCGTCGCGGAGCATAGGCTCCAGACACGCAGGCTCAGCGGCCCAGCCGCTCCGTGGCACGTGGGATCTTCCCGGACTGGGGCTCAAACCCGCGTCCCCTGCATCAGCAGGCGGACTCTCAACCACTGCGCGACCAGGGAAGCCCCTAAAATTGCTTGTCTTACAACTGGCAACTTTAATGAAAATGTCAAGACCAGTTATTTGATGGAATATCAAAAGCAGCCATACCATTTACTCTGGCACCTTCATTCTTTAGGGTGTTCAGAGTTTTCTGTTTTCAAAAGCACTTATTAAAATGCTGATGCCCCAAGAGCATATTGTCTGTTTTGTTCACCACTGTATCATGTCATCAAGGACATTGCTTTTTCATTACTGTCTTCCTGAGTGAGAACAGTGACTGGACCACAGTTGGAGTTCAGTAAAGAATAGTTGAAGGAGTGACTTTCTTGTACCAATTCTTCCTGACTCCTGCTGTCTGCTGGTAGCAGTTTGTTGAGCAGTGTGATGCTGTTTCAGCAATAGATTAGCAATGTGTGCCATGTGCACAGTAAGACAAAGTGAAGGCTTTTCTAATATGTTTGCCATGAATGTGTTAAACCACTCTTCTTGCCTTAGCTATCAGCTAACGTTTTGGAAAGTTAGTTGACTGCAGAGAGGAAGACCGTGTGGTACTAGGAGGTGGGGAAGGGTATTGACCAGGGGGACTAAAGGTGCTGTGAGATGGAAATGAGGATTCTGGAAAGCAGATTCTGCTGCTTCCACGTTTGGCTGAGTACTTTGCCGGAAACAGAAGAATTCCAAGCTTTTTTTATCCACTAGCTTTTTATTTGTTTTATTTAGTTTCTCCACAGATTAAGAGGTTAGGTTGTACAATGCAACAGTGTTTTAACATTTCACTAATTGAATGAAGCTAGCCATGTGCAACGAAAAGGTTTTCATGTTTATTTATCGAGATTGTGCATACACTCTGTTAATTTCACACTCTTTGCACATGTATTCCTCCCTGAATTAGAGAGCAAAAAGCATTGCTGAGGCTCAGAGATAAAGGAATGATTTTAAAGAACAAAGAAATGGATTTAAAATCCCCCGTCCCCAGAATCTTATATCTTTCTCTGGTTAGGAAGCAGATGCACTCATCATTTTTCCAAAGCTAGGTTATCTCAAGGCTTTGTGTCCAAGATCAGAATGGGGGTGTCTGCAGGTATTTTATTAGGAGCTTGAAGAGAATTTGAGGGGGGGAGAGAGACTTTTTATGGCATACGTACAAAGGATCTTATACTTCTCCCTACTCAAGGTTACAATGTGAACTACGCAGGGCTGGCTAAAGGAGCGGTCCTTTGCATCTGCAATGGAGCAACGCTTTGTTGCATCTGTGAGGGGCACTTGAGTTTTCTGTCATGTTGTCACAGATGCAGTTTGGGGCATGAGAACTCACTGCCTAACACGGTCTTCTTACTTCCCACCTTCATGATCAGTGGAGGCAGACCGTTACCCTGTACAAGAATTATTCATTTATTCATCCAACGTGTATTTAGCCCTGGACCAGCAGTCAGGTTACAGAACCAACTAAGGTCACTTGTTCCTAATGGCATCTGTCTTAATTTCTTCTAAAATAGACCCTGAGACAGAGACTTGGGTGCAGGTAGTTTTTTGGGGGGAGACAATTCCTGGAAAGCACAAATGAGAAAGTGGAAAAAGTGAGACAGAAAAGGGCAAAAAGGCAGTAAAGTGTGCATAAAACAGCAGTTTAGGGCTTCCCTGGTGGCGCAGTGGTTGAGAGTGCGCCTGCTGATGCAGGGGACACGGGTTCGTGCCCCGGTCTCGGAAGGTCCCACATGCCGCGGAGCGGCTGGGCCCGTGAGCCATGGCCGCTGAGCCTGCGCGTCCGGAGCCTGTGCTCCGCAGCGGGAGAGGCCGCAGCGTGAGAAGCCGCAGCGGTGAGAAGCCCGCGTACCAAAAAAAACCACAAAAAAACACAAAACAGCAGTTTAGGGCTGGAGGCAACTAGGGCTCAGTTCTCCTGGGGAACCTCTGAGAAACAATGTGGAAAATGTACAAAATCTCCCTATTAGAGTGAGGGCTGGGTCATTGATTTACCCACATATATTGAAGGTTCCAGCAAAGCTCCCAGCCCAGGAAGAGAGCACTCAGGCAGAGGATGAGAAACACTGATTCCTGAGTTGAGACGTTGTCGGTGTGCCAGGGACTGTTTACCATAGCTACAGGTGAACCAAGGAGATATGGGGCAGTGCATCAGTAGCATTTACTACAAAATCCTCGCTTTCTCTGCTCCAAGGCAGGGTCCATTTTGGAGCCAACAAACTTCAGACTGAGATAGAGCAAGGGCCGCCATGTAAGGCTGTGTGGGTTGTGCACTGTAACACTCCAAGGGTTGCCACTTGCGTAGAATGCAGTGTAATTATTGTCCCCCAGAGCTGTGCAAGGAAAAATCTGTGAAACATACACATGAATTACATTGTGATTGGCACCCCTTGGAGCCATGCAGCACCTAGTCAGCAAAGCTGTACACACAGTTTCTCTTACAAAAAAGTCCTCCTATGAAGGGTAGATATTATTTTTGGAAGAGTGAATAAATTATTGTAAAGCATTAGAGGACATTTCAGAAAAAAGGGACTTCAGTTAATATGTTTGTATCAGCGCAGTGATAGTTATAGATTCTAAATGGCTATCAGACTTGAGATCCAGATGGCTTTGCCTAACAGCATCTTTTTTTAACTTTTTAGATGGATACAGACCACACACACAGCACCTGCACCTCATTGGGAGGCCCAACTGCTACCCAAATTCATAGCCCTCTGGCCTTCCTCACCTACACAGGACAGGTATAGCTGCCGTGCATACGAGGTATAGGTGTGTCACATTAGCTCAGAGAATTTGCAGTCTCAGTTTCCTACCATTTCTTTAGACCATTCTAGTCCAGTGTGGTCCCAACAATTAGTGGTTTTACAGTAAACGAGGCATACGCAACCTTCCACATGTATCCTAATTGTCATTTCCAATGAGACAGAACTACAAGAAGACAGACTCTTAATTTGTTTCAAAGGCTGATCCTGGTTCAGCCCAGGGCCTGATGCAGTATTCTACATGATTTACTTGCAATATTCTGCATGATTCTTTGATGAATAAGAACACAATGCGTATAAAACAATGGCCCCCATCTCCAAATTCCTGCCCAAAGCAATTGACAAATGATACAAACTTTCATATAAACAAATGCATAGTTAAAACCAAGTCTTTTTAAAATTACAAATGTTTCATTGTTAATTGTAAAATATTTGAGAAAGAAGATAGGCACACAATATACATTTTAGAAATATATTTCTTTCCTTAATTTTAAATCATGATCATAAGTTCTGTCCCAATTTTCTTGTCTACCTAAGCTTTCTTTTAGAGGACTGTTTTAGAAGTTGAGGAGAAATACAGGTGGAAAAGAAAGATGGCATAATAGATCATCTACTATTGCTGTTGATCAACTGTTGAACAGAAGTAGTTCTGTCTATTTTTCATGAATTAAAAATTCATTATATGCAAGCATAAAGTAAGCATACTGTGAGTACTTTTGTGTAAGCAGGGTACTTTCTGAGTACTTACTGAGGATAAATCTTTTTTTTTTTTTTTTTTTTTTGCAGTACACGGGCCTCTCACCGTTGCGGCCTCTCCCATTGCGGAGCACAGGCTCCAGACGCGCAGGCTCAGCGGCCATGGCTCACGGGCCCAGTCGCTCCATGGCATGTGGGATCTTCCCGGACCGGGGCACGAACCCGTGTCCCCTGCATCGGCAGGCGGACTCTCAACCACTGCGCCACCAGGGAAGCCCGAGGTTAAATCTTATATTGCATAGGAAAACACTTTATAACACTATAGAAAAATCGCTTTGTTTCTGAGGGATTACTCAACTGTATTCTTGTTTTTTTGAAGCTTGTTTTTTAATGATTCTTTCTCTAGATTTACTAAGGTAAAATGTAAGTTCTTCTTTAATCTTCTCTTTTTATATCTGCAAGCAACATATATTCTCACTGATCATCACAATGACCCTTAAAAAGAGAAATGATTACCTGCTTTTGTGAAATGGCCATCTATATTGCCAACTGGGTCACAGCAAAACTGATTTCTCATTGCCCTGGTTGGATACAGCTGTGCTTCTGAGCAAGCTCTTTTCTTGAACGGATACCTTGGCAGCAACGGCAGTGAACTCTGGGAGGGTCAGGGATCAGAGAAATTAGGATAAGGATTGTCATATGGATTCCGTATGCTCTTTGCCAGGAGCACTTACTGTGTTTTGACATCGTTTGTTTTCCAACTCTCAAAAGTAGAGGAGGAATATTTTTCTGGAGGAAAGGACACCTGAAGATTCCCACAGCATTACAAATGCTCTAGAATTGTTCTGCAGAAGTCCTGGCTGCCAGATGAACCTTCCCGGTACACACCAGCTATGCTATAGGACTGAAGATGCAACTGTGTCTTCATTCCCTCCTTCATTCCCTTCCTCCCTTTCTCTGTCCTCTCTTCATTTTTTTTTTTAACATCTTTATTGGAATATAATTGCTTTACAGTGTTGTGTTAGTTTCTGCTGTATAACAAAATAAATCAGCTATATGCAAACGTATATCCCCATATCCCCTCCCTCTTGCGTCTCCCTCCCACTCTCCTTATCCCACCCCACTAGGTGGTTGCAAAGCACCCGGGTGATCTCCCTGTTCCATGCAGCTACTTCCTACTAGCTATTTTACATTAGGTAGTGTATATATGTCAATGCTATTCTCTCACATCATCCCAGCTTACCCTTCCCCCTCCCCGTGTCCTCAAGTACATTCTCTATGTCTGTGTCGTTATTCCTCCCCTGCCCCTAGGTTCATCAGAACATTTTTTTTTTTTTTTAGATTCCATATATATGTGTTAGCATACGGTTATTTGTTTTTCTCTTTCTGACTTACTTCACTCTGTATGACAGACTCTAGATCCATCCACCTCACTACAAATAACTCAATTTCGTTTCTTTTTATGGATGAGTGATATTCCATTGTATATATGTGCCACATCTTCTTTATCCATTCATCTGCCAATGGACACTTAGGTTGCTTCCATGTCCTGGCTATTGGATATAGAGCTGCAATGAACATTGTGGTACATGACTGTTTTTGAATTATGGTTTTCTCAGGGTACATGCCCAGTAGTGGGATTGCTGGGTTGTATGGTAGTTCTATTTTTAGTTTTTAAAGGAACCTTCATACTGTTCTCCATAGTGGCTGTACCAATTTATATTCCCACCAACAGTGCAAGAGGGTTCCCTTTTTTCCACACCCTCTCCAGCATTTATTGTTTGTAGATTTTTTGATGATGGCCATTCTGACTGGTGGGAGGTGATATCTCATTGTAGTTTTGATTTGCATTTCTCTAATGATTAGTGATGTTGAGCATCCTTTCATGTGTTTGTTGGCAGTCTGTATATCTTCTTTGGAGAAATGTCTATTTAGGTCTTCTGCCCATTCTGTTGTTTGTTTTTTTTTGATATTGAGCTGCATGAGCTGCTTGTATATTTTAGAGATTAATCCTTGGTCGGTTGCTTCATTTGCAAACATTTTCTCCCATTCTGAGGCTTGTCTTATGGTCTTGTTTACGGTTTCCTTTGCTGTGCAAAAGCTTTTAAGTTTCATTAGGTCCCACTTGTTTACTTTTGTTTTTATTTCCATTTCTTTAGGAGGTGGGTCAAAAAGGATCTTGCTGTGATTTATGTCATAGAGTGTTCTGCCTATGTTTTCCTGTAAGAGTTTTATAGTGTCTGGCCTTACATTTAGGTCTTTAATCCATTTTGAATATACTTTTGTGTATGGTGTTAGGGAGTGTTCTACTTTCATTCTTTTACATGAGGCTGTCCAGTTTTCTAAGCACCACTTATTAAAGAGACTGTCTTTTCTCCATTGTATATTCTTGCCTCCTTTATCAAGGATAAGGTGACATAGGTGCATGGGTTTCTCTCTGGGCTTTCTATCCTGTTCCATTGATCTGTATTTCTGTTTTTGTGCCAGTACCATACTGTCTTGATTACTGTAGCTTTGTAGTATAGTCTGAAGTCTGGGAGCCTGATTCCTCCAGCTCCATTTTTCTTTCTTAAGATTGTTTTGGCTTCGGGGTCTTTTGTGTTTCCATACAAACTGTGAAATTTTTTGTTCTAGTTCTGTGAAAAATGCCATTGGTAGTTTGATAGGGATCACATTGAATCTGTAGATTGCTTTGGGTAGTATAGTCATTTTCACAATATTGATTCTTGCAATCCAAGATCATAGTATATCTCTCCATCTTTTTGTATCATCTTTAATTTCTTTCATCAGTGTCTTATAGTTTTCTGCATACAGGTCTTTTGTCTCCTTACGCAGGTTTATTCCTAGGTATTTTATTCTTTTTGTTGCAGTGGTAAATGGGAGTGTTTCCTTAATTTCTCTTTCAGATTTTTCATCATTAGTGTATAGGAATGAAAGAGATTTCTGACAAGGTTGTCCACTCTCACCACTATTACTCAACACAGTTTTGGAAGTTTTAGCCACTTAGTTTTAACCTAAATGTCCATCGGCATATGAATGGATAAAGAAGATGTGGCACATATATACAATGGAATATTACTCAGCCATAAAAAGAAACGAAATTGAGTTATTTTTAGTGAGGTGGAGGGACCTAGAATCTGTCATACAGAGTGAAGTAAGTCAGAAAGAGAAAAACAAATACTGTATGCTAACATATATATGGACACTAAAAATAAAAAATTGTTCTGAAGAACCTAGGGGCAGGACAGGAATAAAGACACAGACATAGAGAATGGACTTGAGGACACAGGGAGAGGGGAAGGGCAAGCTGGGACGAAGTGAGAGACTGGCATGGACAGATATACACTACCAAATGTAAAATAGATAGCTAGTGGGAAGCAGCCGCATAGCACAGGGAGATCAGCTCGGTGCTGTGTGACCACCTAGAGGGGTGGGATAGGGAGGGTGGGAGGGAGACGCAAGAGGGAGGAGATATGGGGATATATGTATATATATAGCTGATTCACTTTGTTATACAGTAGAAACTAACACACCATTGTAAAGCAATTATACTCCAATAAAGATGTTAAAAAAAAAAAAAAAAAACTAACCAGGGCAGGAAAGAAAAGAAATAGTGGTGAGAGTGTGCAACCTTGTCTTATTCCTGATCTTAGAGGAAATGGTTTCAGTTTTTCATCATTGAGAACGATGTTGGCTGTGGGTTTGTCATATATGGCCTTTATTATGCTGAGGTAGGTTCCCTCTATGCCTACTTTCTGGAGGGTTTTTATCATAAATGGGTGTTGAATTTTGTCAAAAGCTTTTTCTGCACTATTGAGATTATCATATGGTTTTTCTCCTTCTGTTTGTTAATATGGTGTATCACATTGATTGATTTGTGTATATCGAAGAATCCTTGCATTCCTGGGATAAACTCCACTTGATCATGGTGTGTGATCCTTTTAATGTGCTGTTGGATTTTGTTTGCTAGTATTTTGTTGAGGATTTTTGCAGCTATGTGTATCAGTGATATTGGCTTGTAGTTTTCTTTCTTTGTGACATCTTTGTCTGGTTTTGGTATCAGGGTGATGGTGGCCTTGTAGAATGAGTTTGGGAGTGTTCCTCCCTCTGCTATATTTTGGAAGAGTTTGAGAAGGATAGGTGTTAGCTCGTCTCTAATGTTTGATAGAATTCACCTGTGAAGCCATCTAGTCCTGGGCTTTTGTTTGTTGGAAGATTTTTAATCACAGTCTCAATTTCAGTGCTGTGATTAGTCTGTTTGTATTTTCTATTTTTCCTGGTTCAGTCTCACAAAGTTGTGATTTTCTGAGAATTGGTCCATTTCTTCCCGGTTGTCCATTTTATTGGCATATATTTGCTTGTAGTAATCTCTCATGATCCTTTGTATTTCTGCATTGTCACTTGTTACTTCTTTTTCATTTCTGATTCTGTTGATTTGAGTCTTCTCCCTTTTTTTCTTGATGAGTCTGGCTAATGGTTTATCAGTTTTGTTTATCTTCTCAAAGAACCAGCTTTTAGTTTAATTGGTCTTTGCTATCATTTCCTTCACTTCTTTTTCATTTATTTCCGATCTGATCTTTATGATTTCTTTCCTTCTGCTAACTTCGGGGATTTTTTGTTCTTCTTTCTCTAATTGCTTTAGGTGTAAGGTTAGGTTGTTTATTTGAGGTGTTTCTTGTTTCTTTTTGTTGTTGTTGTTGTTGTTTTTTTGTTTCTTGTTTCTTGAGGTAGGATTGTATTGCTATAAACTCCCCTCCTAGAACTGCTTTTGCTGCATCCCATAGATTTTGGGTCGTCATGCTTTCATTGTCATTTGTTTCTAGGTATTTTTTGATTTCCTCTTTGATTTCTTCAGTGATCACTTCGTTATTAAGTAGTGTATTGTTTAGCCTCCATGTATTTGTATTTTTTACAGTTTTTTTCCTGTAATTGAAATCTAGTCTCATAGCATTGTGGTTGGAAAAGATACTTGATACGATTTCAATTTTCTTAAATTTATCAAGGCTTCATTTGTGACCCAGGTTATGGTCTATCCTGGAGAATGTTCCATGAGCACTTGAGAAGAATGTGTATCCTATTGTTTTTGGATGGAATGTCCTATAAATATCAATTAAGTCTGTCTTTTTTAATGTGTCATTTAAAGCTTGTGTTTCCTTATTTATTTTCATTTTGGATGCTCTGTCCATTGGTGAAAGTGGGGTGTTAAAGTCCCCTACTATGAATGTGTTACTGTCGATTTCCCCCTTTTATGGCTGTTAGCATTTGCCTTATGTATTGAGGTGCTCCTATGTTGGGTACATAAATATTTATCATTGTTATATCTTCTTCTTAGATTGATCCCTTGATCATTATGTAGTGTCCTTTTTGTCTCTTGTAATAGTCTTTATTTTAAAGTCTTTTTTTTCTGATATGAGAATTGCTACTCCAGTTTTCTTTTGATTTCCATTTGCATGGAATATATTTTTCCATCCCCTCACTTTCAGTCTCTATGTGTCCCTAGGTCTGAAGTGGGTCTCTTGTAGACACCATATGTATGGGTCATGTTTTTGTATCCATTCAGCCAGTCAATGTCTTTTGGTTGGAGTGTTTAATCCATTTACATTACAGGTAATTATTGATATGTATGTTCCTATTACTATTTTCTTAACTGTTTTGGGTTTGTTTTTGTAGTTCTTTTCCTTCTCTTGTGTTTCTTGCCTAGAGACGTTCCTTTAGCATTTGTTGTAAAGCTGGTGTGGTTGTGCTGAATTCTCTTAACTTTTGTTTATGTGTAAAGGTTTTAATTTCTTAATCGAATCTGAATGAGATCCTTGCTGGGTAGAGTCATCTTGGTTGTAGGTTTTTCCCTTTCATCACTTTCAATATGCCCTGCCCCTCCCTTCTGGCTTGTAGAGTTTCTGCTGAAAATCAGCTGTTAACCTTATGGGGATTTCCTCATATATTATTTGTTGCTTTTCCCTTGCTGCTTTTAATATTCTTTCTTTGTATTTAATTTTTGATAGTTTGATTAATATGTCTCAGCACGTTTCTCCTTGGGTTTATCCTGTATGGTACTGTCTGTGCTTCCTGGACTTGATTGACTATTTCCTTTCCCATGTTAGGGAAGTTTTCGATTATAATCTCTTCAAATATTTTCTCAGGCCCTTTCCTTGTCTCTTCTTCTTCTGGGACCCCTAAAATTCTAATGTTGGTGCGTTTAGTGTTGCCCCAGAGGTCTCTGAGACTGTCCTCGATTCTTTTCATTCTTTTCTTTATCCTGCTCCCTGGCAGTTATTTCCACCATTTAATCTTCCAGGTCACTTATCCGTTCTTCTGCCTCAGTGATTCTGCTATTGATTCCTTCTACAGTATTTTTAATTTCAGTAATTGTGTTGTTTATCACTGTTTGTTTGCTCTTTAGTTCTTCTTTAGTCCTTCTCTTTAGTTCCTTGTTAAATGTTTCTTGTATTTTCTCCATTCTGTTTCTGAGATTTTGGATCATCTTTACTATCATTACTGTGAATTCTTTTTCAGGTAGGTTGCCTATTTCAGCTTCATTTATTTGGTCTTGTAGGTTTTTACCTTGTTCCTTCATCTGTAACGTGTTTTTTTGTTGTTTCATTTTTTTTCTTTTCTTTGATGGGTGGTGCTGTATTCCTGTCTTACTGGTTGTTTGGCCTGAGACAGCCATCACTGGAGTTTGCAGGCAGTTGGATAGAGCTGGGTCTTGGTGCTGATATCAGGACCTCCGGGAGGCCTCACTCTGATTGGTATTCCCTGGGGTCTGAGGTTATCTGTTAGTCCAGTGGTTTGGACTCGGAGCTCCCACCACAGGAGCTTGGGTCCAACCTCCAGCCTGGGAACCAAGATATCACAAGCTTCTTGGTGAGGTATAAAAAAAAAAAAAGCAAAGGAAGAAAGAAAGAAAAAAGGGAGCAGTACCATATCAAAGAATAAAAAATAAAATAAAATTAGAAAGATAAAAAAATATATTAGGAAAAATAAAACTATAATTGAAACAACTGCAACAAGGTAAAATAAAACCACAACAGAAAAAAGAAAAAAAAAAAAAGTGGGTGGGGGAACAAGCCAAAAGGAGAGATCACTAACAAAGTATAAAGAATAAAATAAAATTAGAAAAATAAAAGATATATTAGGAAAAATAAAAATATAAAGGAATCAACAAGGTAAAACAGAACCCCAATCTAAAAGAGTAAAAAAGAAAAAAAAAGCCTTGGCATGGGGTGGAGTTTAGGCAGGGGGTGGAACTTAGGCAGGGGTGGGGTTTAGGGTGGGTGGGGCCTGGGCGGGGTGATGTTCAAGCGTGGGTTGGGGTCTCTGCTGAGGACCTGCGCGCAGACGGGTAGAGGCAGCACGTGGAAAGGAGGGCCTCTGGTGTGTGGAGTTCCGGAATTTGGAGGTAGGGCCTTGGGGGAGGGTGTGTGGGTGGGGTTTAGGCCCAGCTAGTTGGAGGGTGTCTCAGAGGAGGTCTCTGAGTGTAGAGGTGGGGTGCTGGGTGAGGGTGTAGGGGCAGGGCTTGGGCTCTGCGAGGCAGGAGGGAAGCTCCCAAGGCAGAGGATTAGGTACGGTAGCTCAACAGGCTTCCTGGTGCCTAAGTGGGCAGGGAAAGCACTGTCCCCATTCCTTTCCTTTCCTTCGTGCCCCTCCCCTACTGTCTCCCCCAGGGTCTCCCCCGTTGCTGTGGGTGGGTCCCGCTGGGATGCTGGTTCTGTAGGTCCAGCCTTTACTTTTGCTCCCCCTTCCCTCCCTTCCAGTCCCTCAGGACTCATGCAGCTGGAGGGGGCCTAGGTGGGCAGAGGATCAGGCCCAGGATCTCAGCAGGTTCCTGGGGGCCCACGCGGGCAGGGGAAACCTGGCCACGCTCCCTTTTGATCCTCTGCCTTCCCAGTGGTTCCCCAATTTCCCCCTTTGGGCGTGGGATCCCTTCCCCTCCCCCAGCCACCCTTCAGGGGCGCCAGTCCCGTCCTGCCTCCACTTCTCCTCTCCCTTCACTCCCCCCCATGCCCCATGTCCTACCCGGTCGCTGGGGGTTCCTCCCGTCCCCTTAGTTGTCCGTGGTCACCCACCGGTGCCTGGTAGGTGCCCTAGTTTTGAGGAGAGACGAATTCTGCGTCCTCCTAGTACGCCATCCTGACTCCAGCCCCTCTCTCTTTCTTCATTCCAACAATTAAACTCCTCCTATGTGTCTGGCACTGAGAACAGTGGTGAACTTGTTAAGACATTGACCCTGTCTTCATGGATTTTATAATCTAGTGGTGGAGAGTGATGAGCACACACACATAGAATTACATATTATGATAAGTGCTGGGGAAAAAATATGATGCTACAGGAGAAATATGGGAGGGGTAGAGTGATGTGAGGGAGAAGACAACCTCTGAGGAAACCACATTGAACTGCATTGTCAGTAAAGGTGAAGTAAGAAGGAGAAGGGTGGACGTGGGCCTGTGCCCAAGCCCTGAGGCAGAAAGTATGGAGGTCAGCTTCCCTGGGGAATCAAGCGCAGAGAAAGGTAACCGGCAGGCCATGAGCTTGAAGCAATAGTCTGGGGCCCGATGATTCAGGTAAAAATATACAATGTCTGTTGAGAAATAAAACCTGCAAGACGAACTAAAAATTAAGAGAGGATGTGGAACTGCACCTGAGGGACACATTACCCTACAGAGGGTAACGTGTTCTCTCGTAATTATTTGTGGGAACTGTGGCCATTTTGCAATGTCAGTAGCATTGGACCTGGGAAATGACAAAGGTATTAGCTCACTTTTTTCTAGTGATTCTTTGAGCTCTAATGGGTTCACCTGGGGGACAGCTGGAGCAGATGAATGTTCAGCCTGTAGCATGAAGCCTAAAGTGTTCATTTAGGACCCATGCTGGTAGCTCAGAGGAATAAAAGGTCATGCCCTTTTGAATGAAGGACTGCTGTTTGACGGAAGGTAATAAATAAAAAGACCGCAGCGCCAGAGAGCTCTGGGGAAGGTTTGCAATGAGGAAGGTATAGAATGGCAGACTGAGCGGGGGGAGGCACATCATGATGAGGAAGTTGGTGAATGGGAATTCAAAGCCATGTATTTCATTCTTTTTTTTTTTTACATCTTTATTGCAGTATAATTGCTTTACAATGGTGTGTTAGTTTCTGCTTTATAACAAAGCGAATCAGTTATACATATACATATGTTCCCATATCTCTTCCCTCTTGCGTCTCCCTCCCTCCCACCCTCCCTATCCTACCCCTCCAGGCGGTCACAAAGCACCAAGCTGATCTCCCTGTGCTATGCGGCTGCTTCCCACTAGCTATCTACCTTACGTTTGGTAGTGTACATATGTCCATGCCTCTCTCTCACCCTGTCACAGCTCACCCTTCCCCCTCCCCATATCCTCAAGTCCGTTCTCCAGTAGGTCTGTGTCTTTATTCCTGTCTTACCCCTAGGTTCTTCATGACATTTTTTTTTCTTAAATTCCATATATATGTGTTAGCATACGGTATTTGTCTTTTTCTTTCTGACTTAACTTCACTCTGCATGAGAGACTCTAGGTCTATCCACCTCATTACAAATAGCTCAATTTCGTTTCTTTTTATGGCTGAGTAATATTCCATTGTATATATGTGCCACATCTTCTTTACATATATTTCATCCTTAAAACATTTTACGTATCAGTGAATGAGTTGGGGCCCTGCACCGTGTAATGGAGCTCTTCACTTACTGCTGCCTCCGCCACCCCCTCTTCCCTCCAGACACTCTGACTTAGGAAGCAAAATAGCATCGAAGGGGTAGGGAGAACTTTGATTACTGGTTGACTGAAGAATGTTGTGCATCAGCTTTTTCTTGAGCCTGAGAATCATTTCATCTTTGAAATGAAATGCGTTAAATGCGTTCCATCTCCTATGAAGAAAAAGTGTCTTGTCTATGTTAGTAAAATATACATAACATAAGAATGACTGTTTTAACCTTGTTAGGTGTACGGTCCGGTGGCATTAAGTACATTCACATTGTGCAACCATTACTACCATCTGTTCCCACCGTCCATTCCCAGAACTTTTTCATTTACCCCAACTGAAATTCTGTACCCGTTGAACACTAAGCATTGCCCCTCCCTCCAGCTCTTGGCAACCAGCTTTCTACTTTCTGTCTCTGTGAATTTGACTACTCTAGGTGCCTCTGTAGTCAGAATCCTACAGTATTTGTCCTTTTGTGAAGGGCTTATTTCACTTAACACAATGTCTTCAAGGTTTGTCCCTGTATCAGAATTTCTTTCCTTTTTAAGGCTGAATAAGATGCCATTGTATGTATAAGGCAGGAGATAGATGGGCTCCAGGCTAGACATTGACAACTGGCCTCCTGTTCACACTTCCTGGGGTGAGAAGAAGATGGGCTCCAGGCCGGACATTCATTACCCAGCCCCCTGTTTACATTTCCTGAAGCAAGAGACAAACGGGCTCCAGGACTACATATTTATAACCAGACTCCTGTCTATATTTCTAGATCTGCACCTTGATATAAAAACCAGCAACAGAAATAGGGTAAATAACCAGACATTGGACATTTTTATGGCAGGGACAGAGTGGGACTAAACCCTGTTAAAAGATCAAGAGGTCTGGGCATCCCTGGTGGAGCAGTGGTTGAGGGTCCGCCTGCTGATGCAGGGGACACGGGTTCGTGCCCCGGTCCGGGAGGATCCCGCATGCCGCGGAGCTGCTGGGCCCGTGAGCCGCGGCCGCTGGGCCTGCGCGTCCGGAGCCTGTGCTCCGCGGCGGGAGAGGCCGCAACAGTGAGAGGCCCGCGTACCGCAAAAAAAAAAAAAAAAAAAAAGATCAAGAGGTCATACATTTCCCATCCTTAGGGCAAGGGAAATACTGCACATGTGCAGAAAGGCTCCTTGGGGGTCAAAAGGAGGGGGCAGACCCCATAATACGTGATGCTAAGGCCGTCCCATAGACCTCTGGGCTGCAATCCATCTTGGAAAAACGTTGCTCACGCATGTTGGGTAGGGTCCTAGGGCAGGGGAGGTGTGGAAAAAGAAACCAGGTAATTGGCCAAAGGTAAACAAAGACCCGGAAGAACTGCCCTGTATGAATGACCTAACCACCTCTTTCCTGGCTCCTTCTCATTCGGGAGGACGCCCACACCCTTCCTAACCGGTGTGCATCTCTGCCTTGCTTCTGTCCTAACTAAACAAACTGTTTCTCTGTGTGCTCTCCCACTTGTTGTTGTGCTGTGTCTCTAATAATAAACTTTGTACCTGTTTTTACAGTTTTGCCTCTGTGAGAAATGCATTTTTCACTGGAGGCAAAAGCTAGGGGGTGTGGTGACTGGGATTCCTGGTTTTCATCCAGGCTCCCCAGGTTCAATTCTTGGGCAGGAAATTAAACGATCTTGCTTCATGCCACCACCCACCGCTGCCTCTCCGAGATCATGTATACACCCCATTTTTTTTATCCATTCATCTGTCTGTGAACATTTGGGTTGGAGGAAAAGTATCTCCAACCCATGGAGCAGAGACAAGGTATTTTTCTTTTCATATATTGTCTTATTTTTCCTCTTTGTACACTCCTTGCTCCCTCTCTCCTTCTCTCCCTCCCTCCACCCCTCTCTCCTTCCCTCCCTCCCTCCCTCCCTTCTCCCCTTCCTCCCCAACCCCAGCCCCTGTAGAAGGAGGATAGAACCACTGCCGTGATGGAGGCGTTTCTTCTGTATTTCAAGTACGAGGAGATGGAGCTACCTTTCCTTTCTCATTTTTCTTTCAGTATAAGAGGGGGTCCTGGGAAAGTTTTAGAATCTGAAATTTAGCTGTAAATGACTTAATATGCTTTTGTACCACTTCCAAACCAAATGCTGTGTGTTCAGATATAAGTTTTTTTTTTTTTTTTTTTGCGGTATGCGGGCCTCTCACTGCTGTGGCCTCTCCCGTTGCGGAGCACAGGCTCCGGACGCGCAGGCTCAGCGGCCACGGCTCATGGGCCCAGCCGCTCCGCGGCATGTGGGATCTTCCCGGACCGGGGCGCGAACCCGTGTCCCCTGCATCGGCAGGTGGACTCTCAACCACTGCGTCACCAGGGAAGCCCAGGAGGATAGAATTTGACTGAAGTTTGTTATCATTGGGAATCTCAGGGTATAGTACAATGAGTTCATTTTTTTGAAATTATTGCAATAGAAGTTATCTTTCGGAGCATATTTAGATTCACAGTAAAAGTGAGCAGCAAGCACTCTGTTTGGAGCACTCAGTGGAGCACTCCCATATACTCCCTCCTTCCCCTCTGCCCACACCCACAGCCTCCCCCACAATCAGCATCCCTCACCAGAGGGGTATGTCTGTTACAAGTGATAAATCTACATTGCAACCTCGCTATCATCCCAAACCCATGCTTTACACTGGGTGAATCACTCAGTATCGTACATTCTATTGGTTTTGACAAGTCTGTAACGATATGTATCAACCCTTATAGCATCGCAAAGAATAGTTTCACTACCGTAAGAATTCTCTGTGCCCCACCTACTTATCTCTCCCTCTCCTTAACCTTTGGCAACCACTGATCTTTTTACGGTCTCCATAGTTTTGCCTTTTCCAGAATGTTGGAATCATACAGTATATAGCATTTTCAGACTGGCTTGTCTCACTTAGCATTGTACTATGCATTGAAGGTTCCAACATGTCTTTATTCACGGCTTGATAGCTCATTTCTTTTTAACACTGAATACCATTCTGTTGCCTGGATAGACCACAGTCTACTTATCCATTCACTTACTAAATGATGTCTTGGTTGCTTCCAAGTTTTGGCAATTGTGGTTATAGCTGCTGCAAACATCCATTTGCAGATTTTTGTGTGGACATAAGTTTTCAACTAACTTGAGTACATACCATGGAGCACAATTCCCAGATCATATGTTAAGACTACGTTTAGCTTTGTAACAAACTGTCTTCCAAAGATAGTCATGGAAGTCAATGACTTCCGTTTGGGTTTTACAGGAAACCAGGAGTCCAGGCTTGATGATAATACCTAAGTCGTCACAGGTTGACAGTTTGGATTAAGTGAGAAAATAAATAGGGACATGGTCAGTCATTGACACAGAGCCTGATATAAGATGGTTCCTTTTTTTTTTTTTTAACTCTTGCAGAGCTGTCCAGATGAACTAGAAATGGGGATACGGAGACAGGAGAAGGTTTTTATGACTGGTTTAGTCATTAAGTTATGATTTTTGAAGGCTCAAACCAGAGCCTTCAGTTTTGCAGAAAGGGGAGGAGGAAAGCCTCTGAAGGATTAGGCAGTGGTTTAGGCATCAAGGATAAATACGAAATTGGACAAGAGGCAGGCTTCTTAAACCAGAAGATTGTAAGAATCATGGAACACCATGATAAAAAATGAAGTTGGGAGGGTCAGATGTTTAGAAAGAAAAAAGGCCATTATTGACACACAATAACTGGTTAGCACTTGCTGATGGAATTAATTTGAAGAATAATAAAGGTTCTAATTTGTGATTAGCCAGAAGATTGTTGTTTAATGGTGGACAGTTTTGTTTTAAATTCCTGTAATGGGAAGATCATGAACCCCATTTCTGTTTTCCCATTATTTCCTCTACTGCAGAGAGAAAAATAGCTCGATTTGCCCTTCAATATAACAATAGTCAGTGACTGAGAAAAATCATTTGCTGTCGTCATCTGTGTCAGATAAGTGTCACAAGGGCGACCTATAATTATCAGTTGCCACTTCAGCAGAGGGGAGCAATTACAGCAAGGGCAGTTTGGTGTTATCTATCAGTGTGACAGGCTTACCAAACTGATGGGTAGTAAATGCACAAGGCACAAGGTTTTAGGATAATTTCCACGTCCAAAAGAGTGGAGCTCTTTGTCAGAGCATGGAAAAATTAACTGAGCAAATTTCATCCTGATTATTTTTATATATGTTTTGGAAACCTAGCCAGAGCTTCATCTGGGGTCAAATATTGAACAAAACCCAATTATGGGAGATAACTGATTCACGCTTTGTAAAATCTAGGCAGGTTGATATCAACTTGCTCATGGAAAAGGCAAAGAAATTAAGCAATATCATGTGAGTGGCTGTCAGCTGGAGGTAGGTCAGCAACAATATCTGATGGTAATAGCTGCAGCAGTACTATTTATTAGTTAGAAATGGCCAGTAACACAAGAAGAAAACAGACATCATTTTTAATGGCCCCAAAGATAACTCGTCATCATATAGATTTTTTTCTGTGCATTTGTAAATTATATATATTGCCTCTAAGATTGTCCCCATTGATTGCTGCTGCCTTATATTCATACCCTTGTATAATCCACTCCCCTTGAGTGTGATTAGGTTACAAAAGATTGTGGCTTCTATCTTGGGTGCTCTCTTGCTCTGATGGAAGCCAGGGGCTGTGTTGCAAACTCCCACACGGAGAGGCCCTCGAGGCAAGGAACTGAGGGAGGACTCCAGTCAACCGATATTGAGGAATTGAGCCCCTCACTCCAACAACCTGTGCGGAGCTGAATCCTGCCAACAGCCACGTGAGTGAGCTTAGAAGTGTATTTCCATTTGAGCCATCAGTTGGGACTGTAGTGCTGGCTGACAGCATAACTGCAGTCTCGTGAGAGATTATGAGCCAGCCAGGCCTAGCTAGGCCCAGATTTCAGACCCACAGAAACTCTGAGATGGTACGTTTGTTGTTTTAAGCTGCTAAGTATTGGGGTCGTTTGTTATGCAGCAATAGAGAACTAGTATGTAAATGTTTACAAAAATTGGATTAGAGTGTCTTTTGTCAGTCAGAGTTCTAGCAGCAAACAGAAGGCACCCACCTGGGATTTTGAAGAGAAACTTGGGCAGCGTTAGGAAAATCAATAAGGTACGAAGAGGCAGCCAGGGCTTACAACACTGGGAAGCCATTATCCTCCCTAGACCTGAAAGAGAAAGGGAGCCAGAGAGGAGGCTGTTTCATAGTAGCAGTGTTGTAGAGGAATGCAACACTTGCCAGAACTGGGTTGAGGCAGGGAGGGAGCAGAGAAGAAATACCCTGACCTCTTTCTCTGGCCATCCTCAGATCGGCCCATGACTCTCATTGGCCAAACCCTACTGGAAACCAGGGAGCAGTTCCTACCGGTCAGCTTTCTAGGACAGAAAACAAAAGAAGAGAAAGTAGGGAGTGGATCTGCTGGGGGGCATAAGGACAGAAACCAGCATATGCAAATGCTCTTGTGCAACTGTTTTTATTTTGACCATCCTTCTATATCATTAAAGATTCTTCTACATCATGGTTTTAAATAGCTACATATGGATACTATAACCAAATTATCTCAATCATGCAATGATGAACATTTTTGGTTGTATAAAAATTCATCTTTTGTTATGAAAACGGTGAAATGAATATGCTTATAGTCATATTTCTATGGATAAAAAAATATAATTTCTTAGAGTACAATGCAATAAGTAGAACAATTGAGGACAAAGAAGATTTTTTAGGGTTTTGATATATCTTGTCATATCACTCACCAGACAAGTTGCTTTGATGCTCTCCCTATAAAAATCTTTGCCTATTTGATAGGTTTGAAAAGTGCTGTATTGTTTTAATTTTCATTTTGATGTTATTAAGGAATTTAAAATATTTTCACATGTTCATTAGCTACTTATTTTTCTTCCTTTGTGACTTTCCCCATTTTTTTCTATTGGTATTGGTGTTTTTCTTATTGATTTATAGGAACTATTTAGAATTAAGAATTCTTTGTTGTCATATGTGCTGCAAATATTTTTCCTAGTTAAAAAAAACTCATACATAAACCTGTTTCTTTACCTCAAGAATATTAAAATATTTACCTTTTCCTTCTAGTATTCTAATAAATTATATCAAGTGAGAATTTTAATCCATTTGGAACTGTTTTTGGAGGTAAAGTGTGAGACAGGGATGAAACATAATTTTCTTCTAAATAGTTATCTGTCCCAAAGCCATTTATTGAAAGGACAGTCTTTTTTTGTTTTCCTCACTGATTCAAAATGGAAACACAAATCCACATGGAAAGTATAACCTTGATTTTATTACTTAAAGGGTTCCTTTCCGTTATATATATTTTTGCATATGGGTTAAGATACATGAATATTTTTATTGCAAATGATTCTATTATTTTATTTTTCAATAAAGATCAGTAACAGGAACTTGGAGCTTGGGTCCAGTTCTGGCTAAAGATTATGTCCTTTATTTCCCCTAAGCTGGACCTAATTTGTTTTTTTCGATGTATTGTTTTTGACCTCCTGATAATTTTTGTAAATACTACGAATATTTCGGAACTAAAGTGAACTTGGCTTACAGTGGTAGATTTAATTGAGGAAGACAATATTATTAGTATAATTTCATATGTTTAGTGCAAACCAGTACTTATCTCATTTGGTAGATTTTTTAACTAGATCTGAGGATATACTCTGCATGCAATGTGGTGACAATGACAGTGCATTGTAATGTTCCATTTAAAAGGCATGCACAAGTGGTAATGGATCTTTCTGTAAGCATTTCATGAAAGGAAGGCCCCAGGTCATGTTTGTACATCTGTATTTCCTAAAGGGTTTCCAGTGGCATCATGTAATACCTGATGAAGCTTTTACCTCTGAACGATAGAAGAGAACATAACATTTCTGTCTTGCTCTCTTAGATCACTCACTCTGGGGAAAACCAGCTGAGGACACTCAAGCAATCCTCTGGAGAAGTCTACGTGGTGAGGAACTGAGGCCAACTGCCAACAGCTAGCACTAATTTGGCAGGTATGGAAATAGGCCATTTTGGAGGTGGATCCTCCAGTCCCAACAACTCTTCAGATATAGCCCTAGCTGATGCCTTGACTGCAACCTCATCAGAGAGACCCGGAGCCTGAACTGAGACAGGCTTGTTGCCGAAATTAGCCTCTGTACACCGGTGCCGATTTAAATCTGGGAGACAGAGTTTTGTGTGAAGTAGAAAGAAATCGCTTTATTGCTTTGCCAGGCAAAGGGGACCACAACAGGCTAATGCCCTCAAGACTGTATGTCCCACCCTGGACGGGGGTAGTGAGGAGTCTTTAACAGTGTTCAGGGAGCAGGGTGTGATCAGCTCGTGGACATTCTTCTGATTGGTTGGTGGTGAGGAAATTGGGAGTCAGCATCATCAACCTTCTGGTTCCAGCCGGTCTGGGGTCTACGTGCTTGTGGGCAGCATACGGTTAATTTCTTCCACCTGGTGGCGGTTTCAGTATCTGCAGAACAGCTCAAAGGACATGGCTCCGAATATTATCTATAGACCTTGGGGAAGAACTAAAGGTCCTTGACTTTGTTTAATGGCCAAAGTATTATTATTTTGTCTTGCTTGACTGTGTTCCTTTCTTTCTGCATTTTCTCACTTCTCTGATTAAATTTATTCTTTGACTAAAGTTTTTCTACAGACAAAAGTCAGGCGGAGGACATGGGTGGGGTCTATTCCAGGAAGGCCTCGTAGTGTCCTGCTAGGTTACAGGCTGGGACCTGGGACCTGGGACCCTTTGCAGCAATGCTTGCACCTGGACAAACGTCTCGTCAAGCAACAAATACAAAGAAACTCCAAAGGGCTAAAAATAACTGCGTGCATGCGCATTTGGGGCAAATTATGAACAAGATACAAAAAGCCCCCAAACCTAACTTCCACATCTGCGGAGTCGGGAGCAAAAGCATGGTAGCGCACATGATCCTTGCACACAGCACCACCAAGAGGATGGGCACCCCACCCAAGCCACCCCTGCAGCCTGACCCCCGGACCTGCCCCTACGCTCGCCCCATGTAAGGGACCAGCTTGCCCTCCCCTCAGGGAGCAAGCAAGGCCACCTGTTACTTGTTTTCGCGCCGTCCTGCTACAGTACGAGTCCCAATAAAGCCTTGCCTGAATTTCTCGTCTGGTGTTTTTTCAATTTCTGTTGATTAAGGAGTCCAAGAACCCTGGCCGGTAACAGAACCATTCAGGTAAGCCACTCCCAGATTTCTGGGGGTTCAGAATTTGAAACCCTGAAGGCATTCTGCTAATCATTTCTAGAACATCTCAACTAGAAGAGAATATTGACTATAGAAGTGGTATGAAAGACATTGAAGAAAGGCAAAGAACCTAAGTCTGTTGCAAAGGTTTTGAAGAAATATGATGAGGTCATTAAGTAACATTTCAAGCCTGGGTCTGCTATGTTCTCTGTAGCTTTGGGTTGGTTAGTGAACCTCTTGGAGCATCAGGATTCTCTGTAAAATGAGGATGCTAACCGTGCTTACCTTACGAAGTGGCTGTATTAGAGCACCACATCTGAGATGCAGTTGGCTCTTAATAGAAGGAAACTTAGAAGGTATTTGTTTGAAAAATGTAAAGGCAAGTCCACTGCAAGAAACTTTAAGTACTTAAAGTGGTCTTTGAAGTGTGCAACTGATACTACAGCTGACAAGATGAGCAAGTAAATAACCGAACAAATAAATTATATTAAGTGCAAAAACTGCTGGTAAGAAGTAGAGGACATTAATTTTTAGCTCGAGTAAAGACATTTTTGAACTGTTTTTCTATATTTAATAATTTTCTGATAATGAACCTGTTTTATGGAAAATGAGACAAAATTTCTACAGGCGAAACCAACAGATAAATGCAAATAACTCATTGGAAGCCACAGGTCTCGCCCGCTGAAGCTAATCCTGCCTCTCCACGGCCCCGCCTTCCACTATAGCCACGCCTCTTTTGGGTTTACGGTTAGGCTTCACCCTTTCCTCATCATCGGGCTCGCTACGCCTGGTTCCCAGTCGAGGCTCGTTTGCTCGCGAGAGTTCCTCCACCTGGCCCACTCAGAAGCTGTAGGAAACGGAGGCAGAGAAGAGTCGCGAGACTTGACTCGACCACACTTTCCAGGCTCCGCCCCTCCTTCCTGGCCCTCCTTCTGGCCCAGATTCCCCGTTGCACGTGCAATTGTGTACTTGTGGTTCAACCTCACGTGGCCACGGTAGTGCCGGCGTTACATGCCCCGCCTCCAAGATGGCGGCGCGCAGTGCTGGGGCTCACGACCTGAATTGGCTCAGCTTTGAATTATAACCTTGACTGAGTCTATGTGGCCATGGACCGGCCTGGGTTCACAGCCTCGCTGGTGGTGAGTATCGGGCGGTAGAGTGGGGGCGCTAGGGGTGCCGGAGGCTTCCCTGGCCTAGCACCTCCTTCCGGTTTTGCGCGCTGAATCATCCCCGGGTCACCGGTCACCCGGTCTGGGAGGAAGCACGGGGCTCCTGGGCCGCGCCGGGCCTCGTGTCAAGGTTCTGAGTTTCCTACCTGTGTGACAGAAAGAGACGGGGGTGGGATAGGGGTGGCACTTGACTCATAGTCTTCCGTACCGCGGTTTACCTAACGGAAAAAGAAAAGTTTCAATTGTATACTGTAACCATACTCTGGAGAGCTTGGCAATGAATGAAATATATGTAACAAAACTCTTGAGTCGCTCACAGACCTGGTCAAGACTATGGTTTCATTTTGCTGTATCTTTTTTCAGTCTCGGAAAATGACGTATCCATTCATTCATCTTATATATAATCTGCTTAGTTTGCTTCCGAGCATTTTTCTAGGCTTTGGGTATGGTATATACTGCTGAGCACAAATAGCCGCGCGTTGAATACGTCAGTGGTGTTTAATTCCTTAGAAAACAACGAGAATCAACGTGTCTTAACATCAACCCCCACCCCCCCAAATCCTTTAATAAATACTTTGAAACCTTTCTTAGGACAGGCTCAGTAGGGGATACTAGATACAGTAGTGAACAAGACAGATTGGCTGCCTATGTTTTCACTGTAGGAGAGCGGGCAGAGGCAGAAAATAGACAAGAACCTTTTCAAAAGCTTTTCCTGAGAGATGGAGGCCTAGAGGACTTTCTTCGTTTAATTAGCAAATGTTTTTGCAGGTGTTGGAGATAACATGGTGAACAAGATGGACCTGGCCGCACGGGTCAGGTGGTGGAGGCAGAAGGGGTGAAATGAGTGTTACCATAAATGACGATGAGGGTTAGTTTCAGAGTGTATGGAAAGATGTGGAAGGGGGATCTTACCCAGACTGGTGGAATGATGGTTTTAAATCTAGATTTGTTGATATTTGTAGAAGCTAGGTTTTAGAGATGCAAAGAAATATGTTACCCCGTTGAAGACGTTTTCCTGTCCAGCTGGTGAGATAGCAGTAGTACTTATGACAATCCACGTTGCTCTGACGGGAACTAGGGTAAGCTCTTTACATACATCATCTCATTTAAGCCTGACAAACAATTGAAGTCTTATCCTAGTTTTCCAAATGAGGGAACTGAGGAATAGTATGTTAGATAATTTGTCCAAAGTCACACAAGTGAGATACATTTCATGTGTGTAAGTGTTGGAGCTCAGATTCCAAGCAGTGTAACATGGGATTCCATTTACTGCTCCTTGAGACTATCGCTGAAGTCAGCAACAGTAGCAGTTGCTAAAAACAGGTGTCAGAGTTAACAAAAGAAGAATTGTATTAAAATTTATTTAAAATTAATTTTATTAAAGAAGGGTACACATGCATACTTCTTTTTTCGTAGTTACAGAGGGTAAAATTGGGATCGATTGGTAGAAGTTTCAAGGAAGTTAGATCTCATTCCTGGTGAATTCATTTAGCATGCAGTTTATCTGCCATGTGTTCTGTCTACTGGTACTGTGATTGCCCTTGGAGATTTGATGGCAAACAAACCAAGGCTATATGATAAGTACTGTGAAAGGAATGAACTGAGGTGGGAGAGAGAGAGAATAATATTGGAAAACCTACTTTAGATGGAGTGCCCTAGGAAGGCCCTGAGGAGCTAACGTTTAAGCTAAGACCTAACAGGTAAGGGGGCTAGTCATTTTGATGAGCAGAGGGGAAAGTTCAGAGGGAGCAGCACGTGAGAAAATCCTCAGGTGGAAAGGGTTCAGGATGTGAAGGTGGTGGCTGAGGCGTAGTGGGTGAGGGTAGTGTGACAGAGGCTGCTGTTGGGGAGCCAGACAAAGCCTGCCGAGGTGAGTCTTGGTGGGCAGTGGAAAGGAATTTGGATTTTATATAAAGCATGATGAAAGCCATTAGAGGGTTTTATTATTGAAGTAGTCTGGAAATGGAGGGGCCCCCCCTTTTTTTTTTAACGGTTGGGAGCGTCTTTGAGGAGGCTAAGCACTCCTCAGGGAGTTCTGTTTTGTTTACTACTGTGTGACCAATGCCTGACACTTCGAAGGCACTCAGTACTTGTTGGGTGAATGAATGCAGCTTCACGTTTGCAGAAGTCTTGAGCCTCGGCTTCTAAGGATTAAGTGAGATGTACGGAGCCTGACGTAGAGCACATATTTACCTGTTTCCTTCCTGAAGTTTCTGGAGCAGGATTGAAGGGCTGTAGAGCTGAATAGGGAGAGAGTTTCTGGCATGTTAAGTTTTCATTTGGAGCACAGAGCAGACTATTCAGAAAAAAACCTCCAAGAGTACAGTCACTGGTGCATGCTTTTAGGAGAGCAGTTTGAAATAAGTATTAGTGACCTAAAGATGTTCATAACATTTAGCTCAGTGAAGATAATAGGAAAACATGAAATAAAAGAGGAATGGTTAGGTAAATGATGATAGATGCATTTCATGGACTATTTAGGGGCCATTGGTAACAGTGCTTGTGAAGAGTATGTGCTATAATAGTAACATGGAAAATGCTTATGAGATTTAAAAAAAAGAAAAAATACAACACTGTACCTGTATACATCTGGTTCATGCCTAATTAAAACTTGGTAGCCAAGGGGAGTTGGTTCCAGGTCCGCTGTGGATACCAAAATCCACAGATGCTCAAGTCCCTTATATAAAATGATGTAGTATTTGCATGTAACCTATGCACATCCTCCTGTATACTTTAAATCATTTCTAGATTACTTATCATACCTAATACAAGGTAAATACTGTGTAAATAGTTGTAAATACAATATAAATGTTATGAAAATAGTTGCCTGCATGCAGCAAATTCAAGTTTTGCTTTTTGGAACTTTCTGGAATTCTTTTTTTTTTTTTTTTTTTTTGCGGTACGCGGGCCTCTCACTGTTGTGGCCTCTCCCGTTGCAGAGCACAGGCTCCGGACGCGCAGGCCCAGCAGCCATGGCTCACGGGCCCAGCTGCTCCGCGGCATGCGGGATCCTCCCGGACCGGGGCACGAACCTGTGTCCCCCGCATTGGCAGGCGGACTCCCAGCCGCTGCGCCACCAGGGAAGACCTGGAATTCTTTTTGCAAATATTTTGAATCTGCATTTGGTTGAATCTGACGATGCGGAAGCCCAGGATATGGAGGGCTGGCTTTATTCCATTCCTTAAAAAAAACAAAAAAAAGCTGTATTGAAATCCTCCAAGATGGAATGAAATAATTTTGATAGTAGCCTTACTTTTTTCTTCTTCTTTTTTTTTTTTTTTGCGGTACGCGGGCCTCTCACTGTTGTGGCCTCTCCCGTTGCGGAGCACAAGCTCCGGACGCGCAGACTCAGCGGTCATGGCTCACGGGTCCAGCCGCTCCGCGGCATGTGGGATCCTCCCAGACCGGGGCACGAACCTGTGTCCCCTGCATCAGCAGGCGGACTCTCAACCACTGCGCCACCAGGGAAGCCCTCTTCTACTTTTTTCAATGCAAAACAAACAAACATACTTCCAAACCACTCTTTCCTTCCAGCCTGACTCTTCTCTCCCTTTCAGTACTTAGCTGTTTCATCGACCTTGTAGTTCATCTGCGTTGTTACTTGGGTGAAACCGAAACCATCTCTGTCTCAGTTACTTTATTTTTTTAAATTTTTAAAATTTTAAAATTTATTTTACATCTTTATTGGAGTATAATTGCTTTACAGTGGTGTGTTAGTTTCTGCTTCATAACAAAGTGAATCAGTTATACATATACATATGTTCCCATATCTCTTCCCTCTTGCGTCTCCCTCCCTCCCACCCTCCCTGTCCCACCCCTACAGGCGATCACAAAGCACCGAGCTGATATCCCTGTGCTATGCGGCTGCTTCCCACTAGCTATCTACCTTACATTTGGTAGTGTATATATGTCCATGCCTCTCTCTCGCTTTGTCACAGCTTACCCTTCCCGCTCCCCATATCCTCAAGTCCATTCTCTAGTAGGTCTGTGTCTTTATTCCTGTCTTACCCCTAGGTTCTTCATGACATTTTTTTTCTTAAATTCCATATATATGTGTTAGCATACGGTATTTGTCTTTCTCTTTCCGACTTACTTCACTCTGTATGAGAGACTCTAGGTCTATCCACCTCATTACAAATAGCTCAGTTTCGTTTCTTTCTATGGCTGAGTAATATTCCATTGTATGTATGTGCCACATCTTCTTTATCCATTCATCCGATGATGGACACTCAGGTTGTTTCCATCTCTGGGCTATTGTAAATAGAGCTGCAGTGAATATTTTGGTACATGACTCTTTTTGAATTATGGTTTTCTCAGGGTATTGTCTCAGTTACTTTTAACTGGGTTACAGGTGAAGGAACTTCGGCAAGTGTTGGTGCTCTGCAGTGTGAAGTGCAGGCAGTCCTTTGCGTGTAATTTGGGGCTGGAAAGATGAATGTGCGAGTCATGCAAAGTGATCTTAATAATTGATGAAAACGATTATTTAACGACCTTTAAAAATTCTTGTCAATGTTAATAATTCTCTTACTGTAGATTGTGGAAGTATAGGGAAACAGAAAAAAAAAGAAGTAAAACTTACATTTAGTACAGTGTAATTTAAAACATTAAGATTGTATTTCTTTGTAAAAAAAAAAAGTATCAGAAGTAATTTTAAGTCATATAACTTGCAGTACAGAACAAGTGTTCCTTTAACGTGGAGGTTTTTGCTGGCACAGCTTGCTCTGGGACATCTTTGTCCTTTTCTTTCCCCGTGTGGGGTAAGTTCGCCTTCACTCATTTTCCTCTGGCTGCATGTCTGGAATCTCTCCAATGACAGCAGTGTCGATATTCCCACAGCTAATTCTTTTATAACTCCTTTTACATTTGATTTGAATGTCACTTTCAGTGTTAACCACTTGTCATTTATTTGCCCTGCTTTCATGTTTGTTGGCCAGTTCCCTCTTTCGATTATTCATTTTTGTGAAATGTCACTGTGGTCACTGTAATTCAACTGTCCTGTTAGAGGACTTGTGTTCCTTATGTCAACTGAGATGCATGCGTGTCGGTGCTGTGCAAAGCAAGGACTGCTTGTACTGTTTTTTTTTTTTAGTTATTTTGTTGTTTTCTTTTCTTACTTTAGGGAGGTGGTTCTGAAAAAGCTTCATAATATTTGTGTCTTCTCACTGGACCTGCCCTTCTGCTGAGAACCACTGGCAGAAAGGGACTTGAGGGCAGTGGCATGGATTATGTTGCCAAGGTTTCTTAGGTGGGGTAAGAAAACAGAAGAAAAGATAAGAATGAAGTTGAAGGGACGTTTTCAGTGTTTATTGCCTCATACGTTTCTTTTCTGGAAGGCAGCTTCCTAGTCTGCTTTCTGGAGTCAAGGAAGTTAGTATCTGATGATGAAGCATTAACTCCATATCTCTAAGGGATTGGGAATTATGCTGCACGTTCTCGAGCTTGCTTTGTATGACTTGTCTCTTTCTGTCATTTAGGTCACAGTGGGCAGGTCTTCCTTTTTTTGCTCATTTTTGTGTTGAGTAGGCAGTCACCTAGACAGAGGTATATTCTCAATTTTGATCCATCAGTGGAGCATGCAAGGCACCCTTGGAGACCACCAATTGTCTGGGGCCACAATCGAGAACCACTGCCGTGATGGAGGCGTTTCTTCTGTATTTCAAGTACGAGGAGATGGAGCTACCTTTCCTTTCTCATTTTTCTTTCAGTATAAGAGGGGGTCCTGGGAAAGTTTTAGAATCTGAAATTTAGCTGTAAATGACTTAATATGCTTTTGTACCACTTCCAAACCAAATGCTGTGTGTTCAGATATAAGTTTTTTTTTTTTTTTTTTTGCGGTATGCGGGCCTCTCACTGCTGTGGCCTCTCCCGTTGCGGAGCACAGGCTCCGGACGCGCAGGCTCAGCGGCTATGGCTCACGGGCCCAGCCGCTCTGCGGCATGTGGGATCATCCCGGACCAGGGCATGAAACCGGGTTCCCTGCATCGGCAGGCGGACTCTCAACCACTGTGCCCAGGGAAGCCCCAGATACAAGTTTTAAATATTAAAAATTTAATGGTACACACAGAATTTGAGTAACAAAATGCCAAATAGAGGGAAGATAAATGTTGTACCCACAGTTTTTCCACCTCCATGCATCAGGTATTGTTACCTGTTTAACCAGACATGTGTGTGAGCCTTTGCTCTGGTACTTGGGAAGAGCAAGAGCCTGGAAGATATGGTCCCTACCCTCAGGGGTGTGCAGTCAAGTGGGAGCAGACATTTAACAGAAAATAAAACAAAAATTAACCATGTAATTATGCATGGTGATAAAAAGTAACCATTTACTGAACACTTTAATGTGTGCTTATGCAGTTTTTTCAGAACAGAAATCATATGTTTACAATTTTGTCTTCTCTTTTTTTTTTTTGTATTCTGGTTAAAAAAAAATAACCCATAAATTCACATCCAAGCATCATAAAGAAATTTGAACAGTAGTGTTTCTCAGTTTTTTGAGTTTGATGCTGAATCGTTCCTGCACACGTCGCGTGATTTCGTTTTCTGTTGTGTGACTCCATGGGTGATTGTTGTCCAGGGAGCAGAATTTGAGGAAAGCTTTTCATTTATTATTGGTAAGGAAAGACTTGAATTTATCGATTTTGTATATACATTTATAGCTCAGTTTAATATATGAATGTAATCTTCAGTCTTTGGTCACGTCCTCCTTTGTCTTTCACATGGTTTTTAATATTGGCCTGTCAGAAATAGGGCATCAGCAAACTTGGAAGGATATTTACAGTAACGTAACACTAAAAATGATAACTCATACTTATTGGTAATTGAGGCAGGCATTTTGCTAAGCATGTAACAGGCTCATGTAGTTGTATTTAATTCTCATTTAATCTTACTCAGTTCTCAAAAACTCTGTGAAGTATAGGTACTATTATTTTTCCCCTTTCATGCATGAAGAAATGTGGGCTTACCTAGGTTTAATAGCTTTCCTAGGGAGACCCAGTTGAGATTGAAGCCAGGTCTGCGTGTCTGTTGCCAAAGCTGTAGTCTAAGGCAATATTTAATGTGAAAGAATTTCTGGAGAAATGGAAGAATACTCAAGTCAAATTCTAGAACCATTATTGCGTTCCTGAGAATAGCCTCACCAAACAACACTGATCCTGCGCAGTCTTTTCCGTCAGGAGGTGATGAAAGGCACAGGATTTCTGGAAAAGACACCCTGAATATACCACAAAGCTGTCACTGGAGCTGTGGAATGCCAAGAAGTATAGCAGCAGGTAATGCCAGGTTTCATTTGTCACAGTGCTGTGGCAGACTGCAGCAGGGACCACCAGAGAGTGATTTGCTGCAGATTTTCTTGTGAATGTTGAATCTTTCTGTAAAGTGTTTTCTCATCATCTTACATTTCCATGTGATTCAGACCAACAAACAAGTGTGGAAGCCCTGCTCCATCCCAGGCACTGGGTTATATATTTAGGAGGGCCAAGGTCACTGACCTGGCTTCTACTCTGAAGGATCTTAGTGTCAGCCATGGTGGTTAGTACTGAAAGTGAAATGTAAACAAAGGTATATGGGGGAGTTAAGGAAGTAGCCTTTAATTCTGACCGGGAGACTGGGAAAGGCTTCAGGAGGGATATGGCGTTTGGTCACAGTCTTAACAATGAAATGGAGTTTGGCAGGTGTGTGTGTGTGTGTGTGTGTATGTGTAGGTATTAGTGTGTATGTAATGGCCGGGGGGAGCCGGTGGTCTGCTGGCTGTAGTATACAGGAGACAAGAGGCATTGGAAGGGCCTTCCTGGCTGAGAGAAAAACCTAAGCAGGAGCACAGAATTGATAAGTTTCAGGATGTTTTTGGGAAACAGACTAGTCAGAGTGGAGGAGGCTCAAGATCAAGAGTGTGCCAGATGAAGCTGAACAGGTAGTTTAGGGTCCAGCGGTCGAGGTTCTGAGTTACCCCTTACTGAGTGCCTACTGTATACGAAATGTGACCAGTGAATTTGGGTTGTTGCTGTTTTTTTTTTTGGTGAGGGAATATTAATTTGAGTAGCTCTACTTTTGTATGTTTTTAGTACTCATTGCAAAACTTGAACAATACAAAAATCAACAAGATGATAATAAAAATGCTCCTCATCTCGAATGTTTTTCCACAGAGATAATAACTTCTAACAGTTTGGTGTGTGTGGTTCCAGACTTCTGATTATGCATAGACAAAAAAATAACACATTTCTTTGAAAGGTGGGATTATACAGCATATATTGTTCTGTAGCTTATTTGATTAATTTAAGAATATAACATGTTTCTGTATCAGCAAGTTCAGGTTGATCTCATTCTTTTAAAGGCTGTGTAGCAATCCGTTATTCTGATATAATACAACTTATTAGGTTATTTCTAGTTTTTTACTGTTAGAAAGAATTCTGTAGTAAACATTCTTGTATATTTATGAACTTATTTTTGTGGAAGAAATGTTTAAAAATAAAATAACTGGATCAAGTATTTTATAGTTTAAAATTTTCATTTTGCCAAGTTGTCCTTCAATAGATTATAATAATTTGTTTATGTTAATACCCATAACTATTTCCATATTTTTAATCTTTTATAATGTAATTGGGAAATCTAAAATTTTGTTTTTATTTGATCACTGATGATGGGGAAGCATATTTTCATAATTTTGTTGGCTGTTTATATTTTTTCTTTTGGGAATTGTTTGGTCCTGTGTTTTGCAATTTTTAAAAAATTTAATGTACCTTTTTTGGGTTGCTTTGTAGTACCTTCTAAGATATGGTTAGTAACCTTTTGTTATAGTCATTAATTCATGTGTTTTTCAAATAGTTATTGAGTACCTACTATGTACTGGGTGCTGGGAACATACTGGTGAACAAAACAGGTATGGATCTTATAGTTTCGTGGAACAGTCTTTGAAGAAATGGTCAGATGCTCAACTACAGAATTAGAATTCTGATCAGTGTGTGGAGACATGAGGGTGTAAACCTAGACTGGGGGATTAGGGACACAGTCCTAGAAATGAGGAAAATCAGATGACTTGGAGGAAAAGAGAGATCAAGGTGGTAAGAAGGTGCCCAGCAAAGGGCTAACGATGGAGTTAAGGGTGGAGAGGTAGATGGGGGACAGAACCTCTAGAGCCTTGTAGGCTGTACTGTGATTTTGTTCTTCATCCTAAGGGCTTTTGGAAACTTTGAAGAGTGTCAAGATGAAATTGAAATTTGTATTTTACACAGACAACGTTAGTGTAGAGGGTGAAGGAGCGCTGCGGGGAGAATGGATGGTGGAGGGGGAAGAAGGCAAGTATCACAGGAAGCAGAAGCCACAGCTCTCCAATGAGGTGGTTAAAGTCACTGGTGGCCACTTTGTTGTGGGGGAAACTGAGAATGTCAGGGAGGGATGTTTCCCCGAGAAGCCATGTTAATGTTTTGCCTGGTTCTTTTTAGTTGTGGTCTAGGCCAGGGGCCTGTGATGATTTTGCTTAGTTAAATTAGACGGATGGTTTGATTTTGTCCTGTAGTTGAGCAGGAGTGAGTTTTTTTGTTTTTGCTTTGTTTTTTTCTGTTTTGCCAGCTTCATGTAATCTTGACTTTTTTTCAACTCCCAGAGGAATTTCAAAGGGTCTAATTTCACTAATTATACACTTCCTCTCTACAGCCTGCCAGCACTTTTTCCATTTTTAAATTGAGGTGGTGCTGTGTATTTTATCTATATGCTATCAAGGTCTCAATAAATTGTTATGCTATGGTAAGGCTTGCTGGTTATCTGGTTTATGTTCTCTTTCTTTGGACTTTGTCTAACACTTAGGATTTTCAGTGTAAGCTACCATAAATCTTGAAACTAACCCTTTGCCTGATAACCTTTTTTTTTAAATTTTTTTTTAATTTTTAAAGATTTTTTGGCCGCACTGCATGGCATGCAAGATCTTAGCTCCTCGACCAGGGATCGAACCCATGTCCCCTGCAGTGGAAGCATGGCGTCTTAATCGCTGGACTGCCAGGGAAGTCCCTCCTGATAACATTTTTGATAAGTGATCATAGATAAAACAAATTTCTCAGGCTAAAGAAAAGAAGAAATTAGTAGAGTCCCTTATAATTCAGTTGATGCTGGCTTGATGAAAAATTATAAGCATTCCTTAAAGTTTTTGTTCAAATCTTAGATATGTTGCTATGTGTCTAAATACATAGGTAATTCTTAATGTTCTTTTAGCAGCATTTTTTTCAGTCTCATGAATTTAAGTGACATTTGAGTTGTAGAAGTTTGAAATCCACAGAAGCAATTAGTAACTCTTGATTCATGATTTACTAGATAAATAGATTCAATCTGGTCATTTTATTCTCAGATGATTAGAATTCTGATGAAAGGAGGGCTGGAGAATCAATGCATGCAAAGTAGCCAAATAGATTAAAAGAGTAATTTGCTTATTGATTAAAACTTAGCAGTAGATAGCAAGCATCTCTCTGAACCCACTCCTAAGATTAAAGAGAAAATTAGAATGAAGCGCAGCTATTTTTAAAGAAACCAGTCATATCAGTCATTCTCACCAAGATTTTAGTTCTTGTGTTTTGAGAAAATGAAGAGGCAGGCAAAATATTTTATTACCTACTGAATTTTATAAAATCCTTAAAGAATAAGTGAGAAGAGTGTTGAAAAAGTTGGCTTTTTTTTTCTTTTTAACTTTGCTACGTTACTTGTGAACTTTTTCCCTTGACTTAGAAAAGGCCACCTTTATATCTGGGAAGAAATCCCACATTGTCATTCTTTTACTCCCACTTGTGGTGCTCTACTGGCACATCTCTGTGTTCTTTTGGTGACAACTTTTTAGGTCATTTGCACAGTATCCTGCATGGTCTTTGGGGTTCTGTCATGCCTTTCAGGCTGATCATATGGTATTAACGTATATGGTAATGTACTTTTCTCTTTCTTTTTCTTTTTTTAAAAATTTTATTTATTTTTGGCTGCGTTGGTTCTTCATTGCTGCGCGCGGGCTTTTCTCTAGTTGTGGCGAGTGGGGGCTACTCGTCGTTTCATTGTGTGGGCTTCTCACTGCAGTGGCTTCTCTTGTTGCGGAGCACAGGCTCTAGGTGAGTGAGCTTCAGTAGTTGTGGCTCGTGGGCTCTAGAGCTCAGGCTCAGTAGTTGTGGCACATGGGCTTCAGTAATTGTGGCTCGTGGGCTCTAGAGCGCAGGCTCAGTAGTTGTGGCACACGGGCTTAGTTGCACCGCGGCATGTGGGATCTTCCTGGACCAGGGCTCGAACCCGTGTCCCCTGCAGTGGCAGGCAGAGTCTTAACCACTACGCCACCAGGGAAGTCCCTATGGTAATGTACTTTTCTAGTGTACACTAATTTTTAATAATTACCTATACTAACTAATTGAAAAATAGACATTATTGCATTTCTCATCAGGGTAATTTCATTTTTCCAGTGAAGTTTTGCAGTGTTTTTTTTTTGCTGTATGCGGGCCGCTCACCACTGCGGCCCCTCCTGCCGTGGAGCACAGGCTCTGGACGTGCAGGCCCAGCGGCCATGGCCCACGGGCCCAGCCGCTCCGCGGCACGCGGGATCCTCCCGGACCGGGGCACGAACCCGCGCCCCCTGCATCGGCAGGCAGACCCCCAACCACTGCGCCACCAGGGAAGCCCCTTGCAGTGGTTTTATGGTGAGTGGCAAGTAGAGCAGAAAGTGTTTGCTAGGCACTAACCTTTGTACCACTTGAGCATTCTGTAAACGCAAAGGATGGAAACAGCGTATCATTTTGAACTCTGCCTGTATGTTTAAATAGTACTGATTCTTCTTTTTCTGTGTCATGGAATATATAGTTTTTAATGTCTGCTTTTACTTTTTGAATAGGTAATATATTCACATGGTTCAAAATCCAAAAGATAGGAAAAGTTAGCAATTCAGTTTAAAACTTACTATGTAGGAACCGTATTGAGAGTTGCCTCTGTAGTTCTACCTGCTTACTGTGAAATGGTATTGATTCATATCTTTAAATGATGCCTTTAGACCTTGTGTGTTGACCTTTCTTTGACAGTCTCTGAGTTCATATTTTTCTGAGTCTCTTTTTGCTTTGACTAAGCTGTAACCAGTTTTTAAAATATTCTGTATATACTAGTGCAATCATGAGGTGAAAACTTAGTTTTTAATCAGGTTTTAAAGTGCAGCTTCTCCAAAGCAACATGGTATCTCTTGGGAGATGACTAGTTTGGGTCAGGTTTTAATGTCCTCTAGGAATTTAGCTCTTTTTTTTCCCCTTCATTTATTCACTTAAAAAGTATCAAGGAATTTTCAAATATACACAAAGTAGAGAGGATACCATAGGAATCCTTACATGTGTGATTCTTAAAATATGGATCTAGATTCACAAGGAGCATTACCATTTAGAATGTAAGTCTGAAAACAATTTTTTTCTTAATGCAGATTCACTACTCATTAGTTAAAAAGGCGAAAAATATAACATTTGGTGTAATTTGGAAAGATCACTGAGATAAATTGTCAAATGAAAAAAACAAGGTGCAGCATACCACCTTTTACTTAAAAAAAAAAGGTAAAATAAAATACATATTCATATTTGCTTGTATATGCCTAAAGTAACTTGGGAAGGACACAATAAGAAACCAAAACTGGTTGCTTGGGTTTTTAGGGACAGGGAAGGAGACTTTGAACTCTTTACCTTTCTGAGGTTGGTTTGTTTACTTTTTTGAACCCTATGAAATCATTAAAAATAAATTTGAAATGTATTTTAAAATTATTAAAAATCATTAAACATTTTTTTTAAAACAGAATATGTAATATAAAATTTACAACGTGAAAATATATCATAGTAATGGTTATTTTCCCAGGACAGTCTGTAGATTTAGGTAAGAGGTGTTTGGGCTGTACCAAAGTAGTCTGCGGTATACTTTGAAACCATGCTTAAAGACTACCCCAGCCCCCAAATGGCAATTTATTTTATTGTAACCTTTTGTTTCTTTTTCTTTTTTTTTAAAGGCTGGTGGGGTAGCAGGTGTCTGTGTTGACTTGATATTATTTCCTCTGGATACCATTAAAACCAGGCTGCAGAGCCCCCAAGGATTTAATAAGGCTGGTGGTTTTCGTGGAATATATGCTGGCGTTCCTTCTGCTGCTATTGGATCGTTTCCTAATGGTAAAAATTATATTGGTATTATCACTGCTTTATATAAAGCCAAGATAATGAGATTTATTTTCAGGATGGTATGTGGTCCAATCCTATATAGAATTCCTTATATGATTGATGTAGTTGATCTCCTGAATTTATTTTCTATTCATTAATCCATTATTTTTGACTCAGCTGGTGCTATAGATTCCATTCTAGTCTATTTGTAATAAAAAAAATGAGCAATCTTTAAATGAGTGGTTTTTGTTGTTGTTAAAACTCCTTGTTAGAATCCTTAAAGTGTTCCTGTAACATTGATTGTAATGTCTTACAGCAGTTCTCACCCTTGCCTGCACGTTGGAATCTCTTGGGAAGCTTTACAAAATACTTATGCCTGTGTCTCCATGAGAAGTTTAATTGGTCTGGTCTTTGCCTGGGTATCAGGAGTTTTAGTAACTTCCCAGGTGATTCAGATGTGAAGCTGAGTTTAATAACCACTGGCTTGGAGATTCTTGTGGAGCAGATGAACCTAAGAGGCATTAAATCTTTGTCTTAACTAAATTGCTCTCAGATGATGCAACCCATTACCACTAACCTCCTCTTTCCATTGTCTTGCTTTTGTTTTGGTTTTGAAGTTGTGTGATTTATGGCCCTTTTATTCTATAATCAGTATAATCCATTTCATTTAATCCACCTCTTTTCAGATACTTATTTAAATAATTGTTTACTGATGCTTTGATTGGCACTCAAGCAGACTAAGCAAACAAAACCATCACTATCAAACACACACACACACACACACACAGATACACACACTCACACACGCTCACATACTCACACACTCACTCACAAAACCCCTGCTCCAGAAGATTCTTAAATTCTGGAGTTTGATTTCTTTTTTCTCAGTATATTTCATTAGAAATTCTTTCTTGTTAACTTGACATTAAGATGTCTGTCTATATCCATCTGTGAGCATAACATTCACATAAAGATTTGTAGAGCAAATCTTTTTGGTCCTTTAGTTTATCTTCCTGAGCCATCCTTAGAGCAGCCAACTGTTTTGAGGTTATCCTTGAATTATTTTATGTCTTAATTTTCAGTAATTGATCATAACAAGTCGCTATTGAGGACCCACTCCATGCCAAGCATAGCTCTATACGTGGGAGATGCGCCTTGGTTCCTAAATTGGTCTGTGTTGCAATCACCTGATCACCTGAAGAGATTTTTTTTTTTTTTTTTTTTTAAAGAAAGTACTGCTGTCCCACTCCCAGAGATTTGGGATTTAGTTGGCCTGAGGTGTGGCCTGGGCTTTGGAGGTTAAAAAAAAAAAATCCCCAGGTAATTTTTATATGTAGACAAGTTTGGGAACCTCTGAACTAGGGAATTGCAAAGAAATATGTTACTAAGTCCCTGTCTTTTGGTCATCCATTCTTATGATGCCTCCCTCATCATTGTAAATATTCTTTTTTCTCTTACGTATTACGTAGGAATTGTTGGTAGATGAAGTATTAGTGATGGTCTACAGGGTACATGGTGCTCCATTAAGCTCACAGGGCTGGTTTAGATTCTTGTCAGCAGGACTTTACATACAGAATGTGGTTTTGAATTTTTGTAAGTTTGAGAAAGTGGTGTTCTTCTTGCCCTGCTTTTCTTTTTCTTTTTCTTTTTTTGACATCCACAGAACATCTTTGAATGGGAGATGCTGGATAAAGAGTCAGAGTGTCAGCGTTTCAGAAACGGCCTTTCTGTTTTTCTGCAAATTTTTGGTGAATTGAAACTTTTTACGTGGCACTTTAAACAATTTTTGCTATTGGTTAAGGTTTTAGACAGAGTACAGTGCACCAGTGTAACATTCAGAGGCTTGTAGACTTTTTTGAGAACATATTGTGCAGGGGGTATGGAAGGGACTGAGGGTCGAAAGAAGAGAGGAAAAGACCTGTATTCAAGACCCTTCATGTTTAGAAGGGAATGTAGAAAAACCATAGTTTTTTTGTTTTGTTTTCACTCCTGGGGGGTGGGGGTGGGTGGGTGGAACGTGTAGCAGGTAGAACTTACAGCTGAATGCGACTGGAGATACTCTAGCCTATTTAGTGAGTAGGCCAAAGTAGGAACAGCCTAAATAAGAATCACAAGTGGGAATTGGGACCTGCATTAACTATATACAACTGCTTGCATGGTCATTACTCATCCGGGGACAGTGTGCCTCCTCATTTGGCCTGCTGTTTGTTTGTTAGCCACTGGGGTGTTTACAAGCTTGTTGACTTTAACTGTGGAGAACTGATTTTCACTACCAAGCTCTTTTCCTGAGTGTTTCAGACTTTACTGTGTGACATGTTCAAATGCCTTTCGAAAGGTGAATTTGCCATTTATTTATCTTTCGTGCCTCACCTTTTACGTGAGTGATGAACATCTTTTTATTAACAATACGTGGCAAGGCTTAAAGCCTTCCTGTGCAGCTAAGATTAGTTCATGGTGATAGGGGTAGCTTTTTTTTTTTTGCGGTACACGGGCCTCTCACTGTTGTGGCCTCTCCCGTTGTGGAGCACAGGTTCCGGACGCGCAGGCCCAGCGGCCATGGCTCATGGGCCCAGCCGCTCCGCGGCATGTGGGATCTTCCCGGACCGGGGCACGAACCCGTGTCCCCTACATTGGCAGGCAGACTCTCAACCACTGTGCCACCAGGGAAGCCCTAGGGGTAGCTTTTTAGAGATTTTGATTTCCAGTTTTAATACAGTAGTTGATTGTTTCCTTGATGTAAAAGTGAGTTGATGTAGTAAAAAGTAGCCATGGTTATTTTGAGTAACCAGCAACACAACATTATGGAATAGATGCTTTATTTGGTTAAGATATGTGTTTGCAATTTTAACCTGTCTAGAAATCAGTGTAGCTGATTATTTTATGGCCATATCTAAAGATGTTTTGCATCACAGAAATTCATATCCTTTTCCAAAAAACTTAACTAAAAAGTGTTAAAGTGACTTATCAGTACAAACTGGTAAATGCCAGGTTAGCTGTTAGTCTTCCTCAGGGCAGGGATCTGCATGTTTTTATGTCCAAAGTCAGGCATGTAACATGGGCTCAGTCAAATCTGCAAGAGTGAAGGGGTTGGGGGGGAATAGTACGTATTATTACTTTATCTTTATTTATATTTATCTATAGTTATAAATATATACATATATAATATGTACATATATATGTATATATTATATAAATAATATATATTTATAGTTCAGTATTTATTTATATTTATTATTTATACTTATTTATATTACTTATATTTATTATTATCTTTATCTGTTATAATTTAATAACTAGAGTTGTAATTTTTTTCAAGAAACATCTGTTAACAGTTTACATATATATTTAAACTTTGTGAAAGACTGGTTTGTTTTAAATTTCAGCTGCTGCCTTTTTCATCACCTATGAATATGTGAAATGGTTTTTGCACACTGATTCATCTTCGTATTTGATGCCTGTGAAGCATATGTTGGCTGCCTCTGCTGGAGAAGTGGTAGGTAATAAGTTATGTGTATAAAATACTTCAGAAATGCAAAGTATGCAGATATCTTCAGTACAGGTATTACTTCATTTCATTTTTAAAAGACAGTTCTTTTTTAAATTATGAAAGTCATAAATCCCAATAAATGTAAATGGATTAAACATGATAGTTGAAAGTCTATATAGGATGAAAGAAAAATCCAGCTATCTGCTATTTACAAGAGACACACCTCAAACATAATTATACAGAAAGAATAAAATTAAAGAGGTAGAGGAAAATATCCATGCAAATTTTGGCGGCTTCATGTTGGGTCAGCATAATTGAGCTGGAAGTCTATTTCCTAGAACACCCTTTCCAGGAGGGTTCCAGGTTAGCCTGGCTACAAGAGAAAATTGCTCAAGATTTGTAAGGTGGAAGTAAAGCAGTGGTTGTATTCATGCTCAGAAGGTTGGTGGGAGGTCAGGCACTGCTGCAGTTCATACACCTCATCACTGATCTGTTGGCTTCAGGCAGCAGTCAAGCCTCCAGCTCCTCCAACTCTCACTGAGTCTTCTCCTTCAGCTTCTCTAAATTTTGAGTCAGTTGTGTGGGCTCTGTCGTGAAGGGTGCCAATTTTTGTTGTAGGTCACCCACATCATTGAGGTTGGTGAGGGAGAATGCGAATTCCAGTTTGTCCTTGCTCTTCCCCATTTCACATCCATGTTTCCTTCCTGATTGCATGCCTTCTAAGTTTCTGTCCCAACACTAGATGCAGAAGCAACAGTTCTACATAAGTTGCTTAACCAGCTCCCACAATTACTGTTTATATCCCTGTAATAGCTTCTTATTCTTACCATTCTTAGTGGTTCTACTTCTCTGATCAACCCTAACTGATTCAGAAAGAGTAGCTGAAAGAGAGCTGATAGTAATGTTAATATCAGATCAAGAAAAAAAAAAAAGACTGAAAGCAAAAAACAAGGAGACCACTGTATAATGATATGAGGAACAATTCTCCTGGGAGATGTAGTAAACCTGAACTAAATAGCATAGTCTCAAGATATAAAGCAAAATGTTGCTAGAATTATAATGAAAAATGAATACAATTACTATCTTCATTGGAGTTATTCACATCTATCCGTAAAAGTCTTAGGACCAGGCAGGTAACTTGTTAAGACCATAGAAGATTTGAGCAACACAATGGCAAGAATGGTCTAATGGATGTGTTTGGAGTTCTGCACTTAACTGCTAAAGATTATTCATTTTTTTCAAGCACACTTGGAACATTAATAAAAGTGTGTGACCCAATAGTCCACAAAGCAACTTTCAACAAATAGTGTAGAGATAATGTCATACAGATCATTTGGTGTCTGATTATAATGAAGTAAAATTGGAAAGCAATGATGAAAACACAGGCAGTCCATCCCTCCTGTGTGTTTAAAAAATTATCCAACTCTTCTGTAAATAATTCATGAGCCAGTAAATCATAATGTATGTGGTAAAATATTTGTAATTAAAAAATAATACAGGAGGGCTTCCCTGGTGGCGCAGTGGTTGAGAGTCCGCCTGCCGATGCAGGGTACACGGGTTCGTGCCCCGGTCCGGGAAGATCCCGCATGCCGCAGAGCGGCTGGGCCCGTGAGCCATGGCCGCTGAGCCTGCGCGTCCAGAGCCTGTACTCCACAACGGGAGAGGCCACAACAGTGAGAGGCCCGCGTACCGCAAAACAAAACAAAACAAAAAATAATAATACAGGAATATATATTTTTTCTAAACTAACACAGAGAAGAGTATAATACAAATAAGAGCTTTCCCACCCCCTCACCCACTTACCTTTCTCCAGTTCCTCCTGCCTACTACTAATGGACAACTTCAATTAAAATTATTTTTGTGTATCCACCCAGAAATTGTCCTTTACTATTGTTACTTTCAAATCACATTGTCTTGTTTGTTTTGTATGTATGTATCTATGTATCTGCTTATCTCCTATCTAGTCTATTTTAATAATCCCAGAACGTTGTTAGGGGCAGGGTGCATTAACAGGAATGGACAAGAAAGTGAAGAGAAGGGTCTCGGTTTATAAGTCTTTTATCATTTTGTCAAGTAATATATAACGTTTTACATTTAATAAAGTAGTGGTATGTATTTATGTTAGGAAGTTAGAAAAATGAATCAGCCTTTATAAGATTTACATAAGAAACAACTGTGATATATTGTGGTTTTGTTTTCTGCGCACTATTTTCCTTTAGAAAATTTGGATGAGAATCTACAAACTGTTTTGTAACCTAATTTTCTTCTCTTGAGAATATGGTGCATGAGGGTGATGAAAGAGAGAGATTGCACTTTATGGAATTCCCTGGCGGTCCAGTGGTTAGCACTCTATGCTTTCACTGCCGAGGATGCATGGGTTCAATCTCTGGTCGGGGAACTAAGATCCTGTGAGCTGCATGGCACGGCCAAAAAAAAAAAAAACCAGAAAAAAGGAGAAAACAACTAAAAAAATAATAACTGTTTTGAGATGTAATTCACATACTGTATGATTTATCCATTTAAAGTGTACAGTTCAATTTTTTTTGCTGTACTCACAGCTGCAGCCATCGCCACAGTCAGTTTTAGAGCATCATCATCGCCCTGACAAGAAACCTCGTACCCATTAGCAGTCACTTCCCATTTCCCCCAACGTTCTCACCTTAGGCAACAACCGCTGACCTACTCTGTCTGTATAGATCTGCCTATTCTGGACATTTCATATACATGGAATCCTACCAAGTTTCTTTCTGAGGTGATGAAAATGTTCTAACATTGACTAGGATGATGGTTGCACGTGTCTCTGAATATATTAAAAACCATTGAATTGTATCCTTAAAATGGATGAATTTTATAATATGCAAATTCTGTTGTATTACGCTGTTAGAAAGGAATAAGAAGAGAATATTATGAAAACCGTATGGTAATAAATTTGACAAATTCTTGAAAGATAAAAACAAAAAATGTGGAATCCTTACAATGTGGTCTTCCATGACTGGCTTCTTTCACTTACATTTTCAAGATTTCATCTATGCTATAGCAGGTATCATCAATTGCCTATGTTTTTGATTTTCTTGGATACATACCTAGGAGTGGAAATATCAGTCATATGGTAACTTTATTTTTAACCATCTGAGGAACTCGCCAAGGCTGTTTTCCGAAGTGGCTGCACCATTTTACATTCCCACCAGCAGTGTGTAAGAGTTCCAGTTTCTTCTGCACATCCTTGACACCACTTGGTGTTACCTGTCTTTTTCTTTTTTAAAACATTTCTTTTTAAAAAAATTAATTAATTAATTAATTTTTGGCTATGTTGGGTCTTTGTTTCTGTGTGAGGGCTTTCTCCAGTTGTGGCGAGCGGGGGCCACTCTTCATCGCGGTGCATGGGCCTCTCACCGTCACGGCCTCTCTTATTGCGGAGCACAGGTTCCAGATGCGCAGGCTCAGTAGTTGTGGCTCACGGGCCCAGTTGCTCCGCGGCTTGTGGGATCTTCCCAGACCAGGGCTCGAACCCGTGTCGCCTGCATTGGCAGGTGGACTGTCAACCACTGCGCCACCAGGGAAGCCCCTACCTGTCTTTAATTATAACAAACAAATAGATATTCAGTGGTATCTTATTGTGATTTTGACTTGCATTTCCCTGGTAACTAATGATTTTGAGCATCTTTTCATGTGCTTATTGGTTATTTACATATCTCCTTTGGAGAAATGTCTATGAGTCTCCTTTGCTCATTCTTTAATTAGGTTGTATTTTTGTTAATAAGTTGTAGGAGCTCTTTATATATTGGCAAAACTTTTTCCCATTCTGTGCATTTTTTTCACTTAATGGTGTCCTTTGAAGCATAAGTTCTAAATTTTGATGATGTTCAGTTTATCTGTTTTATCTTACATTGCTTGTGCTTTGATGTCGTATCTAAGAAACCATTGCCTAATCTGAGATCATGAAGATATTTATACCTATGTTTTCTTTCAAGAGTTTTATAGTTTTAACTCATATTTTTAGGTCTTTGATCCATTTTGAGTTAATTTTTTAATCTGGTTTGAGGCTGCGGTCTAACTTTATTCTTTTGCGTGTGTATATCCAGTTGACCTAGTGCCGTTTGCTAAACTATTCTTTACCCATGGAATTGCCTTGGCACCCTTGTCAAATACTAATTGATGTAAAGGTGGGGTTTATTTGTGGACCCTGTTCTATTCTATGGATTTCTACATCTATCCTTATGCTACTACCACAGAGCCTTGATTACCACAGCTTTGTAGTAAGTTTTGAAATCAGAAGTATGAGTCCTCCAGCTTTGTTCTTCTCTGTCAGGATTGTTTTGCCTCTTCTGGGTCTTTTGCATTTTTATGTGAATTTTTTTTTTTTTTGCCTCACCTCACGGCTTGCTGGATCTCAGTTCCCCAACCAGGGATTGAACCCGCACCATGGCAGTGAAAGCCCGGAATCCTAACCACTAGGCCACCAGGGAACTCATGTGAATTTTAGAATGAGCTTGTCAATTTCTTGCAAAATGAGCTTGCAAAAAAAGCAACTGAGATTTTGATAGGGATAACATTGAATCTGCAAATTAATTTGGGGAGCATACCATCTTAACAAAAATGCTTAAATTTTCCAATCCACAAACATAGGCTGTCTTTTCATTTCTTTAGGACTTCTGTAATTTCTTTTAACAGTGTTTCGTAGTTCCACAGTATACGTTTTACACTTCTTTTGTTAAATTTATTCCTAAGTAATTTATTCTTTTTGATGTTATTGTAAATTGAACTTTTTTCATTTCATTTTCAGTTAGTTTATTGCTACTGTACAGAAATAAATTCATTTTTGTATATTGATCTTGTATCCTCCAACCTTGCTGAATTAATTAGTTCTAAAGTTTAGTGGATTCTTAAAGATTTTCTATATACAAGATCGTATCATCTGCACATAGAGCTAGTTTTACTTATTTCTGTACAATCTATATGTCTTTTATTTCATTTTCTTGCCTAACTGCTCTGGTTAGAAGCTGTACTACAGTGTTGAATAGGAGTGGTGAGAGTGGACATCCTTATCTTGTTTCTGATCTTAGGAAGAAAGTATTTAGTGTTTCAGTACTATTTCTGTCATAAAAGGTTACATTTTGTCAGTGCCTTTTGTTCATCTGTTGAGATAATCATGTGGTTTTATTCTTTATTTTACTGATATGGTGTATTACATTAATTGATCTTCAAATGTTAAACCACTCTTGCATTTGCAACCCAAATGTTAAAACTCACTTGATCATGGTATATAATACTGTTTATATAGTGCTAGATTTATGTACTAGTGTTTTGTTGAGGACTTACTTTGTTCATAAGAGATACTGGTCTGTAGTTATCTTTTCTTGTGTCTTTGACTGGTTTTGGTATCAAGGTAAAACTGGACTCATAGAATGAGTAGGGAAGTGTTAAGATAATTTCTTTATAAATTATTGTAAAGAAAAGTCATATGAATTATATCATTTTGGTTGATGAACACATATCAGATACTAATATATTTGGACAATCCAGGAGAAAAGGAATTATGGAGGAAATAATCTCAGTTTTCAAGAAAAGCGAGGGTCTCCCTTTTCATGTGATAATTTGAATTGTTGAGGTTATGATGTGTAATAGGAAAAAAAGATGACCTCTGGTCTTCTTCAGCATTTTTGCATTTATTTATTTATATCTGGGATATATATATATATATATATATATATAATTTTATACTTTCCCGTTACTATACAATGAATTCCTTGATCTAAGAAATCATTTGGATGGTTCCTTGAAGAGAATGTTGAAAGAAATTAGCCTGAAAGACACTAAATACACGGAAGTGTTTTCTATAAAACTTCCTTTTGTCATTGGTTTAAAAATGATTTTGCAGAACCTAAGCTAACTCTGGATTAAAAAAAAAATGCTTTCATAATTTACTGAGCTTTTTAGTGTGATGAGACTAACAATATATTAATTTTTTTTTAATTTTTTATTAATTAATTTATTTTTGCTGTGTTGGGTCTTTGTTTCTGTGCGAGGGCTTTCTCTACTTGTGGCAAGCCGGCGCCACTCTTCATCGCAGTGCGCGGGCCTCTCACTATCGCGGCCTCTCCCGTTGCGGAGCACAGGCTCCAGATGCGCAGGCTCAGTAGTTGTGGCTCACGGGCCTAGTTGCTCCGTGGCATGTGGGATTCTCCCAGACCAGGGCTCGAATCCGTGTCCCCTGCATTAGCAGGCAGATTCTCAACCACTGCGCCACCAGGGAATCCCACAATATATTAATTTTTGAGGAACAAGGAGCATAAAGTAGTAGTTCCTTTATGAGCCAGAGACCCCTTTAGGAATCTCGTGAAATCTGTGGTTGTCTTTCCACGAAAGTGAACATACGGACAATTTGTGTACAATTTCTGGGAATTTTCATTCCCCCCACTCTTACCCAAAGTAAGGACTCCAGTGCTTGAATTCTGCCTGAATATTGGTTTAGTCTGCGATTTAAAAGCAATATATATTTAATGTAAAAAAATCTTTGAACCCATTATCCTTGGTTTAGATTGTGTTTTTGTGATTATGTTCTGATATTAGAACCTCATTGCATGCAGTTATTTTCGAGTATATATACTCAAGAATAACAAATGGTGTGTCAGAGTTTCATTGTCTCCCAGCTTGTAAAAATTCTGTCCCTTTGACTGCTCTTGCCTCTATTTTAGAATTGCCTGTTGCTCTGATTTAGTTTAAATATATCCTCGTAAGTTCACTTGGTTTACATTTTCTATTACGCTGCTGAGAGCAAGCAGCAAAAAGAACTTGGCCACTTTTTTTTCATTTTCCACAGGGCCATCTTGCTTGAAAGCTGGTTTGCCATGTTGGAGGATAGACTTTCTTCAATTTATAAAATTTCTGTCTCTTAGACTTAGGAAGAATATATAAAGTGGTATAATTAAATAGGGCAAAGGGTAGCTGTTAGATCCGTCATGTTAGTGATGCAGCTTTCCATTTGTAGAAGACACTGTATTCCAATATGTTAATATCTGTAACTGGTATTTTTAAAAAAATTGGAGCCTTTTAAATGTAATATTCTGTGTGAACTGTTGGGCATAGAAAGTGGCGTAGGTAGACTTTAGAGTTAGGAAATAGGTATCTGTAAGACTGGAAATAAATAATTCTAGGACATTTTTATCTTTAATGTGTCTCTTATGGTTTCCATGCTCCCTTAGGCAGTAAGGCCTCATGTCAGATGCCTTTTTATAGTTTCTGTGATGCCTGGAGAGCCTTCAGAGGAGAACTGATCAGCAGCAGGTACATAGATTGAGGATTTCACCTGTGAAACATCTCTTGCTGTTGACTTTATTTGATTTTAATTCAGTTACAGTTTAGTATGCTAAGAATTTTGTTAGATTTATGAAGTTTGTGAAATGTGGTTCTGGTGCTCCTGTAATCTTTAAACTTTCTTAAAAAACTTCCTGCAACCATTCAGTATCATTGTTCTTAATAAATGCTTCAGACACGTACCTACTGCCTTTCTGTTTTAGTAATTTGCTTTCAGTTTCATAGAGCATAAATTGGTTGCAGACTCAGCCAAGTGTGGTTGCTGTAAGTAAGAGAAAGAAACAGATGAATTTAGGAGGAACAAATAAGGAATATAAAACAAAGAACATTTATTTCTGTCAGTGATCAGAAAGGTATAAAGAGACCAAGAGAAAATGAGATATAGCTTAGTGCAGTCATTGTTCTGTAACACATCTGCGCTGATATAAGATGGTTATGTTGCAGACACATTCCTTAGAAACAATACTATATTTTTGTTAGCATTGAATGTGTCCACAGTTACTTTGTTGTAGTGATGGTAAGTGTGTGAAACTTAGAAACAAAAGAACACTGCTGTAATAACCATTCCCTGTAGCAGCAGCTTGATTAAAAGTTAATGAGAAATCAATAAAACTATAATTACAAGCTTCTACCTTATGTTTGTGATTTGGAATACAGTAAGATCGATCAAATAAGATTTAATATGTAACAACACTGAGAAGAGTCCCGTTTGTGCCATTTTTATTAGGTTTGCTGTACCAAATCTCTAAATCCCTGCCTCAATTATTTTACAGCTCCGTTTTCATCAGACACAGAAAACGCCCTGTGAGAAGTAGAATCTGTAATTAGATCAGAAGGGTTGGGGTGGGTTTACTTTAGTATAACAGATGCTATAACATTGCAGTGGTAGTGATTTTTTTTTTTTTCAACTTTAGGATTTGACTTTTTCTGGGTCTTATCCTACTTACGGACTTAGTTAATATTGTTTTCAGAAATAGAAGAATTATTAAAATTTCTTTGCTGCTAAAATGGCCCCTGTGAATTTAATGTGCTCATGGGTGATGTCTGTGGATGTCCTTACACACATAGATGCTGGTAGATTTTTCTTTCCAGTCCTGTTCTAACTTGGGATTGAGAAAGCTAGGAACTCAGTGATACCATGTTTCGTAAATGCTTTTCTGACAGCCTCTGTAACAGTACTTCACACAACCGTGTGGCCCGGGGAGCACCTGCTTTAGAATCATTTGCCTGGGCAGCAGGTTACAAATAAAGATTTTTGGAGGCGGCGTTGTGGGCCCTGCATTTTAAACAAGATTCCTAGATGTTTCTGGTGTTCAGTGATATATAAGCACCACTCATAAAGAATTATCAAAAATTTTGATTTATACCCCAGTGGTAAATATTTCTATTGAGTTGACTTGGCAGTCATGTGAATAAGAATATTTTAGTAGGTGTGGAGCACACTGATCAAAAGTGTGATTCCTTTTGTTTTCCTCAGAATTACATACTTTTAGGCCTACTAAAAAATCCTAGTTTAATAAACTGGTTAGTTTTGAGGGTGGCAGTGTACTGCAGTCATTTGAGGGGCTCGTTGAACATCAGAATAGGGGTAAGCACGTCGTTTTGATTCAGCTTCCCCGCTGAATCGGCTGCTTGGAGGACTAGATGCGTCGTTGTCAGGAGTGTTATCAGCTGCACAGCATGGGGCATGTGCTGCTTATCGTTGTGTTTTCCCTAGCAGGGATTTAAGTTCTTTTTAACTATGCTGTTAATATCATGGTTTAAAGTGTACGCATAGTGTTTTTCATGATCTCTACTGGCCTTTTCTAAGAACCACTGAGCAAAACAATAGAAGAAAGGTTAACAACTTTTGAAATGTTTTTCATCTTTTGAAATTATCATGATATGTTTTGAAACATCCATAAATTAACAGAGAGGAACTCTCATTTGCACTTGTGTTAGCAGTGTGTCAGACTCTTGTGCAGTTGTATAATTGAGTCATGGAAGATAAGTTGAGTGGAAAATAAGATGGGTGTCCCTGAAGTGCAGTGTCACTGTCAAGTCAGAAGGAAGCTCTCAGGAATGCTGCAGATGAAAATGCCTGTGTGTGTCAAGATGCACTGAGGCAGGAGGGTAGAGACAGTGCTAGGAAATTCGCTGTACCATTAGGAGCTGCAACCGAACTGTTAGATACCCAGCCACACTCACACAGGCACTTTGCTTTCTGATGCATCTAAGCACGTGCCTCTCCCAAGGGGGCCTTTTGCCCTGTTCTCCTATCTGTTCATTTTCCATTGTGCCTGGGAGCTTTTTTTCACTTCAGAACATTAAGTACATAAGGCAGACAGACTTTGTAATTCTTTCTTAGGAATGCTAAATTATAAGAATTACACAAAGAATTTTCTACAGAATTACGAAAAATAACTTCCTTTCCGTTGCCTTTCCTTTTTATGTCCTTTCCCCACTTGGACCTCTTTGATTCCTTTTATATCAGCTGCTTTTGTTCAGCTCCTCTTAGTTTCCTCCACCACTTCTGTTGTCCTTACCTGCCAGTGTGGATTTAGATCTTAAGACGGCCTAGTGTGTTCTCGGCACTGAGGATAAAATGACAAGATACTGCCTTTAGCGAGTTGCAGTCTAGACGTGCAGATGGACATGTAAGTATGGAAGTACACTAAAGGGTTACAGGTATTTTAAGAAAAGTAAGTACAAGAGCCTGAAGGGAAGTGGATTAGATGGGTGGATGGATGTTGATTCAGGAAAGGCCTCAGAGAATAGCTAGTCCTTGAGCTGTGTTTTGGACGATGATTGTTAGGCGGGCGAGTCCAAGGAGGGCCATTGAACTTAGGCAAAGCCCTTGTTCGACGCCTTCCAGTTTCATGTGGAGCACAGATGTGACCCGGTCGTCCGGGAGGGCCCTGCCTGCTCTGGTGAGGAGGTTTTGCCTGTTATCCTCTGAAGGGCTGAGCAGGAGAGCACCACTGGTTGGTGTTTTAAGAACATCCTTTGGCAGCTGTGTGGAGTTGGGCATGGTGTGTGAATGGAGGGGAGGACACTGTTGTAGAAATCCCGAGGAGAGAGATGACTAGAGCCTCCGCTGAGGCAGGCAGGCGATGCAGAGGGAGAAGGTGAGTTGACGAGAATCAAGGCGGAGGATCTTCCTTTAAAAGCCCTTCTGGCAGCGTTCCTTCAGTGCCTCTTTCCTCGTGGGTACCTGTGTCCTCTCGTTGTATGTCTGTGGTGTGTGCGTGCTGAGCTTGCTGTCAGTCTCCCGAGCTCAGCTCAGAAGCACACCCCAGCTCTCCAGCTGTCCCGGCCCTCTGAGCCCGAGCTGACAGTGGTAAGGGGAGGAAGAGGGCAGGGCCTGGCAGGACCCCTGTGCAGTGATGATCCTGCTGGTGGTCATTCCTTAAAGTACTCGCATGGATGTGCTGAGAGACTTTTCGCAGAGGCACTTGTCAGGGAGCAGCTTACCCACCGTCCCTCCTCTTTCCCGATGGCTTCTTTCTCCGCCGCATTTCAGACTGTTTTCTGTCGTGTGGACTTGTTCTCTCTGATGTGGTATGCAGCATTCCTTCAGGTGGTGTTGACTCACGAGCTCGGCCCGTGCGTTTCATTGATCGTCTTGTGTAGTTAGTGCATGGGAGGGAAGGGGAGCTCCGTGTTGGCTTTTTCTTTAAGAGCAGTGTCAGTTTATGCTACACAAATTAAGTTTAGCTTTATAGAAACAATGAGTATGATTTTCATGTAGGATGATGAAGCTGGAGAATCCTACTTAAACCACAAGAATGTTACTTGGTCAGTACCACCACTACACTGTTAATGGAAAAACCGAATACTTCTCTCCAAGATGAAGTTAAGATTAACCGCTTCTGTGGGAGTCTGCACTTTGTCAGTGACAAAACTTTATTTTTTAACATATTGTTAAGAGTAGGGTTCTTGGTAGCATAATGAATTAAATGCCGCTGTCACAAATTTGCTTTGGTTTGTAATTGAATACTTGTAGATATATGAGTGCCTATTATATATCTAGTGCTGTGATTGGTGCTAAGAAACAATAAGAAGTTTTGACCCCTGTCCTTGAGGCGCATATAAAGAAGTTGGATACATGTATTAAATAGGTAGAGAATATTTTGAGGACCTCTGAAAGGAGGCAGCTTATGGATCGTGAGCTGTCAAGTTACGCAGGTGAGGGTCGGAATGGTGACTTGTCTGTGTATTTGCTCTGTGTCTATAGGTCCTTTATGCAAGCTTACCAAGCTGTTGTTTTCCTTATCTTGAAAAGTCAGGTTAATGCTACCTCACTCACAGTTCTTGTAAAGCTTAAGTGATATAGCACTTCTAAAGTGCTCAAGCCTAGCATCTGATACATAAAGTGTTCATTAAGTGTTGGTTCTGGTCCCATGTCACACAAATTGCTGTTCGGAGTACACTTTTAGAATTTTATAGTTTTGGGAAGGCTGTCAGTTCAGAAAATGAAGAAATTGAAATTCAAAGAAGTTTAGTGCTGTACACAAGGTTTCCTAGCTACTGTGGGCGATAAAACACCATTGCAGAGTGAATAGTTAAGACAAATATTAGACCTTCATTTTCTACTTTTTATGTCATCTTTTAAAAATGGCAGAACTGATGCACAACTGGAGATGGGAGGTATATTACTTGGGTAATGCTAAGAACTCAGATCACTCTGGGTTTCTTAAACTAAGACAAGGTGAGGATTCTAAAACTTGCCTTTGGTTACATTGGTGGGCAAAACAGCGGCCCCCTTAAGATGTCCTAGTCCCTGAAACCTGTGGCCATGTTACCTAACATGGCAAAAGGGACTTTGCAGATGTGATTAAGTTGAGGATTTTGAGATGGGAAGATTTTTTTTTGCATCATCCAGATGAGGCCAGTGTAATCGCAAGTTTCCTTGTAAGAGGGAAGTGGGAGTGTTAGAGAGGTTTTAGGATATTAAGCTGCTGTCTTGAAGACGGAGGAAGGGGCCGCAAACCAAGGAATGCAGGGGGCTTCTAGAAGCCCCCTTGATTTTTAGCTCACTTAGACCCATTTTGGACTTCTGAGCTCCAGAATTAGAATAGATTTTTGTTGTTTTAAGCCACTAATTATGTGGTAATTTGTTACAGCAGCAATAGGGAATTAGTGTAGTTAGCATTACAGTCTCCTCCGTTTTCAGATTTTATATTAGTTGAAGTCTATAAATCCATCCATGAGACTTGTCATCAAATGTGAAATCATGGCCCCATTCTGTTACAGAAAGTTATAAAAGTGAAAAAGCCGTTTGAAGCTTACCTCTGGGTTCTGTAAAATTCTATAAATAACTTCAAGACACAGGGCCTAAAAGGTATAAATTATTTTTGTTGAGAAGACTATTAACTTTTTGTCTAGAGTCTGGGTTATCAAGAATGTTAGTTTTGTCAGGAAAGAGAAGACCTATACTTACAAAATTTTTTTTTTCTTTCCCTGCCTATTGGCTATTTGTATACGTGGAAAGAGGCTTATTTATAAGGAATAAAGGCATGGTGAACTTATAACTCAGTATGAGTGGATAAAATTTAAACCCTAAGGAAGGTACATTTGGATTTAACAATTACCTTTTGCGTTTATCAACAACTGTGATTCCATTTGTAACCAGCAGATGGCAGAATTGACAAACAGATGAACTGTTCACTTGTAGGGGTTTTGAATTTAAACGGTGGTGTAGAAAGATAATGTTAGGTGTTCTTAATTTGGAATCCTGCTTTCTAGAAAGAATTTTGGGAATGTGGAATAAAATACAAGTAAGTAAACTGTGCTTTTAAAAAAATTTTAGAGTGCCCTGAATTTTCATTCTCTCTCTCATTAACTTGTCACTTGGAGTTTACTCGGCAGAGTCTAAACTAGCTTTACTTTGAATGTGATTAAACTTTGATTGGCTCTATTCAACTTACTTAAGTTTCTGTTGAACTAATTATAGAGTTGCTGGTTTAAACATGAAGAATTAGCTTATAATTAAACCTGGAACCTTTAAACTCATTAGCCGCATGTAAACATGATGTACCTTTAATGAAAAATAATTCTGGATCAGTCTCCCAGGGCAATAGAAATAAAAGCAGAAATAAACAAATGGGACCTAATCAAACTTATAAGCTTTTGTACAGCAAAGGAAACCATAAACAAAACAAAAAGACATCCTGTGGACTCAGAGAAAATATTTGCAAACAGTGTGACTGACAAGAGCTTAATTTCCAGAATACACAAATAGTTGATACAGCTCAATAACAGAAAAACAAACAACCCAATCAAAAAATGGGCAGAAGACCTAAATAGACATTTCTCCAAAGAAGACATCCAGGTGGCCAATAGGCGCATGAAAAGATGCTCAACATTGTTAATTATTAGAGAAATGCAAATCAAAACTATAATGAGGTATCACCTCACATTGGTCAGAGTGGCCATCATCAAAAAGTCTACAAGCAATAAATGCTGCAGGGGGTGTGGAGAAAAGGGAACCCTACTACACTGTTGGTAGAAACGTAAATTGGTACACCCACTATGGAAAACAGTATGGAGTTTCCTTAAAAAACTAAAAAAAGAGTTGCCGTATGATCTAGCAATCCCACTCCTGGGCATATATCTGGAGAAAACTATAATTGATAAAGATACATGCATCCCAGTGTTCATAGCAACACTATTTACAGTAGCCAAGACATGGAAGCAACCTAAATGTCCATGTCCATCGACAGATAAACAGATAAAGAAGTTGTTGTGAGTATATATGCATATATATGTATATGTATATGCACAAACACACACAGAATGGAATATTACTCAGGCATAAAAAAATGAAATAATGCCATTTGTAGCAACATGGATGAACCTAGAGATTATCATATTAAGAAAAGTAAGTAAAAGAAAGACAAATATCATGATATTACTTATATGTGGGGAATCTAAACAATGATACAGATGAACGTATTTACAAAACAGAGATTGACTCACAGACATAGAAAACAGACTTAGGGTTACCAAAGGGGAAACAGGGGGAGGGACAAATTAGGATTTTGGGATTAGCAGATACAGACTACTATACATAAAATAAATGACAAAGACCTACTGTATAGCACAGGGAACTATATTCAATGTCTTGTAATAAACTGATGGAAAATAATCTGAAAAAGAATATATATATATAAAATATGTAACAATCAGTTTGCTGTACAAAAAACTAACACAACACCGTAAATCAACTATACTTCAATTAAAAAAAATTCTGGAGATGATAATCAAAAGGTTTGGGTTTTACCCTTGCTCCCTAGGCCAAATAGTTCCCTGACCTTTGGTAACTTCTATCTCAGATTGATTTATATATTAAATACTGAGATAATTAGCTTCTAATATGAGACGAGTATTTATAGGCTGTTGATTAAGTTTCCTAAGGAAAAGTCTTAAGTTGGATATTTTTTTATGAACTATGTTGAAGTAGTTGGGTAAAAGATACAGTGTTAACACAAGTTACTGTGGGTGATGTCCAGCCACTTTGAAGAGCATTTCAAGAGTGAGAGGATGGAAGTGAGACTATAAATGGCTGGCAGGTGATGTGTGGAAGTCTGGAGCTTGGCTTGGGCAATGAATGAACCAGGGAGTTTAGCAGCATCTTTCTCTCTCTCTCTCTCCTCTCTGCCTTCATTCATTTTACAATACCTAATGTGAGGCCAGAGTTCACTGTGATTTTTTTTTCCTTTCATACAGTTAGTCTTAGGACTTGTAGTTTTGCATCTTGGTGGTCAGTGAATACTAAAAGGAGACATTCTGCTCTCCATTTCAAAAATGAAAACCATATCAGAAAAGTTTTTATTTATGTTAAAGAAAGAAAAGTCTTAGCACCTTTAATATTGTAATCATTCTCAATTTAAAGTTTCTCAGATTTTTTGTTAAATTCCACTGAGGCCAGTATTGCATTTTAATGCTGATTTAAAAAAGACTGGGGACATGTATTTTCTTTATGGAAAGCTTTAGTTGTCTTTTGTTAGAACTTTAACATATACACCATTTTTGGGTTTAATGAAAATGTCACCGTCCCTGGGTCATGGTTTCATACTGAACCCCGGACGTCTGAGGAAAGGATGCTCTGAAGAATGGCTTTACCCCAAGACCCACAGATGACATTACCTTTATTTCCTTTCATAGGACCATGATACTATAACATGTTTTTGTTCCTGTGCAGTGGAAATACTCCGTGGCGGCTCAGATTCAAATCTAAGAAAGATCAGAGTTAATAGAAAACCAAATGGAAGGCAAGGGAGTTGCTGAAGGAAATAGAGGCATTACTTTGTGGCCTCTTACACCAAAATTGCCATGCCGGGGAAGTCAGGAAACCATGCTGGGTGCTTTGTACCTCTTCTGTTAGATTGTTTTTCATCTGAGGACCTTTACAAAATTTCTCTTCTGCTGCTGTACTTTTAAGAAATAAAAATATAATGTAAGAACACGGAGGGTTACGAGGCATGAAGTTCTATAAATATTTATGCCAAGGCACAAAAGTGGACAGTTCGTATTTTCTTGACATATTGGGGTCATATTTCCCTCTTGACCTCTTGAGTTGAAAAATACAAGGTGTTAGAGTACCCTTTTCTTTCTTTTCTTATTTATTTATTTTCATTTCTGTAATGAGTTTTAGATGCTGGGAGCTGCCCTGTAAGCTTCATGTAAGTTTCAGTGGACTTAATTTTCTATCCTGGTTTATTAGCATGGATTTAAAAGTTTACACTCTTACCAAAAGTAACATAATTTATACCCAGTTTTAGGCCTTAGTGTTAAGCTCTTTAGTCTGTTTTGGGTGTGTGTGTTATTGTCACTAAATTAAAGCTAAATGTTGCTTTTGTCAAGGCTAATAAATAGGATTGCATCTAAAAGCATATTTTAAGTTAGTCCTTTGATTTTATTTTGTTCCTCACTTAAAAGCTTTGGTGCATAACAAATGTTTTTGCCCTTTGAAATTATGTTAAAGAAACTTATGAAGTAATCATACATGTTCATTGTAGAGAATTTAGAAAATGCAAGTGGGCAGAAAAGAAGGAGAAACATCACCTGTAATCCAACTCTATTTTTTCTAGTCTTTTTATAACTATATATAAAGATACTCTCTTCAGTTCAAAGAAAAAAAATGTATTTTAAAAATTCTGGAGTATTGGTAAGGTATTTCTTTGGAAATGAGTAATTTTTGCATTTCCCCTCTTGGGTAGTTTTATTTACTTTACATGAAATAATACCAAAAAATAGTAGACAAAATGTTGTCAAACCTAAATAAAGCTTGGAAAAAAATATACCAGAGTGCTTCCCGTCCCCTCCGCCGTCCCAGTTGACTCCAGTTGATTAGTAAAATTAATGCATATTTTCTTTTTGCCCTCACAGTATTTACGTTTAGTAGGAGAGAAAGTAATATATTTAAAAAACTATATGGTATAAGTTAATAAGTAAAAAATTTTCAGTTAAAATAGTTTTTTTTGGGGGAATGAGAATAGTGAGGAAATAGTTTATTTGGAGAATAAGGAGAATCTTTTGAAGTAAAAAAGAGAAGGTATGATTGGAGAAAATTAAGAATTTTAGAAATCAAAGCCTAAAAGGGTACCATGAAGATTTCTGGTCCAACAATGCTTGAGAGATCACTGACAAAGCTGGGGCCACAGTCTAGGTCTGAAGACCCTCACCCAGACCACTGCTCATTCCCTCCTGGAGTTGAGCCCTGAATGAAAAGCCCAGTTTAGATGCAGGATGGTACCCTATGCTGAGGGGCAGCACAGGCAAAGGTGGTCATCCTAGCAGTGTCGGCATGTGCTTGGGCTCCTGGCTCTACCTTTTGCATAGCCTCTGGGGTCTTCATGTGTTATCCCATTTCTTTCCTAAATTGTCAATCTCTGCCTTGCTGTTACCACTTTCCCCCATCCTATGTACAAATACTTACCATCCTGGATAAGACAAAGAACTTCCTTTAGCCATGAACCCATCTCTCCTAACGTCTCCACCAGCTTCCTGGTGTAGTTCTTTACTTGCCTGCCTTCATCTCTGAATCACTTATGAATTCACTGTAATGGGTCTCCTGGCCCAGCCCTCCATTGAAACAATTCTTGGGAACTCCAGTAACCCTCATGTGTGCACTGGTTGATACTCTTGACCCCTTGCTCTGCAAATCTCCATCTGAGACTTCTGGTCCCCTTGAATATCGAGTGACATTCTTGGTCGCTTTCAGTTGAAATTGATCTTGGCTAACCTGTGGGAAAAAAGGTTGGTTTTTGGAAAGTTGGCAGAGACTGTTAAGTTACTTTCCGCTTCTCCCTCGATTTGGTTTGGGTGGCAGTCTACCTAACCCTTTGCTAGATCTACATATTCTCAGCCTTCCTAACAAGGGGTGGCCGTGTCACACAATTGTGGCCAAGTGGACACCAACTAGGGGACAGCTGAGGAGGCCCTTTCTTGCCTGGAATCCAGTTGTGTGACAAGGTTACGCTGGAGGATATACAAGCCACGCTTCTCATGAGGCAGCAAGCCTGTGGCTGGACCTAAGCTGGTGACAAGGCCAGGGAGGAGAGTGACTGAACCCTTTGTTTTCTTGAGCTGGGAAGCCTCTCACATATGAGAGTTGAAAACTGGGCAGCCACAGAAGACCAGTGTTCACCATAGCGATTTCCTCCTTCTCATATGTCTGATCAGTTCTTCTCTTTTTGTCTGCTCTGTAAGAGTGGGTGTTCCTTGGGCTTCCGTTCTTGGCCTTTTGACCTTCCCTTTTTGCTCTTTATTTTTATTTTTTTTTGCGGTAGGCGGGCCTCTCACTGTTGGGGCCTCTCCCGTTGCGGAGCACAGGCTCTGGACACGCAGGCTCAGCGGCCATGGCTCACGGGCCCAGCCGCTCTGCGGCATGTGGGATCCTCCCAGACCGGGGCACGAACCCGTGTCCCCTGCATCGGCAGGCGGACTCTCTACCACTGCGCCACCAGGGAAGCCCTGCTCTTTATTTAGGTAATCTATTCTCTTGGTTCCAGCCATCACCTATGTGCTGATGACTTCTATGTCTGTATCTCTAGCCTTGTTATTTTCTAGCTTTATAGTCAGATATTAATTTCTTGGATAGTCACAGCCCCTTACATGTGCCACAGATTTCTCCTGCTCAGCATTTCCCAGAGTGAGTTTATCCTTTTTGCTCTAAACTTGTTTTCCTCCTCTGCCCCCCGGTCTCATTTAATGGCACCACTGTATTGTAGGAGCATCTTACTCTCTCCCCACTCCTGACCTCTTATCAGTCACCAGGTCCTTTCATTTTACTCCTGACTCTTCGCTCAAATTTGAACCTTCTTCTCTGAGCCATATTCATTTCCTGGTATCTTCTGTAGAACTGTTGTAGTAGTCTCAGAGCTTGTGTCTTGCCTTCTTTTTGTCTTTCCTCTTTGCTTCTTATCTTTCTCTTCTATCCTGCAACTATTCTTCTACCTACTGCGGCCAGAGTGATGTCCCTAAAGCACAGGTTATCATTCCTCTCCCCAAACTTTGTGTGTATTTTATTTTATTTTTTTATTGAAGTATAGTTGATGTACTTATATGTTACAGGTGTACAATATAGTAGTTTACAACTTTTAAAGGTTATATTGCATTTATAGTTATTGTAAACTATTGGCTGTGTTGTACACAACACAAACTATCCCTGTGTTTGTACAGTATACCTTTGTAGCTTATTTTGTACATAATAGTTTGTGCCTCTTAATCTCCTACCTCTATATTGCCCCTCCCCCGTTTCCTCTCCCCACTGGTAACTACTAGCATATTATCTGTATCTGTGAGTCAGCTTCTTTTTCGTTGCACTCACTAGTTTGTTGTATTTTGTAGATTCCACATCTAAGTGATACCATACGGTATTTGGCTTTCTCTGACTTATTTCGCTCAGCATAATGCCCTCCAACTCCACCCATGTTGCTACAGATCCTCTGCCTAAACTGTTGCAGTTGGTCCCATTGTCTATGCAATGAAGTCCAAGCTCCTTGCATGGCATACAGGGCCTTCTTGGCCGTCTGTTCAGTCTTACTCCCCATTACTCTTGACCTTAAACTTGAGGTTTTGGTGATATGGAATGGCTTGGGTGGGTACACACTGTAGAATGCTAACTTGATATGGGATGGTTCTGTTACCCCTGAACACCCTGCTTTCATATTGTGTGCTTTTCTGTTTCCACTCCCCATCATGCCCTTTTTACCTTTCTTGCCAGCTAATTCTTGCTCCTTTGGAAGGTTCTGTGAAGGCATAATCTCTGGCAGTTTTCCCTCAGTCTGGAGGTTGGACTAAATACCCCTCCTCTCCGTTTGCTATGATACTTGTCTTTGCCTCTTTTTAATCTTACTCTATCTCTTGCCATGTAGCAGTATTATTGAAACTGTTTATACGTGGCTGTGAGTTCTTTGAAGTCAGGGCACCATCTTAGTTTTCTTTACCAGGCAGTGTCTTGTGCAGTGTCTGGCTCTGCATGTTTTTGTTGAACTGAATCAGGTAAATTTGAAGGGAGACTGTGGGTGGAAAGATACATTGGCCCAAATTGTAGATATCTTTGCAGACAAAAGGCATTCAAATGTTTGATGAAGGAAGAAAAAGAAAGTAGATTATATTGTTTTGTGAGTCTTGTCAGTTTGGGGAGAAAAATAACTTCAGGTCATTAATGCACTCCAACTGGTGTGTTATCCTAACCCTATCAGTTGGAGTGCGTCCACATAAAGTACTATTCCTTTTGAGCTACTTTTCAGAGGTGATACACCCTTGTTAGCTGACTCCATGACACCTAGAATCACATTACCTGCCATCCCTACCCCTTGTTTCCTGGGGTTGCTGAGACCTACATCTGTTCTGTGCCTGCTCTGCTCTTACCAAGGCTAATACCAAAGAAGGATTTGCCAGTGTTTATACCTAGAGCAGGGGTTGGCAGACCATCACCTGTCTTTATAAATAAGGTTTTATTGGAACACAGTCACACCATTCACTTACACATTATTATCTATGGCTGCTTTTGTGTTCCCACAGCATGGTCGCACCGTTGTGACAGAGACCATCTGGCTGGCAAAGTCTAAAATATTTACTATTTGATCTTTTACATTAAAAGTTTGCTGATTTGTACCTTAGAGCTACTTAACATTAGAAAGACAAAGCCTTATATAATATCCAAATTGGGTAGTCATCTCAAATTAGGAATTAGGAGACTCTTGAAAAGGGCAAACATCCTGTTTGGTGGGACGGTTTTGTTAAATTTCCTGTTGTTTCCATTTTGCTGCGTGTGTCAGTGAAGGTTGTCCACATTTCTTACTGTGCCTCAAATACATATATTTGTATATGAAATATATATTGTGAAAGTTTTAAAATTAATCTCCTTAACCATATACAAAATACTGAACACCAGAGTCAGGTGTGTGAATTCCACATTGGAAAAAAAGTTTGTATCCTTGACAGGCTGCTTAGTGTACAGAGGCTTCAATACAGGACTTCCATTAAAACAGTTTAAAATATCAGTTTATATGTCTCCCTCCCTGTTGCCTGCTGCCCTTTCCCCTGCCTTCTGTCCTTCAGTGGGCAGACCAGTTCTTTCCGGTTTGACCAATTCTTAATATTTCTGAAGATAAGTGGGCTACTGAAGGCGGAGTCCTGGAAGTGTGAGGTTGAGTGGCGTGTAACTGACCCTGGCATGTCACCAAGGGTGATATTACAATTGTTTGTTGACTAGTCGGGACCTACGTCAACTCAAATGCTGGAGCAGGGCCCGGGAGTGCCTGGAGTTACTCCTCAGCTGTTGGGTGTTGGGGAGGTCGGGGGTTGCTGCGGTTGGGAGCTGGCCGAGGCTGGGGGTGGGGTGGGTTGGAGGGTTTGGGGTAACCAGCCGCTTTTCAGTCTTGCCTCTACTGATGTGTGTTACTCCAGTAAAGCTAAGGCCCTTTTGATTCATTCATTGAGCAAACATGTTTGAAATGGCTGTCATGTGACCGCTAGATGTCCTCGTAGGTATTGGGAGTTCAGAATGAGTGCATGTGCTTCTTCCCATCGAGTGGCTTACAGACAGATTTGTTTGGAGCAGTGAGGCAGGAGGTAGGAGGATCTACGTGGGATCAGGGAGGAGAGGTTCTGTGTTGGTAACACAATGCATGTCCAGTAATGCTCTAAGTGTTTTAGGTTAAAAAAACAAAACAAAACCGAAAAAAACCCCCAACTTTTCGCATCTTGAACCGAGCCTGTACATTATGCTTTTGTTTAACTGTAATTTTTGTTTATGAAGCTGTTTCCTTTTTCATAGCAGTTACTTCTTTTTAAGGATATAATTAAATTTGTATATTTTAGGTTGCTTGCCTGATTCGAGTTCCTTCTGAAGTAGTTAAGCAGAGGGCACAGGTATCTGCTTCTTCAGGAACATTTCACATTTTCTCTAACATCTTATGTCAAGAGGTGAGAATATGTTTTTAAGCTCTCTTATTGAGAATATTGTGTGGCAGCTAATAGGAATACTGTGGCCCTCATCTTAGGAGCCTTAGAAGAGACCTTAAAGCTAAATTTATTGTCCAATTATAGCAACTTTTTATGCTAAGATTATCTTTGCCTTTCCATTGTTTTCAAAATTTTTAGTTTCATTTTTATTTCTTTTTCAAATTTCTAAACAACCACACTACTAAGTGTGTGTCCTACATTGCAGTAGTCTTATCATTCTTTTGGAATCAGATATGGAATAAATAGTGAATATGTAAAGTGAATAAAGATATTATATTAAAACATCAGTATAGAATTTGAGGACCCATGGAAGAGACCTGTGGTAATGGACTGATATTAGTGACCGATGTCGTAATGTTTATATAAAATGTAATTCCTCTTGTACTGGTTCATGTTAACCTGTGGATCAAATTTCATGTGTGCTGGCCATGTGGCTAGGGACCAGTGAGCTGCTCTTCTTTATAGTTTGTACAGAAGCCCTTCTTTTTCTTTAAAATGGAATCAGTCACATGAAAATTTCAGTGAGTCTAGGTTTTAGAAAAGGTTTATTCTTTTATTTATTTATTTATTTATTTATTTTTTTATTTGAAGTGGGCCTCTCACTGTTGTGGCCTCTCCCATTGTGGAGCACAGGCTCCGGACGCGCAGGCTCAGCAGCCATGGCTCATGGGCCCAGCCGCTCCGCGGCATGTGGGATCTTCTCGGACTGGGGCACGAACCCGTGTCCGCTGCATCGGCAGGCAGACTCTCAACCACTGCGCCACTAGGGAAGCCCTAGAAAAGTTTTATTCTTAATCCCTCTGTCACCTAGGTGAGAAGACATTGAGCGTTTAATTGTATGATTGAGATCAGTTCAGTAAAGGGTCCCTGTTGAATCGTGTGGATAGTTAAACAGATAAGTCAAGGCTTGTCTAGAGGTATCTCTCACTATTGAGAGATTATTCATGCATTGTGACGTCTTATAGTTGAAACTATAAAATATAGTTCTGTTCTTTTGTGAAAGGATAATTGGCATTCTGTGTGCATTTGGTTTTGAAAATGTTTATTTAAAGCTTCTCAAGTATTTTTTTTCAAGAGAAGAAATGTTGAAAATAAGTAAAGTTTAATATGTAGTCAGCTTTATTATTAGAGATGTTCCCATTTTAAAGGGAGCTGATCTGAGCTTTATATACTTTAAGCCAGTTTAAAAGCTTTAACCTCTTATAGAACTGTAGTCATTGTGAATATTTCAAAACTCAAACTTTAGAAAAGGTAAATCTGCTTCATGCAGAATGTCATTTAGAAGTCTCTGCTATTCTAACTTTCTGAGGTCTTGGCTTTTTGTTTGTTTCAGGGCATCCAAGGATTATATCGAGGCTACAAAAGCACTGTTTTAAGAGAGGTAAGTAACTTAATTTCCAATATTGAACTACAAAAGAATGATATGCTTTGTTTAGTAAATTTATTTGGAGAGACTGGTTTAAAAAATTACAAAGGGAAATTATGATCACTTTTTAAAACACTGTTTAGTCTTATCTTGGCTCTTACATCTGATGACTGGGTAGAATGGGTCAGCTGAAAGAGCAGCCCCAGTGGTCAGAAGGCCCATCCTAGAGCTTCAGTCTTATCATAGGCGGCTACATGGCTGTGATAGCTAAGATATGAAGAAATAACTACTAAGGGTAAGATATCAAGTTAATTACTGTAATATACAGAATGAGTGAAAAATTGGTAAGGAAAGAAGCACCCTGGGAGACAAGTGTCCCAAAGGTCTATTTTTATGTGAAAAATCATGCAGTTAGCTCTTGTCTTCCTGATAGCAAAATATGATGAATTGGGAAGTTCAGTCTGCACTGGAGAGCTGACCCTGCCCGTGACTTGCAGTGCAGTGTGCCCCCAGAGCAAGCCTTCCAGTTCCGAAATTCTGCGGTTCAATATGTGGTCAATGTCTTCTTTTTTTGGTTGAAAAAGCAAAGTGATTTTAGTACATATATTACTGCAGGAAGCATGTTTTAATTTTTGGTTCATATAGAGGAGGCTGTTTTGAAGTTTAAAAGTTGATTTATAGATAACTGGGGTATGGGATATAAGAGAAGTCTTTGTTTGGTTTGGGACATAATTTTTTTTTTTTTTTAGTGAGTTTAAATCCTAGGGTTTTTTGTTTTTTAGCTTTTTGACATATAATTGACAAATAGAATTGTGAGGCATTCGTAGTGTACAGTGTGATGATTTGATATAGGTGTACATTGTGAAAAGGATTAGGACATAATCTATTAAAATACAGAAGAGATTCTGCATACCTCTGCTCTGAATCCTTGTTTTCTGTTTGGATTTCCCTTGGATGCTAAAACATTCTCATTTATAAAAATGTGTTTAATTTAAATACATATTGTCATAATTAGCAGAATATTGAAATCTTTGAAGTCTGAATTTTACTCCCAGGTAGTCTTTTTGTTTATTTTGTTTGTTTGCTTGTTTGTTGTTAGTGTAGATTACAGTCTTCTTTATGAAACACCAGCACTGTTACATGTTATTTAAAGCTTTGATTTCCACAAAGTAATAACCTTTAGTGTAGTGTGGTGTAGTTGATGTATATCTTGGAAAAACTTCTGAAGGCAGACTGAATGTTTCAAAATTAGTTATTTGTGTGAAGATGACTTCTGCCTTTCAAAATAACACCTGCACTGTATCTTCATTCTGTACTTATTTTCCCACTCACTAAACACATGTTATTTACTCAGGTTTCACCTCGGTGAGGTGCAAAAAGAGAGGACGATAAACCTTTTTTTGTTTTTCTGAGAGATGCTGAATAAATGAATGTATTTACATGCCAGAGAATACTGGTTATGCATACAAATAGATAAAACACATGGTTACAACTGCATTCTATTCTTTTCAAAATTTTTTTTTTTTTTTTTTGGTGGTACGCGGGCCTCTCACTGTTGTGGCCTTTCCCGTTGCGGAGCACAGGCTCTGGACGCACAGGCTCAGCGGCCATGGCTCACGGGCCCAGCCGCTCCGCGGTATGTGGGATCCTCCCGGACCGGGGCACGAACCTGTGTCCCCTGCATCGGCAGGCGGACTCTCAACCACTGCGCCACCAGGGAAGCCCTAAAAATTTGTTTTGACATATGTCACACTAGTAATTAATTTCTAGGCTGCATTTCTTGCAAAAAGTGTGCCCCTAGTGAGATGACTTTGTTTACTCAAGATGGCAGTGCTTTGTTGGAAATTTAATTGGGGTCTTCTGCATTATGCATTTTCATAAAAATATCCTTCAGAACTGATTTTAGTTGAAATATTGCTTTTGTACAGATTCTCTCATAGAATGAGAGAAGAGTTACTGCTAAATGAAACATTGCTTCTTTTCAAAATGAGAAAAATAAGAAGTGATGTATCTGCTTTAAACAACATTTTTACATTATAAATAGTTTCAATTCTTACATCGTTCTGACACCAATATAAAATCTTTTCGCGCTAAATGAAACATCGCTTCTTTTCAGAATGAGAAAAATAAGAAGTGATGTATCTGCTTTAAACAAAATTTTTACATTATAAATAGTTTCAATTCTTACATCGTTCTGACACCAATATCAAATCTTTTCGCCAAGAGCTTTTTTGATTGTTTCAATAAGAAAATACATTGAAGCCTTAGTGAGAGTCACCAGGAAACTCATACATTTATTCTGTATACAGTTTTTTCTTTAAAATAGTTTTATCTCCCTCGCGGTAGCCCATTAGAATGAGATTGAAGTTTGAATCCATGCGTTATAAGATAGATTATTGTGATCTTTAGATTTTGTGAATGCTGTCGCATGGTTTTTACTCCATTTGATTTTTGTGGAGATTGCATGCTTAGCCCTTATGTTCTCCTAAATTATTTTAGTTACTGTGAATTTTAGATGGAGTCTAAGCAAGGTGAACCGATTATACTCTTACCTCACCCTTTCAGTATTCATTTTCCTCATGATCTAGGCCAAATTAGATGTGGCCAAGCATTGTGGGGCAGTGTGGTTATTCCAGTAAGATGGAAACGGGGAGCAAAATCACAGCTGTTTTCATAGCCAGGCTAATTTCAGAGGGTCCGTTGTCCCGAAAGTTCTGTGGAGGGCAGCCTCATGACCTTGGATGTGAATTAGAAAGAAAGCAGAGAAAGGCAAGTCGTTTCCAAAAAAAAAAAAAAGTAGGAATAAGTTAGGCTCAGCAAATGCATTTTATCCACACATTCTACACGACAGTCATTTTAAGAGTGCCTGCTGTGTCTTGGGCACCACGCAGAACACTTCTGCCCTGAAGGATTCATATTCTGGTGGGGAAGGAAACGGGGGGCAGACACTTTACAGGGCAGTGTAATAGGGCTGAAATGACACGTATATCCAAGATGCAGCAGAGGTTATAGAGGAAGCAGTGCTTGAGTGGTACCCAGTATTCATTGCATTAATAAAAATTAGTCTGGGCTTAATTCTTGAAGAGGTGTCACTTAGAAGTAGTCCAGGAGACAGGAAGATGTAACAACACATACAAAGGCCCAGGGGTGTGAAAGAACACACGTTGTGTGTACCTTGCTTATCGAAGCACAATTGGGGTTTTCACACCCAGAGAAGAGGCAGGAGTGATTTCCCTCTACCTCAAGCCGGCGCTTCAAAAAAGCACTCACCCAAGTTGGGTATTTTCCAGGAGGAATGGTTGAACCTCTCACCCCAGCCGAATGTTTGCCAGGGACCTGGAATCAAGCACATGGGAAAAGCTCTTACAAGAGCCTGACACATGTCCACTGGAGTTTGGAGGATACATTACTGGTTTTTAACTGTTATCTGCAATCAGTCTCACAGTGAAATGCAGTTGGAGCGGCCTCACTGGCAGGATGTTGCCGTTTTGATAATGAGTAACTCCTGGCTTCTTTTTGGTAGATGAGTGTAGCAACTAAAGAGATCTGAGATAGGTGAGAATTATCTCCCCCTCTCCCCCTTATTTTGCTCCCAGGCTTCCATAACGTAAGTCTCCCACCAAATTCTGTTACACATGCAATCAAAATCAAGCACTTGGGCGGGCCAGAACAAGTCATTCATCCTGTTCTGTGAGTTCACTGAAGCCCTCAATCTGTCCCTTTAGGTGCAACATTCCCCACTTTGACTGCAAAGTTCACTCGCAAGTTCCAAACCCAGTTTCCCTTATTGTCTATTTCAGGCAGTGAGAATTTCCCCTAATCTAGTGGCTGGAAACAGGAACCTTTAGGAATCAAGCCTTAAGAATCGTCCTTCAAATCCTCTTTCCCAGCTCTGTCATTTCCTTTCCCCCCAAGGTCTTCATGTTATATAAGTCTCTTGTGTGTTTTTCCAGAGCTACCCTAGCCTAGGTGTTTAGCATCTTATTTGATTTTTAACCAAAATATTTTAGAGATCATTTTATATCACTTTATAAGGGGCACACTTTTTTATGATTGTGTAGGACTCCATTGTACAAAGGGATCATTGTGCCACCACTTCCTCATTGGTGGGCAGGACAGACATGCTACAATGGATAATACTGTTCCTGTGTCATTTCATACGTGGTTGAGAATGTTTGTAGGTTAGATGCTGAAAAGTAGAATTTCTTGGTTAGGGGTGTATGGGCATTTGTAATTTTGATGCAAATTGCCAAATTGCCCTTCGCAGAAGTACCAGTCGACCCTTTTGCACACAGTGTGGGAGCTCTCTGTTGACCCCTGCCTCACCAACGGTACTAGCAATCTCAGAGATGAAAAATGATCTCACTGTAATTTTAATTTTAAGTGAGACTGGGCGTATGAACATATATTTGACAACAATTTTCTTCCTTTACTGTGAACTGATGGTTTGAAATTATATTGAAGTTATGGTGAGAATTAAATGAAGAGATCCATATGAAGTGCTTTCTATAGACCCTGACACGTAGGATGTGTTCAAAGTATGTTAACTATGCTTAATAGTACTCTTGGTAACTGAAAGAGCTTTTGACAGGAAATGACATCTCAGTGTGGAATGCCAGTGTCTCACTAGCTGTCTGCTCTTGGCAAGTTACTTAACCTCTCTGAGCCATTTGCCCCTCTGTGCTAGAAACTTTGTGTCAGCTGTTCTTGCTGCAGTCTCACAAAGGAGGTATTGCAGCAATATGGTCTGCTAGGACCAGAGATGAAGAAAGCTGCCTCTAGGCTGTCAGGTTCTTGAACGGGATGCAGCCTTGATCTGCCTGCATGTAAATGTGTGAATGCCATTTCATGATGATGAATAACAATAGTTGTGTTTGAGCTACAGGCTGGCTAACTGTTACTGCTTAAAAAGCTTCTCAGCTACAGTTGGAGAGTGTTTTATCCAAATGTCTTGTAGAATGGAATTGTTTATTCACTTAACAGATTGCAACCTGCAACTGATTTTGTGTTCGCTGGCTACTTCTGTAGGAAAACAACCTATTGGTTATAATAATGTACAGTTACCCTAATTGATAGTTGAACCAATCAAAATTACTAACATAAATGAGTTGGAAAATTTTTTATGATTATTCTTTTTTGGGTCACATTGGTAATTTACTGGAATTTTTTCTCCAGATAAGATTACCCACTTAGAGGAAGGCTTTCTTTTTAAGATTGCAATACTTGAATGTTTTCTGTTGAAAATATTTTCGTGCAACTGTAGTTAGAATTATTACTTATTTACCGTTCTTAAGCCTGTGTACTAGTTTCTGCTTTCATGATGGAAGAGAAAAAGAAGTTCTCTGATGAGAATTTTCCTGCTTGTATCAATGCTCTGTATCATTGTGTGTCTTTGTATGAAATTGTTTCCTTGGCATTATCTCTTTCTTTCTTTTTTGGTTTATCTTTATATTTTTAAAAATTAATTAATTTTGGCTGCGTTGGGTCTTCATTGCTGCACGCGGGCTTTCTCTAGTTGCGGCGAGTGGGGGGCTACTCGTTGTTGCGGTGTGCGGGCTTCTCATGGCGGTGGCTTTTCTGGTTGCGGAGCACGGGCTCTAGGCGTGCGGGCTTCGGTAGTCGTGGCTCGTGGGCTCTAGAGCTCAGACTCAGTAGTTGTGGCTCACGGGCTTAGTTGCCCCGCGGCACATAGGATCTTCCCGGACTCTTCCAGGGCTCGAACTCGTGTCCCCTAGCATTGGCAGGTGCATTCTTAACCACTGCGCCACCAGGGAAGGCCCTGTCTTTACATTTCAGTTTTGTCTGTCTATGTGTAATTACGCCTGCTCTTCCCAGACAGCATATAAGTTACCCTTGAAGACAGTAATTGGGTTTTGACCTCTTTGTAGTATGCACAGGCTCTGCAGTAACACCTTCCACAAGCTCAGAGCTCAGTAAATATTCGTTGCTTTTTTCATTCCTTTAAGTTTGATTGTCTTTCGTTCAGATGCTCTTAGACACTGTGACCGTTTCAAAGTGCCGGGGGAGCTCTATGGGGTTTGGAGTTATGCTGGGTGGGGGTCAGCCTCTGACACGCTACATTGTAAGGTATTCGCATTACATAGGTGCTGAAGTACCAAAGAGTGTACCCTTTTCTGAGATTTCCATCTTCTTACACCTGGAAAAAATAGTTTTTATAAGCCTGATTTCATTAGAAAAGTAATTAATTCCCTTTTTTTCCCATATATTTAGTAATTCACTATAAAGGGAAAAAAAGGTTGTAAATCTTTCCAAACTTTTAATGTGAAATCGTTTTTCAGTTAAAGTCCAATGCAAACATATTGAACCTTGTTTTAATCCTACATAATTCATTTTATTAACTATGACCAAAGAGAACATCTGTTAAAATTCCATAACGTTAGCTTCATGGGAAAAGAAAAAAATCTGCTCTTGGAATTTGTTCATTGTTTTATTGTTCAGGCTTTCAGTAAATGTGTAATAAGACATTCTTATTAATGGGAATATTAAACAAATGAAAATGAAATATTGCCTTTAATCACAAGCGGTTTATAAAATGTCACCTAATGGCATTTATTATAACTTTAGAGATGGTCTGTGAGGAATGCATAATACTTCATTCTTTAATCCAGAGAACATAAAATTATTACTCCTCAAATATGGATTTTAGCGTAGTTTTTCATCATCTCTTAAATAAACATTTTTAGAAAGAACAATTTAGTAAAATTATCTTAATGTGGAAAAATTGCTTTAGCCGTTTAGTGCATATTTTCTCATGTTTTGTTTACATAAAACCAGCTGCTATTTACTTTTCTCATTCTTTGGACAGATTTCATTTTGCACTGTACAGTTTTGAAAAGGCTACATATTTCCACTGTTGTGTGTTGGCTATGTTGTCTAGAAGAGATACTAGTTCCTGTGTGTAGGGTTTACTGAGAAGTAAATCAATAGTATGAATCTTCAGTGTAAACATATAGGAAAGCTGTTGGATAAAGGTGGAAACTGTCTTTTAATTCTTTTTAGATGTTAGCATCATACACCATGATGTTGAAGTAGCTTTGTCTAGGATGTTCCTTTGTGTTTTTCATCTCATGTGAAATATCCTGTCCTTTCATATTTGTGTGTTAATTTAGATGGCAGATGGGCTGTAAATAACAAAATCTGACTACAGTGGCTGAACTAAACACAGTTTAGTATTAGAACTTTTTTGTTTTCTCACTCTGTAACAGGAAATCTGGAGATGGTCCCTCTAAGGCTGGTGTACTGGTTAAATGAGGGCATGAGGATGCAGGCCCTTTCATTCTGCTTGGGGAACCTTAATACTCTGGCTAAATTACTCATGGTTACAAAATGGCTGCCACTCTTTTTGGCATCACAGCCCCTTTCCAAGTATGAAGAAGTGGGAAAGGCAGGAGGCATTATCTGTCCGTCTGTTTACTTGGAAAACAAAGCTTTCTTGGGCCAGGTGTCTAAAGCTCTCCTGAGTTGCATGGGGATTGAGAAGTTGAATATGTATGCAGCTTTTCAGTGTGGTAGGTAAAGGCTGGCAAAGAGGGGCTTGGGACTGCAGTCACCACCCTACCGTGTCTGTTGTATTTTATCTGTTGAAGTCCTTCTAGTTCAAGCTCAATTCCTTCCGAAAGGGAACCATTTCATACACCACTGACTTAAGCGCTGTAGTTGGGGACCCTGTTGTTCATATCCAGAGCACTTGTCTAGACTACAATTATTTGGACATTTAATTCTACTCTGTAAATTTTGATGTCTGTTCTTATTCTTTCCCCGCCACCTTTGCCCTTGTGGGAACAGTGTGGAAGCTCTTCTTTAAAAATCATTTGTCAGTCTCTTTGTAATCATTATTTTGAAAATGGAATTTATTTCAAAGTTACTTTTTTATACTGTTTTGATTTTAAAGATCTCAGAATACCTGTGTTGATATACTGTATGTAGACACTTTCCTTAAAAAATATGTAAATCACAATTGAAATAATAGCTAATGCTTACCAAATATTTACAGTGTTTCAGTCACTGTGCTAAGTTCTTAGCATGCATTATTTCAAATAATACAGTAACCCAAAACATGATCCCTGCTTTGTGGAAACTGAGGCTTAGTAAGGCTGTGGTTTGTCCAGAGTCTTTTTTTTTTTTAATGATTTCTCCATTTATACACTGCTTTTTAATTAATTAAATTTATTGGCTGCATCAGGTCTTGGTTGCAGCACGTGGGATCTTTCATTGCGGGGTGCGCGGGCTTTCCTCTAGTTGTGGCGCGTGGGCTTAGTTGTCCTGCGGCATGGGGGATCGTAGTTTCCTGATCAGGGGTTGAACCGACATGTCCTGTGTTGCAAGGCGGATTCTTAACCACTGGACCACCAGGGAAGTCCCTCGTCCAGAGTCTTACATCCAGTAAGGGAGGAAACCGAGGACTTGAGAGCCCATGATATTAGCCCCCATGGTGAGCTATATAGTTTGCATTTTATACGCAGCAAATTTTGGGGGAGAGGAAAATATATGTTTAAAATTCATAGTCCATATTTATATCTTTCTCATTTTTGAAACTTTAGGTAGACATTAGTGCCAGGAGTTTGGGGAAAATAAGTTCTCAGCAACTAGAAGTCTCCATGACGTTAAAAAGAAAAGTTAATCAGAGGACATAAGCAAAAGGAGATAGAGATATTCATGGAGAACAATGGCTTTTAAGTGCCTGTTATCCCAAATGTTTGCTTGATTTGGTCTTATCATTCAGGTGTTAGTTCACATGTTCCTTCTCTGAGGGGCCTACTTTGACCACTCTAGCTAACATACACCTGCCAAAACCCCGATCGCTCACTTGGTACCGTAGCAAGTACCGTTATCTGAAATTATCTTCACTTTTTGTTTATAAATTTATTTCCTGCGTTCCTCTGATAGAATATACACACTTTGAGGGCAAGTGCTTCTTGCCTGTTTTGTTCCCTTCTATTAATCCAACACCTAGAAGATTCCTTGAAATACAGCACACTCAGAAAATATTTGATGAACAAACCAAGGACTTAATCACACTTTTCAGAAGTAGACTAGTTGTAAATACTTAGATATTTAAAATCTCCAGCAGATGCTTAGGCCTAAGATGCATTTGGCAAGAATTATGGAGTTAGTCCTCACTTAATTCCCAGGCAAGTTAGTGGTTTTCTGCCATCTCAACTTTCTGCACTTCCAGTGAGCTTAATTTTCTCCTTGTCTCTTCTTATCATATTTCCTGGTATTCTTGTGTCTTCCGCAAATAGCCCTTATTTTAATTTTGTCATTTCTTGTTAGGGGGTGCTCCTATGAATATTTTATATATGTAAAACACTTTTTGAAATGACATATGAAAATAGTAAGCAACTTATTCATGAAGAAAATCTTTTATCAGTTACATGCAAGCTATGTCCTATGAACACTGGGTAAAAATTACTCGAGAGTCTTAGGATTGTGTACTATCTTATCGTCTGAGCAAACACCATCTTATAAGAGGTATTAAGAAAGAAACTATATGTATTAAGAAAACCAAATGTGAAGGTAAAATCTAGAATGTTTATATATGAATAAAGGATTGTAGTTGCAGGGAGTCGTTTAAAAGAGCTATTGAAAATGGGTTTTACCATCTGGTAGCAGATTACCCTGGGGTTATATAATGATAACAGTTACAGTTTGAATTCTGATCATGTATAATACTTTACTTGTATTTTTCTAATCTTCAGATAAAACTGTAAGATACTAACCTTTTTGTTTGTTTGTTTGTTTTAAAATTGATCAGTAGCATGGGCTTGGAAAAGCAAGCTAGTTTAGTATATGTAGTATATGGCAGGTCTGGAAGCAGAGGCCCAGTCTATGTGATTCTAAAGCCTGTGTTTCTGGTTACACTTTGCTTCCTGCTCATGTTTTGCAGATAAATTCACTATTCATTGCGCTCAGAATTTTTCAGTAAATTGTGTGAAAACAAAGTGGTAGTATATCTGTGAGACTTGGACCGCATCTGTTAACTTGAAGGGGAGCACAGTTTCTGAGTGTTAGAAGATTCTAAACAATAGAAATGGAGCCATCTATACAGGCAGGACACAATGAACTGTGCTTTCTGAATTAGGCAGTAATATTGATTTCAACATCGTCTTTCCTCTAGCCTTTGTGAAGTTTGCTTTAAAATGCTTTGACTGATTTTAGCCTTCTGTCCTCTTTTGTTTCCTGAGCTTTCGCATATATTCTGAGAAATAACCCAGTAGATGGGAAAGAGTTGATATTCTTTGGCATTGAAATGGTTTTGGTACTTAGCCAAATAATTAACAGATAATTTGTTGACTAGTGGAGAAGCAGAAATTGATGAGAGGGTATTTCTTTTCCTTTGTGAAAACACTCTGCTTTTTGTTATTGAATTTGTTGATGCAAAGGTTGCGTTATAGAAATGGCACACTAGAGGGCACACAATGTCTGTGTTTTAAATGTTGGTGGCAGAAACTTCAGTGTGTCTGAACCTTGAAGCTCTTGAGTTAATTGCTTGGCACTTTTTAAAAGTGGTTCGAATTAAAAAATAAAAAACAAAGCTTAATAAATAGTACTCTCCAATCCAAGGTTCCTGAATAATATTATTTTATTTAATCCATACGTACTTCATTATTCATCTCTCAAATACAAGAACCAATAGGTATATTTAACATACCAAAAATGAATATCACAGTCGTAAAGTATTTCCCTCAAGCTATTTTTTTAAAGCTGTTTTTCAATTACAACTGTAATTTCACATTTGGAAGAACTGGCAGACACTATTTTATTCAAGTGATGAACGTCAAAGTCACAAAAAAGAATTGTCACACCCAGGAGTAGACGAAGGAGACACAACAAGCAAATGCAGTGAGGGATCCTGGGAAGAGAAAAAGAATATTAGGCGGAAAAACTGGGGACATTCAAATAAGGTCTATAATTTAGATGTTAGTATTGCAGCAATGCTAATAGTTGGTTTTGATAATCATACTCTGGTTAAGTGCTTAACATTAGGGAAGCTAGGTGTAGGGTATATGTGAGCTCCCTGTATTGTTTGAGTAACTTTTAAGAATCGATAACTTATTTTTAAAAATAAAAAGCTGGGAATTCCCTGGTGGTCCAGTGGTAAGGACTTCGCACTTCCACTGCAGGGGGTCCGGGTTCAATCCCTAGTCGGGGAACTAAGCTAAGATCCTGCAAGCCGCGTGACGTGGCCAAAAATAATAACAAAATAAAAATAAAGAGCTGGGGAAAAAAAGAATACCAGATTTGGACATTGTATGAAATACTTTATTTTTAAAAGATCTTCTAAAATAATGACAATTTAAACTTACAACTTAATGAAAATTAAAAAAAAATATTTATTTATTTATTTATAGTTTTGGCCGTGTTGGGTCTTTGTTGCTGCACGGAGGCTTTCTCTAGTTGCGGCGAGCAGGGGCTACTCTTCGATGCGGTGTGCGGGCTTCTCATTGCGGTGGCTTCTCTTGTTGTGGAACACGGGCTCTAGGCGCACGGTCTTCAGTAGTTGTGGTGCACGGGCTCTAGGGCGCAGGCTCAGTAGTTGTGGCGCACAGGCTTAGTTGCTCCTCGGCATGTGGGATCCTCCCAGACCAGGGATCGAACCCGTGTCCCCTGCATTGGCAGGTGGATTCTCAACCACTGCGCCACCAGGGAAGTCCTTAAAATTTTTTTATCAAAGTAATAATTGGTAGCAATTCACATAATAGAGAAAGAAGATTTTACCTTGAAAAGCAAGTCTCCTGCCCTGTCCCTCTTCATTCTAGTCCCACTCTGCAGAGGTAGCCTCTTTTAACTGTTTCCATTTTTAGTTCTTCTTATTACATCCATATTTCTGAATAATATGTTTATGCATCTGTGTCTTCATTTGTCAGTTTAGACACACTCTCCTGAGCCTTTGGAGTGGAGGGTGTGATGGAGCTGGCATTATGCTCCTCCCCAACCTTTTTCGGTTACACAAATTTCATTCCTCTGGTTATTTTAGAAACATGAAGTCATATATTTGAGTCTTTATTTCTTATCCCACAAACTTCCAGCATCTTCTTTCTTTTTATAAGATGAGGCTCTTACTTCCTTTTTGCCACCATATCCTCTTTCACCTTCAAGTACCACTTTCTGGATTGACTTTTTCTCACCTACACTTTGATCCTAGATTATGAAGATGGCTGACAGTTTCATCCTGTCCTTCACTCACAGTCACTTCTTTCGTGACGTTTCTGGGTTGATTCTAAAAGTTGAACACCAGTGAAAAGTTGAACGCCAGTGAACTAGTGTGTGTATTATTTGAGACTTCATGCATGATCACTAGGCCATGTAGTGTGCAGGGTTATTCTTCCTTTTGTGTTGGTAACACATATTCCTGTGTTACCCTGAAGGAGATGTTTCCAACATGGGAATCAAATAGACTCTCTTTTTGCATTCCATCACTTGGTAAAATTTGTCCGTATTTTAATTTGCTGAACACTTGGGGCATGAACTTTCTTATGTTTTTTCCCTTTGGAGTTTATAATTGCCTTTTGGGGGTACATGATTTGCCTTTTTCACTTATTTAGTGTGACAGCCTCAAAATCATGGTTTTTTGTAGTTCTGTGGGTTTTTTGTTGTTGGTTTTTCTTCTCCGTTGGGAATCTTGGAATCTTCCGTCTTCCACTTCTAATCCACCGTGACCATTCACTGTGTCTGGGCTTCTCACTGCCTTCCTGGGCTGGATTTGCTGTCGCCTGGAGGTGTCAGAGCACATTGGTTCAGGCCACGGGCTTGGCAGGCAGACTACCTGGGTTGGACCACCGCTCTGCTTCTGACAGTCTTACACTTCTGGTTCCTTACTGCCCTAATCTAATGAAAATATTGGAAGGCATAATAAATATAAGGATGTAGCTCCTTTGTTTGAAGGCCTTTATTTTATCCTGATTTTTTTGTCAAGTAATTAGCTTTCTCTAATTCCTAATATAACTTAAAAAATTTCTTACTAACAACACTTAATGGTAACCATTCATAACAATTCTTCGGCCTCAACTGTGTTTCATTGATTTTTTTTTTAAAGAGGAGGCAATTATGTTAATAAGTTATGATTCTTAGAGAAGCATGCCGATCTTATCAGTTTAGTGTGTATCCTAACTATATTTGGGAAATAAGTGATGAAATTTGTGTGTAGGAAGCTTATAAACTGGTTCCATATTTTCTAATAAAGTTCCTCTATATTTTGATTTACATGTGATGAGTTTTCCTTGTTGTTTATCCGTGAATTATTCCATACTTCTGTTTTGGGAAATAGAGTGATGAACAAGTTAAAAATCACTTTGGGATGAAGTTTGTTTTCTTCAGAGGGTAAATTAAGTATGCCTTTTGCCTGGGAGCAGATATCAATATTATCTGTGTTTAGAGGAGACAGTGATATGTCTTACATGGAGCAACCAGGATCTTGTGAAAGTTACACTCTCTGCTGATTTATCTGTTGGTTCATGCAACCGTTTACAAAGATTCTTTCTTCTTCCTTATGGATGTTTAATAAGAGTCTGAAAAAATTGTGTTGCGTAGATAACAAATTTGAATCATTAAGTTTTGGATTAGTTTTGATTAAGTGAAGGCACCAAAGGGTCTGGTACATAGTAACCTCTCAGTAAGTTCTTGTCACTTTATTTTTCTGTATTTGAAGGAGGAAGTAGATTGAATTTATCCAGACTCTGCCACTTTACCAGACTAGGTACTTTTCGTATGTTTTTTCATTTAATCTTTACAGTAATCCTACAAAGAATCATAAATGTCAACTGAGTGCTTGAAAAGTGCATACCCCCTACGTATCTAGTCATGATTCCCAGCCGAACTGTAGTGTTCGTCTATCTTGTAAACCATGTTATGAACTAACAGGCAGTTGCCTATTCAATACCAATGAGAAACTGACATTCAGTGGTGTTAGTAACTTGATCTACATAAAATAATACAGTTAGCAGAGGGCAGAGTTGGGCTCGGAATTCTTTGACTGAACTCTTATGCTCTTTTCATATCAGTGCATGTATTTCCTTTTCTCTGTTGGGAATGTAAGTAAGTAGGCTTTAAAATGCATAGTAGCATCTTCTTTTTCTTTTCTTCTCTCTCTCCAACATTTTATTTTGAAAAATTTTCACTTACAGACAAGTTAAAACATGTCTTTTTCCCACAATTCACTGACTAACATTTTGTCCCGTCTGCTTTGTTCATCTTTCTCGCTACAGTATTTTTTCCTGAAACACTTTAATAGGAAGCACACACATCCAAGGATAGTTCGTCACTAAATATTCAGCATATGTCTCCTAAGAATAGTCATTCCTGTCATAACTACAATACCATTATCCTTCCCAAGAAAAGTAACATTGATGCATTCATATTATCTAATATACGGTCAGTTTTATTAGTTTTCCTGTTGTCCCAATAATAAAGCTTTATAACTTTTTTTTTCCTCTCTCCAGGATCCAGTCAAGGATCACACATTGCATTTGGTTGTTAGGTTTTCCCAACCTCCCCGCCTCTGCCCCCTGCATGGCATTGACATTCTTTTAGAGTCCAGGGCAGAGTTGTTCTATGAACAGTTCCATAATCTGGATTGTCTGATTTCCTTATGATTATATTCAGATTACGTATTAAATTTTGTGAGTGTGCATGGATATTGCATGCATGATGCTGGGTACTTTTGTGGCATTGTGCCAGGGGTCACATAGTGTCCCATACTTGGTGAAGCTAAGTTTAATCACTTGATTACGTTGGTGTTCCCTAGCTTTCTGTACTTCAGAGGTTCATTTCTCCTTTGTTTTTGAGAAGTAATCTATGGGGTAATATTCTGAGACCATGTGATTATCCTGTTTCCCAATAATCTTTCACCCAGTAGTTTTAACATCTGTGGATGCTTCTTGCCTGAAGTGTTTATTACATTGGTGATTGCAAAATGCTGATTTTCCTAATACTGTCCTTTTCCTTTGAATTTGTTAGCTGGCATTCTTATGTAAAGAAGAGCTTTCTTCCTTTACCACCTCCTCACCCCACGTCTCCCCACCCCAGGTCCCTTTTTTAGTATCCCTATATACTTATGGATTCTTTTTTTTTAATGGCTTAATTGTGATATAATTCATGCACCATACAGTCACCGATTTAAAGTAACCATTCACGGGGTTTTAGTGTATTCACCGATATGTGCAACCATCAGCACAGTTGTAGATTCTTTTTTATTTAATAATCATAACCCATTTCCATTATTACTCTTTTTGATGCTCAAACTGCCCCAAATTTGGCCAGTGGGAGCCTCTTCAAGCCTACTGTTCTTACACATTTCCCTGTTAGTCTTTGGGAACTTCCTTATTGGTATATCAAGGTGTCCCAGTCTTTGTACTTTACCTGCCCAATCCTGTAATCAGCCACTTCTCCAAGGAGCCCTTGATTCCTTTTAGTGGAGCGTGGTGTTTGGAAACTAAGATTTGGATTCTAGCTGTATTACTGCATGTAGGCTTTTATTGGGCAGAAAAGCTTTTATTATTATTTAAAAAATATTCATTTATTTATTTGGCTGCGCCAGGTCTTAGTTGAGGCGTGCGGGATCTTTAGTTGCAGCCTGCGAACTCTTAGTTGTGGCATGCATGTGGGATCTAGTTCCCTGACCAGGGATCGAACCCGGGCCCCCTGAATTGGGAGTGCAGAGTCTTAGCCCCTGGACCACCAGGGAGATCCCAGAAAAGCTTTTAAAAATTAAATACATTGCTTTTCTTCCTCCTTCCCATTTTCCTATATTTATCTCAGGCAAGAACAACAAGTAATTACTGTTTATTTTGTTTTTTAAGTTATCATACTGTAAAATTGACTTCTTTTTAGTGTACAGAGCTATACATTTTAACATGTATAGATTAATATAACCAGCAGTACGATCAGGGTACAAAATATTCACATCATCCCCTAAACTCTTGTGCTATCCCTTTGTAGTCATACTCATTTCCCTACTTCTAATCCTTGGCAACAGCGGATCTGTCATTTAAATGGAGTCATGTAATATAAAGTCTTTTGAGACTAGTTCCTATCACTCGTCATAGTGCTGTTGAGATTCATCCCAGTTGTTGTGTGTAACAATAGTGTGTTCCTTTTAATTATTCCACTGTTTGGATATACCACAGTTTGTTTATACATTTACCCATTGAAGGACACTTGAATTCTTTTTTTTTTTTTTTTTTTTTTTGCGGTACGCGGGCCTCTCACTACTGTGGCCTCTCCCGTTGCGGAGCACAGGCTCCGGACGCGCAGCGGCCATGGCTCATGGGCCCAGCTGCTCTGTGGCATGTGGGATCTTCCCGGACCGGGGCACGAACTCGTGTCCCCTGCATCGGTCCCCTGCATCGGCAGGTGGACTCCCAACCACTGCGCCACCAGAGAAGTCCGACACTTGAATTCTTTTCAGTTTGGGGCCATTATGAAGAGAATTGTTGTAAATATTCATGCACAGGTTTTTGTGTGAACATAAATTTCCATTTCTCTAGGGTAGATACTCAGGAATGGGATTGCTGGGTCATATGGTAAGTGTATGGTAACTTTATAAGAAACTGCAAAACTCTTTTCTCTAATACGTTGGCTGTACAATTTTGCATTCTCACCAGCAATGGATACTAAATCTTTGTCACCACTTAATTTTGGTAGGATTTAAAAATTTTAGCCATTGTAATAGGTGTGTAATGACATCCCATAGTGGTTTTAATTTTTACTTCCCAAATGGTAATGATATTGAACGTGCTTATTTGCCATCCTTAGATGTTCTTTGGTGAAGTGTCTCTTGTCTATTTTTTAATCAGGTTGTTTCTTACTTTAATATTTCGAAAGTTCTTAATATGTTTGGGATGCTAGCCCTTTGTCACTAATGTGATTTGCATGATAATTACTTTCTGATAATCTCTAGCTTGTATTTTCATTCTCTGAACCGTATTATTTATAAAACCTTAAAATTTTGGCAAAGTCCATTTTATCAACTTTTTCCTTTATGAATTGTGCTTTGAGTGTCGTGTCTAAGAACTCTGCCTAACCCCAAGTCCTTAAGGTTTTCTCCCATGTTTCCTTCTAAAAGTTTTATAGTTTTATCTTTGACATTTGCATCTATGATCCATTTTGAGTTGATTTTTATTTAAGGGTGGGGTTTAGGTTGAGGTTCTTTAAAAAATTTATTTATTTAATTTATTTATTTTTGGCTATGTGGGGTCTTCGTTGCGCTCGAGCTTTCTCTGGTTGCGGCGAATGGGGGCTACTCTTCATGGCAGTGCGCGGGCTTCTCATTGTGGTGGCCTCTCGTTGCGGAGCATGGGCTCTAGGTGCGCGGGCTTCAGTAGTTGCAGCTCGCGGGCTCAGTAGTTGTGGCTCTCGGGCTTAGCCGCTCCAGTGCATGTGGGATCTTCCCGGACCAGGGCTCGAACCCCTGTCCCCTGCCTTGGCAGGCGGATTCTTAACCACTGCGCCACCGGGGGAGCCCTGAGGTTTGTCTTTTGCACATGGATGATCAGTTGTTCCAAAAACATTTGTTGAAAAGAATATCTCTTCTCCATTGATATGCGTTTGCATCTTTGTAGAAAATCAGTTGGCTGTATGGTAATGATATTGAATGTGCTTATTTGCCATCCTTAGATGTTCTTTGGTGAAGTGTCTCTTGTCTATTTTTTAATAGATGTGGGTCTGTATCTGGAACAAATTTGAGTTGGTTCCTTGTTAGGTGCCAAGCAGTGTGTTTTTTGTTTGCTTGTTTTTTCCTACTCAGGTATTTGTGTTCATATTTTTGAACAACCCAGTCTTGAAAGATGATGTTTTGATTTTCTAAGACATTTCACCTTTTTTTTTTAACTGACAGAACTGATAAAACCCCCCCAAACTTATGTGTTTTCCTTCTTTTTCCTTTCTAAATCATCTCTTAAAAAAACTGATAGGAAGGACTAAAAACATTCTAAAACTTTTATGTATCTTTTATCCTTTTTTTCTTTCCATTTTTGTAAGAATGACCTATTTCCTCTTGAATTACTGTACCTTTAATATGTGTACATCAGTGGGTTAGAAGCTTAGTTCTTCATCTAACTTTGATTCAGGAGATAGTAGTATTTCCTTATATAATTTGGACCGCTCATTTTATTGTTGTTGTTATTGTTGTTACATTGCCATATGGTATAAATAATCTTGACATTGATTGAAGAAAGAAAAGGTGCTGTGTATTTTATTTTATCCAAACATGAAGCATCTTTGCTTGGAGAGTTATCCTCTTCGCACTATTCTATAAAATACAAGACCTGAAATGACTTATCAAGATGACTCTGCTAGTCTGTGGTGAAGGTAAACTGAGAACCGAGATTATTTGACTCTTAACCTAGCCCTCCCTTCCTAGAATGGAGGGTCTGCAGACTGTGGAATTTAATATGAAATATTTAATGCAAAAGACAGATTATGGAAATTTCCTTTGTATACTGCAGCTTAAAAGAAGTTCACCGTGGTTGCGAGATAAATATTGTTGCTCAGGTGATGATCCAGCGGTTTTAGGTCACCTGAAAATGTTTATTACGTGCGGGGCTCAGCTATGGAGTTAGCAGTGTGTGGATAAGACAAAAGAGGTCAAAGATTCTCCCCTCAGAGAGCTTCTGCTACTTGTATGTGGAAGGGCACGTATATGCATTTGTAAAGCAGTTCATCAGTAGTTGAAAACAATAGTGAAAGTGCTGGCAAGTATAGGAATGAATAGTCAGGGAGTAAACCCCTTCTCTGGATGAGTTGAATTTTAGGTAACCCATTTACAAAATAGAAAAAGGTGGAGGAGAGTAATGGAATCCGTGTGTCGATACTGGGGGAAACATTCTTAAAAAAAAGTATGCTAGCTGCCTTTAAAAGAATTCCCCCCCCCCCCCCCTCCGCGAGCCTCTCACTGTTGTGGCCTCTCCGGTTGCGGGGCACAGGCTCCGGACTCGCAGGCTCAGCGGCCATGGCTCACGGGCCCAGCCGTCTCCGCGGCATGTGGGATCCTCCCGGACCGGGGCACGAACCCTTGTCCCCTGCATCGGCAGGCGGAGTCTCAACCACTGAGCCACCAGGGAAGCCCTAAAAGAATGTTTTTTATGCTTCAAGTGGTACTAAAACCCTGAGCTTGGACTTCCTGCTTGTAATCACGTGTACTTAACCTCCTTTTGGGGTTGGGACCTTTGTTAACCTTTGTTTTTTGAATGCCTAATTCTTGCCTCAAGTTAGAAGGGAAAAATAGAATTGCAAGTCAAGATGGAATTTGCTTGGAGGGCTCTCTGTAATGTTCTCATGTAAATTATAGGAATGGGTCTTAGAATATCAACATTAAATAGAAGAACTTAAAAAAAAATCCATCTGGTACTTGGCCCCCCGCCCCCCAAATCAGGGCGCTGTTAGCTAATTAACACTGCTTATAATACTTAGTAACCTATTTACAATGGGTTTTTCATTGATTACCAAAAGTAAATGTTAGAGTGACCTTTGTAAGAAATGTTTCCCTGAGGCTCAAATGTGTGAGTAGTAAAGGCAAACGCTCTGCCCTTGGCTCTTAGGTGTGGGATTTCGCTTCAAAGATTTTGAGCGAAAACCTCTTACCAGGAACACTTAATTTTGATTTTTCATGTTGAAATAAAGTTAGGTGCATGCTGACTATTACAGAAAATGACTAGATACAGAAAAAAATGTTGCCTAATTCGTTTCATGCAAATCAAAACCCCAAATCATTTACAACCCGTTTCACAGCTTAGAGAGTATTAAACAGGTGTCACCCATATTTTGGGGCTTTTTGAGGCATTATTCAACACATGTCAACTTGTGCTAGCTTTTGCATTTTCTCAAATTTGCTTGTGTGTGCATTTTTAATAAAATTATTTAAAAAATATTCTACTTTTTAATATAAAGAATTGGAGCCATCAAAGTTGGCAAGCATTAAGCATGCTAATTAGTTCAACATACTGACCAGTTCTCTGAATTATTAGTTCAAAGAAGCGTGTGGACAGGGATGAAATTAGATTTGGGCATTTTTCACTCTAGTTGTTTTAGGATACTCAGGGCTGCTTTGATGTGTAAATAACATGCTTTTTCATGCATGGTTCAGGATACATCAAACATGTTTAAAACTTTGTCTCAGATTTAGAACTCATCATTTGTATCCAGAATTGGATATACACACTTGTAAATGTCCAGCAACTTTAGAGAAAACTTTTTTGAGTTTGTGTTTGATAGTTAAAGTGCAGGATATGTTATTTTTCATAATATGTATGCACGGGCTTATTATTTTTTATAAACTGACGTAAATAGTTGTAAGGCGATGCATAAAATTTACTTTATCAACTGCCAAAATATATTCACTTATTCAAATGTCAGTTTTAAGACTAAGAGCTTAGGCAGCTATGAAAGCATAAAGAGTATGTGTTTGTGTGTGTGTGCGTGTGCGTGTGTGCCTACATACATATACATATATAATTGCTTACGCGCGTATATGTATATAAGTATAATTACATACTTTTAGCTGTTTGTGTGGTAAAGATAAACATGTTGACTTATCAGCTAAATGTTCTGTTTAAATTTAATTTTCTAATAACTAGAATTAAGAGCAAACCTAGTTGTCTGCACATTAAGTTTTACAATTTACTACCTCCTCTGGCTTTTATGTGGGAAAACTTGTGTCATCATGAATAATTTTTGTAAGGAAGGGCATCCATTCACTTAGTCTTAGTGAAATTCGACTAAGAGGGTAAGAAGTGAGAAACCCATGACTTTCCATTTCCCCCAGTCGCTGATCAGAAGGCTCCATCATAGGCTGTGCTCCAGCCCAGTGTTAGATGCAGGGGGCCATGTGACAAGAGTTCAGGCAGTGTCCTTTGTTGTGTAAGCCTCCTATTTAGAAATAATCTCAGAAATATTAAATAATAATGTCTTGCATTAATGAGAGAGTGTAAAACATACCCTTTTGTTTAGTAAAGTCATTTTTTCTTTTTGGTTATTAAACTACATGAGGTTTCATAACACATTCTATTTTGTGGCTTTTCTTTATCAAAATATTACTTTAACAGTGGTTTCTTTACTCCATCAGGTATTAGTATACTGAAGTTCTAGTTGCAGTTATGTCAGTTACTCTCTTGTGCCTTTTGAAGTTGTTTGATCTCCCTGGGCATTGGTTTTCTCATTGTCAGAGTGGTTGGTAAGGGCTTCCCTGGTGGCGCAGTAGTTAAGAATCCGCCTGCCAACGCAGGGGACATGGGTTCGAGCCCCGGTCCGGGAAGATCTCACATGCCGCGGAGCAACTAAGCCCATGTGCTACAAGTACTGAGCCTGCGCTCTGGAGCCTGCGAGCCACAACTTCTGAAGCCTGCGCACCTGGAGCCTGTGCTCTGCATCGGGAGAAGCCACCGCAATGAGAGGCCCATGCACCACAACAAGGAGTGGCCCGCGCTCTGAGCAACTAGAGGAGGCCCGCATGCAGCAGCGAAGCCCCAGTGCAGCCAAAAATTAAATAAGTGAATAAAAAAAAAAATGGTTGGTAAACTTGTGGGCCGTACCAGACCCCACCCTGTTTTTGTAAGACAGCCTTATTGGCCCATATTCATGTATGTCTCGTCTGTGGCTGCTTTCATGCTACAGTGGCAGAGTAGTGGTGGCAGAGACTGTGTGGCCTGCAAAGCTTAAAATATTTATTCTCTTTACAGAGATAGTTTTCTGAATCTTGGGCTAAATCCATCTCTAAGGCCTATCTTGGATTTCCTTTATGTCAACTTCTCTTTAATTCTTAGGGTCAGAAGTCTTTATTCCTATTAAGGATATAGTATATCATATACCATGTTTCAGTGTTCATTTTTCCTCATTACCAACTTTGCTACTTACCAAGAGAAAGAAAATATTGACTAGATCATTTGTTCTCAAAGTGTGGTCCCTGAACCAACTGCAGCAGCATTACCAGGGAAACTGTCTAGAAATGCAGATTCACAGGCCCAAACCTTCTGAATCAGAAACTCTGGGGGTGAGACCCGAAACCTGTGCATTACAAGTCTTCCAGGTGATTCTGATGCACAATGATATGTGAGATCCACTAGGCTAGATGATACCAAGTTCAGTTAAAAGATTTTCTTGTTTTCTTTTGAAATAAAGAAAAAACTTAAATTCTAGAACCATTTGGTAAAATCAGGAGAAAAATGAACTGTTGGATATTATTACAGAAACTGGAGAAATTATTACTTTTTCTTCTCCAGTAAAACGTTTTGTCGTAAATATATGTAGAATTTTTTTAATGTAATGAGAAATTCCTGAAAGATACATCTGTGTCACCTTCAGCATAATTTTTTTTTTTTAATGGGCAAAAGGAAGAGTAACCACTATGATTGATTTCTTCATGGGATTTTCTTTTTTTTGGTGGGGGATTGCTTTGAGTTACTTTGAAGCTAATGATTTGAAATAAACAGTTTTCACAATAAAAGAATTACATCAACAGTTTTTTTGCTTCTAAAGCTAATGCTTTAAGAAATAAGCATTTAGGAGGTACAATAGCCTATCTGCTGTGGCTCCCTTTCTCGCCCATTTTGTCAGATCCATGTTGAAGTGACTTTTTCCCAACCCTGGAAACCACTAGAATTCTGAGCACCAATCAGACTACTCATCTCTGTTAGGAAAGATCACAAACATAATGCTTCATATTAAATCTCAGAGAGAGGAATAGCAAAATTGTACATGTCAAGAAAGCATTACAGGATGACGTTGTTATTTGGAGAATTGCTTTCATCTTTGAGATATCTCACACCTGCTTCATTTGGCACAGGCAGTTTCCATCTCATGAAAAACAGTCTTTGCTCTCCTCCAAATCCCAAAGTATATAGACATAGCATGGTAATAAGAGAAAACTTTTAACATAAAAACTCACTTAAAGGTGCCATCTAAAAATGCAGGGTGTGTAAACTGAATTAAACAACTTCATTTTGTTGAAAAGGGACCGTTGGTTTCGTGTGTGTGTGTGTGTGTGTAATACAACATACAAATATACACACTTATTATATTATTATACACTTATACATTTATATATATACACATGTGATATATGTGAATGTGTATAAACACATTTCCATATATGTGTATATATATATTTAAAACAATGCATACAACAAACTTTCATATATAAAACCGTCTAATGTTTTTAAACTGCTTCTAAATTCTGTGTTAACTCTCAGTCACTAACAAAGTTCTGTAGGCCAAATTTATTATGCTGGTTGCTTTTACTTTCTCTTTAAAAATTTTGGAAAATATTTATTTATGGGACTTCGCTGGCAGTCCAGTGGTTAAGACTGCGCTTCCAAATGCAGTGGGTGTGGGTTCGATCCCTAGTCAGGGAACTAAGATCCCATGTGCTGCATGGTGCGGCCATTTAAAAAAAAAATTATTTACTTATTTTCTGCTTTTTAAAATGCACCAAAAATATAAGGTAATTTAAAGGGAGAAAAAGTGTGCATGTGTGTGTAACCATCCCCTGATACAGAGTAAGAGTTAAATATTTCGAAATACTAATATGATAAATTCTGTGAAGTCTTCTTTTCTTTGGATAAACAATTTTGGCTTTTTAGAAAAGGTTATAGGTGTTTTGTTTCTATTTTTAATTAAACATCGTGATTATTTGAAAGTCATGTAACTCCTTGAGAAGCTTCCTCCATGCTAGCGATTTTTGAAAATTTTGCTTCAGTTTTTCAGTGGACAGAATCAGACTTTTTTTTCACATTTTATAGATGACACATTTGGCTATCCCTGGGCAAAATCCAGTTAAAAATAATAGTATTTAATATTTAATAAACTACCAAGCTTTTGGAACCATCTGGAACTTTATTTTCTTTGCATGCAGCATCTGAGTTTCAGCTGTTAGCATTTCTCCTTTGCTCTGGGAAGGGTCAATTGCTTTTAAAGTCTTTGATGCTTGCTGTGTCAGCCCTTTTCATATTTTCAAAATGCCCGTGTAAAAGGGCTTTTCGTCCATTCATGCTGATAATTCTTTTGAACTTGAGGTTTGAACCAAACTAATCAAATTTAATTATAGCTCAAATCCCGTTACAGTGAACTCCAGTAGACTTCTAGGCTAGGTTATTATTATTATTTTTTTGTTATACTGGAATTCAGCCATAACCAATATTACTAGAAGTAAGTGGGCTATTGACTGTATTTTGGGAGATCTTTTGTAATGTCCAGACTTCGTTATATTGACATTGGTAAATATGGATTTGAATTTCCATTCTTTTCTAAAGAATAATGAATTAATCTCATGTACAATTTCTCTTTCTTTGTGTATACTCTGGGTGATCTTTTCCTGTTCATCTTTAACAGTTTGAACAATTAAATTCTAAAAACTACTTTCTGAAAGAATCTTTCAGTTTTGTTGTTGCTGTTACTTGTTTTTGCGGTACGCGGGCCTCTCACTGTTGTGGCCTCTCCGATTGCGGAGCACAGGCTCCAGACGCGCAGGCTCAGCGGCCATGGATCACAGGCCTAGCCGCTCCGCGGCATGTGGGATCCTCCCGGACGGGGGCACGAACGCGTGTCCCCTGTATCGGCAGGCGGACTCTCAACCACTGCGCCACCAGGGAAGCCCTGTTACTTGTTTTTTGTTTGTTTGTTTTGAAGATCCAAGACTGAATGGGGATTTAAATACACCCTCCTGGGAGCACCGCCGTGGTTTGTGCATATTTATTTACCAGGTGTTCTGAGAGAGACGGCTTTTTTCCCCCTATTTGCTTCATTAAAAAAAAAAAAAAGTTTGAGCAGTATTATTTACTGGAGAGAAAGTAGCAAATATATATGTTTTAGACTGTGGCATATATTAAGGGAGGTGGACTAATACTGATATTTGTAGTGCTTTCTTCAAAATGATGGCTAACATATGTGTATTATATGTTAACATCTTGTTAAATTTACTTGTTGATCTGTATTTATGCTTTTGTATATGCAGAGTTGTTTTCCCTACTATTTAAATTTCTGTCCATTTTTAAATGAGATTTTGTTTGGATTTCTAAGCATATTTGGGAGTAATGGCATTTAAAATACTTTAAGTTCCTTTTCATCTCTAAATAGAATCTATAATTTTAATAATATTGGACCAATTTTTGATCTGCAAGAATAAAATGACAACTCATTCTTTCCTTGGAGCTTTTGATGCTGAAATGGAAAATAGGCTCAGTGAAGAAGAGCAAATAGCAGAGCTCCTATGAAAGGTGAAAAGTGAATTTTTTAAAAAAGATTTTTATTGGAGTATAGTTGATTTACAGTGTTGCATTAGTTTCAGGTATACATGAATTTTCTTTTTAAAATTCATCTCAGAACTGCAAGTTTTCCTAAGTTTATTATAGTGAGGGCTCTTGTTTTTAAAGGAAGTGAATGTGAGTTAATTTGCATACTAGCTGCTTTGAAGTATAATCTTGCTTGCTAAGTTGTTATGGATTTCGAATACATGCATTTACAGGAGTTTCAGTAATGATGCTGCCATGTGTAGTGTCTATGCAGTTGCCTTGTATAGTACAAGTTTGTGCCAGAAATCTCTGGTGGGTTTAGAATCGTTTGACCCAGTTCCCATTCTGGTCAGAGAGCGTGACCAATTCTTGTATGCTTTTGACTTAAATGCAAGAGAGTGTGACATCCACATCTGATTGTCAGTCTTCTTATGTAAGAAGAAGCACAAACTATCGTTAGGAAAGTCAAACTTCGACTAACAAGAAGGACTGAATCTTGCTAGGCCCACGTGATTTCTGGAGAGCAGAGAGTTAACATTTTCGTTTAGAAAAAAATGTTTGCATTTCCATACATGTTCAGACAGAGGACACTGAGCCTGTTGCAGCTTTTTCTTATCTAAATGTTGGCACGTAGATAAGAACTAAGATTGATGAAGCATATTTTATGTGTAGGTACAGGTAGTGAGAGAGGTGGAACTCACTGCCTGCAGATGTCAGCGTGAGAAGTGTGATGGGTGGTGGTTGGGAACTTGGCCTCTGAAGGGAGCCTCCCTGGGTGCAGATCTCAGCTCCACGACTCACTAGTCCTGGGTCCTTTGGCAATTATTTTATCTCACTTACCTCATTTTCTTCATCTTTACGATGAGGGTAATAATAATACCTACCTCATAAGGTTGTTGGAAAGATTACATATGTTCATACACAAAAAGTGCCTCAGTGCCTGACATACAGTCCTGAAGAAGAGTTTGTTATGATTTATTGTTATGGTTATGATGTTATAATCATTGTTGCTAAAGTCACCCTGGACCTTGCTGGTCTCCCCCAGGAGCCTTGTCATGTAGCTTCATCCTGAGAGTCCCTACCACTCCATCTGATGTCCTGAGCATACCCTGAATAGGCCCTGAATTCTCTCTCTTTGGAGCCTCTTCATTGGCCCTTACTATAATTTCCAGACCATACATTTCAAAGTGGTGGTCCGAAATATTGGACCCATAAAATACTTTAAAACTATAAGCCAACGTGTTAAAATTGGGTGGTTTCAAACACAACTCGAGATATCCAAGTTTTCTTGGGAAGTCAGAATATCTGGCAGTATTGAGCCCACATTCCTGTGTGGCTGGAGTTGGTTGAGCTGAGTAGCAGCTCTCCCCTTAGACGGAAGCTTGCCCTCCTCATCACTGGAGTCTCTACCGCTTCCTGTTGTTTTGACACCTTCATCACGTCAGCCATTTGTATGATTTGCTTGCCCCATGTGATATTTATTTGCTGCCAGCAGTTTAGCAGTGGTTCTCAACTCTTATACTGTGCACTCAAGTTCCATTAGTCCTTCACTAGCCATAAGTTGCTGAATTTTGATCAGTGTATAAAACGTACATTTGTTAAAATCAAGTATACATCATAGTGTTTTGGTTTTGCCTGTAAAAAGGAACACTGAGTTGTGCAGATGGGTCTGTGCTGTCAGAGCAGGATACAACTTGCTGAAAATAGGAGTTAAAAAAGTTAGCCTGTGTTTAACCTCAGGCCAAGGAAAAAGTGATTAAATCCCAAGCCAAGGAAAATTGGGATATGGGAGAGCTTTGCCTTCTGAGTGTTTAAGAGAGGGCAGTCGGGGTATGTCACAGTGCTGAGGGGTCAGCAAGGATAAAGAGGGACACCTGTGATGCCTTCCCGCGGGCTTTCTCACCTTTGGCACTGGTGACGTTTTGGGCCTGATAATTCTGTGCTGTGCAGGCTGTCCTGTGTATTATTGGATGTCGAGCTGCATCTCTGGCGTCTACCCAGTAGATGCTGGAAACGTTGTCCTTTTTCCCCGAGTAGTGACAACCAGCTGTCCCCTGGGGGGCAGAATTGTCCCTGGTTGAGAACCACTGCTTTAAAGTTAAGGAAGACATTATTATAATACGGTAGTTGTGCTCTAGTTACCATTGACCTCCTTAGTGCTGCTTTTAAGTGTTTGACTCTTTTCCAGTATCTGCTTTAAAAACCCACTTTTCTAAAGCATGCAGTAGTTATTTCACAGGCATTTTAATGCAGTAGCTAACAAAGTAGATATCCTTTCTCTCTCCCTCTCTATAGTCAAGCCCAACTACCAGTATCTTTAGGAGGAGGCCACCTGACAGGCTTCTCCGTGTGCTGGGGACCTGGGCTCTCACTCTTACTCCACTGCTCTTTAATGCTGTGAGCCTGGGCACGTCAGCACCCTCTCTTCGGCTTGTCCAGAAAACGAGGTGGTTGCGTCTGATAGTGATCAAGATGCCTTCTGGGTAAAATTCAGGCCATGAGTCAGAAAGTAGTGTAAGATTTCTGAAACCTTAACAGCTTATATATATATTGTTAAATACATTATTTTAGCTACTCCCTAGTCTGAGGTCAGACATTTAATAGTCAACATCATTTAATTAGAATATTCTACATTTTTCACCGTATTAAAATGAATGATTTCAAGAAGGTGTCATGTAATAGATTAAGTTAGGAACACCTAGAGGTGCTTTAGATGACTGTGTTAGTTTTCTCTGGTTGTATAACAAATTACCACAAACGTAGTGGCTTCAAACAACAGGTATTTATTATTCCACAGTTCTCTAGACCAGCAGTCTGGGCCCACTGTGGCTGGGTTCTCTCTCTGCCCAGGGTTTCACATGGCTGTAGTTGAGATGTCAGCTAGGGTTGTGATCTCATTTGAGGCTCGGGACCCTCTGCTAAGCTCACATGGGCGTTGTGGGATTTCTTCCTTTGTGGCTGTATTGATACCTTATTATCAAGAAGATGATTTATGGCATATGTTATGATTTTTAGGGTCAAAAAAGACCTGCTAAACTCACCAACATTTTACTCCATAACGTTAAGAAACTCGAAAGATTTTGTCACTGGAAAGTACATCTTAGGGTTTTTATAACATGGTGGTATCCGTTGTTAGAATCCTGGGATTTTTTAATCAAGCACCTAACAACTTTCTAGGAGCTAAATTTTATGCTTGCAGCTGTCAAAAGCCACATCTGTGTCCAGAGTCTTCATCTTTCTCCCCCTAAATAATAATTCACAAGCTCATTAAGTTTCTTGGATTCTCATGTCATTCTTTAGTGTTCTCATGGATGAGAGAGGTTTGGAGAAGCAGTGTCTAGATTTAGAGAATGGAGCTCTTTTACATTATCAAGTGTATTGCTATAGTTTAAAGACATATGAGAACTTGTCTTTTTTCTCAAGTGGATCTATTTTTCTTCAAAATGGTTCTGTAAGAGGAACATGACTGGGATAATTTAATCATTGATAGAAAAACTGGAACTCCTGGTTAGGAATTTTAAGGTGATATTAACAGACACCAAGTTTGTATATTAAGGATAGAAGAATTTTTAGATTCATAGATTTGAGCTATCCTTCACCTCTTCTCCCCACCTCCAGGTGACTTATGCTATACTCATAAACTTTGACTTAACGCTGATATAATTTGTATATGCCAGAAGCTATGGATACAGAGTGAAGGCAGAGTCACAGCCACCTTTTAGGAGCTTAACAGTTTCGAGGTAGGAAATCAAGAGTGAAGTGGGGAAGTATAGCGGATGCACAGATTATTACAATTTTGCTATATTGTAGGAGCCTCATTATATAATTCGACTCTAATATAATTTTTTTTAAGTTCCGAATGTATTGCATGTTGAGGGTACCAGAAGCAAGCGAGACCATGTACCACTGGAAATTCATATTCTGGCTAAGCAAATAAAAATTATGGGCAGAGATATCATTCTGATACATGATGTATCCTGCCAACCTGTTTATCAAAACACTTCATGTGCTTTCACTAGACAGTTTATTTTCATTAAAACTGTTGCCTAGTCTCTCATAAGTGGGTTTTCTTTTCTTTCTTTCTTTCTTTTTTTTTTTTTGACCACGCTGTGTGGCATGTGGGATCTTCATTCTCCCACCAGGGATGGAACTGTGTCCTTGCACCCTGCAGTGGAAGCACGGAGTCTTAACCACTGGACCACCAGGGAAGTTCCTCTTATAAGTGGGTTTTCTTTGTGAGCATATAAATACTATAGACAAAACAGGAGCAGTCTGACATGTCTTTGTAGTTTAAGGGCTCAGCTAAACTGAAATCAAAGTACTAATATCAGAGATTCAGTCTCCAGTGGGATTTTGGGACAAATAATTGAGATTAAACTATTCCAGCTTTTATTTTGGTGGTTAAATATATATAACGTAAAATTTGCTATTTTAACCATTTTTAAGTCTAAAATTCAGTAGTATTAATTACATTCATGGTGTTGTACAACCATCACCACTATCTATTTGAAAAACTTTTTCATCATCCCAAACATAAACTCTGTAACCGTTAAGCAATAACTCCCCATTCCACCCACACCCCAACCCCTAGTAATCCCTAATCTCCTTTCTTTCTCTCTGAATTTGCTTATTCTAGATATTTCATGTAAGTGGATTATAAAATATTTTTCCTTTTGTGTCTGGCTTATTTCACTTAGAACAGCGTTTTCAAGGTGTATCCATGTTGTAGTTTGCATCAGAACTTCATTCCTTTTTATGGCTGAATAATATCCCATTGTAAGTATATACCACGTTTTGTTTATCCAGTCATCTGTTGATGGACATTTGGGTTGCTTCCATCTTTTGGCTGTTATGAATAATGCTGTAGTGTTTTAGTCCATTTAGGCTATGTAACAAAATGCCACGGACTGGGTGGCTTATAAACAGCAGAGATTTATTGCTCACAGTTCTGAAGGCTGGAAATCCAAGATCGGGGTGCCAGTATGGTCAGGTGAGGGCCCTCTTCTGGGTTGCAGACTTCTCGTTGTAGCTTCATCTGGTGGAGGGAGCTAGGCAGCTTTGTGGAATCTCTTATATAAGGGCACTAATCTCATTCATGAGGGCTCCACTCTCATGACCTAAGCACCTTCCAAAGGCCCCACCTTCTAAAAACCATCGCATTTGGCATTAGGATTCCACCACGTGAGTATTGAGGGGACATGAGCATTTAGACTATGGCACACAGTGAACATTGATGTACAAGTATTTGTTTGAGACTCTGCTTTCCATTCATTTGAGTATATACCTAGGAGTGGAATCACTGCGTCATACAGTAATTCTCTGTTTAGCTTTTTGAGGAAGCGAAGCATGAAACTTCCTTTAAAATGTCTCCACCAGTTTACATTCCCACCAGCACCGTATGAGGGTTCTGATTCCTCTCAACACTTGTTAGTTTCTGTTTTACATTAGAGCCATCCTAGGTGTGAAGTGGTAGAAAACACTTGAATGTTTAAAAGTAAATTTAAGATAATTTGTTTGTGAAAGCTTTAAACTTTGCTTTAAAATGCCCAGAGTCCAACAATTTAAAAAAATTGCTGCATTTAAAAATATTTCACATAAAAATTATTGTTAGACCCTATAATTCTTTTTTTATGTTAACATTGGTCATTATTATCCTGGTTGTCATGGTCTTTAAAGTGTGTGTAGCTCACCTAAAAAAGAAAATAAAAGTGAACTAATGGAATGGAAACAGTTTTTTGGGGGTGGGGAGGAACTTGTTGTAAATTAATGCTGTCCTATACTCCAACCATGGGAAGGTAATGGAATTCTCCAAATAGGTTATACACATCTGCCTATACCAGTGGTTCTCAAAGTGTGCTTAATGGATCAAGAGCATCACATCAGCATCCTCTGGGAGTTGAATTTAAATGCAGATTCTCAGGCACTCCCTATGTCAGAAGTCTGAAGAGAGGGCCCAGAGTCTGTGTTTTAACACAGATAACCCAGATGATTATGATGCATGCCAAGGTTTATACCATTCTCTCCATTCAGAGCACTTCCCTTGCCCTTTATAGTACGGATGGTAAGAGTCTATACATCCTGACCCCGCTGCAGTATTCCCCCTTCGAGGAAGGGTTCCCTCCCCAGCCGCAGCTACCTCTTGCTCTGGGCTCCCTGAGCGCTATACTGTAGAGTGCTGGTAGTTTGTTGGGTATCCCCTACAGTGTGAAAAGCCCTTTAGTACAGGGGTTTGCATCTCTTTCACTTATGTATCTATCATAATGCTTAACAAATTACAGACGTTCTTTAAAGGTTTGTTAATTTGAATTGTGTGCCCAGTGGGTGGGCACAGGGTACATGAGTGATTACACGGAAGGAACGAGGAAGCTGGTTGCCATTTAACCTGTGGGGTCATGGAAACCATGGTAAATTACCATGGAAGCCATGGTAATTTAAAACCGTGTGTTTAAATTAAAAATTTTTTTTTTCCTGGGGATTTTATTATACTTTCTTGTTGCTTAGCTTCTTGTCCACTTCATTGCTTTTTGCCTTATTTTAACTGTGGTATGCTACAGAGAATTCAGAAATATCAGGAGGAACTTGCTTTAAAATACCAACATTGTCTGAAATGCACTTTGAAGATAGTTGTGTGTGGGGCTGATTCTGTGATAATTCTCTTGACATTTTCATCTTTAGGGTATAGCAAAGTGTCTTTCAAGGAAGGAGTCCTTTGTATTAATACTATTTCACTATTCACTAGTTCTATATATGGTTTGGATTAAATTTAAAAAAAGGACACTTTCACCCTGCAAAATTTAAATACACAACTAGTTGAAGATGTCATTTAAAGTCTTGGCACACTTTCTCTCAATAAACAAGTAATGGGATCCATGTTTTCCAGTGTGGGGGATAAAAATAAAAACTGGGTGAGTAGTTGCTACAGTTGCAATCTCATTACAGTTGCAGTGGAGTTTTTTTTTTTTATTAAGACAAACCTCTTTTCAACCACAGAGATACTTTTAGGCTTCAGAGGGCCTCATAACTGAGGTTGCCTTGGAGTTGAGTATCTTGCCTTTAACAGACTTCTGGGGCTCTATTTGTTTCCCACAATTTTATGCGTGTTTGTCTCAAATGAACCATAAAAATACTTCAGTGCCAACATGTGGTCTTAATAACAAATAAGCATGGGCAAATGAATGTTGAATTAGAATGTGAAGTTTTATATATATATATATATATATACCATGACTTTAACTTCTAAGTCAATTTATAGCCCGGCACTCAGTCAATGTTAAATAATCTGTCAGTTACTATAAGGTAATTTTCATTCTATGTGTCAGTTATTTGGGGTGTTCGTCGATGATTGAAAATCACACATTTGTTGATAAACAGTTTTCTACAAGTTTTTCATAGTAAGTTTCTAGTCAGGTTTTATGATTAAGTGGGAACAAATTCCGCCCCACCAGCTCTTTTTTACCTTCTTGGTTTTTTAATTATTATAGTTTATATTATAAAAATGTCCATTTCACAATTATTTTAGTATTATAAAACTCACTTTTTTACAAAGTTCCTACTGAAAATGAGATCTTGAAGTAGGAATTAGTCTAGCTGTTGCTTGGGGCCGTAGGATTAGGAATAAGTGGAGATTGCTTCTCCTCGCTGGGGTGGACGGAATGAGGCAGTTGTCTGTGTCTGTGTCTTTTCCCTCAGATGGGTGGTGGGGTGAGGATGACAGGGAGTGGAAGGGATGTCGAGAGAGAGTTAATAGAGGCCACATAGAATTGTCTTGCCTTTTACAAGTTTTGCCTACTCTAAAACAGTATTTTCTAATCAGCTGTATGACAATAAAAAGGATAGTCTAGCCTAAAAATAAAGGAATAATGCGTTATATGTGAAAGATGTTTTCAGTTGTTAAAGTTCATTTATTAACCCAATTTTGTTCCTTTCGTTTTATATTCTGTGTCTTAGCTTTTTTTTTTTTTTTTAACTTCTTGGACTCATATTTTGTTTTTGCATCATGATTTATCTTCTTCAAAGTACTTATTCCTTTTAGATTAGTTTTACTGAGATATATTACCTACAAGAGATCCATTTTAAACATACAGTTCAATAGGTTTTGACATACTCATACAACCTTATAACCCCATCATCCCAAGGAAGATAGAGATGAAAAACAGAAACTTTGTATGTAAAGGGCCACATAGTGAAATGTTTCAGACTTTGTGGGCCATAATATTTCATTTGCAACTACTCAGTTCTCCCCTAATAGTTTAGAAACAGTCATAGGGGCTTCCCTGGTGGCACAGTGGTTGAGAGTCCGCCTGCCGCTGCAGGGGACACGGGTTCATGCCCCGGTCTGGGAAGATCCCACATGCCGCGGAGCAGCTGGGCCCGTGAGCCGTGGCCGCTGAGCCTGCGTGTCCGGAGCCTGTGCTCCGCAACGGGAGAGGCCACAGCGGTGAGAGGCCCGCGTACCGCAAAAAAAAACACAAAAAACAGTCATAGACAACACATAAATAAGTGGGCATGGCTGTGTTCCAGGAAAACTTGATTCACCAAAACAGGCAGCCAGCTTGCAGGCCATAGTTTGCCAATGCCCTGTACGTAACATTCTCATCACCCCCAGAAATTCTTCATGGTCAAATCTCCATCCTCAGCCCCAGTCAAGTACTAATCTGCCTAGCACTTTAGATCTAGTTTGTGTGTTTTAAAGAATTTATAATAAATGAATGTGTACTGTTCAGGGTCTGGCTGCTTTTACTCAGCTTAATGTTTTTGAAATCCATCCATGTTGTTGCACGTATCAGTAGTTCATTCCTTTTTGTTGTTGAGTGGTATTCAACTGAATAAATAGACCACAGTTTGTCTGTCTACTCTCCTTAGAAAGATGTTTGAGTTGTCAGTTTTGGGCTGTTATAAACAAAGCAACTGTGATCATTCTTATGCGAGTCTTTGTGTGAATGTTTGTTTTAACTTCTTTTGGGCACACACGTAGATAGATGGGCCATGTGGTATGTATTTAACTTTTTGAGATACTGCCAAACCCTTTGGTAAAGTAATTGTACCATAATACATGTCTACCAGCTATTGTGTGTAGAGTTCTAGTTGCTCCATGTCCTTGCCGACACCTGGTATTGTTAGTCTTCTTACTTTTTTACTTTTCCGTTCCAATATGCTTTTTTTTTTTTGGTCTTACTATACTGGCTTGACCTCCAATAAAATGTTAAGTAGATGTGCAAGAGTGGACATCCTTGCCATTTTTCCCAGCCTCATGGGGAAGGCATGCAGTCTTTTGTCATTAAGTATGGTGTCAGCTATATGCTTCTTATAGATGTTCTTTATGGATTAGAAAAGTTTCCTACTATTCCTGGTTTGTCTATAATAATAGGTGTCTCATTTTTTCAAATACTTTCCCTGCTTCTATTGAAATTGTCATATGGTTTTTCTTCTTCTGTTAAAATAAAATTTTATTGATTTTAGAATGACGAATGAACCTTGTATTCCTAGGATAAACCTCACTCATGGTGTATTATCATTTCTGTATATTTCTGCATTCAACCTACTAATATTTTGTTAAGAATTTTTACATCTGTGTTCATGAGGAATACTGATCTATAGGTTTCTCTTGGAATATCTTTATTTGGATTTAGTATCAGAGTAATGCAGGCCTCATAAAATATGTTAGAAAATAGTCTCTTTTTTTTTCTGAAAGGGTTTGTGTAAGATTGGTATTAATTCTTCCTTATTGTTCAGGAATAAGGAAGAATTGTAATTCTCTAGAATTAGAGATCAGAATTAGAATTCTCTAATTCTAATTCTCCTTAGAGTTCACTAGTAAAACCATCTGGGCCTAGGTTTTCTTTGTGAGAAGGCTTTTGATAAATTCAATATATTTTACAAATATAAGACTGTCAAGGTGTTCTCTTTAGCTGTGTCAGTTTTATAAAGTTGTACTTTCCAAACAATTTTTCCATTTCATCCAAGTTGTTTGTCTGTCTTATCCTTTTAATGTGATGATCCCTCTTTCATCTCCAGTATTGATAATTTGTGTCTTTTCTTGGTCAGTATAGCTAGAGGTTTGTGAATTTATTGATCTGTTCAAAGAAACAATTTTTAAATAATTGATTTTGTGTATTTTTGGTTTGTTTTCTATTTCACTGATTTCTGCTTTTATCTTTGTCATTTCCTTTTTCCTGCTATCTTGGGTTTACTTTGCTATTCTCTTTCCAGCTTCTTATGTTGGAAGCTTAGATGACTGGTTTGTAGATCTTTTTTTCCCCTCATATAAGCATTTAAATTTATAAATTTCCCCCAAGCACCAAATTAGCCATATCTCCCAAACTCTGATATGTTGTGTTTTCATTTTCATTCCTTTCGTAATATTTTCTGAAGTGCCCTTTCGCTTAGGATATAAAAAGCCACAAGGAGAAAAAAGCCAGATAACATATAAAATCATAGTTCTTTTTCTTGAGCCCATTAGAGCTGAGATTGCAAGGCAGCCAGGCAAACTGAATTACATGGGGTCACAAGAAGAGACTGAATGGACACACAGACTGTTTGACCTTTTGTAGACAAGGAAGAGGTGAAGGCCAAAAGAGTGGGTAAGAAGGACATCGCTGAAATCTTAACACTTCTTAAAGGCTCAGTGTTGTCTATCATGAGAGTTTAGGATTCTTGGAAGACTCAGGTACCAGGAGAATCTGCCCCCGTTCATGAGCTCTTTCCGTGTTACTCCACCAGGTACTTATAAGAAGGATTTGGAGGCAGGTCAGGAGACCCGAGAGGGTCCCCTCTCAGAGTTTAAGGGTGGAACGGAAGTGCCCAGAAAAGCCCATCTGTGCTCTGGGCCCTGCATGAGTACAAGGTGTTGATCAGATGTCACTGGCACAAAACTGACCCACATCTCAGAACCTTCACTGGGGTGCAACAGAAGTCACCTGCGAGGGGAGGAGCAGTTAACCCTCCCGCTCCCCTGCATTCTCAGTACCAGGCAAAGGTTGGCTGTTGCTAGTGGAGGAAGATGGAAATCTGACCTCAGTCTTGTGATTGTGCTCAGAAAGTGCCATCTGCCACGAGGAGGGGCCACAAAATAAAACTGAAGTATCGCATTTCTTGAACTTGTTACTAGGAAAATGACCGATTCTGTGTGGGGTGACTGTGGACTTCTGGCTGACTGCGATTCGGGGCCTTGTTACAGTCCATTTTTACCTGGCACACTTACTCAGCTTGAGATTACTGCCCAGGGTTCATGTCGCCATGTTAGTGTTTCCTCTGAGAATTACCTGGTGACAGACATCCTTTGTTAATTTTATGTTTGAGATGTATTATTGTTGTATGTTTTTAGAGGTACATATTTAGGATGTCAATATTTTATCATGTATTGATACATTAAAAATATATGCCTAGTTGTATCAGTTGGTTTTTACTTTTCTATAAGACTTATGTTCCATGTGGAAGTTTTACATTTTTATGTAGACAGATGTATCATTTCCTCCTCCATCTTTGTTTTTTTCTTTGCTTTTATGAAAAGGCCTGTACTGATTTTTCTTCCTTGAGGTATAATTTGCATATTTTGAACTCTACAGATCTTAAGTGTACAGCTTGATGTGTTGCATTTATGTACATATCCCCATAATCACCACCCAGGTCAAGATACAGAACTTTTTCATCCCCCCAGAGGCTCTCTGGGGCCCCTTCCCATTTCATGTTCACACCCCCGTCCTCAGGAGTTAACCACTGGTTTGACTTCCATCATAGATGCTTTAATCTGTTCTTGGCTTTCAAATAATAGAATCACACGCTATATGTTCTTTTTGTTACAGCCTTCTTTCATTCTGAGATTCAGCCGTGTTATATATGTAGTGGTTCTTTTTTAAAATTGTTTTATAGATTCTATTGTATGAATATGGCACAATTTGTATTTCGGTTCTCCTGTTGGTAGATGTTTGGGTTGTTGGTAGTTTTCGGCTGTTATGGATAAAGTTATGAACGCTCTTGTACATGATTTTTTGTGAGTTTAGGTACTCATTCTTTCTCTTTTTTTTTTTTTTGGCCACACCCTGTGGCATGTGGGATCTTAGTTCCATGACCAGGGATCGAACCTGTGCCCCCTGAAGTGGAGGCATGGAGTCCTAACCACTGGACCACCAGGGAAGTCCCTAGGTACTCATTCTTGAGTGTATACATAGGGGTAGAAATGCTGTGTCATAGGGTAAGATGGATACAGTTATCCCTTGGTATCTGTGGGCTTTGGTTCCAGGACGCCCCCCCCCCCCCGAGGATACCAAAATCTGTGGATGCTCTAGTGTCTTATGTAAAATGGTGCAGTATTTGCATATAACGTAGCACATCCTCCCATATATTTTATTTACTTATTTTTTATTGAGGTATAGTTGATGTACAATATTATGTAAGTTTCAGGTATATCTCTCATATACTTTAAATCATCTCTAGATTATTTATAATACCTAATACCATGTAAATGCTATGTAAATAGTTGCCAGCAAATTTAAGGTTGGGTTCAGAACTTTCTGTAACATTTCCCCCCCAAACAGTTTTGATCCTTGGGTGATTGAATCCACACATACAGAGGGCTGACTGTATTTAATTTAATAGGTACTGCCAAACTCTCATCCAAAGTGATTGAACAAATTGGCACGCCCCACAAAAAAAGAATGTACTCATTGGTTTTCTCTTATTGAAGGGATCCTTTCTGTTTTAAATATTTTTAGCAAAAATTCTGTTTTAGTTCGTCTTCCAACTATAACACCCATTGTGAGAAATATTATTTTGTATAATTGAGTGACTTAACACAGCTCTATGCAGTATGACAGGAGGTCAAGCCATAGTCCCCCTGACATATCCCAGTATTCCCAAAATAATGTTGTTTAGGAAAAGCAGTTATTCTTTTTCCAGGCCAGTACATTCCTTTAACAACTTCATTTCAGCTTTTGTAAATTCTTTTTTTTTTTTTCATTTGTTAGTTCACTTTATTATTCATTCAACAAATATTTATTGAGTAGTATGTGCCAAACACTCTTCCAAATGCTTGGGATACACATTATTTACACAATAGACAAAATTAAATTTCTTCACCCGCTGTGCCTAGTTGGCAGCATGCCTCAGTACAGTGGGGTGAAATATTCTGCTAAGTGGTGTTCCTGCTATCAGTTTTGCACAATATAACCCAATGTCCACAGAACAGAAAAAGGGAGTTTTAAAAGTCAAATTTAAAAAATATTAGGCCTTTGCCACCTTCATGTAAGTTCTTTAGATGGTGTAGAGGATGTAAAATTTTGTTGTGGTTTTATTTAACTGTCCTTGAATAAAGGGATTTTTTGTGTATCTTACTTATTAGTTCATTATATTTAAATGAAAAACCAAAAAAAAAAAAAGGTTTACCCTTTCTTTAAGGATATGGGAGAGTAGTGGTTTATTGTCTCTAAGGTCTTCTTTTACATGGAAGTCTGGAAATCACATCCTTAATATATTTGAGACCTGCAAACCTATTTGAGTCTCCTACTGACTCCCCATAAAGAAAGCCATTCCTATGCTCACATCACCTGTGCTTAGCTTGATGAGTGAAATGGTGTGATTGGAGAGAATTGTTTAGCAAATGACATTGCCACAGGGAAAGGGCTTTGGTGGTTATCATTTGTGGAACAGTTGAAGTGCTTAGAATGTCTTCCAAATCCAGTATCGTAAAGAGCATAGGATTCCCCAAAGATGGGACCACTCTCTCTGTTAGTGACTTAGGTGGTTTTTCACACTGGCTTAGACTCTAAATAGTTTAGCCCTGCTGGAGGGATCAACCTCGTCTCCCATTTTGCTCAGTGGCTTCTGTGTTTTTACCTCTGTATTTATGAAGACCTTCATGAAGACATAGAGACAAAGGAGAATTTCTTATTTCTCACTCTTGGGCATGCTGGCATCAGCCACCTGTCAGGTGACGCGGCAAGAATAGCGAGAAGGAGCAGCTCTGGCACCACTCACAGTGCGTCCACGCGCACCTGGCCTGTGCCACAGATGCTGTGCCCTGGATTCCTGACCACAGATCCAAACTTTCCCTGTTCTCTTCTGTTTTTAGTTGCCTTGGTTTCTGGCAAGGAGTCCCACTACAGAGAGAAGGCTCATGTGGTCTTTTAACTTACCCACAGACCCGTAGGGCCTAACCCCGTGTAAAGTGGGACTCCACTGGGATGGCTCCAAAGGCACAAGGGGCGTGGCTCTTTAGCGGGGCTGTGGTAAGAAATGCCCACCAGGAAAGAGAGGAGCAGCTGGCTGTTCTTTCCTGCAGCTTTCCAAACCACTGCATGCATGTGGTTTCCGTCTAGCAGGCGGTGGATTTAATAAATGCAATACCTACTATGTTCCAGCCCCCACGTTAGCACATTCCACACACAGGGGCTTGTTGAATCATAACATACAGGTATTTCTATGAGCATCTATTGAGGTTGAAGAGATTTCATAATAAAACAAAATGAGATAAACCCCACAGGCAAGCCAGTCACTTGAGAATACTGTTCCAATCTTCCTTTCACCTAGGAATTTGATAGTATCTTGAAGGCAGAATGGTTTGAATGCTCAGAGATCTGTACACGACTGTTTTCTTTCCTCGGCTTTGGCTCTCTGGTTCTCATACCTTAGTGTGCATGTGGCATTCTACAAGGTTGGTTATGTAAAAGCAGGTCTCCTAAACTTACAGGAAATTTTGGGCTGTCTTGTTTCCTTCCTTCCTTCCTTTGCCATGTGTACCACTACTCAGCTTAATAGTTGGCTTTCTTCCTGCACCTCCCTCTCATTTGGATTTCGCTCTCTTTATGCTCGAGGGTGGCCTTAACCCCCTGCCTTGCCTTTAGTCTCCTTTGATGTTTCCACAATTCCAGTATGAGCATTTCTGTCAGAACACTTATACAGTTCTAGTTTGTGAGAGACTGAGGCATATATTCAACAAAAAAGAAAACTAGAATAAAAGAAAGTAATTCTAAGCAAAGGTGAGGTGATGAACCCTACCCTGTTTGTATATCAAGAGTCAAGTCCAGCTTCACGAGGTATCACAGATCGATGGATGGATGGGTGGATGGTTAGTTCATTGATTCATTTGCAGTACACTCAATCTTTCATATGCACAAGGCGCTGTGCTGGACAATATTCATTAACAAGGCGAGTATTGCCCCCGCTCTTTGCTCTTGCTTTGCTTACGGTCAAGTAGGTGAAACAGACACTAATTTGAATATAATGAGTGTTTCAAAGGAGAAGCGCGCATACTGTGGAAGTGTCCCAGTTGGGGCACCTGATCTAATCTGGGATCAGTTACTGGTATTTTCCTGGAGGTGGTGCTTTTGGGTCTGAGGTCCAAGGTATGAATAGTAATTGGATGAAAAGGCGTTCGGCGAAGACTGAACAGTCTAAACAGGGGGGATCACGTATGAAGGTTCTCAGTGGGTGAGGCCAGTGTGGCTTAGGGCGCGGAGCAGGGTGAGGTTGCTTAAAATGAGCCAGTTCATGCAGAGCCTTGAAGGCCATGGAATGACCTTTTATTTTATCCTAAAAATAATAGATCTTTGAAAGTTTTATGTAGAAGGTGACCACTTTTGTTTTTTTTGTTGATCTGCTGTTCTAATGCTGCCTCTGGTTCCTCTCAGAAATTGCTTGTGGTGCGGGAATGAGAGAGGTAGGAGGGAGATGAGTCAGGCTGTTGCATTTGTTCGGGTGAAAGGTAATGTTAGCTTGGATTAGGGGTGCAATGGAGAGAAATGGGTTGAAGAGATATCCAGGAGAGCAGATTGACATAGCAGGATTGGCTAATAGCTTGTGAAGACAAAGGAGGTGCCAAGAATGACTGCCAGGTGTCTGGCACGATCATCTGGTTGTATAGTGTCCGTGTTGACCGAGGTAGTGACCCCAGGAGAAGGATGGGCTTGGAGGTTGGGACGTTAAACTATGAGATAGATTGTGGACATACTGACTTTGAGTTGCCTGTGAGATGGTCAAGTGGAGATGCTGAGTGGGCAGTTGGACGTATGGATCAGGAGTTAGAGAAGCTGTCTGGGCTAGAGAGAGACATTTCTGATGGATTTTTAAAGAAAACATCTGTTTGGGTTGGCCAGCAGCTTTGCGAGCCCTGTAATTGTTAATGGAATGTCCAATATTACAAAAATTTGCAGACGCCACAGATTATGGTAATAAAACCTTTTCTCCTTTTTAATTTTTTTTTAGTAAGATATCTTGCATGACAGTAGTAGTGAGGGAAAGTGGAAAGATAAAAACCTTAAAATAAGGTCACCTGTAGAGCCGTCTGTAAGGAAGCTACCAGTAATTGCTGTCTCCTGCCAGCCAAACATGATGCCCAGCTCTTCATAGCTCTCGTCCTTCCAGGAAGTGCCTCTCTTTTGTGGATTAAATACTGAGGCTTAGGCTTATGTTGAGTAACTTCACAGGTTCATTTGGCAGATCTGGATTTTAGCAAGACTCTCTTTGGCTCCATAGTTTTTGCTCTTTCTAATAACCCTGTTGCAATCCAGAAAACAGTTAAACTAAACTAATAATCTACAATCAATTTAACTCTGGGGTACAAGGGGCAGACAAGGTAGTCAAGAGGTGATCTACTGAAACAGAGGACATTCCAGGTATCTGTGGAATCACGGGTGCTTCAAAAAATGATTTTAAAACCTTGGAACCTTGGCATTCTAAAACTTTAATGTTGTAAAGGACTTGTGAGACCTTGATGTCTAGTAGTCTTACTTTATAGACAAGGAAACAAAGACCTCAAGGTCACAGATCCTGCTAATGGGAAAGACGGACTGTAGCCCAAGCTTCAAGCTCCTGGTCCCTCGTTTCACCAGTGTCCACTACTGATCTCATCTTTGACTTCTCTGTCAGCGCTCACGTTCAGTTACCAAAGCCCCATCCACTGCTCTTCCATAAGGCCTTTCACCCCTATTGCTGTCTCCACTTCTTACTCTTTCTAGCCTAGTTCAGTCTCCCACCCGCTTCACTTCCACACTGTTGCAGTGACCTCCTAACTGGTCTTTTCCTAAAGCACCCCTGTTCCTAAGCCCCTTTCCAGCTCACACTGATTGAATTCTCCCCAGAGCCTACTGTTTGATGTCAAAACTCTTCAGACTGTTCTTCACGGTGCCCTTCGGCTGGGCCCCAGCCTACACAGGCCCCATCTGTATACGCCCCTAGTCCTTATCCCCTACCTGCCAGCTAACCTACATGAGCTACTGCTCCTCGAGGGCTTTTCCTTATCTGTGCTTTTCTAGTTTGTTCCTCTGCCAGAAGATCCCACTCCCCACCTGCACCTTTCAAAACACTCTTCATTTTTCACAGCCCGGCCTGCATCTTCCATCAGCTGGTACAGTCGGTTGCCCCTGCCTGAGGTCTCCTCTTAACACTTAGAGTTTTGTGCCCCTGCTCATCTTCACTTCCACGTGGGGCCTTGAATCTTGTAGGAAGTCTATAAATGTTCCCCTCTGATGAATGCTGTGTCATTCTTTTTTCTTCACAGTTGCATTTTCTTAAGAGGATGTTACATTTGTTGCAGTCATTTGGATTTTAAGACTATAAATATCTTCGGGTGTCTGGTAACTTTTCCAGTATGCACAAGTGTTGACCGTGCCTTTTGTGTCTGGTTTCTGGTTTCCACATCACTTTTGACACTGTTCCCAGGTCCTGAGGGTTGGGATCCTAGGTGATAGAAGCGGGGGTCACAAGGGCTTGGTGGAATCAGTGGGCCTGATTTGAAAACTGAAATCAAATCTTTGAAAATTTATTGTTTTGAGGATTGGGTCTTTCTTTAGTTCTACTTAAGTTATTTTGTAGAGACCATTACTTCAAGTGTTGTATTATGTGTAATTTGTTGAAAAGTACTTCTAAATATAGTATAATATGTGCGTACCTGTACAAGTTAAATCTCATTGCGCTGTAAGATGGTTAACTTATTAAATATATGACAATAATAGTTTGCATTTGAAGGACCCTGATCAGGAGTCCACATTACAGAAGCAGCTGTGGCAAGGACTTCGGATATTACCATCTAAACCTGTACTGGAGGATTTGTTAACGTAAAGAACCCTTGTTGGTTCTGTGTCTCACCACGTAAAGGAGGGTTCTGTCACCTGAAGGTAACAGTGGACATTGTTGCTCTCACCTTGGACTTATTGACAGTGGAAACTTTACCAAACTTACAAATTAGGTTGTTCAACCTTTTTTTTTTTTTAAGTCACTGATTGCTAATAAGTGTCTATTTTCAAATTCCGCTTAAGGTGTCTTTTCATTGTAAATATCACCTGCTAAAGAGGTTGTTGGGAAGGAGACCTATAGCCCAGACCCCTGCCTACTTCACCTTTGTTGGCCCTGCCTGTATTTAAAATAAACAAACAAATTTGGTCACATTGGCTTGGTCAGATCACAGGAATAGATAGACAAATGTTGCATAAGGTCACCACCGATAAGGCTCTCTGCCTTTCTCACACCTTCCCATAAACACACACACACTCTCTCTCTCTCTCTCTCTCTTTTTCAATGTAATTCTTTACACTGAAAAAACGAACTATAAAAAGATTCCACTGAATATTTTCCTTATTTTAGAAAATAAAACTAGCAAATTCTTGGATAGTTCTGCAGATTCAGCACAGCTTTTTAGCTTATACAAGTAGAAAATGGTATTTCATCCTGCCTACATTAAGTGTCTTAAAGAGTATTATACACATATATACAGGTACACTTATACACATATACAAACATATATACTAAAGACATGTAATTATTTATGTAAGAATAATAGTACTGATTTACAACCCCCAAGCAATGTATACTGCCCCCCCATCTCCTTTCCCTTTTTCTGTGAAATTTTTTGTAAAGTTACTTGTTTGTGAATTCTTTCTTATTTTTTAGACCAAAACTGAAATGCAGTTACTAGACAAATCTTCAGTGTCATCTGTCCCACTTTCTTGTTTTTCTAGTATACAGGTAACACTTGAAAAACATGGAGGCAAAACCAGTTCTCATCTTTGTTATTAAACTAGTACCTGAAATAGGCTGGTAATCCTTCCTGTGGTCCAAAATCATCTGACTCTTCCTACCAAGGGGCACCACTGAACTGGTACTCAGAGAAGAAACTTCTTGGAAAGAGTTGATTCCACCATTTTGTGGTGTTGGAGGTCGGGGAGGGTCCCAAAACTTTAACCTCCATCTTATTGTTTTCTCAGCTTTGGAAGTCGAGAAAGGTCAACTTTTAAGAAAGGGAGTCAGTCACCCTCTACCTATATGCTGTTGACCTTTCTAGTTGTGCTCCATTCAGCTCAGTTGCTTCAGTGATCATTTATGAAGTGCCCACAATGGACCAGGCCCTGGGATGGTCATGGGAAATGGAGCCAGTGACTTTATTCGGTAGAGTAACATATCTTTTATTTAGTTCTTAGAAGAAAAAATACCATTAGAATGGAGCCTCCTTGAGGTCAAAGACCTTGTTTTAATTATCCTTGTATCCCTGGGGTTTAGCTTAGCAATGGATGCTTAATGGGCCTTCAGTAGATGTTCACAGTGTTCATGGAGATAGAATTAAACTAAGACTCCTTGAACTTTCATATTCTGTTTTACTTAAAAGTTTTTCCATAAAAGACTTATACTTTTTAAAAGTCTCTTAGTTTTTTTTTGGTTTTAGTTCATTCTGTCCTGACCATCCTTTCCATTCATTTCTTTCTCATTTAATTTATTGATGGCAAGGCAAGTAATGGTTTAGTCATCAAGAAAGTAAACGTATTAACATGTAATAAAATCGTTTGTTGTGTCAAATTGAAAAAACATGTAATAAAGGTAATATGCCTTGGATTTATATTAATAAATGTACTGTGCTTTATTAGGAATTTGAAATAGTAAATATTCTATGAAAGTATGTTTTATTCTCTTGTATTTGGTCATTCCTTGTCTCATGATTACATTTTAATTAGGAAGAAAAGTTTTCACAGATTCTTTTAATTATGTTGATCTTTTTTAGCATTGTGATGACGTTGCATTCTTTCAGTAATGATATGGAAAGAGAATAAAAGTCCTATTAAGATGAAAATTCAAAGAATGACTTACTTCATAGCAAACGTTTTTCTTTATAGTTAGACTTTAACCCTTTTTCCTCTGAAGTTTTATTTAATGTGAAAACCTGTTTCTAAGAGGCGTTCCTCATGTGATTCAGTGTTAGACCTTTGTGGTTTTAAACCCGGCACATGTGGTCTAATGCATTACCTACCAATAAGTAGGAGATCAGCTGTGGCTTATATATATTCCTGAACAGCTCACATGTTTTCAGATGATTCACTGTTATCCTGTGTCCTTTAATCATGGGACTCTAAAAGCTTTGCCATATGACACACTTATGTTTCCTATTTAACAAAACTTCCATTCATCTAAAGCTGCTGAAGTCATCTACTACATTACAGAATTTTTACCTTAAAGAAAACTCGGTGTTCAAGAAATAGCTTAGGTGTCTTTATAAGAGTATGATACATTGTTTAATCAATAAAATTGTGTGTCAGTGAAACACCATTATGTTTCTCCTTACAAGGTATTCTTTTATAAGTATTTGCATTTATATTTTAATCTTAATTTCCCATTTGTTGTCTAAATGGCCCCGTTTAAAATGTTTTAAGAAAATATTAACATTTTCTTACCGGATTATGAGAAAAGCATATCTTTAAGGAAAAATTACCCTATGAGCAGGTGATTTACAATATTGTTTTCTTTTGGCTAACCTTGTTAAAACCCAAAATATGTGCAGTTTTTTTAAAAGCTGCATTAGAATTAGTAATATATAACCTATTTTTAAGGTATATAAAGTGCCTCAAATGGTGCCTGGCACATAGTGACCACTAACGGTTTGCCGTTATTACTCTTACCTTGATTTTAAAGATGGAAATGAAGGAAATTTTTTGATTCTTACACTGAAATTCCATCTTGTCAGTGGTCATTATGATAAAATTGTTTCCTCTAAAATTCTCTGCAAAAGATTTTCTTCATATTTAATTTCTGTGTATGCCATGATTTGTTTTTCCACACTTCCTCCTTTTGGGGTTCCTCTGTAGATTTTTTTAAACATGTCTTACTTAAGAACCTCTTCCTTTTCTTAAAACTCTACATCTGTAAACCAAATAATTTATAAAGCCATTGAAATTTTATGTGTCTGAGTGGTACTAAATTTTTTTCCCCAGGAGCAAGCTGTATATTGTATGCTAGTTTAATAATGAAGAACATTGTAGTGAATTTGCTTTTAAAAAGTTCCCCTTTTTTTCCCATTTCCACACCCCTTCCTTCCAAGAGTGAATGTGTTAGACAAAATTGAAATGAGTTTCCATTAGGGTTTTTCAAGGAATTTTTCATTATAAAGGAATTGTATATTTATTACATTTTAAAATATAAGTAAGTTGAAAGAAGAAAACCACTAAAAGACAATGAGTTTTAATATTTTGTGGAAAATTGTTCCATTATTTTTTCCTTTATTTTAACATTGATTTAGATGGCGATTGTTAAGTCAGCTTCCATAATAAAGAGCTATGGCATTTATCCTTCTATTTTAGTATGTTTTTCTGAGATATGTTCATACATTTAAGAAGTATTTATTGAGGACCTGCCATATACCAGATGCTGTTCAAGCGATTTTGATTCATTAAGATACCCCACCCTTACCCCATCTTTAACTTTCCTACTTTCTCCTAATCTTCCAGTCTGCTCCTGACTTTAGGAGTTTCCAGTAAGTTGGCCTGAAAAGGATGTGGTTTGTGAGAGGAAAAGAGCCATCAAAGATGATTCCAGGGTCCATCCAGTTGGCCTATACAATTGGACTTTTATAGTTCCTTTAAGATGGGAGAAACTGTAGGTAGAGTAGGTTTGGGAGGAAGATCAGGGGTTGAGTTTGGACGCGCTCAATTTAAGATGTCTGTTAGGCATCCACATGCAAATGTTGAGTAGGCAGGTGTGAAGTAATAGAAAATATATATTTTGATCACAGTCCGTGGTTTCTGGCATGGAGATCCTAAAACCCTTACATGTTTGTAAGTAGTAAGAACACTAAGAGCATCTTTTGTTCTAATATTTGGTCTTTTTTTTTTTTTTTTTTTGCGGTACGCGGGCCTCTCACTGCTGTGGCCTCTCCCGTTGCGGAGCACAGGCTCATGGGCCTAGCCGCTCCGCGGCACGTGGGATCCTCCCAGACCGGGGCACGAACCCGTGTCCCCTGCATCGGCAGGTGGACTCCCAACCACTGCGCCACCAGGGAAGCCCCATAATATTTGGTCTTTGACCCCGGTTCACAAGAGCTTCTAAATCCCTTAGAATTTCCTGGGTGATAGGAGTGTCTTTTGTTCTAATGAGGCAACTCCTGGTGGGCTCCTGGATGAGGGTGGTCACTAGAAAGACCAAGCCATGATTAAAAGCTTGAAACTTTCCACCTCACACTCCATCCTCCGGGGAGTAGAGAGGGACTGGAGGCTTAAGCTAATGACGCGTCATGACTCTATGATGTAACCTCCATAAACCCCAAAGTACGGGCTTTGGGGAGCTTCCAGGTTGAACACATGCACGTAGCATGAAGGTGGTGCACCCCAGCTCCATAGGAGCAGAAGCTCAAGACTCTGACGACCTCACTCTATGTATCTCTTCATCTGCCTGTTCATATGTCTGAACAGAAGTGTTTTTCTGAGGCCTGTGAGCTGTTCTAGCAAATGATTGAATCCGAGGCGAGGGGGTGCGGATAGGGTGGGTGTGTGTCACGGAAACCTCCAGTTTGCAGCCAAGTTGGACAGAAGGTGTAAGTAATCTGAGGACCCACCTTTTTACTTGCAGTTGGCGTCTGAAGTGGAGGGCAGTCTTGTGGGGCTGACCCCTTAACGTGGGGTTTTCTGCTTTAACTACCTGGAGTTGAATCCAATTGAATTATAGGACACTCAGCTGGTTTCACAGAGAATTGCTCGTGTGGGAATAAAACCTCACACATACGGTGTCAGAAGTGTTGTAAGTGTGGTAGATATTTCTGTGACTTTGTTCTATTTCTGACACTTTATTTTTTGCAACAGTTTTAGATGTAGAGAATTATCGCCAAGATACTATAGAGTTACCATATACCCTGTATAGCTTCCCGTTATTAATATCTTACATCAGTATGGTACATTGGTTGTGATGAATGAACTAATAGTGGTACATTGTTGTTAACTAACGTCTATCCTTGATTCAAGTTTCCTTAGTTTCTACCTAATTCCAGGATATCACATTACATTTAGTTTTCATGTCTCTGTAGGCTCTTCTAGGTTGTGTCAGTCTCTAAGACTGTTTTTGATGATCTTGACAGTTTTGAGGAGTTCTGGTCAACTCCTCTGGTCGTAGAATGCCTGTCTATTGGGATTTGTCTCATGCTTAGACTGATGTTAGGGTACATACTACCTACTTGACTTATCACTGTTAATGTTGACGTTGACCACCTGGCTGAGGTAGTGCTTGTCTACATATAGGGTTTCTCCACTGGGAAGTTACTCTTTCCTTTTCCCACACTGTCCTCCTTAGAAGGAAGTCACTGTGTGCAGCCCACACTTAAGGAGTAGGGACTTATGCTCCACCTTCTTGAGGGCAGGGCATCTACATGAATTATTTGGAATTCTTCTGTACAGGTTTGTCTCTTCTCCCTAATTTAATCATTTATTCAATCATTTATTAGTATGATTCCTGGATGTTTATTTTATATTTTGGATTCTGATCCAATACTACTATATTTATTTTACTGTTTGAATTGTTCTAGTTTGAACTATTGGGTACTCTTTCCCTTGGCTCCTTTGTCCCTCTGACATACCCTGTTCAATGTGAGTGTTGGGGCTTTGTTTTTTTGGTTTTGAGTATTTTCTTAATTTCTGGCCTTACAAGATGCTCATCATCCTGTAAATTTCCTGTCCTAGCAGTAGAATCCTGCCCTGGTTTTCCCTCCACTGCCAGCCTTTTTTTTTTTTTTCTCTTTCTCTGTTTTCTCTAAAACATTTTTTGAATGCTTGAAATGTGTTCACTGTTTGTGGTAGGCAGTAGGGCTCCAAGGTGACACAGGATAAATTCCATACTACTTTTCCTGACATCTCAGACATCCTGTCCTGGTATATCTTTGTAATTTTTACCTTTTCTTTTTAAATTTTATAACGTTTTCTTCATGTATTCAAAACATATGTGTTTTACACTTTATAAAAGATGGCTTACATGATACATATTTTTCTATGTTTTGTTTTTCTTTCTTTTAAAAAATTGCTAAAGAAGACCCTTCATGTCAGCCATTAGAGTTCTGATTCATTCTTTTAAATGGCTGCTTACTGTTTTCTGGTAGGGGATTATTTTCATGAATCCACCTCGTTCCCTGTTAAATGGCATTCACGTAGTTTGCTTCTAGACATTAGTCACTATGAACAGTGTTGCAGTAAACATCCCTGAACAGAAATGCTTTATTTCTGTGGGATGAATTTTTCGGAGTGGGTTTGCTCTATCTAAAGTTATGTTTTTAAATAGTTGTTTCTGTATTACAATATTCTTTTAAAACTAGCAATTCACACATCCACAAGGAATGTCTGAGAGGACCCTTTCCCTTGCATTCCTGTCTGCAGCAGGAACAGATCTTATCAATTTTGCAGATCTGGTTTATGTTCAGTGATACCTCCTTCGTAGTTCAGTTTGCATTTCTCTGAGTTTGTCGTCTTGTTTATTTGTTGGCTGAACTAACCACTGGGAATTACTCTCCTGTGAATTTGCTTCTTTTTTGTCCTTTGCCATTTTTTTCCTGGGTGCTCATCTTGTCAGATTGTAAGAGTTCTTGGTATTTGTGAGTATTAAGCCTGTGTCTTCCATATTGGAAATACTTCCCCTAAATCTTTTGTCTGTTCTTTTGCATTTTCTGTTGTTTGCTATAGAAATTTAAAATATTTTTTGTAGTAAATATGCCTGTCTTCTCATTTGTAGCTTCTGGGTTTAAGGTCTCTTAGCTTTTTGTTTTGTTTTGTTTTTTTTTGCAGGCTTTTTATCAAAACAAAAATTTTTAGTTTTTTATTTTATATTGTATGTTGGATTTACAATGTTGTGTTAGTTTCAGGTGTACAGCAAAGTGGTTCAGTTTTACATACATATATATATATACACACACACACACACACACACACCCCCACACACACGCGCATACACATGCACACACACATATATCCATTCTTTTTCAGATTCTTTTCCCATATAGGTTATTACAGAATATTGAGTAGAGTTCCCTGTGGTATACAGTAGGTTCTTGTTGATTATTTTATATGTAGTAGTGTGTATATGTTAATCCCAACCTCCTAATTTCTCCCTCCCCCTGCCACCTTTCCCCTTTGGTAACCGTAAGTTTGTTTTCAAAGTCTGTGAGCCTGTTTCTGTTTTGTAAATAAGTACATTTTTATCATCTTTTTAGATTCCACACATAAGTTATATCATATGATATTTGTCTTTCTCTATCTGACTGACTTCGTGTAGTATGTTAATCTCTAGGTCCATCCATGTTGCTGCAAATGGCATTATTTCATTCTTTTTTATGGTGGAATAATATTCCATTGTATATATGTACCACATCTTCTTTATCCATTCCTCTGATGATGGACATCTAGGTTGTTTCCATGTCTTGGCTATTGTAAATAGTGCTGCAGTGAACATTGGGGTGCATGTAGCTTTTTGAATTACGGTTTTCTCTGGATATATGCCCAGGAGTGGGATTGCTGGATCATATGGTAGTTCTATTTTTTGTTTTTTAAGGAACCTCCATACTGTTCTCCATAGTGGTTGTACCAATTTACATTCCCACCAGCCGTGTAGGAAGGTTCCCTTTTCTCCACACCATCTCCAGCATTTACTGTTTGTAGACTTTTTGAGGATGGCCATTTCGGCCAGTGTGAGGTGAAACCTCACTGTAGTTTTGATTTGCATTTCTCTAATAATTAACAATGTTGAGCATCTTTTCATATGCCTTTTGGCCATCTGTATATCTTCTTTGGAGAAATATCTATTTAGGTTTTCTGCCCATTTGTTGATTGGGTTGTTTGGTTTTTTTGATATTGGGCTGCATGAGCTGTTTATGTATTTGGGAGATTAATCCCTTGTCAGTCACTTCGTTTGCAAATATTTTCCCCCGTTCTGTGGGTTGTATTTTCGTTTTCTTTATGGTTTCCGTTGCTGTGCAAAAGCTTTTAAGTTTAATTAGGTCCCATTTGTTTATTTTTGTTTTTATTTTCATTACTCTAGGAAATTGATATATTCAAAAAGATATTGCTGTGGTTTATCTCAAAGAGTGTTCTGCCTATGTTTTTCTGTAAGAGTTTTATAGTATCCTGTCTTATATTTAGGTCTTTTATCCATTTTGAGTTTATTTTTGTGTATGATGTTAGGGAGTGTTCGAATTTCATTCTTCTACATGTTGCTGTCCAGTTTTCCCAGCACCGCTTATTGAAGAGACTGTCTTTTCTCCATTGTATATTCTTGCCTCCTTTGTTGTAGATTAATTGACCCTAGGTGCATGGGTTTATTTCTGGGCTTTCTCTCAACATTGATCTATATATTTTTTGTGTGTGTGCCAGTTTTGTGTCTGAAGTTAGGGAGCCTGATTCCTCAAGCTCCGTTTTTTTTTTTTTTTTTATTCCCCTCAGGATTGTTTTGGCTATTCTGGGTCTTTTGCATTTCCATACAAATTTTTAAATTTTTTGTTCTAGTTCTGTGAAAAATACCGTTGGTAATTTGACAGGGATTGCATTGCATCTGTAGATTGCCTTGGGTAATATAGTCATTTTGACAGTATTGATTCTTCCAATCCAAGAACATGGTATATTTTTCCATCTGTGTCAGCTTTGAGTTCTTTCATCAATATCTTATAGTTTTCAGAGTACAGGTCTTGTGCCTAAGGTGGGCTTATTCCTAGGTATTTTATTCTTTTTGATGTGATGGTAAATGGGATTGTTTCCTTAATTTCTCTTTCTGATCTTTTGTTGTTAGTTTATAGAAATGCAAGAGATTTCTTTTTATTTTGTATCCTGCAACCTTACCGAATTCATTGATGAGCTCTAGTAGTTTTTTAGCAGCATCTTTGGTCTAGTGTTTATATTTTGTACCTGGAGTAAGATGGGGTTCTGTTTTCTTCTAGTTACCCATAGTGTATTATGCTAGCACCTTTCTCTACCTTTTCATAAATTAAATTCTCATATGTGTTGAAATTTATTACTTGGTTCACTATTCTGTTGTGTTAATAGTTTTATCTACTTTTAGACTAATAATGTATTTATTTGTTTGAAGTAGCTTTATAGTATATTCTGATATCTGAACCTGAATTCTGCTTCCCCCTTGCTCTTCTTTTTCAAAATATTCTTGGCTATGCATGTGTATATTTTCTTCTATATAAATGTTAAGATGAGTATACAATTTTTAAAGGATAGTTTTAGAACTGAAAGAATATTAAATATATGTATTAAGCCTGGGATAACTGACAAGAATACAGTATAATTTCTACATTTTTTCAGACCTTGTTTGATGTCTTTTGATATAATTTCATAATTCTGTTCGTATATTATATGTCGTATGCCCCTTTTTTGAATTTATCCTTAGGTATTTTCTAGTTTTTGTTACTGTTGTGAATGGAGGCCCCCTACCCCCCTTTTCTTTTTAGGAGCTTATCGATAGAATAGTTTTAAAAGATATTGACTTTTTAATTTTCTCAGTAACCAGCCATATTACCCAATTTTCTGATTAAACCTAGAACTGTTTTACTAGAAACTCTTGGGTTTTCTGTGGCATGCGAGTAAAAAGAGTTCTTTTTCCTTCTCCTTTCCTCCCCTCTTTTTCTTGTGTTCCTACCAGTTATTGTATTTTCATGTCTTACTGTGTTCCCCACACCTGTTAAGGAATGTTCACTAATACTGCTGACAGCAGGCATCCCTATCTAGTTTGTTTTTCATTCATGTAACTGCTAAGGTTTTGGTTGGGTATAGGTTTATAAGGTGTCTTCTTCATAAATCATAGCTTTTATCATTACTTAGGGACACTTAAAAAGATACCATTTAGTCATTTTAACCTTCTAAACCTAATTCCTCTGCCTATCCTTTTATTTTAAGCACTTCTTTATCATTTTGTTTTATTTTAAACAGAATATAACTTAGTCTTTTAATGGAATAATTTCTTTCTTCACTTGTGTAAATAGTTTTTCTTTTAACTTGCTTTGTTTGTTATGTAGTTTAACTTGTGGTTTCTATTTCCTTTTTAAATTTTTGCTGGTTTGATCAAGTTATTTTGCATTTGTTGTTGTTGTTTTTACTTTAAAAATTGCTACACATTTCCATCCCATTAATAATTACCTTTTCTTTTCTGTACTCATCATTAGAAATACTTATATACCATTATCTGAAAATGAGATGCTAGTGATTTCTCCCCACCAACTTGACTTTAATATGATTGGCTCATTTTTATACCTCCTCCAATCCACCCCTCCTCAATAAGGTGAGAATTTGAGAATATTTCACTCTACCCCATACCTAGCTGAGATCTTTAGGATACTTTTACTCCTATTTTTAGTCCCTCTCTCACCTCCTAGATTTTCCTGAGATGGTTTAATACTTTCAGTTCAGCGCTTACTAGATATTGCTTTGCTGTATATTTGTGTCAAGAACTCTGATTTAGAATTTATTACATGCTGCTGGACAGTTAATAATTACTCATTTGGACTAAACTGTATATAAAACTATCATATTTCATAATTCTAAAAAGCAGGGTTGGTTTTTGTTTTTTGTTTGTTTTTGCATTTTAACATCTCTGAAATTAAGGTGTGCCTTATAATTGATGGTTTCCTAGAATTAGATTTACAGTTGTCCTTGGCAGCATTTGTCTTTCTTATGGTTAGTAGGTTCAGCGGAATTGATACAGATACATGAAACTGGATATAGGGAAAGGAAGCAAGTGCAAGTACAAAGTTTTTTCTTACCACTGCTCTCTGCTCTCTCTGATGTCCTCCCCCAGAAGGTCTCTGTTCTAATCTGTTTGTTCTTTGTCAGAATTCTTTCACAGATATTTTCCTATATGAGGTTTGTGGGTGGTACATTTTCTGAGTATCCACCCGTCTCTTTTACCTGCCAGGTGTAGTGTTTGAGCATTACCATTTTTTCCTCAGTAGTCTGTTAGAGCTATTGCTGTAGCTTCCAGTGTTGCAGATGAGAAGTCTGATGCCTCTCTGAATTCTCTCTTCTGTAAGTTCTTGCTCCCTCCAAGCTTGTATATTCTTGTATACAAGCTTCTATAGTTCAGGAATTTACAAGGCTACTCCTAGATCTGTGTCTAGAGTAAAGTGAGCTCTTTAAATCTACAGATTGAGGTCTTTCTTTGGTCCAAGAAATTTTCTTCTCTTGTGTTCTGTTATTGCCTCTCCTCTATCTGTTCATCTTTCTTCTGCTAGAACTGCTGTTTATCACATTAAATCTGTCTTCCAAGTCTCTTATCTTTTCTATCATGATTTCTGTTTTGCCGCTTTGAGCTATTTTTTCCATTTGATCTTCCAGACCACAAATTTGGAGCTTTGCCACAATCCATTCTTTCCTTCAGTTAATATACTATATTGTTTATTTGGAAAGTCTTGTTTTTCAATGCAGGAAGACTTCGCTCTGGTGTGGTTAAATCTCCCTAAGTTCCCGTATTATTTTTCTGACCCCTATTGGTTTCTCTCACTTCAAACAACTATATTTAGCCATGGGTTTGTTCCCTTTGTCCTGACTGATCACTGTCTCTTTGGATGCTCAACCTCCTTACATGTTGTCATATTTTCATTGTCAGCTCATCAGGGTCTAGTTTTGGTCTTGGCCTCTAATGAAGCCGGGAGACATGCCCCCCCCTCCTCCTCCCAAGGGCCATAAAGGTCTCCATGGGCCAGGCTTTTTCTAGAAGCATTAATTTACAGTCCTTGTTCTAGGCTAGTTCCAAGATGCTAGTCCTTAGGCACTAAGCCCAGCTCCTAGAAACTAAAAAACCACATTTTCCAGTTCCCTCCTCTATACTCTGAGGAACCCAAGCCTTCAGTTTCGTTTAGCTGTCTGCAGGCTCTAGAACTGTATCTGTTGCAGCAGATAAATTGAAAATGGAGTGGGGGTAAAGGGGGATGAGTTCATATCATTGTATTCCCAGGATCTTTGAGCCTGGATTTTTCATTTTTTCATTCCCTTAATGATTGTGGATAGGTGCTTTTGCCTAGACTTACCAACAGTGGGGAGAAAAGCATTAGGCATGGAAGTTGGAAGATCTGTGGGATAAATTATATCATAGTTCTCAGTTCTGTTTATTTCCCTGTAAGATTATCTGTTATATTTCCCTGCCTGTGGTTAAATGATCTGCAGTGCCTCCCTGTCCCATAGTCAGGCTTGGCCTTAGGACTTGTTTTGGTCCGTGAATGTGTGTGGAAATGATAGTGTTCTAGTTCTGAACAGAGCTTTAAGAGGCATAACAAGTTTCTATCAGCCCTGTAGCTTCTGCCTTTTGCCTTGAGAATGGCATGTCTCATAAGGTCTGTCCTTCTGATTGGGTCTTGGAATGAGAAGACACATGGAGCAAAAGCCACAGCCTGGGGGCAGCCACAGCCACCCTGTAGCTGACATGTCATGTGAATGGGAAAAACAGTGTATTGTATGCCCCGGAGATTTGAGGGTTGTTTTGATACTGTAGCAAGGCTGACTGATAAAATCTGCTTTAATTTCTTTTTTTATTAGCTAGTATGTTGTTTTTTCCCATCTTAAAAAAAACTGTATCAGAGTCTAAAGTCTTTTCTCTCTCTCTCATCTCTCTCTCTTTTTTTTTTTTTTGCCTGCGCTGGGTCTTCGTTGCTGTGCACGGGCTTTCTGTAGTTGCGGCGAGCGGGGGCTACTCTTCATTGCGGTGCGCAGGCTTCTCAGTGCAGTGGCTTCTCTTGTTGCGGAGCACGGGCTCTAGGCACGAGGCATGTGGGATCTTCCTGGACCAGGGATGGAACCCATGTCCGCTGCATTGGCAGGCAGATTCTTAACCCCTGGACCACCAGGGAAGTCCCTCTCCCAATCTCTTAATTGGCTGATAAGCATAAACTAGTGCTGTAATTATGGTCAAACGCTGATTACCTGTGGTAGACTATTGACAAATTATGTAATAGTACTCAACCCATGTAACTGAACTTGAAGAAAAGGTAACCAGTAAAGTGGGGGCAGTGTCTTCTGGCAGTTTATTACACTCATTTATCTAATGCCTTAAACTCTACTGGAAATGATTCTTCTGGAAGCATGGCTTTTCTTCAGTTGTACAAAGTAGATTATTTATAGTTCTCAACACCTGGGCTTTAATGCTGTTTTCTGTTATCATAAATGAATAAGAGATAATTGGAGAAGCATTTATAGAGTGGCTTTCTAAAGTTTCTGTTTCTTGGGATGTATATGTGTGTGTGTGTGTGTACCCACATATTTCTCTCTTATTGACTTCACTAACAAATATAATGAATGGGATCTATTTTTATATTTTTTCCCTTTTGTATTTAATTGATACTCATTTTTCTTTTTTCTTATCATTCAGCTCTCAAAGCACTGTTCTAGCGAATACTTTTAGAGCACTAGTTCATGAGTGGAGAGAGCGTTCATTGGGCTGTGAGCCAGAAAACCTGGGTTCTACCCTAATCCTGCCACCAGCCTTTTTCCCTGCCTTCTCTTCTTCCATTCCTTTACCTTTCCTCCATTCACTCATGCAGTAAATAGTTACTGAGCACTGTTGGGCCAGGCAGTGGGAGATAATGAGAAGTAAGCAAGTAAGACACCTGTACCTTCCTGCCCTTATCAAGCCTACTGCCATCTTTTCTTCTGCTCCCCCAGCCCCTCTTCCTTCTGACCATACTGTAACTTTGTCAGCGCCCCACTTGTGATGAGGCTCCTGGTTGTCGTTTTATGTTAATGGGGCTGCTTTCAAATTTGTTTTTACTGCCACTGGATTATTTCGGGGAGGTTGAGGGTGATGCTGGGAGAGGAAAGAAGGTAGGTGGGAGGGAGGGATGGAGGGAGCAAGTGAACTACCTGCACAGCCTAACCACTATAGAAATTTTTTATTTTTCATGATTCTTTTTAAGTTGTAATTTTGCCTAAATACCCAAAGGATGTACCTATACAAATGTTTTGAATGTTAGGTGAGATGTTTATTGCTCTTGGCTAGTCTTTTAAATCGTATTTATCTAATTTTATTTTTACTTTTTAGAGTTTGGGAAGCCATCAGTTAGAACGTCTTTATTACCAAAAATCAAATTGCTTCAGAAATGAGGAAACCCTGCATAGATAAGCATGTGCCTTAGTTAACAAGGACAGTTGGTGATTCAGTAGTCTACTCTGTACTGTAGAACTTCTTGGGGAATTGGTTACTCATTTTTCTTTGCTTTCTGAGTCACGAGCTAACTGGGCTGCTGGAACGGAAGGAGGGAGTGGTAGGTGGGAGAGACAGCTGAACTCTACTTGCTAAAGCCATTCTCAGCTGCAGAAAAACATCTTAAGCACAACCTGATTATATTTTGTAAGGGATTAAAGTTGCCTGCAAATGCTAACTGAGAACATCTGTTTCCTGACCCTGTGCCAGAGTCCTCACCTCTTGACAGGAATTCTGGTTTTGAAATTCTGAGTCTCAGGCACCTCCTTCAATTACTCTTTGGCTGTTTCCTTAGAAGACTTAAATCAACACTGCCTAACATGTTGGAAGTGACTCTGTGAAGAACTGAAAATGAACTTCTTCCTTTGCTTTGTATACTCAAAAAGAAAATTCAGGTTTCATTAGCAAGAATCGTCCCAATTGCTGAATGATTATCATAAGCATGTGGGGTGATCCATAGTTCATTAAAGAAGCCAGGAAAATAAATGGAAAGGAATCAGTGTATATGTGTATGTGTATGTGTGTATATTTATATAAAGATAGATTTTATTTAACTTTCTTGAATTAAATAGAAAACTTTAAAAAGTATTTCTAATTTTATTTCTTAAGAATCCCAGCTAACAAAAATAGTTTGTTTTTTTTTTAAAGATAGGGCACAACTTGTATATACTTGTGACCTTATATTTATATTCTGTAAGTCAGAATATAAATTGGTAGTTCTGGATACCATAATTCTACTGCATAAGTAATTGTTTACAGACCCCTGGAAGCAGGATTAAATCTTAATGCAAGTATTGAACATTTGCTCAGAGTCAGTTAATGTTGAATGATGTGTTAGAATTATTCACTAGATATGTGAAAGCCAATGTGATACTGTGATTTGCATTTTGATTGATTTATTAAATGATACCTAAAGGAAGATAACTTTGTGCTCTGATATTCCTGAATATTAACACTGGGCATTTATAAGGATGATTATGCTGATGAAGGGTTAATGTTGGGCATTAGCCTTCCACGTTGTTATTAGGTATGTTTAGAAATTGTATATTTACTAGCTGTATGATATATCTAGAATCTCCTACGTATCAGAATGATTGATTAAACAAAAATAGTGTTTTATGAGGGATGAAATTGGACATCAACTATCAAGGGATAGTTAAACGTTATAAAATACTATGCAATGGTCAGAAATGACAGATCTATATTGATCAACATGGAAATATCACTAGACATTATTTAGGGAAAATTTTAAGTTTTGGAACTGTATGTATACTAACGTTTACTTGAAAGAAAAACCCAAAACTAAACCTAAGTATGTTGAGATAAATGAGAAGCTACATCCCAAACTATTAGTGTCACTTAACTTTGGTTAACTGGAGATAGGAAGCCCGCTTTGACCTTTAGTTCTAGGCCTCTGTATATGAATTTTAATAATCGTGCTTTACTTGCACACTTTTTTTTTAACTTAAGAAAAACTTAAAGCATACACAAGGTAAACGAACCCCAAAGTACTCATCACCAAGCTTTGAACAGTTATCAGTGTTCTGTCATTTTTATTCATCTATATCTCTACCCACTCTTCCCTGTGATTACTACTGTATTTTTCATAGTATATTTGTAGATAACATTTGTCTGCGTTGAAATGCACACATCATAGATGTACACTTTTGAAGAATGGATATGCTCATGTAATCCACACCCCTGATACGATATTGAATATTTCCATATCCCTAGAAAGTTTTCTGATATCCCATCCCAGTTACTCTGCCCACTCAGGCTAGTTTTGCCTTTTCCTTGAACTTTCTATAGAGTCTTATAGTATAAATCCTTTTTGTGTCTGGCTTCTTTTACTTGATATGGTGTGTGTGAGAATCATCAGTGTTACAGCATGTATCAGTAGTTCTTTCCACTTTATTCCTAATATTCCATTGTATGAATATACCACAATTTGTATAGCTTTTTTTTCTGTTGATGGACATTAATTAACCATTGTGATTAAGGCAGCTTTGACATTCATGTACAGATCTTATTGTGGACATATATTGTCATTGCTCTTGAATAAGTACCTAGGAGTGGAATTTCTGGATCAAATAAAAACTTAGCAAACCCCTTTAGAAAGTGATTGTTCCATTTTAAGTTCCCATTGTCAAAATCTGAGAGTTGTGGTTGCTCCACACCTTTACGATGATTTGGTTTTGTCAGTCTTTTTTATTTCAGCCAGTTTAGTGGTTGTTTAATGGCACCTCAATGTGTGCTTTTTAAAAAAGTTTTTAAATTGTGGTAAAATAGATATCACATGAAATTTGTTAGTTTAACCACTTTAGGTATACACTGCAGTGTAATTGACAATGTGGTGCAATCATCAGTACAATCTACTCCCCAACTTTTTCATCATTGCAAACAGAAACTCTACTCATAAAGCAATTACTCCCTACTCTCCTCTTTCCTGAGCCCCGTAACTTTTAATCTAGTTTTTGTCTAAGTTTGCCTATTCTAGCTATTTCATGTAAATGGAATCATAGAATATTTGTCCTTTTGTATCTGGCTTTTTCACGTAGCATGATGTTTTCAGGGTTCATCCATATTGTAGCATACATATATCAGAACTTCATTCCTTTTCGTGACTGAATAATATTCCACTGTAGGGACAGACCACATTTTGTTTATCCATTTATTTGTTGATGAACACTTGGGTTATTTGTATTGTCAGTAATGCTGCAGTGAAGATTGGTGTACAGGTATCCGTTTGAGTCCCCGGTTTTGGCCGTATACCTAAGAGTGGAATTGCCAAGTAGTATGTTTAACTTTGGGGGGAAACACCAGATTGTTTTCTCAGTGTGTTTTAATTAACACTTCCCTGATGACTAATGATGTTGAATATCTTTTTTGTGCTTATATTAGTGATTTGTGTAACTTTCTTTGTGAAGTGCTTGTTCAAGTCTTTTGTGCATTTTAAAAATTGGGTTATTTGTTTTTCTTTCTTTTTATGATTGAGTTTTGAAAGTCCTTTATTCTGAATAGAAGTCCTTTTTCAGATATGTGTTTTGTGAATTTTTTAGTCTGTGGCTTGTCTTTTTAGTAACAATATCTTTAAAAAATTTTTTTAATTTAAAAATTGTGATAAAATACACATAATACATACCATTTTAACCATTTTGAAGTGTACAATTCAGTTGTGTTGTGTTTTTACATTGTTGTGCAGTTGTTTTCAAAACACTTTTCATTTTGCAAACCTGAAACTCTTAAACTTGTGTAATAATCGTTAAACAACAACTCCCCTTTCCCATCTTAACCCAGCTCCCCTGCCCCCTGGCAGCCACCATTCTACTTTGTGTGCCTATGAATTTGACTATGCTAAATACCTCATATAAGTGGAATCCTTCAATATTTGTCTTTTTCTGACTTTATTTCACTTACCATAATGTCCTCCAGGTTCATCTGTTCTGTAACGTGTCAGAATTACCTTCTTTTTAAGGCTGAATAGTATTTTGTTGTATGTATATTCCATATTTTGTGTATCCTTTCATCCATAAGTGGACACTTGGGTTGCTTCCACCTTTTGGCTGTTCTGAATAATGCTACTATGAAAATAAATGTACAAATCTCTCTCTGAGACCTTGCTTTCAGTTCTTTAGTGTATATACCCAGAAGTAGAATTGCTGAATCACATGGTAATTCTATTTTTAATATTTTGAGGAACTGCCGTACTGTTTTCCAAGTGGCTACTCCATTTTACATTCTCACCAGTACAGGACGGGGTTCCAGTTTCTCCACATCCTTGTCCATACTTGTTTCCTTCCTCCCTCCCTCCCTCCCTCCCTCCCTCCCTCCCTTCCTTCCTCCCTTCCTTCCTTTCCTCTTTCCCTCTCTCTTTCTTTCATAGTAGTTTCATAATGAGTGATATCTCATTTTGGTTTTGATTTGCATTTTCCTAATAATTAGTAATGTTGGGCATCTTTTCATATGCATGTTGGCTATTTGTATATCTTTTTTGGAGAAATGTCTATTCAAATCCTTTGCCCATTTGAAAAATAAGATTTTTTGTTACTGTTGAGCTGTAGAAGTTGTTTGTGTATTCTGAATATTAACTCTTCATCAGATTGATGATTTGCAGATATTTTCTCCCATTCCATAGGTTACCTTTTCAATCTGTTGATTTTGTCCTTTGATGCAAAGTTTGAAATTTTAATGTAGTCCCATTTGTCTAGTTTTGTTGCCTGTGGATTGGTGTAATATCCAATAGATCATTGCCAAATCTAATATCATGAAGGTTTTCCCCTCTTCTAAGAGTTTTATGGTTTTGGGTCTTACGTTTAGATCTTTGATTCATTTGGAGTTAATTTTTTGTATATAGTGTAATGTAAGGTTCCAACTTGATTCCTTTGCATGTGAATATACATTTTCCTAACACTACTAGTCGAAGAAATTGTCCTTTCCCCATTGAGTGGTGTTTGCACTCTTGTCCAAGATCATTCGAACATATATGCAAGGATTTATTTCTGGGCTCTTCATTCTGTTCCATTGTCTGTATGTCTGTGTTGATGCCACTACCACCCTGTTTTGCTTACTATATCTTTGTAGAAGTTTTGATACTCTCAGTGCTCCTGCCTCTGAGATCTAATCTAACTTGAGAATCAAACTGCTCACACTCATCTCCTTCCCTATTTTATTTTGATACTCTTGTGTCCATTTAGTGCTTTCTTTGGAAAGATGCTTTTGGAATTTTAGTATGGTTTATAAACCTGAGGAGTGAGTCACTTTAAATTTTTTCTACTTTTAGGTTACTTTCCTTTATTAGGTATACATTCTGCTCTCTATGTACAGTGCATGTCAATGAATTATACTTGTTAAATTTAAAAATCAATATTTATTATTAGAATGCTTTCCTGGTATGTCAGATGGCAGCAGACCAGATTTGAATGGGTCTCACCTTTTTTTTTTTTTTTCTTTTTTAAAGAATAGTAGTCACTTTGGGGCAAAATGTTTTCAGGTCTTCAAATTCACTTGTCCTTGGTTACCACTGGGCTTGGATGGAAAAAGGCACAGAGTATTTAACAGGAGAACTGGCTTTGTTGTCTTTGCAACACTAGAATGGAAAACCCGAAATCAAGCACAGAAATTCGGACACTGTCTTGCAACAGAAAGGAGACTCCCCTTTGCGTCACTTGTAGGATCCATTGTGTTCTTTGCAGCTTATGATCAAGTCTTATTTTTTAAAACGTATTGGCATTCTAATTTGATCTGTCCATTGAGCCATAGAATTCTAGAGCTAAATGATACCTTAGAAATCGTATCTTCATATCCCTTCAGTTATATTATATATCACATTATTATTTGTTAAAGGACTATAAGGTTATAGGCATTTATTTTAAGATCATAGGATTATAAGCATTGATTGGCTTCAAGGATAATCTAGTCCAAACACTTGATAATAGGTAAAGCGTGCTCATAATGTAATTTTGTACCTTCTTTATTTCATTAGTAATGCCCAACACTTCCTTTGCCTGTTTACCACTCAGCTTTCACTTTCTCTACTTCACATGGAATCCTCACATGCACTCTCGTATGGAGTTATTGCTATGTTTATTACTAGTGGAATCCACGTTGAATTTTAGCAGGTTTTTTCCCCTCTACATCTGCCTCTTTGATGGTAGCTGAGTCTACTGTTGCTCACTTGTTAGGGCTCTGGGTCTTAACAACCTTATTCAAACAAAACATCTTAAATGGAGGTATTAAAAAGGTCACAACAGTGAGCCATTTTGTAACTTTTGGTGCAATAAAATGGGTATGTTGTGTTTTGGAATATAAGACCTCTGAGTGCAGCTATTCATTTCATTCATCTATAAAACATTTTAGAATAACAGCTTACATCTGTATGGGGTTTAAAATGCCACGTTTTGAAGAAACATCACTGTTGTGAAACTCCAAACCAGACATGGGGCGGGAACTTGCCTTCTGACCGGCCCATGTTCTGTAGAAGCTGGGAGAAGAATTTGTTTTAGCCGTGGAGCCATATTTGCTGGCAGTACTACTGTCACATGAGTGGAACACATTTTCATCATGTCTTCATATTGTAAATGACAAGGCATTCAGTAAGATTTTGACTTGAAGAATGTTTGAAACATTTTTACACATCAGGAGTTTATCTTATGAGGAATATTTCATTACCAGAAGCCAGAAATATTTAATTACCTGAGACGGTCAATTAATCTTGTTTTAGAGTGAAGTTGGGATTTACTTTCGGCTCACTTTTAAAAATAAATACTCAGTAGAACAGTTTTGGCCATTTCAAATGTGTGATTTTTAAAATCAGTTCTTTAAATTGAAGGAACAATTTAATGAATAACTTTTAATAGAGGAAAATGGGCAAAATGTCCATCTACAGGATTCAAAATCTGGTATTATTTATTAAGTACCAAAAAAGTGCCAATAACATACAATTCAGTTTTATGGGTTATTTTAATCAAGAAGTGAAGAAGGCTAACATTTCAGTAAGTTACAATAAGTTTTAAGTTACAGGCCTTATCACAGTAAGTTATAAGACCTTTTTTCATCTTACAAGTGTGAAATATAAGCCAAGGACTAGACGGCTTCACAGGTGAATTCTGTCAAACATTTAGAGAAGAGCTAACACCTATCGTTCTCAAACTCTTACAGAATATAGCAGAGGGAGGAACACTCCCAAACTCATTCTATGAGGCCACCATCACCCTGATACCAAAACCAGACAAAGATGTCACAAAAAAAGAAAACTACAGGCCAGTATCAGTGATGAACATACATGCAAAAATCCTCAACAAAATACTAGCAAACAGAATCGAACAGCACATTAAAAGGTATGATTACACCATGATCAAGTAGGATTTATCCCAGGAATGCAAGGATTCTTCAGTATATGCAAATCGATCAATGTGATACACCATATTAACAAACTGAAGTATAAAAACCATATGAGGGCTTCCCTGGTGGCGCAGTGGTTGAGAGTCCGCCTGCCGATGCAGGGGACACGGGTTCGTGCCCCGGTCTGGGAAGATCCCACATGCCGCGGAGCGGCTGGGCCCGTGGGCCATGGCCGCTGAGCCTGCGCGTCCGGAGCCTGTGCTCCGCAACGGGAGAGGCCACGACAGTGAGAGGCCTGCGTACCGCAAAAAAAAAAATAAATAAAATAAAAAAAAACCATATGATAATCTCAATAGATGCAGAAATAGCTTTCAACAAAATTCAGTACTCATTTATGATAAAAACTCTCCAGAAAGTAGGCACAGAGGGAACTGACCTCAACATAATAAAGACCGTATATGACAAACCCACAGCCAACATTGTTCTCAATGGTGAAAAACTGAAACCATTTCCACTAAGATCAGGAGTAAGACAAGGTTGCCCACTCTCACCACTATTATTCAACATAGTTTTGGAAGTTTTAGCCACAGCAGTCAGAGAAGAAAAAGAAATAAAAGGGATCCAAATCGGAAAAGAAGAAGTAAAACTGTCACTGTTTGCAGGTGACATGATACTATACATAGAGAATCCTAAAGATGCTACCAGAAAACAACAAGAGCTAATCAATGACTTTGGTAAAGTAGGAGGATACAAAATTAATGCACAGAAATCTCTTGCATTCCTATACACGAACGATGAAAAATCAGAAAGAGAAATTAAGGAAACATTCCCATTTACCATTGTAACAAAAAGAATAAAATAACTGGGAATAAACCTACCTAAGAAGACAAAAGACATGTATGCAGAAAACTATAAGACACTGATGAAAGAAATTAAGGATGACACAAACAGATGGAGAAATATACCATGTTCTTGGATTGGAAGAATTAACATTGTGAGAATGACTATACTACTTAAAGCAATCTACAGATTCAATGTCATCCCTATCAAACTACCAATGGCATTTTTCACAGAACTAGAACAAAAAATTGCACAATTTGTATGGAAACATGAAAGACCCCGAATAGCCAAAGCAATCTTGAGAAAGAAAAATGGAGCTGGAGGAATCAGGCTCCCTGACTTCAGACTGTACTACAAAGCTACAGTAATCAAGACAGTATGGTACTGGCACAAAAACAGAAATATAGATCAATAGATAGGATAGAAAGCGCAGAGGGAAACCCGCGCACATATGGTCACCTTATCTTTGATAAAGGAGGCAAGAATATACAATGGAGAAAAGACAGCCTCTTCAGTAAGTGGTGCTGGGAAAACTGGACAGCTACATGTAAAAGAATGAAATTAGAACACTCCCTAACACCATACATAAAAATAAACTCCAAATGGATTAAAGACCTAAATGTAAGGCCAGACACTATAAAACTCTTAGAGGAAAACATAGGCAGAACACTCTATGACATACATCACAGCAAGATCCTTTTGACCCACCTCCTAGGGAAATGGAAGTAAACACAAAAATAAACAAATGGGACCTAATGAAACTTCAAAGCTTTTGCACAGCAAAGGAAACCATAAACAAGACCAAAAGACAACCCTCAGAATGGGAGAAAATATTTGCAAACGAAGCAACCGACAAAGGATTAATCTCCAAAATATACAGTCAACTCATGCAGCTCAATACCAAAAACACAAACAACCCAATCCAAAAATGGGAAGAAGACCTAAATAGACGTTTCTTCAAAGAAGATATACAGATTGCCAGCAAACACATGAAAGGATGCTCAACACCACTAATCAGTAGAGAAATGCAAATCAAAACTACAGTGAGAGGGCTTCCCTGGTGGCGCAGTGGTTGAGGGTCCGCCTTCCGATGCAGGGGATGCGGGTTTGTGCCCCGGTCCGGGAGGATCCCACATGCCGTGGAGTGGCTTGTCCCGTGGGCCATGGCCGCTGGGCCTGCGCGTCCAGAGCCTGTGCTCCACAGCAAGAGAGGCCACAACAGTGAGAGGCCTGCATGCCACAAAAAAAAAAAAACAAAAAAAACTACAGTGAGATATCACCTCACACTGGTCAGAATGGCCATCATCAAAAAATCTACAAGCAAAATATGCTGGAAAGGGTGTAGAGAAGAGGGAACCCTCTTGCACTTTTGGTGGAAATGTAAATTGATACAGGCATATGGAAAACAGTATGGAGGTTCCTTAAAAAACTAAAGATAAAACTACCATATGACCACTACCTGGCATATACCCTGAGAAAACCATAATTCAAAAAGAGTCACGCGGGCTCCCCTGGTGGCGCAGTGGTTGAGAGTCCGCCTGCTGATGCAGGGGACACGGGTTCGTGCCCTGGTCTGGGAAGATCCTACATGCCGCGGAGTGGCTGGGCCCGTGAGCCATGGCCGCTGAGCCTGTGCTCCGCAACGGGAGAGGCCACAACAGTGAGAGGCCTGCGTACCACAAAAAAAAAAAAAAAAAAAAAAGAGTCACGCACCACAATGTTCATTGCAGCACTGTTTACAATAGCCAGGACATGGAAGCAACCTAAGTGTCCATCGAGAGATGAATGGATAAAGAAGATGTGGCACATATATACAATGGAATATTACTCAACCATAAAAAGAAATGGAATTGAGTTATTTGCAGTGAGGTAGATGGACCTAGAGTCTGTCATACAGAGTGAAGTAAGTCAGAAAGAGAAAAACAAATACCATATGCTAACACATATATATGGAATCTAAAAAAAAAAAAAATTTGTTCTGAAGAACCTAGGGGCAGGACAGGAATAAAGACACAGATGTAGAGAATGGACTTAAGGACACGGGGCAGGGGAAGGGTAAGCTGGGACGAAGTGAGAGAGTGGCATTGACATATACACACTACCAAATATAAAATAGATAGCTAGTGGGAAGCAGCCGCATAGCACAGGGAGATCAGCTCGGTGCTTTGTGACCACCTAGAGGGGTGGAATAGGGAGGGTGGGAGGGAGATGCAAGAGGGAGGGGATATGGGGATATAAGTATACGTATAGCTGATTCACTTTGTTATACAGCAGAAATTAACACAGCAATGTAAAGCAATTATACTCCAATAAAAATGTTTAAAAAATGTGAAGTATTTACATTCTTGTTAAAATGTGACATATTTACAGTTGGGAGGAGACAGTACAAAGAAGAAAATTAAAGTCATCTCTAATCCCACTAACCGTTAGTCCTCTTTGGTATTTTATTACATCTTACGAATTTTAAAAAATGGCAGTCCAGTGGTTAGGACTCATCACTTCCACTGCAGGGGTCCCAGGTTTGATCCCTGGTTGGGGAACTAATATCCCACAAGCGTGCAGCACAGCCAAAAAAAGAAATGAAAACTACAGTCCGTCTTTTGGGTTTTGATAATTTAATTGAAAATACAGCATTTTAGTGTCAGAATGGACAGTGTCAGATGCTTTCATGTTTTGGTGACAAAAAAGCTCAACTAAGTTTGTCTCCTATTATGGAACTTTGATGTACAGGATGGGGCGCTTGCTTATTTATGAAGATGACAATATTCTGTGAGATTTTAGTTTGTCAACTTAAACTAGTTTATTGACATTGATTTTTCTTTTTTTTTCCCTCTCTCACTGCCATTTCCTGCCTGAATGGAAGTCAGATTTTTCTTTCTGTGACTACTGTCAAGCCCAGGGCCATCATTTCTTCCAGCAGAATAAGACAGATGATGCTAGACTCTTAATTTCTGGTTAAATATAAATATTTTGGAAGTAATTTAGTGCTCTTAATTCATGGGAAGGTAAATACCCATGAATCCCTTCAACATTGTGGTCTCTGACACACACACACACACACACACACACACACTCACTTACACTCACATACCCCTATGCATATTGTTTTTGATCAAAGTCCACATTTACTTTTCACTTACAACTGAACTGGATACAGAGCAACTATACTGGGGCCACAACCTGCTTGAGCAGCAGCATCCCTTATGTAGGCCCAGTGGATAGTGTGTGGATATTATTACCTAGGCTAGTGAGTAGGGTCCCCTGGAGTTCAGGTATTTTTACTTTTTTTTTTTTTTTTATAAATTTTATTTATTTATTTTGGCTGCGTTGGATCTTCGTTGCTGCCCACGGGCTTTCTGTAGTTGCGGGAGCAGGGGCTCCTCACTGCGGTGGCTTCTCTCGTTGTGGAGCACGGGCTCTAGGCACGCCGGCTCAGTAGTTGTGTCTCACGGGCTTAGTTGCTCCGTGGTATGTGGGATCTTCCCGGATCAGGGCTTGAACCCATGTCCCCTGCATTGGCAGGCAGATTCTTAACCACTGCGCCACCAGGGAAGCCCACGTATTTTTACTTTAGGAAATATGGAGGGTGGGGTTCTATTTTAGAATTTTAGAAAGTTTAATTAAAAGCACATAGATTATACTGGGGGTGAATTTATATGCAGGCAAATCCAATAAGATGTCTTTTAGGTAGAGTAGTAGTCAGACAGGGGCCTCTAGTCAGATTGTCTGGGCTTTTTACTTCCTGTGTGCTTTAGGCAAGTTAAACAGCATCTCTGAACCTCCATTTCTTGATCTGTAAAATGGGGATGGGGATACCCATCTTACAGGGTTGTTGTGAGGATCCGGTGAAATAAAAGCTATGAAGTGCTGATGGGCACAGTGCCTGGCATGTGAAAGGTGCTTGGTAACAATTCTAGCTTATTGCTGTACAGCTAATTGTAAATCCTTAGTCTAAGAATGCTGATTGTCTTCACTGCTGGAGATAACTCTTCTCCCTGACCAAGCTTGAGACTAAATCAGGCTGTCAGGCCCAACTGTTTAGAGCCCTCACTCCTCCACATTGAGAAGCCCTTCCTTCCTTCCCACGCCCGTGTTCTGTCCCCAGACCTTGCTTCTCAGCTTCCTCCTGCAAGTGGCTCTGTCTGCTTCCTCTTCTTTCTCTCCTCCCATCCACCTGCCTTGTCCCCTCTGTCCTTCCTCACTCCTCTCCCTCTCCTCTCTCCCTCTCCTTTCCTTCTCTCTCCCCTCCTCCCCTTTTCCGCTCTTCCCTTTCTCCTTTCCTCCCCTTCCCTTTCTCCTTTCCTCCCCTTCCCCTCCTTTCCTCCACTACCCCGTTCCTGTGCTCCCCGCTCCCCCACTCTTTCTCCCCCTCCCTGCTTCTCTTTTCAACCCTGACACGTGGCCCGCTGAGCAGCAGACAGCTCAAACTCTTAAGCGGGGAAAATGTCACATCTTTAAAGTCTTCATTACCTGTGATGGAAAACACTTATTTTCTCATTTCTGTAAGCAGCCTGACACTCTTCATATTGAGCTGCTCTTTCAGTTTCAAGAGGGCATCATTTTATGTCCCTTGGGCTGAAAAACGTAGTAGATTTTACAGGCAGTTACCGTTTAACTCTGTTTCTAAAAACTATGCATCCTGTACTTATAAATTTAATGGTAGCTTTATTATGTACATAAAGTTAAAATGAAATAATGTTTCTGAATAATAATTATAGGTTCATATAGTCATGCTAAGCAAACTGATCTTTCCTGCCTAATTTGTTTGATTTTTTTTTCTCTTCAGATTCCTTTCTCATTGGTCCAGTTTCCCCTGTGGGAGTCCTTAAAAGTAAGTTTTCCAATCTTCATATAAAACTTTTCTCTAATTATCTTATGAAACTTTTCTCTAATTATGATCATTAATACCCAGTAGTTTCGGTGTGGAATAGTAGAATATAATATTGAGTAGCGGTTTAAAAACTCAAAACTATTAGGAGTTGGAAATATTTTGTGAGTGGGATTTACATGCCAGTTCAGTGTTTTAAACTTGTTGAGGTGTCTGTGGTCTGGGAAATAAGCAGAGCAGGCATAACTGACATCCTGAGATGTTTAGGAAAAACTTTGCTTTCCTCTGTATTGTAACTCTTTTTTCCATCCACTTGAATTTTATTTCACTTCGCTGTGTGTGTGTGTGTGTGTGTGTGTGTGTGTGTGTGTAGAGGTTAAGGAATAACAGTGAGGGTAAATGGAAAAGGAAGGAAAGCAAGGCTCTGAATATTTGTAGGCCTAGAAGGCCAAGACCTTCCCGCCCACATCTAATGGTGGGTGGGAGTGGGGAGGGGCTTGGTTTCTGAAGGCCCCTTCTGTCTTTCCTGCTCACCAGGCCTAGGAACCCTCAGTGAGAAGGAGCAGAGTGTGGGGAGTTGTGAGTCAGCCTTGGACTCATATGTTTAAAAACAAACAATTAAATGAAAATTTGAAAGCCTTTGTTCAAAACATGCAGACATTGTATTTGTTTTTCATCTCCTGTTGCAATGATTTCAAAAATTGCGGCTCACGGTATGAATTATGTGGTGTTTGTCAGCATTTTAAAGACAACAACAAAAGGGAAAATAATAGCATCTTATGAGGTAAGGTTAAGTCTTGCTTTGTCAAACTTCAGTGTTGCGTGTACATGCGTCTGTGTACTGGGTCGCAATGTGAAATGTGTTTCTCACTGTGGATAGTGATCAAAAGAATCTGAAAACCCTTGTTCAAATGAAAATGGTTTATAAATGACCAAACTGTAAAATGGCAAAGTACCTAGGTAGGCATTTGATAATACAAAAAATAAAGGAATTACTCTCATAATTGTATAGCGTTAGTCATCATGGAGTGCTCAAAGAAAATGTCTTTGGAAGAATAAGTTACTTGGACTCTGAAAAATATTCTGTTGAAGTTACATACTAAGGATAATAAAATGAGACAAAACATTATTCATAAAAATAAACTCAGCAATATTAAGTATTGAGAAATACTTCTTATAAATGATCTGATTTTAAGGAGTAGTACAGTTCATTTAATGCAGATTTTGGGATCTTTCATGGTTGTTTTGTTTTTGTCTTTACTGTTTTCCGTGTGGCACACGGTGAAAATGGATTTCTCTGGCAGTGTTTCCGGGTGTGATGTAACAGCTATCCAATGAGAAGGTCACATTCCATAAGCATAACACCTCTCTATTTTTGTGTATGACAAAAGACAATGGAGCAACAGCTGTCCAGCAAACAAGACTCACTTTATTAGTGTCTCAATAAGCAGCATTCACGTGGCTTCTGCACTGTATCTAAGATACTTAGGCCCAGTTTCTGCACAGGAATGTTTTGAGGCCCAAAGAGGGAAAAAGCATGGGATTTGTTTCTTTGCAGTAGTCAGGACATTTGCAGTATGCTAGCTAGTTAAGAAATGTCTAGGCTTCCTTGGTGGCGCAGTGGTTAAGAATCCGCCTGCCAATGCAGGGGACACGGGTTCGAGCCCTGGTCCAGGAAGATCCCACATGCCGCGGAGCAACTAAGCCCGTGCGCCACAACTACTGAGCCTGCGCTCTAGAGCCCGCGAGCCACAACTACTGAGCCCACATGCCTAGAGCCCGTGCTCCGCAACAAGAGAAGCCACTACAACGAGAAGCCCTCGCACCACAACGAAGAGTAGCCCCCGCTCGCCGCAACTAGAGAAAGCCCGCGCACAGCAACAAAGACCCAGTGCAGCCATAAATAAATGAATGAATGTATGTATGTCTAGAATTTTTCAGAGGGATCATAGATAACAATGTTGAGCTTTAATACTTTTCTTTGAGCCAATGTTAAGATGCCATAGTTTTTTGTTTTTTTTTTTGTCGGATTTATTGAGGAATAATCTTCATACAGGAAAACTCCTTTTAAGTGTACATTTTTACAGGTTTTGACAAATATGACTACCACCCTAAACAAAATGTAATATCATCACCCTTTTCCAGAATATCATATAAATAGAGTCACACACTGTGTAGTATTTTGTTCCTGGCTTCTTTCATTTAATATGAAAGAGGAGATTCATTCCTGTTTTATCCCGTACCAGTAGTTTGCTCCTTAGTGGTGCTGAGTAGCATTTCATTGTGTACACGTACTATAATTTGTTTAGCCAGTTACTAGTTGATACACGTTCGAGTTGTTGATGATTATGGATGAAGCTGCTACAAATATTTGTACGTGGGTATTTGTATGGAAATATGGTTTTGTTTCTCTTGGGTAAGTACCTAGGAATGGGATTGCTGGGTCATAGGGAAAATATAAGTTTAATTTATAAGAAACTGTCACAGTGTTTTCCAAGGTGGCTGTCCCATTTTCCAGCAATGTGTGAGAGTTCCAGTTGCTCTGCATCCATGTCATTGTTTGTTATTATTAGATTAAATAAAACTTTACCCATTCTGATAGTTGTGTACTGGTATCTCATTGTGGTTTTAATTTGCAGTTCTCTCAGGGCTAAGTAATATTGAGCATCTTTTCATATAATAGTGTGTTGTTTTTTTTTAAACATCCAAATGTGAAACTACAGTGCTTTGTAAAAGCAGACAATATTTGGCATGTCTTTTATTTTTGTATTTATGAGTTTATCCATTTACATTTGCTTTTGCAACCATAGGGACACTGTATTATATGGAAGGGTTTCTCTATTATGTTTATGTGGAAATACTGCTAAGAAAAAATTTTCTCAGCAAGGACTTCGGCAGATTGTGTGCACATTGTGCCATAAGGAGTGGGAATCTGGAGGTAGGGGGTGGCCACTATCATCTTAAACTTATTCTGCCTAAAATCGATGGTATGGCCTTCTAAAATCACTTCCTCCTGCTGTCTCCCTGATTTCTGTTAATCATACTACTATTCTCCTGACCCCTTTGGTCTCAAATCCCAGGTTAAATCTGATCCTCTTTTTCTCTATCACTCACCAAGTTGTGTTCACTCTGACTTTTTGAAACCTGTGGCCTCCTTTTTTTTTTTTTTTATCAGATTCTTACTAACTTATGCCTGGACTTAGTTAACACTCATCTGTTCTACACATTGAATTTGTGTGATCTTCCTTAAACATCTCTTTGAAGTTCCCAGAAATGTATAACTTTCTAAAACTCTAAAGCATGAAGTTGTTGGCACTCAGGGACGTCCATACTGTGTCCTTAACTGTTTTTTTCCATCTCCCTTCCCCTTACACTTTTTTTTTTTGCTTTCCCTCCTTTCCTTCCTTTCCTTCCAACCAGAATAGCTTCCTTACTGCCCCTTTTCTTTGGCTTCCTTCTGCAATGGGCTTTCACGGATCGAATGCTATGCATCTTTTAAAGCCAGCTCAGTTTTTTTCTCGTGCTTGAAGTCTTCCAATCCAGACCCTGAAGGTTTACCCTTATAGCTAACATTTGCCTGTATGGCTGATTGGTATTTATTCGTGTACTGTATTGCATTGAAAACATCTTAGAACTGAGCGTTAGCACATTCTGATAAGGCCTGAACCCCTTCTATTTATAGAAAAGTGACAGATGCCGTTAGTGTACATGTATTGCCTGCCTGCTGTGAGTTAGACACTTTCATTTCACAGCAATTCAAAGATGAATAAGATGTAGCTGATGCCCTTGAGGAGTTTTTACTCTATCAGAGAAGCACATACCCACAGATAACTCCAAGGTAACGTGTCTGTAATTGAAGACCACCCAAGGCACTGTGGGAGCCAGCTCCCCTGACTCCCCAAATCATGTCATTTCACCACCTCATTTCTTATGTTTTCTTTTTTTTTTAATAGTACGTATGCTTACAAAAAAGATTTAGATGAAAGAAGACTAAACACCATAAAGAGGAGGGGAAGTAAAAGGGGTAGATCATCATATCCAGAACCTCTGAGAAGATCATTTTCCTTTAAGATTTATATTGAGTTTGGAACTTTTCTAGTAGCCCAACAAGAAGAGAAACATGATAGATTACATAGTTCTCTTATCTGACAAATAACCAAAGCTTATTATTTCATGTTGTCCCTTGGCTTTGAATACCCTGTGTATATGGCTGACTTGCACGTTTAAAGCTCTGTCGTGGACCACTTGCTCTGAGTTACAGCCTCACATGACCAACTTCCTAGGTGACACCCTTACTCAGGGTGTCTCAGGGGAACCAGCTCAGAACAGAACACTTGGTTTTTATTCCCCTTCTCCCCAACCTGTTCCTTCCCAGGTGTCTCCTTCTCCGTAAGTAGAACACATGTCTGTTGCTTGCTAAAGTAGAAACTTAAGAATGACTCCACAGTTCTCTCTTTCCCTCATCATCCAGCCCATAAGAACAGTCCACTGTTCTGTTTTTTTTACATTTATTTTTATGTTATTATTTATTTTTGGCTGCGTTGGGTCTTTTTTGCTGTGTGCGGGCATTCTGTAGTTGTGGAGAGCCGGGGCTACTCTTCGTTGCGGTGCATGGACTTTTCATTGAGGGGGTTTCTCTTGCTGCGGAGCACGGGCTCTAGGCGTGTGGGCTTCAGTAGTTGTGGCTCGCGGGCTAGAGCACAGGCTCAGTAGTTGTGGCGCTCGGGCTTAGCTGCTCTGCAGCATGTGGGATCTTCCCGGACCAGGGCTCAAACCCGTGTCCCCTGCATTGGCAGGCGGATTCTTAACCACTGTGCCACCAGGAAAGTCCCCAGAAGAGTCCACTGTTCTGATTGAAGCCTCTAACTCATCTCTTGCTTGAGTTGCCACGTTGGCCTCTCCAATGCTCTCTCTGATTCCATTCTTGCTTCTCTAAAATATCTTCTCTTCGCAACAGCCAGAGTGATCTTTTAAAGAAATAAATCAGATCATACCACTCTCTGCTAAAAGCCTTCAGTGACACCTCTTTGAAAGAAGAGTAAAATCCAGAGTTTAAACTGCGGTTGACAGGGTCCCATGTCATCTGCCCCTCCTACCTCACTGACGTTATCCCACAGCACCCGCCCACTACACTCCAGCCTCCCCATGTCCACGCCCTGCCCTGCAGTCCGGCTAGCCTCCCTCTGTTCTGTTCGGACTCGCCAGGCTGCTCCTTACCCGAGGGCCTTTAAGTTTGTTGTGCCCTCTGCCAGAAATATTCTTTATTCATTTATTCTACACATTGTTACTGAGTACCTACATGTGCCTACGGCCTGGGGAATATAGTGATCAACAGGGTTGACAAAAATCCCTCATCAAGCTTTCACTCTGGCTCTTTCCCTAGGCTTTTCTCACGTCCAAATCTTTCTTGTTCTTTAGTCTTAGATCATGTCACTTCAGAGAGGCGTTCCCTGTCCACCCATCTTTAAAGTAGGACCTTCCCATCTTCCCTGCTCAGTAAACACAGCACCTGTTTATTTCCTTTGTAGCATTTAAATAGTTTAGTTATGCACTTATTGGCGCCCAAATACTTATAAAAAGCACGTTGTGTGTTGAGCAGATATATGCCAGGCACTGTGCTGAGGAGTATATTATATATTCCTTGGCACCTTATTCACGTGACGTACAACTCAGAGAGACAGGTCCTGTTGTCTTCCCCATTAAAACAGGGAAACCAGGGCTCAGAGAGATTGTCTTCCATCTGCCAAACTAAGTCCTCAGTTTTCTGTCCAGTACCCTTTTACTGTATTAACATTGTTTTTATTACTACAGTCATGATCATTAAGAATCATAATATGTAGCATTTCTCAAAGTTACAGTGTGCCCAGCACTGTGCTAATCACCTTCCATGGATTATCTCCTATTAATCTTCATGGCAATTCTTTGAGGTGGGTGCTCTTACCATCTTCATTTTGCAGATGTGGAAACTGAAGAAGAGTTTGAGTGCCTTGCCCAAGGCCTCAGGAACACTCAGTGTTAAGGAGTACATCCAGGATTTGAACCCAGACAGTCTGACTCCAGAGTTGATGTCCTTAATTATTTTACACATAACTTTGCACATAGCGTACAATATCTTTAAGAATGTCGTTGCTGTTTCATATGTTCAAAGGTTGGTAAAAAGTTGAGATGGTTGTATTATATCTAATCAGCTTATTTCAGGCATTTCTGCAAATTGTGTTGATTCTTTAACTTGATGACATAAAACTTAAAAGCCCTGGCTACCATATTTCTTAGACCAGCCTCCCTTCCTCCCCTCCCCCAACCCAGCCCCGGTTCTGCTGTACTTGGGCAAGGGTTAAACAGTGTTTGCTTCAGGAAGGAGTCAGCTCCGAGGGACCGACATGGGGCAGCACAGATAGTTTATGGGGATGAGTGGAGCCAGACTACATTTCCTGCGTGTTTGTGTTTTAATTTCTTGTAGGACTTGGCTTTTTGGAGGAAGAAACTTTGTCTTCTGATCGTTTATATTCTTTGTAGTTCTGACTTTTACACAGCAGGTGTTTATGACTATATACTAATTGTTTGGAGGTTAGCATTCTTTCTTTTTCAAGGTCAAAGCAAAGTTGGGTAGCTGTATACATTAACCGTTTTATTTAAAAGTAGTTTCTTTTAGAAGTATGATGACAGCTCTAACACACAGATGTATTCTCACTGAGCCTTTGGCAAACAATACACGTATTTTGAAAGGATATGATAAAATTTCCTATAAGAATGTCAGATTTGTTCTAGTGTCTGAATATATAGAGAAGTGTAGAGGATTATTAAGAATGCTGCCAGGTCTAAGTAGTTTTGCTTCTAGCCACAAGGTGTTACAAAGTTGCAAAGCAGTAACTAGAAGAAATGCAAACCTTAACCTCAGATGCAATGTTTGAAGCAAAATGAAAATAAAATCAGTTTGGTTATGTAAAATTTTCACATTATGCTGATGATTTTCTAAAATGAAATCATCGCTTTGTAACAGAAATAAGGGGCCAGTGGATTATCATTTCAGTTATAGGACAGTGTATAAAATCAATACATTTTAGAAGTCTTTTAAACAGCCAGTACTTTATAAAAACTATATTTTTATTCAAATTGAAGGGTAACTTGTTTATTGTTGTTGATTCTTATTTTTTAAATTAATTAATTAATTTTTGGCTGCATTGGGTCTTCTTTGCTGCATGCAGGCTTTCTCTAGTTGCAGTGAGCGGGGGCTCCTCTTTGTTGCGGTGCGTGGGCTTCTCATTGTGGTGGCTTCTTTGCGGAGCACAGGCTCTAGGCGCGTGGGCTTCAGTAGTTGTGGCTTGCAGGTTCAGTAGTTGTGGCACACGGGCTTAGTTGGTACGCGGCATGTGGAATCTTCCTGGACCAGGGCTTGAACCCATGTCCCCCGCATTGGCAGGCGGATTCTTAATCACTGCGCCACCAGGGAAGTCCTGATTCTTATTTTAATAATAGTTAAAGTGTCTTTTATCACTCCATCCGCAACATTCTCCCATACCTTTAGTATATGAACAAAATGATAGTAATTTAGAAGGTGCTCATGCTCAGGGTCTCCACTGCATCATTTCATGAGACTGGGACAATCTGGTATCTGCACAGACATGTTTGATCAGAACATAGATTCCTGTGAAGGCATATTAAACATTGAGAAGGGAATGATAACAGAGTAAAAATGATTGTGTGTGATTTTTACTGCACTGTTTGTCCCCTAAATTAAATACAGCATGTCAAGATGGAAGAAAACTCCTAAAAATAAGAGCAAAATATTTTATGTCCAGATCACCAGCAAAGTCAGAGTCTGAGAATGCTGATTAGGATTTTAGCAAAATGTCATTATAATGAAGCAGACATCTTTTTTAACAATTTAAAAAATATGAGGACTTTTGAATTCTTAAAGACAGATGGTTAAAAAGAGATGGCAAAGAAAACTAAGTAAGGAAGGAAGGATGTGTAGCAAAGCCTGACAGGATGGATGGAAAGGGTGTCACTTCTGAGGCTCTGGATCCTTCTCCCATCTCCTCCTTTGGACCGGTGTACTCAGCTGCCTGGTGTCCTGCTGTAGTTACAGTTGCGAAGCCAAAGCAGTAACAACACCTAATATGTTCATTGCAGGTTCCATTACTTTCAACCAAGTTAAGATTTAACCTTGCCTCATGGGTCCCACAGGCTAGTGGGTTAGGGTCCTTTGTCAAAAAACAATAAAATGCACACCAGGATTCCTCCTTTGTCATCTTCTTTTGGATGTTTCTCTTCTGTTTATGCAAGTTTGTGAGCAAAATGAGATAAATATGCTCATTCAGATACAACATTCCTGTGATGAATCAAATTGACTTTTTTTGGCTGAGACAAAGTGTGAGAAAGGAATTAAACACACTTTATTTTAATCAGATTATCAAACAAATATATATTAAAAGGCACTTTTAATTAATTTATTTTTTAAACATCTTTATTGGAGTATAATTGCTTTACAATGATGTGTTAGTTTCTGCTTTATAACAAAGTGAATCAGTTATATATATACATATGTTCCCATATCTCTTCCATCTTGCTTCTCCCTCCCTCCTACCCTCCCTATCCCACCCCTCTAGGTGGTCACAAAGCACTGAGCTGATCTCCCTGTGCTATGTGGCTGCTTCCCACTAGCTATTTTACTTCTGGTAGTGTATATATGTCCATGCCATCCTCTCACTTTGTCACAGCTTACCCTTCCCCCTCCCCATATCCTCAAGTCCATTCTCTAGTAGGTCTGTGTCTTTATTCCCGTCTTGCCCCTAGGTTCTTCATGACCTTTTTTTTCTTTTCTTAGATTCCATATATATGTGTTAGTGTACGGTATTTCATTTTCTCTTTCTGACTTCACTCTGTGTGACAGACTCTAGGTCCATCTACCTCACTACAAATAACTCAATTTCGTTTCTTTTTATGGCTGAGTAATATTCCATTGTGTATATGTGCCACATCTTCTTTATCCATTCATCTGTTGATGGACACTTAGGTTGCTTCCATGTCCTGCCTATTGTAAATAGAGCTGCAATGAACATTTTGGTACATGACTCTTTTTGAATTCTGGTTTTTTCAGTGTATATGCCCAGTAGTGGGATTTCTGGGTCGTATGGTAGTTCTATTTTTAGTTTTTTAAGGAACCTCCATACTGTTCTCCATAGTGGCTGTAACAATTTACATTCCCACCAACAGTGCAAGAGTGTTCCCTTTTCTCCACACCCTCTCCAGCATTTATTGTTTCTAGATTTTTTGATGATGGCCATTCTGACTGGTGTGAGATGATATCTCATTGTAGTTTTGATTTGCATTTCTCTAACGATTAATGATGTTGAGCATTCTTTCATGTGTTTGTTGGCAGTCTGTATATTTTCTTTGGAGAAATGTGTATTTAGGTCTTCTGCCCATTTTTGGATTGGGTTGTTTGTTTTTTTGTTATTGAGCTGCATGAGCTGCTTGTAAATTTTGGAGATTAATCCTTTGTCAGTTGCTTCATTTGCAAATATTTTCTCCCATTCTGAGGGTTGTCTTTTGGTGGTGTTTATGGTTTCCTTTGCTGTGCAAAAGCTTTGAAGTTTCATTAAGTCCCATTTGTGCACTTTTAAAAAATGCCTATAATGATGCCCAGTTCCTTTGGAGATATAAAACTGTGCTAGTATTTGATTTCCAGGAAGCCATGTACAGATTCACACGTAATCTCCTTTAAAAAATGGGGAGAAAAGGAGTTAGCTTTGTTTCTGTTTGTCCTTTAGACCTGCTTCCTGGGTATTCTTGAGTGTTTTTGGTGTCAGTTTAGTATGTCTGGTGTAAATATGCGATAGGATACTGTTAGTGCTGCTCTGGTTTCACTCTTTCATCCCTGGGTGATCCTGGCCCTCCTTCCAGCTGAACCTCAACCAAGCCTTATAACTGTCTCCACCCAGCTCACTAGAAGGCCTTGTCCAGTTAAGTAAATGTTCATCCTTGAGCTGGAACCTGTTGGCTGTTCCTGGTTTATACGGTTCTTTCCTGAGCCACAAAGGACAGTTTGGGATTATGATGTCTGGCCAGTTGATGTTTCCCTCCTTCTCTACACAAGGGTAAAATTATCCAACACTACTTACATTATAGGTATTCGTATCGGTTCCAAATATTTGCCTGCCTTCTATGTATAAGGAATTGTGCAAGGCCCTGTGAGACTCCAGAGGTGAAGGTAATGAAGTCCCTATCCTGTTGAATCAGGGGTCAGATGAGCGAGTTTTTGCAGGTTAATGAAAAGAAGTGAGTCCTTATTATACATATTTTTTGGTACTTTTGAGGATAGTGGCTTGTCAGTGTACCTGTTTCTGGATAAATGGAGCTTGTTAGTGTAAGTCCCCCAGTTCTTCCATTTGAACCATTTTTATAAAAATCTTTTAAAAAGATTGTTACATACTTAAACATAGCAAACCAAGTGTGTCTTTCCAGGCAGAAGTATTAAAAGTAATCACACCTTTTCTTGTTGACTTAAAATTTGTATCACGAGCATCAGTTATAATAATAACTGTTACTCAGTTTAGATACCTTTTGCCCCTACCCAAACTAATAAAAGACATCAAACCACAGATCCAGAAAGCTCAGACATCCCTCCAATCAGAATAAATACCTCCCAAATAAAACCTAGGCACACATATCCAAAAATATTACTTTGTAATTGTAAAACCTAAATATTACTAAGCAAACAGCATTTGAGCCCATCTTACGTTTGCTCAAGAATAAATGAAATTTCTTATATTGGGTTGGCCAAAAAGTTCATTTGGGTTTTTCTGTACCATCTTAAGGAAAAACCCAAAAGAAGTTTTTGGCCAACCCAATATTTACCAGCACAGTCATTCATTAAAAAATTTCTTACAAACCCTTGTTATCGGTTTAAGAGGAATCCATTTTAGCCCTTTAACCACTTGCGTATATTGCTCCAGCCATGGTAGGGCAGAAGTGAAAGCTTACTTGTGATTCCCAATTGTATTCATTATTCTTTTCATTTTAAAACTTTGCTTTGGAGATCCCATATTTATTTATTTATTTATTTATAAAAATTTATTTTTTAAAACTTTTGACTGCTTTGGGTCTTCATTGCTGCCTGCGGGCTTTCTCTAGTTGTGGTGAGCGGGGGCTACTCTTTGTTGTGGTGTGTGGGCTTCTCATTGCAGTGGCTTCTCTTGTTGAGGAGCACGGGCTCTAAGCACGCAGGCGTCAGTAGTGCGGGATCTTCCCGGACCAGGGCTTGGACCCGTGTCCCGTGCATTGGCAGGTGGATTCTTAACCACTGCACCACCAGGGAAGTCCTGCAAATCTCTTTTTTTTTTGTGGTACGCGGGCCTCTCACTGTTGTGGCCCCTCCCATTGCGGAGCACAGGCTCCGGACGCGCAGGCCCAGCGGCCATGGCTCACATGCCCAGTTGCTCCGCGGCATGTGGGATCTTCCCGGACCGGGGCACGAACCTGTGTCCCCTGCATCGGCAGGCGGACTCTCAACCACTGCGTCACCAGGGAAGCCCTGGAGATCTCTTTTTTCAAGTCATGTTTGTATATAAGTACTTCACAGAGAATTCATTAATGTAAATTATAAATATAATTTTATTATTCAGTTGTGAATTGTTAATTGAATAATAAAATTATAGGCAGCTGTTGCTTTAACTATGTTTTTTTTTTTTTTGCGGTACGCGGGCCTCTCACTGTTGTGGCCTCTCCCATTGCAGAGCACAGGCTCCGGACGCACAGGCTCAGCGGCCATGGCTCACGGGCCCAGCCGCGGCATGTGGGATCTTCCCAGACCGGGGCATGAACCCGTGTCCCCTGCATCGGCAGGTGGACTCTCAACCACTGCGCCACCAGGGAAGCCCTAACTATGTTTTAAAGTGGATGTGCCAAGGCTATACAATAGCTTGATCACCTATAGTATGGAGGGCAGTTGAGTGAAATTAATCATCTGCTGTCTTTAATGTGTTCTGAAATTCTGGTACTAGACAGACAGCAGTGAGACCTGCACAGAGGATTATCTTTTCTGTTGTGTTAAATGAATTATCATCATTTATTATGATGTCAGTCATGTGGAACTGAGGAGACGATTCAGCACAGATACCTACTAAGGTACCATAAAACTCATGGGGTAAAGTGTTGTAATCTTACACAATTGGAAGCCACCTAACTACTTCTGAGTACGACAACTGAAGAAGTCCCAAAGTTAAGTTTCCCTGCAGTGAAGCCAAAACGCTTATTTTCAATTTGTTGTTCGTTCATAAGACAACCGTGCACATTTGGGTGGGTCTTTTAAAGTAACAAAGCCTTCTCTTCATGCTGTACTTGGAAGACATTTGGCTCAGGCTTGGACTCCTAGCCATTTCCTAGTATCGGGCCTGGTGTTTGCTCTCTGTCCTCTGAATGAATACTGGTGCTAATAGCTGTAACCCTGGCGGGGGTGTGTGTGGAGGAGCCTCGAAAGTACTTCATGCCTTCTTCCTCTGATGGCCCTTGAGCTCTGAGTGAAGAATCACTTGGGAAATTAGAACAATCTGATTGTTTTTGTAGCGCCACCACTAAGTATTCAGGATTCCTCATAATATCCTACTGGATAATAGAAATATCATTAGTTGAAAAATAAATCAGGCCTGATGTTTAAAATTCACACACCTTTAAACAATGTGAATGGTGAAATTCAATTAAGGTCTGTATCTTAGGAGTATTGTACCTATTTTCATTTCCTGTTTTCATCATTATACTTGGGTTATGTAAAATGTCAACAGTAGAGCAGGCTGGGTAAAGGGTGTATGGGACCTCTACTATTTTTGCACATTTTCTGTAAGTCTAAAATGATTTCAAAATGGAATTTTCTCAATAAGCTACTAGAAATCGTTTCCAGTCATCCTTTGTTAAGGAAACTTTCCTCAAGAAAAACCGCAAAAGTGAAACTAAGAACATTTCTGACTGCCATTTTCGTTACTTGAAATGTCTCATTTACATGAGATATAAGCAAATGTGCATGGATGCATCTGAAAATTTCGTTTTTTATTTGAAAAGAAAATGGAAACAGGACTTGGAATAGTGATAAGTAAGCAAACACCAAGTAAAGTATGGCTGCCTGCTTTTTTTAGTCTTAAAAGCTCTGTCACATCGGTTGAGACCCAACACTGTGGTTCTGCATGTTTGGGCCTCCTTTCTGCCCTCCCCCTGCAGTCATTTACTTGCTTTTACAGGAATGATCATTAGACCTCTGTGGCAATGGAAATACTTATTTAGGTTGAGAAGTTACAGCAATTGAAAAATTTTGGGTGTTGAGACAGGGACTTAAAAAAAATCCTCCATTCCAAACCCACATGATTTATATATATTTATTGACATCAACATATTTTCTTTAATAACTTGCATATTATATTGTAGCTTCCGTAAAAGTTGAGCTGTGTATCGAGGAAGCTTATAAATGTTGCTTCCATACTATTCTGTCTACAAGGCACATGGCTTTGAGGGGACCATAAAAATCAGCTTCAGTTCCCCCACTTTCGATCTGTGTGACCTCAGGCAAGTTACTTGACAACTCTTAGTACCACCCTACACCTGTGTGTCTGGATAATAATACACACCTTTCAAAATTAAATGAGAAATGTGAAATCTTTTGCATAGTTTCTGGAACAGCTAGGTGCTCAGCAAGTGGTAAGTAATACTGTCAATAGCAGTCATTCATACTGTTGTCTAAACTACATTTTTATTCCATTTTCTAATCTCTTAAATTATTTAAAGCTAATAAACAATAATATTACACTTCCTATGAGTAATCTTTCCTGTCTGTTTTTTGTTTTAACATCTTTATTGGAGTATAATTGCTTTATAATGGTGTGTTAGTTTCTGCTTTATAACATAGTGAATCAGTTATACATATATATATGTTCCCATATCTCTTCCCTCTTGCGTCTCCCGCCCACCCTCCCTATCCCACCCTTCTAGGTGGTCACAAACCACTGAACTGATCTCCCTGTTCTATGCAGCTGCTTCCCACTAGCTATCTGTTTTACATTTGGTAGTGTATATATGTCCATGCCACTCTCTCACTTCATCCCAGCTTACCCTTCCCCCTCCCCCTCCCCATGTCCTCAAGTACATTCTCTACGTCTGTGTCGTTGTTCCTGTCCTGCCTCTAGGTTCATCAGAACCATTTTTTTTTTTTTTTTAGATTCCATATATATGTGTAAGCCTATGGTATTTGTTTTTCTCTTTCTGACTTACTTCACTCTGTATGACAGACTCTAGGTCCATCCACCTCACTACAAATAACTCAATTTCATTTCTTTTTATGGCTGAGTAATATTCCATTGTATATATGTGCCACATCTTCTTTATCCATTCATCTGTTGATGGACACTTAGGTTGCTTCCATGTCCTGCCTATTGTAAATAGAGCTGCAGTGAACTTTGTGGTACATGACTCTTTTTGATTTATGGTTTTCTCAGGGTATATGCCTAGTAGTGGGATTGCTGGGTCGTATGGTAGTTCTATTTTTAGTTTTTCAAGGAACCTCCATACTGTTCTCCATAGTGGCTCTATCAATTTACATTCCCACCAACAGTGCAAGAGGGTTCCCTTTTCTCCACACCCTCTCCAGCATTTATTGTTTGTAGATTTTTTGATGATGGCCGTTCTGATTGGTGTGAGGTGATACCTCATTGTAGTTTTGATTTGCATTTCTCTAATGATAAGTGATGTTGAGCATCCTTTCACGTGTTTGTTGGCAATCTGTATATCTTCTTTGGAGAAATGTGTATTTAGGTCTTCTGCCCATTTTTGTATTGGGTTGTTTGTTTTTTGATATTGAGCTGCATGAGCTGCTTGTAAGTTTTGGAGACTAATCCTTTGTCGGTTGCTTCGTTTGCAAATCTTTTCTCCCATCCTGAGGGTTGTCTTTTCGTCTTGTTTAAGGTTTCCTTTGCTGTGCAAAAGCTTTTAAGTTTCATTAGGTCCCATTTGTTTATTTTTTGTTTTTATTTCCATTTCTGTAGGAGGTGGATCAAAAAGGATCTTGCTGTGATTTATGTCATAGAGTGTTCTGCCTGTGTTTTCCTCTAAGAGTTTTGTAGTGTCTGGCCTTACATTTAGGCCTTTAATCCATTTGGAGTTTATTTTTGTGTATGGTGTTAAGGAGTGTTCTAAGTTCATTCTTGTACATGTAGGTGTCCAGTTTTCCCAGCACCACTTATTGAAGAGGCAATCTTTTCTCCATTGTATATTCTTGCCTCCTTTATCAAAGATACGTGCGTGGGTTTCTCTCTGGGCTTTCTGTCCTGTTCCATTGATCTATATTTCTGTTTTTTGTGCCAGTACCATACTGTCTTGATTCCTGTAGCTTTGTAGTATAGTCTGAAGTCAGGGAGCCTGATTTCTCCAGCTCCGTTTTTCTTTCTCAAGATTGTTTTTGCTGTTTGGGGTCTTTTGTGTTTCCATACAAATTGTGCAATTTTTTGTTCTAGTTCTGTGAAAAATGCCATTGGTAGTTTGACAGGGATTGCATTGAATCTGTAAATTGCTTTGGGTAGTATAGTCATTTTCAATGTTGATTCTTCCAGTCCAGGAACATGGTATATCTCTTTATCTGTATCGTCTTTAATGTCTTTCATCAGTTTCTTATAGTTTTCTGCATACAGGTCTTTTGTCTCCTTAGGTAGGTTTATTCCTAGGTATTTTATTCTTTTTGTTGCAGTGGTAAATGGGAGTGTTTCCTTAATTTTTTCCTGTCTTTCCAGCCAGTTTTTTGTTGATCACAATCCTCCAGTTCCTCCATATATGTGAACAAGTATGTAATTTCAAAATATTTTCATAATTCATGTACAGTACTTTTTACCAGCCAGTTTTCTTATCATTATCCTTGTTGCTTAATGAATTTAAAGTTGCCCCAAAATGAATCATTTGTAAACAACACTCATCTTTTTAGCTTGGTCTCAGTATTCTTTTTCCGAAGTTCTATATTCAGACAATTCATTATTAAAAAAAATTACAAACCCATATTATTTAAAGCAAGTTGCTTTGGACATTGACGGAGTTTGTTCATTCACTTGGATAATCTAATATCATTCTAGTAAAAGTTACCTGTATTTGGAAGTGAAGTGTCTTATAAATACCTTCTATCTGCTGTCAAAATACCTGTAACCTATAGATCCAAGTTCAAGTATGTATATACTCTGTACCTACCTGTTTAAACTTTGGTAAGTTACTTAACTTCTCTGAGCCTCAACTTTCTTGTCTGTAAAATGAGGATAAGATAGCACATACCTTAGAAGCTTGTGGTTAGGATTTCATGAGTTAATGCATGTAAAGTGTTAGGTACCTGGAGCATAGTAAGTTCTGTGTGTTTATTGTGGTTGCTGTTATAATCGTTACTTCTCTTATGCTGTGTTTGCCATGGGAGTTTCTCACTTGAATCTAAATCTTTTGGTTGTAGAGATTTTTGCTTAAGATATTTATTAGTATCCTTTTCTAATACAAAATGATTTCCTCATATGTTTTTAGGTTAAATTGTTCTGGCCAGGTGATATGCTTATCTTTGGAGATTCTATTTTTAAATTGTGTCTTCAGCCATTAGAGTCTGTTTTGATCCAGTGTTTTACTTCCCCTGGCAACCAGTTTTTTTCCTTCCTAGATTACAACAGGCACCTCTGTGAAGCCTTCTTTGTCACTTTCTGTTATAACCCTCTTCTGCCTTCACTCTACTCCCATCCCATATTAGACCTGGGGACTGCTATCTTTTTCCCCTTGACCTTATACTGCCTGAATCCTAGTAGGTATTGAGTAAATGTTGAATTTATGAGTTACATAGTATCTTTGATTTTTTTCTCCTGTATGACATGTAGTGCACATCTTATTATTTGTTCTTTATTACTGCTTATAAACTCAGCATTATTCGTAGTATTTTAAGTTTGTTTGGAGTAAACTTTGGCTCTCTGGAACCCTTGAAGCTACCAGTAGAAACTGAAGATGACGTCATTACCAGAATGACTATTTTATGTTTTGTATCCTTTTTCTAAAAAGTCAGCAAAGTAAATAATGGTGTTAAATTTGGCATTAGCCTGATAAAATACACATTTTGCCATCTTTAAAGTAAAAAGTTGCTGTTCTACTAATTTGCTTCTTATGCTGTCTTGAGTGCTTATAAGAGCTCTGGAGAAAAAAATGTTTTCTACACAGATATACTTGCAAGCATTAGAGCATTTACTGAAAAAATACCAAATACTCTGCTTAATGCCAAGATTATCTTTAGAAAGCTGTTTGTGCTAAAACTTTTTTTTAGCTCATCTACTTCCACAAGTAAGGTTACAAAAATCTTTTTGATAGCTGCACTCTTAGTCCAGTGATTTTAATAAATACACTTTCCAAGTAACTGTTCTCATTAGTTAGGTGGAAGGAAATGTTGGAGCCCTCAGACACCATACATTATTATATCTCTAACTTGTTAGGTAGTTTCCATAGTTAGGTGACTGACGTAATAAAAGTTGACAAACAGGGCCCTACATGCCTTGGTTTGTTTATATGGCATCTTCTCCATTTCTGTAGCAACTTACTCAACCTTCCACGTGTATTTTCGGTGGGGAAGTATTGAGAGTAGAAAATTAGTACTAGGTTTGCTGTTCTTCTTTCAGTTGTGGTATATTTGATCATCCATAAAAATGTCATGCCACCATCAGCAGGTCATTATACTATTCTAACCATTGTAATGAATATACCCAAGAGGTCTTATTTCTAATATTCTTCATCCTTATTGCAGTACATGCCATTATGCTAGACATCCTATCCAGTGCAGTAAGGCAAGAAAAATAAATAAAAGGCAATAATCCAAATTGGAAAGGAAGAAGTAAAACTGTTTATTCACAGACAGATGATCACTGATGTAGAAAATTTGATGGACGCTCCATAGAAGCTACTAGAGCTGATAAATTTAGCAAGGCTGCAGAATACAAGATCAGTATGCAAAAGTCAATTGTATTTCTACATATTAAGCAATCAGAAACTGAAATTTAGAGAAAAAAAAAGCAATACCATTTACAATAGCACCAAAACGTATGAAATACTTAGGGATAGAATTGACAATACAAGGGTAAGACCTGTATACTGAAAACTGCAAAACATCGTTGAGAGAGAATAATGGAGCCCCAGGGCTTCCCTGGTGGTCCAGTAGTTAAAAATCCGCCTGCCAGTGCAAGGAACACAGGTTTGCGCCCTGGCCCAGGAAGATCCAACATGCTGCGGAGCAACTAAGCCCTTGTATCACAACTACTGAGCCTGAGCTCTAGAGCCCACAAGCCACAACTACTGAGCCCATGTGCCACAAGTACTGAAGCCTGCGTGCCTAAAGCCCATGCTCCACAACAAGAGAAGCCATGACAATGAGAAGCCCGCTCACCGCAACGAAGAGTAGCCCCCGCTCACCACAGCTAGAGAAAGCCCACGCACAGCAACAAAGACCCAACACAGCCATAAATGAATGAATGAAAATAATGGAGCCCCAAGTAAATGGAGAGATGCACCATGTTTATGGGTCAGAAAACTCAATATTGTTAGCATCTCCGTTCTCTCCAAAGTGATTGATAGATTCATTGCAATTCAAATCAGAATCTCAGCAGGCCGGACTTCCCTGGTGGTGCAGTGGTTAAGAATCCACCTGCCAATGCAGGAGACATGGGTTTGAGCCCTGGTCTAGGAAGATCCCACATGCCGCGGAGCAGCTAAGACCGTGAGCCACACCTACTGAACCTGAGCTCTAGAGCCCACGAGCCACAACTAGTGACCCTGCACGTCTGGAGCCTGTGCTCCGCGACAAGAGAAGCCACCATAGTGAGAAGCCCATGCACAGTGATGAAGAGTAGCCCCCACTCACCCGGCAACTAGAGGAAGCCTGTGCACAGCAACAAAGACCCAACGCAGCGAAAAATAAATAAAAATTAATCAATTAAAAAAATCTCAGCAGGCAGTTTTGCAGGAATTGATAAGCTGATTCTAAAATTCTTACAGAAGTGCGAAGACTCTAGACTAGTCTGAAGGACTTCGACAAAGAAGAAAGTTGGAGAATTAACACTACTTGAACGCAAGATTTATTATAGAGGTGTAGTAGTCAAAAAAGTATTGAATTGGTATCAAGATAGATGTGTAGATTAGAGCAAAATAGAGTCCAGAAATAAATCCACACATATATGGACAATTGATTATTGACAACAGTGAGAAGGCAGTTCATTGCAAAAAGGCTAGTCCTTTCCAATTGCTGGAACAATTACATATCCATGTTTAAAAACAAAACAAAACAAAAGAACTTCAAACCTCTTAGCATACATAAAAATAAACTTAAAAAGGAAGATCTAAATATCAAACCTAAAGACAAAATTTCTAGAAGAAAACATAGATGAAAAATCTTTGTGGTCTGAGTTAGGTAAAGATTTCTTAGATAAGTCACCAAATGCAAGATCTGTAAAAGGATAATTTGCACATCAAAGCTAAATATTCTGTTCTTGGATGGACACTGTTAAGAGTATGAAGAGACAAGCCACAGACTAGGAGAAAAGAATTGCAGGTGACTTATAGCTGGACTATATAAAGAACTGTAAAACTCAATAATTACAAAAACAGACAACGCAATGAAAACGTGCAAAACTTTTGAACAGACACTTCACTAAAGAAAATATATTCTGGATGGTAAAAAAGTACATGAAAAGGAGCTCAGCATCATTAGTCATTAGGGAAATACATATTAAAATCACAATGAAATGCTACTGCATACCAATTAAAATGGTTAAATTTTTAAAATACAATACCAGGTGTGGGAAAGGATGTAAAGAAACTGGAACTGCTCTAAATGTAAAATACGACCACTTTCTAAAACAATTTGGTAGTTTCTTTTTTTTTTTAAACATCTTTATTGGGGTATAATTGCTTTACAATGGTGTGTTAGTTTCTGCTTTATAACAAAGTGAATCAGTTATACATGGTAGTTTCTTAAAAAGTATACATCCATATACCTGCCATGTGGTCCAGCTATTTCACTTCTAGGTGTTTTCCCAAGAGAAATGAAGGCCTGTGTCCATACGAAAACATGAATATAAATGTTCATAGCAGCTTTATTTGTAATAGCCAAAAACTGGAAAAATCCCAAATGTCTGTCAGTAGGCAAGTATATAAACAAATAATGATACAATGGAATATTACTTAGAAATTAAAAAGGGGTGACCTATTGATATCCGCACTAACATGAAGGAATCATACAGAAATTCTGAAGGAAAAAATTCGAGTTAAAAAAATTAATGTATAATTACAGTTATATAAAATTCTAGAAAAGGCAAACGAATGTAGAGTGACCGATCAGATTGTTTAGGGGTTGGTAAGGAAGGGCAGGAAAGGGGGATGACAAGGGGACCCGAAACTTTTTTGGGGTGATGGATATGTTCACTGTCTTAATTATGGTGATGATTTCACATGTATGTCTATCAAAAGTTACCAAATCACGTACTTTAAATACGTGTAGTTTATTGGATATCAGTTATACCTCAATAAAGATAAAAACAAAAAGAGTGCAGGCTCTGCTGTTAGAAAGCCTGGGTAAAAGAAGGATAATAACAGGACCCAACTCTCAGGGTTGTTGTGAGGACTGTGGGTTTTGATGTATGGTCAGAGATTAGACCAGGGCCTGACTCAGCGCTCTTCACCATTTGATATGACTGTATTTTATTTTCTACTAAATCATAAACTCTCAACAAGCAAGGCACCACGTCTCTGCCATCATTTTGCCTTGTTTGAAACTCAGCACGAGTATTTATTTGTGTAATCCTCAACGTATTACAAAAACAGGGCGAAAAGCATTTTGACGAACTTTACGTGGTTCAATAATAGAATTAGCATCCTTCAAACATGTACAGCATGGGTAAAGCTTGAAAAAAACTGTGGAATTTGGTATACACTGCTCTGGCCTAATTTGTGAATTATGGTATTTATATGTTTAGAATTATATGGGAAATATTTAAAATGTTACCTTGTCTTAAAGATACACCTTTATTTTTATACGTGTATGTAAATGTGTGTATATGTGTGTGTCTATCACACATATTCCCTGAAAATGGTTTCCTTTGGGCACTCCAACGTAGCTGTCACCCTCGTTTCTTTGACTTATTTTAGAATGCAGTTAAGTCCTTGGGAAAATCACTTATGTCATCAGTGAGGAATGCCACCAAAATAGCTTCTCACTTAAGTTCCCATCCCCAGAGCTAACCCACGGGAGGTTCCGATAAATTCAAATATTTAATAACTTGTATTTTTCTTTCTCCTTAAACACAGGCCCTCTGGTCCTGGAGGCAGGATCATGTGGTGGATTCTTGGCAGTCAGCAGTCTGTGGAGCATTTGCAGGTGCAAAGGATTATATTATACTGGGAAAGACCAAAGAGGGGGAGAAAAATGTGAAAATATTAACTGTGCAAAAACAACATTCTTCAGAAATTCCAGATTGTTTGGAAGAAGAGAGTCCCACTAGTTGTTTGAGAAAAGAGAGTGTCTTAGGAAAAAAAAAAAAAAAACTGCTAAAAAGGTGTCTGCCTGAAAGACAGCCAATTTGTTTTTGACAAATTTTTTTTTTATTAAAGCCTTCACTCAGGCCCTTGGATTATCTTAAAGATGATTTAGCAAGGCCTCTGTGGGAAGAGACTGGCTGTGGGTGCAGCTGTCTGCCTTGAGCACTTCTTGGGGGGGTTAGGCGATTTTTGCAGAAGGCAATGATTCACGGTCCATGTGACATGTTTGACAGCGCCGTAGATTAACTGGTGTCAGGAGAGCGGAGGCTGCTCCACAACTTACTGAAGGCTAAACTGCGTGGTGTAGAAAATATGGAGATCTAAACATCTGGGCATTTTCTAGGCATTAAACAAAGAGCAGAGTGACACTATGCAATGTCTATCCATCACTTGGTCATATGCATTTTCCAGTGAGGTTTTAGTGAGAACTCAGAAACTGGAAAGAATTTAAAAAGTAAAAGGTGTAACAGTCTAAAAGAGAAATACATTTTGTTGCAAATAAAGGTGAGTGAGAATTATGGTTGAAATAAATTGAAACGGAAATTTGCCAGAAAATTGTAAACTGCTGGTTTTGATGTGAAGCCAGTAAACTGACAGATATGCGGGCTTAGGATACCAACCTTAGTAGAAGATAATTCGTTTCCAATTTGTTTAATGGTCATTGGGTGGGTTTTTAGTTGTAGTGATTAGGAAAACAGAAAACATACATTTTATAATTAATAATTGGACCCATCTGACTTATAGAATTGATAATCCAAAATAAGACTCTTGCCTCTAGATATGAAGCCAGCTCAGATTGCTTATGACGGGTAATTGTTTCCACATGATCCATAGTCATTAGCTGTGTTAAATGGGGACGTGGTCTTGATTCATTTGCCAGTGGTCAGGAGTCCTTACTCCCCAGTCCCTAAGAAATGTGCGTTTCTGTGGACTCCCTTCTGGGTCCTGGGCACAAAGTGAGCATTCTGGAAATTGAGTCATCCTGGATAAGGAAGGCCGGTTCTTAAAGTTAACACACTATAAAACGTCTGAGTGTTGAAACAAATATATATATTCTCTGGTCCCTTAAGTAGCTAATTCAAAGATTCGCTTGCAAATATGCATTGTTCCTATTAAGGACACGTGCGTTCATTACAATTCCTTTTTCTGAATAATGCTGTGTAATAGGCACTAAGTACTTAGTTTAGTCAGGGGGTGGGAGCCGGGGAGAAACTTGGTATCAGACCCCCACTGTTTGGCGGGATCCTGTGGGCCAGGCTCTTTCCATTCCGGTGGCCCCCCTGAGGATGAGGAGTGCAGCAAGCCACACTGCCCTCCAGGGACAGTGGGGAAGCTGGGATGCGGGGCAGGGAAGGGATTCGCCCAGAGAGCCTCAGGATCCAGTGCTGGCTGACCTGTCTGAATCATACGGCTGTCAAACCTCTCTTCTATCCCCAACTAAAGAACGAGACTTTGGGGCCTTATTGAGCACCCGTTTCCTTACCTGTAGTGCAGAAGCAACCCTCCCTCTGTTAAGGAGTTGTTGCTGGGATAGGTGCGATAATGTGCGTTAGAACTGCGTTTACGGAGTTTATTTCAATAAAAACAACCAGCACCCAGGAAATGAAAAGCTGTCATCATCACAGTAATTCATATTCTTAATTGCATAGAAAAAAATAACACATTAATAATAAAGTTACTATATGTAATCATCACCTCTTGTAGGGTGTAGATTTAAAAACTACTCCAAGACAATTATCTTATTTTTTAGCTGAGGTTCTGATAGGAATTTGCCCAAGGTCTGCAGAAAATCCATTGTCAGTATATGTACATGTATTTAACAAAAGATAAAGTAAAATAAATAGATTTCGTGTTTATATCCCTTTTGTTTTGAAATTTTAGTTGGTACAAATGTTGATCCTGAGGAACAAGGTTACTCTTTTAAAACCTTTCTGAAAGATAAACATAATTGGAAAATATTTCAGATTGTGAGAAAGCAACATTCTGTAAGAATTTGCTGCAAGATTGTGCACTGCACAGTATAGAGAAATGACTAATGACTAGTCATCTTGGGCAGCCCCTAAGATCTGACATGCTTACCGGCTGTACTTTCAGACGTTTTTGCCCTACCTGGCCACAGAGGCAGTGATAAAACTTGCCCTATAAACCAGAAATCTGATTTCTCATCCCTGTGTGCTTTTCCAAGTTTAACCTGGTTGAATCATTGTAGACGAACCACTCTCTGGCCATCCTTGGCACTCTTTGGTGCCCATGCTTGCTTTATAAACCACTTGGCACAAATATCCAAAAATGTCCCTTGAGATTGGAGGTGTTGATGGCTCGTCATGCTCAGAAATTCCCTTGGCTTCTGGTCAGGGGTTAGATTGGGGGTGGGGAAACGGACTTTGCCAACTTCCCTACTTCAAGTTAACTTCCAAACATAAAACCATCATTCAGTCTTAATAATTATGACATCTGCTACTATAGGGATATCTGCTACTATAGGAATATCTGCTGTTCTAGCGTCCTTTGATTAGTTTCCTGTAATGAACACTTAACTTACATTCTCTAAGAGAGAAGGAGAGAGAGAGATCTCTCCCGCCATGGCTTGAAACTCTAGAATAGGGTTGAGGATTGTTTGGGTAACAAATGACAGGGCTTGATGCAGCCTTTAAAACACAAAGGAAAACTCGTTTTTTGCCGTTGCTGTTGTTGAAGCAGTCCAAGTCTGGACGCTTGTTTGGAGCTCGTCGGTGGAGCTGCTTTTCCTGCTCCCGGCTCATCTGGGGAGGGGAGCCCTTAGGCGGACAGTGCGTGGCAGTGTCGCCCACTACTGCTCCCACCACATTCACAGCTGCTGTTGGAGGTGACAGCTCCATAACTCTCGTAGGAAGGCGGCCCCTTTGTCTGGAGAAGGCGAAGAACCTGCATTTCTTCCCTGAGGACACGTGAGATGTAGTTTCGCTGTAAACGTCTAGTTTCCCCTGAATCTGGTTCTTGAAAGCAGTTAGCCTAACATTCAGTAAAAACCCAACTCTGGTGGAACCCATAGAAAATTGTTTCACATGTGATTTGAGCACTAAAATAGCCTGCAGTCGCTGTACCAAATAATTATTTCCTGTCTAATGTTAGCATGTTCCTTGTATTTATTACCAGCGGTTTACATTTCCCTTAAGTAAAATGCAGACAATAACTACATTTTAACTGAAAATACAGCTCCCCTCCCCATCATGACCAGTTACTCTATTACGTGATCTTCACAAGTCCTTCTTACAGCCTCATAAAAAACATTGTGAGGTCTGTGAATTAAAGCAGTCTTTGATATTTGAAGACATTTAAATCGTCTTATTAATAACTTGCATAAAATAAAGTTTCCATCGTGGTAATAAAAGTAGGATCTATTTTAGCATATGCATTTTTGTCTAACTTTTCTTCTTATTACTTTCATGAAACAGAAATCACTGGGAGAATATTGGCAGGCATCTACAGTAGAGGAATGGTGAACTTTTGCTAATGGCCCAAATAAGTTCGATTTACAGTATCCAAACTTAGTAGAAAACAAATACTTTTCAACACAGGTGACGTGTGAGAGCCTGAGTGGTCAGACAGGGGACAGATGACGTCCTTGTCAATTTTTAGTTGGTTCAGGTCAGTTTGTAAAGATTTTCAAGTAGGAAAATCGTGTATGCACTTCTGGATTTTAACAACTGGATACATTTGGATTTGTCTTATTCATATATCAAAGTCATCATGTAGTGAAACAGCATTACTTTGGGAGCCAAGGTACACATGACTTTTGAGTCCCACCTCCTTTATGGCAGAGTAAGTGGTTAAAAAAAAGTAAGAGTAGTATTTCAGGACTGGGTCCACAAAATTTTAAAATACTTGCAGTTTAGCAGGTCTCTGAATTTCAGACAACTTTTGAGTTGGGAGGAAAGTGTTTCACATATTCATAACTCAGAGGTGGCTAAAATAAAAGGGACTCCAGTATACATGTTTATGGTTTTTACTCGTTAGCCCTAAGATTGCTGTCATTCTGGGTACATCTCTCAAGAAGTCAGCATCATAATAAATGTTACCCAATGGAGGAGGTTCAGTTTAATGATCTTATTTCAGCAACATATTTTAGAAAGATATTGGGCAGAGATCAAATGACCTCCTTGTCCACACGCCGCAAAACTTAGAGGGAGAGGTGTGCTATTTCTGAAGCATCCTTCACACACATGTTCTGTTGAGCTCTTAGAAAACTGCTGATTTCACCCTGGCTCACGGAAGCTGAATCTTTAGAAAGCCCTTTTGGGCTCATTATTTCTATCTCCTTTGGGCCTTTTGGGGTTTACGATATATCTTTGTATCATATTAAATAAAATAATGGGACCATATACTGTGATTTCTGTTAAAAAAGTAGTCCTCCAGTTCCTCTGTCTGTAGACATGGACCCGTTTAAAATATGTGGATTTAAAAAAAATCAGTTTGGCACTCATGGCATTTAAATAAAGAGGACAGGAGAGAAAAGTTAGGAAAGAAGCAGGTAAGGAAGAATGCAGGCTTGAATCAAAATTGACTCTAACAAGATATGGAAGCGAGTTTAGAAATCTTGTTACTCTAACTGGCCTGTTGATCAGAAACCTGCAAATACAGAAACATTTATACTCTTTTAACCGTAAGAAGCCAACCACTTATATGAAAAATTCCCACACTGATACCCGTGTCTGTTTGCCGGTTTTGCCTCAGAGCAGAAACGACAGCAGCATTTTGGAGTCAGATTAGAGAAGATGGGCCCATGGAAGGCATGGACCCCCTGAGACTCATGGGGCACAGCATGCCTCTCTGAGTGGGAGTCTGAGCACGACACACCCCCGTGTACACAGGTTTGTCTGCTCCTTCACGAAAGAGCAAGCTACATTGTGGGGCCTTGTTTTTTAACTTGCAGGTATAAAACATTATCCCGTCACCTATTCTATATGCAGTCAGACATCACTACAAAGCAGGGGAGTGTGTGGGTAAAGATTTTGCATGTGTGCTTCCTATTCTTGAATCAATCAGGTGGACGTAACGATAAAGCAGTATTTCTGGCAGAGTTACGAGAAATTAATTACAAAATAAAAATGAGAAAATACCGTGTAATGCAGTAAACAGGACCTCACTTGTGTGTTGGGTATTTTTATATGCACAGGTGGATTTGCAGCTGCAGTCACCACGCCTCTTGACGTGGCAAAAACCAGAATCATGTTGGCAAAGGTAAGTGGTAAAATAATGTAATGTAGACACAACAGATGCTTGTATCTGTTAGCACTTAGGGCTTACATGTACATAAAGTGAACAAAAGTGGCATAACACCTATAGTTAGCAGCCTTCTGCTGCCTATAGTTTCACTAATGAAACTGCCTTTGGACAAAGCAGTATCCACAGGAATTGCTGTGACTGATGTCTGGGTAGCATTTTACCTTTTTGCAGTCATTTTCACCTGTATTATGTGAACAGGGAGGGCCGGTAGGGCCTCTGCCTGGTGATATGATTTTCAGAGAATCTGTGTTTTTACTGGGGACAGACCCGAGGCTCAGAGCGTTGGCCTGCTTCATGCCATGCAGCAAGCATGAGGCTCTGAACTTATAAGAGTGAAGGCTTATTAAGCCTTCACCAGATGACTTAGGCTAGGACATTTTTCAGAATTGTTAAAAAAGGTCGTTAAGTAAAATTGTTTTTAAAAAACCTGGACCGAGGCTACAGGGAAAGGTATACATATACCTGGACCAAAACAATAAAACCTAAAAAGTCATACCCTTGTGGAAACGTGGAACAAATAAGGGCAGACTCGTAGTACGTAGCTTGATAGGGCAAAGCCTGTTTTAAATTGAACACAGTATTCTTGATTAAGTGTGTTCATTAGCCACTTAGAGAAGTTTCATAATCATTACCATTCACACTGATTATTCCCCATCCTCCTCAGATGAGTTAATACTGCTTTCAGTATCTTCCCTGTTCAATAGTAGTATGTGAATTATCTGGGTTAAGCTCTGCTCATAGGCTGACAGTGAGAGAAGGAACCTGGACAAGCTACTTCTGGTGGGAAATGGGCCAACTCAGTGCTTGCTTATGGGTTCAAGTGTGAGGGCTTCTCGTCTAGTGAGATCCAGAGGTCCTGATTCCCGGGAGACCCCCCAGTCTATCTGGAACTGTGTCCTACAGGAGGGTGGTGGGGAGCCGTGCATCTGAGGGTATCTAGAGCCCGCTGTAAGTTGGTTGGGGAGTTCCGTGAGGTGATGGCTTCTCTTTTGTCTTTCCATGCAGGCCGGCTCCAGCCCTGCAAGTGGGAACGTCCTCTCTGCCCTGCATGGTGTCTGGCGGACACGGGGGCTGTCGGGGTAAGGCTGGGAAGGGAGGCCCCGCCGCCGTCGCCGTCCACCCTCCTTCTCCTTTAGCCCAGCATCGGGAGAACACCCACCCTTCCTTTTGCTTGCCTTGGTTGGGGTATCATTTACTTTTATCGTACAAAACGTTACGTTTGATGTTGCTTACGTGAGATGATATTGCACAGTCGAGTTGACGCAGTGTCGTAGTGGGTGATTCCCATCTCAGTGTTAGATGGCATCCACCTCTGTGGCCTCTGCCAGGTTCTGGATTGCATCACTGAGAAAGCTGGTGTCCAGTTGTGTAAGGCAGGACGCAAGTGACGAGGAAAGCATTGTTAGAAGAAAGCGTTTGTGGTTTGGGGCACTTTTAACTCTTAGTAGTTATCACTTTTAACGTAGCATAGAGCCTGACCCCTCCCTTGCAGCTCACGGCTCTGCATCATCCGCAAAGGTCTGTTCCAAATGCTATTTCAGCATTGCTTTTACAGCATGTCAACCTGTCTAAAGGTTGGGATCTGTAACAGGTAGATGAAATCACGATTCTCTCTGGAATCATCTACCAGGGATTTGCTGAGAGAGCAAAGCGGCAGCCTCCTGTAGGGGACGGTTGAAGGGAGCCTAGTGACAGGGCAGGTGTGAAACAGCATAGCCACGGTGGTGCCACCTCCTCGTCCCGGTGCTGTGTCGATCATTTATTTGACTCTAGTTTTGTGTCCATTTGGCAGGTTTTATTGCAGCTCGTGGACAGTCTGGGGAACATGGGGCAGGTTGGTCAGGCCGCAGGCAAGGGTATTTTGCAGGAGTTAACAAGCCCCATCCTCTATTCAAAACAGGTAACGTTCAATAAATGTGCCAGCTCTCAATGGCTGCTGCTTGCCTGAAGGACAGAGGATTTGGAGACAGGGGCTGGATTTACCAGAAAGGAGTAACTGAGCCTTGGAGGGCAGGGTGGTAGTTTGTATGTCCTGAGTCAGTGATTTATGGCTAATAGATGATAAGTAAGTAGGAATCTGGTTGCTCAGAGCTGAGGCACTTCGATTTTGACACAGGATCCTCCTTACACAGTGAAATGGTGTGAGAGAAAAAAAAAAAAAAAAAAGCTCTGAAGTAGCAGGGAAAAGATTCTTAGGGCTTCATATAGTGACTGGGCCACACAGAGGTATTGCATGCAGTAGATGTTTTAGGTCATAGAGTCAGACTGCTAAACTTCACTCTTACATGTTTCGATGTAGTTCTTAGAGTCTGTGGCAACTATTGGTCACAGGAAGGCCCTTGACTTTAGCCCTGTGGAGTCCGTGTGGAGCCGCAGCCTGTCCGCCTTTCTCGAAAAAGTGGTGATATCGGGGATGGCATAGTCGGCAGGACCGTGGCCCCAAAAACTTGTGGACAAGGAATTTCCTTGAGTAGATGATTGAAACTAAACCTTTCCTGTCCCAGTGTTGGTGTTACTGGGTGTTATCTAACCAGGCAGTGCCAGAATTAAAGGCAGAGGAAGGGTGTCATCACCATGCTGAGGGCCTATTCCTGTCCCCGCTGTCAGCCCTGAAAAGGTAATCTGGATTTTTGCCAATCTTCCAGAAGCTTCTAAAGTCTTGGGCTCTCATTAGTATGCCCAGTGTGGTCCTTAGCAGAGTATTTCAGGCAGCTAATGACAGCGTTCATTAGCTTCCTGTTAATGTGATAAAAGACAACAAGTAATTGGACCAGAGAACTGTAAAGAGAAGCAAACAAACAAAGCCTCCTGCAAACGCGCTCAGCTCTTCTGAGCAGTGGTCCTAGGCTTCCCCAGCCGCCTTCTCTGTCGGTTTTCCATGCAGAGCCCCTGTGGGTTCCTGGTGGCCCGGAGACACACCTGCCGGGTTTAACAGAGGATTCAAGCCGCCTCCCCACCTGCAACGGGCTGGTGCTGAGCCGTCGGCGTAAATTAAAGTGGTGACACTTGGGTCTCCCCGTGTTGGTTCACACGGGGAGGGACCACGTTCTGGCACCGATTTGGAAGACGTGCCCTCAGGCAACCGGGTTTCTCTGAAATAAAAATACCGCACGCTCACCGAGCCCAACAGCCCGAAAGCAGATGGGAAGCCTGTTTATCCAGCGTTGCTCCTTCCTCCCTTTCTTCGGCTCATCACCTGGCCTTTTGTTTTTCTCTCCTGTGCCCTTTATGTCCTCACCGCTGCCGCCCTGTGTCCCCCCAAGTGGCGCCCGGCCCTCTGCTGAGCGCCTGACGTTTGTCATCTCTTCCTCGTGCAGTCCTTCCAGTGCAGCCCTGCTCTGTTCCAGTCTTCGCGTCTGCGTTTGGTTGGGGCCCTCACTGTACAAATTACTCTAATGATGTTAACAGACAGTTGTCATCTAGTGAATCCATCAACTGCTTCCATCTGCCCCTCGCGTGGAGCAGCTGAGCTCATTAGCAGCGGGGAGAGGAATGAGACACTGGTTGTAGAAACAAGGCAGGGAGGGAGAGTTCTGTGGCCAGCGTGGTTTCCACAGCTCAGCCCTTGCTGACCCCCACTTCCAGCACTTCTCTTTGTAGGATGGGGGCAGGGAGATGAATTTCTTTCCCGGGCCAGAAGGACACAGTGGCCTCAAAGCAGTAATTTAGGGACCACCTCATGCAAAAACACCTTGCATGATGCTGGGCTGAACAACTTTTTTCCTTCCAAGTGTATTTTGGTCTTCTATAGAATTTTCACGTAGACAAGAAAAAGAGGTTCTCATTTCGTGTAGTATTTTACTTGACGATTTAAATCCTTAGTTAGCTAACTAAACTATGGGCCCCTTAGAAACACTCTCGAGTCCGTTTTCCTCAGAAGTCCTGAGGGCTACACACCGGGCAGTCAGGCTGGCCTCTCCCGGCCGTCACAAAGGAGCCAGCCAGGTGGCTGTGAACTAGGCCACGGGGGTTTCCTTCCTGTCCCTTTCTTGCTATGCCTCCCTTTAGCTGAGCATGGAGATTCCCCAGACTTTCAAGGCTACACAGGCTACTGCTGGCATAACCTCCATGTTTTCAGCTTTCTTCCCTGGATCCGACCCTAAGTCTTTTTAGTTAAGGTCAATCCACTAGTTCTGATTTTGTAATTTTGTTCTCTGCTTACACAAGTGATACTCTTGGTAAAAAAGGTTCAATTGCTACAGAAACACAGGCAAGGGAAGTCTCCTGTACCCCTTGCTCCCCAGAGAAATGAGGATGCATCTCGGCCGTGTTTGTCCAACATGCAGTCACATTACACATACAGCTTTGGGACTTGACTTCTTTTAGAACCTATTTTGTATACGTTCCGTGTTGGTCCCTATGGACGGCCTTATTCAGCGGCACAGCTGTAGCAGCATCTGTGTAACCAGGGAGTAGACTCTTTGCAGTTTTTCTCTTATCAGCACCACCACAATGACCATCTTTGAACAAATACCTGTGCATCGCTCTGGGAGGGTTTTAAAGAATGACCGCCCACTTCACGTCCCCAGTAGCATTGTTCTTTTACTTTGCATTTCTTTGCTTCTTCCAAAGTTGCAACTTTGATGGTAACTGGCTCTCTGTAGGGCTTGGGGCCGGAACCTGTAATGAGGTGCTGCTCCCCTCCCAGCTGGAACCCACTCGCCTTTCTTAGAGGGGAAACCGGGAATCCATGGAGATTCGACTCCTCGCGCCACATCACCTTTGTGGGTCCCTAAGGACAAAATGGGACGGAGTGAGTCACTGGGAGGAGCGGCAGAGTCGTCGGGAAATCTTCCCCAACAGCCAGGGCCCGCCTCAGCCTTCCGGGGAGAGGGTGGCGGGTTGCTGCCCTCCAGCCTTCCCTGGGATTCAGCCCTTTTGACTTCTCTATAAAAAAAAGTCGATTTCATCATCTCTTGAAAGCAAAAATGGTGTGACAGTCTTAACAGAACTGTCGTGGGGACAGAGTTACCGTGTCTTGACTAATTGCTGGACTTAACTGTGGGTGCTCACAAGTAAGCTGTTTGCATTCAGCCGCCTTAGCCAACAAGCAGCTGGGCTGCAGCTTCAAGTCTACTCGGGAATGTAATTTAGTGCCCATTCTGAAAGGGAAGACAGACACATTCTAAGTGCGTGGTGTGTTGAGTGGAGCAAGCTGTGGGTGTTGGAATTTAACCTTTTTTACACACAGAAAATTAAAAAAAAAAAATCTTTCCTCCTCCCTCCCCCCCCCAAAGATTATTTGCAGGTGTCTTCCCTCGAATGGCAGCCATCAGTCTGGGAGGTTTCATCTTTCTTGGTGCTTATGACCAGACGCGCAGCTTTCTGTTGGAACTTGGCAGAGAGAGTCCATGAATCACAGACAGCCCCTGCCTTCAAGAAAGGGTCCTGCTGTGAGAACTGTTTCCCCTCCGGTGAGCAGCTGTTTGGCCATCTAAACAACAAAACGCGGCGCTCAAGTCCAGTTCTGCTCAGATTACGACATGGAGAACGCATCTTCCGTGCTGCAGGCTGGCCGGGATGACGTCATCGGCCTGGTTCCCAGAGTTCAGAGAGAAAATGATGTCCACAGCGGTACTTTGAACAGTTTTCTCAGAACCCCTTAATAAACAAGTGTGGCAACGCAGAGTCCAGGCCCTTTCAGAGCCTTCGTTTGATCTGTATCTGATCTTTCATTTCCTGCCACCTGACAGTGGAATCAGCCAAAGGCAGAGATGGTTGTGATTTTAAAGGAATGGCTAGAGTAAGTAAAGGAAGGAGAGTCGGGAAGAAAGTTGGGGGTGTGGGAGGCTTTTCTCCCCTGGGTTAACTCCAACTGCATTGGCTGACAGCCTGGTGTAAAAAGAACAACTACATACAGGTGCTCAGCCAGCATCCTTGCTGGGTAACCAGGCTGCTGGTCTTAATTACCCTCACATTTCACCTATAAAAACAATTGTATTCTTTTCCAGAGGAGTGTCCAGCGGCCCATGTGGTGTGTGGGAGAGAAACCAGTCGCAGCCCAATGACTAGGTGGGCCCAGCGGGCTTCGCGGCAGGAGGGCCGTCACTGACCGGGCTCCTCTCCACTCCAGACCCAAAGCAAAGGGCTGGGGCCGACTTTGGAAACGGGGTGGGTTCGTCATTCCTGATCACTAAGGTTTGTTGCTTGGAGTTTTAAGCTCAAGACTAGAAATCAGAGATGAAGTGGGAAGGTCACCATTTTGGAGCTCAACTAATAAGCTTCAGGTGTTAGAAAAATTCAGAAAGCCATCTCAGGAATCTAGTGGTGTCATGTTTTCCCTGGAGCAACGGGTATATATACCATTCTGCTTTGACTAAAAATGTTTTTTCCCTTTTCGGGGGTGGGGTGGGGGAAGGTACGTACTTCAGGCAGGATGACTCCCTTACAAAGGCAATCTCTGGAATGAATTAAACAGGATGCAGCAATGCTGGTTAATGGAGGTATAAAAATAACCCTGCCATACACTTAACATTTTATAAATGAACCTTTATTAAAGACACTTCAATGCCATTTGTTAGACACTTCAATATTTTACATGTTGCTTTTCAATGTACATTGTACCAAAATTTCTATAAATAAATAACTTTGTACATAAAAGTAAGTAATACTTCCTCTTTCACATTGCCTCTCAGAAGCAGCAAATTCACATATTTTGTGGAAGTGAGAATCAGTTAACTGTTGAGAACAAAATTCTAAATGTGCTTACCTTTTGGAACAGTGATGACATCTGACAGTGAAATTTAACATAGGTAAGGAACCATTCTGTCAGTACCTCCCTTCAGCTTTTTGGCCAAAGGAACTTTTGCTTTCTGAGATTTTTAAGGACCTTGTTTCCACGTAATTTTTCCTGAAATACACATTGGCACTCACAAGATGGTTAGCAACAGGTCTCAAAAAAGTGCAAATATACCCAGAACCCAGGTCAAGGGCTCATCACTTAGAGTCCAAGCCCGGGTCCATCTGTGCGAGGGAAGGAAATGGACAGGCCTGCTCTGCACCCTCAGTAAAGACTCGCTAGCCCTGAAAAGGAGGGACTCCGTTTTTCCTCCCTCAAGGCCGATGTAATATTAATTGTATCCGCAGAACTAAAACATCGCTATTGAAAAATCCACAGGTACCAACACCAGCAGCCTCTAGCTATCTTATTAAAAAGCCTCAAATGACCATCGAAGGATACTGACAAGACCACATTCGCCTTTATCACAGAAGGAAGAGGAAAGGCAGTGCTTAATTGTTTGAACCAGTTTGCTTGTGGTGGATCAACAACCTCCATTCCATTCCACTTGTTAGAGAAGGAACTTAAACCTACGAGGAGTCCATCACTGCAGAGGAACATGACCTCTGGGCTCTACGGGGAGGTCGCTGCGACGCCATCCACACACAAGCAATACTGACATGAAGTTACTTCCAATGCCAACAGAGTCTCTGACGGTAAAGCATGCAAGGGGGGGGGTCTGCCCTCCCAAGTGCAATACCAAGCCAAGGACCTTCGCTTCCCTCCCTCCCATGCCCCCCAAAACTCCTGTGAACAAATGTGGTTTGTAGCTCCTAGGAGCTCCATCCGTGCATTAAGGCACCAGAACTATCCCCCCTGCTCCAAAATTAAACAGCAACCTGGTATGAAAAATAATAGTCAAAATTGTACAGTTTTTTTCTGTTAACCATGCACTAAAGATTAAAATAGCCTCTGTAAAAGATATATATAATATATATGCCATCTCTGCAAACTCTTATGTACAAGGGTATCAAATACTTTTCTGCCTTTTGTACACAATAGCCTCTTGCATTTCTGTGCTTCAGCTGCAAGTCCTTCAAACTGCTGACGCTCCACACGGAGGTGAAAACTATGTACAAATCAGTGATGCTTGAAGCCGCCAGGCTCCCTCACCCACCTCTCCTTCCTGTAGACACCGACGCCACAAGAGCCGAGGTAGACAAAGCCTAGCTTTTGGGTGCAAACAGCAGCGGTGCGCTCCGTCTCCCGGGCGGCTGTCCCGTCACTGGTGTGGACTCAGAACCGGAGTCACAGGCTTGGGGGAGGTGTCCATTGGAAAGAAGCAAGTGCTGGCCTTCGCTGGGCACATCAGGAAAGCCCGAGGCAGCTTCTGTGAGCTCAGGCTTGCCCAGAGTTAACGCACACGAAGGCTGCAGGTCTGAGGGGTCCAGGTCACACAACCGTGCTATCGTCCAAGAGGAGGCCCCTAGAAGGAAGAGAAGGAAGAGGCCATGTCAGCCCCCCTTGGGGCCGGCCGAGTCCGCGCTCCTCGCCCCCTGCTGCTGCCTCGGAAGATAGTGCCACGTTACCTTTCCCATCTAGAGGCGCTGCTGGCTTCTTCAAGGCTGCCAGCATTCTGTCGTGGTTACTGGGGTAGAGGGACCCCCTGCAGCAGCTACGGGACCCTTCAGCAGCCCCGCTGCTCTGCTGCTGTGAAGAGCGCGGGTGGTCACTCGGGCTGGGCTCCAGGCCGCTCAGGGTTCCTGGCTGTGCACTGTCTCTGGGCACAGGCTGAGGACAGAAGGCCTGCTCCTCGGAGTAAGTGTGCGTGTCGCTGCTGCAGTCGCCGCACACCGCCGGGCCGCCGTGCTCTGCAGACAGAGCCAGAGACAGATGAGCCCCATCGCCACGCAAGTCTCCGTCCCGCGCAGAGGACAGGCTGCTCAGCTCTGCAGCCGTAAGGCCCGAGCCCTGCTTTGATCGACCCCCCCTGCCAAATCTGTTCACAGGAAAAGGACTTGGGCAAACACCGAGCCATTAATGAAGAACAGAGCCCTTCCACGTTGAAACGTTTCGGCTTAATTTCTTAATCAGAGCATGAAGTCACACACTCTGATCTCAGGGAACAAAAAGAAATCCCATTTGCATGACCACGCAGCATTTAGTGCCAGAAGTCTTCTGAACAATTAGAAATTTAGCCTCACAGCGGCCCTGGTGAAAAGGGACTCTGGTTTGGGCCTTAACCCTTTATTTCAGTCACTTTATAAATCTAGAAAACTCACGCTCAGGCTTATCACACCATAGTTTTTAAGAGACAGACATCCTATTCTGGAATTTAAAAAGAGGCAGGCCAGGGCTTCCTGTTTATATATTGAATGCCAAATTCTAAGACAGTCTGACATCAATTATGTCTCCCCCACTTTCACTTAATGAGTAGGTCAACCCAAATTTTGATTTCAAGAGCAAAATACTTTTCCTGAGGAAAGCATCTCATACCCATCATCTTCTGTGGACCAGGTGTGCCATCGGCCTTCTCCACCACTTTCCACTGCTCCTTCGTGTACCCGACGCAGAGCTTGGGCTGCCTGCACGTAATGCCGTGAGCTTCCACCTCTGGAAAGAGGCCTGTGTCGCTCGGACAAACACCTGCAACAGACTCCCACACGGTTAGAAACTCCAGGCTTAGTCAGCACTTCACAGGAAGCCGTGAGAACGGGCAAGGCTACCAGAACAGGGACATTTTTCAAAGTGTTCTTTCCAGTGCTGGGTTATTGGGCTAAGCAAGAAGTCCAGCAAGGAACCTTTTCGAATACTGCCTTCCCAGCAGGCAGGCCTTTCAGCATTCAGAGCCATGATGGTGAGTTCTTGGCAAGGATAAACTTGCCCCTAACAAGGGCGGCTCAGCCTCCCCTACTCTTGTGGGCACTCTGTACTCTGAGAGACTGGAACAGCAGACCTGGGCGCTTCCCCTGCACGACGAGTGCCTTGGTTTCAGTACCTGGCACGTCCTTCACTGCTCTTATTTCAGGCAGTCCTACCCTATCCGGACTAGGAGTCCCACCCTCTCCCACCCTATCCCAATACAGTGACTTCCTTGGGGACGGAGATTTTAAAACCTTGCAGAACTCGCACAGGTCAAGTCCAAAAAACCCCAAGAGAAGGCTTGAGTCATCCAGCCTGCCAGGTCACCACATATGCTTGATGGGATACCAGGCAGCTGCCCCAGGCCAGAGCTGGCAGCAGCCCCGGGGGTTGCAGCTGCACCGAGGGCTGAGGCCTTACCGTTGCTCTCGATGTGCCCATTGGCCTGGTGGCCACCCTCAGTCCTGACCATGGTTTCCTGTCGGTCAGAAAGGGTCCCCTGAGAAGAGAGGTAGCTCGGAACATCTGGTGGCACGATGGTTTCATCTGCAAGGAGACAGGACAGTCAAACACCAGGGGTCCCAATCCTTCGAGGTGACAACAAAGGCAGACACAGGAGACCCCAGCAGCTGCTGTCGAGGGACACCCTGTGGAGTCTGTGCTCTGGAGACGCCCTCCCAGGACCTGCTCAGCCTGACTCTACATCCAGGTGGGAGAGGTGTCCGAGTCCGCAAAAGACAAAGCACAGCGATGGGAAGGGAGACAGAACTGAGAAAAGAAGGGACCTGTGAGGTCACTGCAGCAACAGTCTACCACGTGGCAGCAAAGCAAGTGCCAAGGATGCCTCAGAAAACTGCAGAGTTCATAGTGTATTTGACAGTATTCCCATTATAGTGTGCAATTCCTGAAAGATGATAGAATGGTGTCATCGAGACCAAAGCCTCAGCTGTCCTGAGTGACTCCACATTCCCAAAGGTTCTAGAGGAGTTCTGAATATCCTGAGATTCTCAAAGAAGCCTCCAGCCCTGGCCTCCTTCACAAATGTCCCTGCTTTTCCCCTTCCCTGTGAGTCACCGCCGCCACAGCAGCTAACCTGTGTTAGTGACACTGTACTCCTCACTCTTCTTCCTGGTCTGATAGATGATGCACACCCAGACCAGGGACGTCAGCACGATACTGCACACCACGGCGATGGTGAAGATGCCCACAGTGGTGCCGTCCTTCCTGCAGCCCGGAGTGGGCAGGACGCTCAGCTGGCTGTGAGCACGCTCGGTGCCCAGGGCATTGGACATCTCGCAGGTGTACCGGCCCGCATCTTCCACCACCACGTTCTGAACGACCAGCAGCTGGTTGCCGGGGGTGAAATGGTGCCGTTCGGTGAGGATCAGGGGCCGGTCCCCCTTGAGCCAGGTGATGCGGGGGGGAGGGCTTCCAGTCGCTTTGCACTGGAGAGCCACCGTTTCTCCCACGGATGCCACGCGGTCCTCCAAGGGCACCGCCAAGGATGGGGTTTCTGCAAGAAGTCAGTGGAGGTCTTACGGTTATTCTGTGGGCCTCAGCTGCTATACCTCTGCCTTGTCTGCTGGACCAAGGAAAATCCAAGACATCAGTGAAATGCCAAGATCTTTTAACAGAGTGGCAAGCTTTTTGGAAGATTTTCTACCAGAATGACTAAATCATTACTCTTCTGGGGATGAACTAACCTCCAGCCACAGAAGCCCCTATGGTTCCCAGACTGCCCTGTGACAGGCCCAAGTTTATCCTTGACCCAGACCAAATCCATCCTGCCCGATTGGAGGGCAGTTCTATAGGTAGAGTGTCTTATACCTAAGCCCTGTAAACACTCTCCTAATTCACTGGCTCTTATTTTTCTTAAAGAGATGGAACCACTTGTTTAAGAAAATCTTAGAAGCCTAAAATTTTAAACAAAGAAACAGCCTACCACACTCACCTACTCTAGGCTTCACAGAACAGTTTGAGAGAACCTTGCCTCTAGGTACCTAGGATAAGTAAGGATATCTCTCCCTCTCACACATACACAGATGCACATGCACACGCGCGCGCACACGCACACACACACTCTCTCTCACACACACTCTCTTCTCTCTCAGTGTATCTATAGTCGAACCTAGGACAGTCAGGGTGGCGTTCGCTGAAATGGACCCGGCCGAGTTCTGGGCGGTACAGCTATAAACCCCCATGTCATCTATCTTCACATCAGTGATGAAAAACACATCGTCGTCTGGCATGACATGCATGCGTCGCTCACGAGCAGCAGGGAAGTCTGTGCCTCCATCCTTCTGCCAGGCAATCTGGGGGTTAGGGTGGCCAGTGGCAGCACACTCAAGGCGGGCCATGGTGCCAGTCCGGATGGCGATGTCGTGGGGCATTTTGGTGAATGATGGCAGCACTGCAAAACAGAAGCACACAGGGTCGAGTTTTTAGAAAGCTGGAATGCAAAGGCCAGGAGTTTGTCAAACTGACCTTCCCCACCACTGCGAATGAGTTCACCAGCCTTCACGCCAGCATCTGCCCAGTGCCCAGAACCACTCCTGCCCCCTGTAAATCAGGAGCTGAGGAGCTGAGGTTTCCAAGGGCCGCCCAGCTTCTCCTACCGGGGAGGGGCAGTGGGGAGCCAGTCCATCAGTCTCTCTCGCCACACGCCCAAGGCTGGCTCTCACCCCCTCAAATGTACGGCTTTCCTGAAACATTTACCCACTGTCTGTCATGTCGTGATCAGTCTGTACAGGGATATCCCATAAATGCCAGGGCCTCATACTTGCCTGCCTTAATCACCCGGAGAGAGCCTAGGAAACAAGAATATCTGCTCCTGCAAGAAGCTGTGACGGAGAGAAGGTAACATGCCTTCACCCTGGGGAAAGCAATGGGATGGCTCTTCCCTCTTGAAGAAAACTCATTTAGGAGCAGTGGTACTGGAACCATATTCCTGTATACACACGAGCGGAAAGCATTCCACCAGCTTGTTTATCCCAAATATTCCCTGACACAGTGCTGAGCATCCAGCCAGATGTCGGGCATCACTACTGTACCCATCAAGATTGCTTTGGTGGGGACTCTCAACAGTTCCCTGACCTTTTGAGAAACAATGAGGACTCCTTCAGAATAAGCCAAGACAAACCCGTCAATGTGTGGTAAAAAAAGTGTGGGAGTTTTTTGGGGGGTCTGTAAGGGCTGAGAGACCAGGGCAGTTCTGGCACTTTTTAACTGTAATGATCGAGAAAATCTTGTTAGGTTACTGGGGCAAGGGGTTAACTGCCCAAGCTATTTCTCTCTCTCTCCTTCTACCCTAAACTCACTACCACAGACAGCCCTGAAGGAGCCACCTCAACAGCCTCTAAAGCTGGCTGCCCAGTAAAACTCCTTGTCCAACACCCACAGGCCATTCTGCTGTCAGGCCGGCAGCCCTACCACTGTCAGACTTGGCCCCGCCCAGGCTGGCCCCACGGCTGTGTCGTCTCCTCAAAGGGCATCAGCTTCCCCAGCATCAGGGTATGCTTGGAATCTGGGTACCAGGCATCCTGGATTAAGGAGGAGAATAAATGGAAAAAACAAAAAAACAAGGTTTGGGGCTACACTGTCACTTGACATAATAACTGGATTAAAAAAAAAAAAAATCACCCAAAACGAAGAATGCACTGAGAATAACCCTACAATCTACAGCACTTGTTCTGGGCCCAAGCCAGGCAACGGTACGATACAGTAATGTCCCAGTGAAGCTGGTGTTTCTCCCGTCCCAATCATTTCCACACAGGCGACAGAACGATCACGAGTGTGGCTCTGCAGAACTCTTACACCCCAATGGAAAGGCGGCATTTGCATACCATTCACAGTGAGCCTAGCCTTGTGCGAGTAGGTGGAGCCGAAGTGGTTGGTGATGACACACTGGTAGCGGCCCTCGTGCCCGAAGGTGACGCGGCGCAGGTGCAGGATGGTGGTGTACTCCATCACCTCCCCGTCCTGAGCGCGGACGTGGGCGAAGTTCTCCATGTCAGCGTTGGCCAGCACCTCGTTGTCCTTCTTCCAGGCGAACGTCATCGGGGAACTGCTGCTGCTGGCGGCTGAGCAAGTGAAGCGGACGTCCTTGCCCACCACAGCTGTGGTCGTCTCTGGTTGGGTGATAATCTGTGGCTTGGGTACGTCATCTGGGGTGAGAAGAGCCAACGTAAGTAACTCAGACTTCCGGACACAGGGACCAGCTGCTGTTCACGCGCAGGAGAAACTGAGTCAGACCCGAGCAGTGACCAGTCCTTTCGGGGTCCCTGTGCACCCTAAGCTGTCAGGGACTTGCACCGTGGCTGTCTGACTGTATCCAATTACAGATACGTGAATGGTGATCCCTCCATGGTCACGCTCCTCAATTCAAACACATCCACTGGTAGTCAGTTATCAAAGCAATCCGCAGTTTCCATGAGAAGGCTACGTACACTTACTCACTGTCACACAAGACTCAGAGAGTCAACCATGAATGCAAGGGCCTCACCCACAAACTTTACTCCAAAGGGAGAGGGGATGAAGTACTTCCAGAATGTCAGAATAAAGACATCTGAAAATCTGCACTTCCTATTAAAGCAGTGACAATATAAGCAAAAAATGATCACAATCAACTTCTTCGGAATCTTAGAAACTAGCTAAAGGCTAGAACAACCCATGAAGTGTTAATTCAAGAAAACACCTGAATCTCAGGAAGAAAAGTGAGCTTTATGGCATTATAACCTACCCGAAGTCCCATCCCTCTCTCTCCAGCTCTATAGTAGCATTGAGACTCAGCAAGCCTAGCAACCAGTGAGGGGGGCAGGGTGAGCTGCGCACGCCCACAAAAGCTGCATCTTCGGGGCTTGCCTTTTGTTCCACCTGATACAGTTTGCTCAGCAAGGGAAGCCCTATCCCAGGGGCATGTGGTAAAAATAATCAGCAGTCAGGGCTGAGGCAGAAGTATCAGTTGGAACCACTGATAGGCTGGCCAGGAAACTGCAAAGGAAATTGGGTGAATGAAACGTCATCACCAGGCTTTGAAAAGGGCAACATGTTCCCGAGGACCGAGAAGGCCACCTGCATGTGCAGCGCTATGTGTATGTCCAGGAAAGACCTCAGAGGGTCCAAATTTCTTCCCTGTGACCCTCATCGAGGATCAGTGCAAACAGGAAGTGATGGCACACCCCCAACACACAGCAGAGATGCTGGGCAAAGGACAGGAGGCCTGAAGTAATTTAAGGACTCTGTCCAGTCATTAGCTAACCACTAAGCCAACCACAGAGGGACTAAAGTGGCTGCACAGAACAGATTTTACAACATGTGTCCACGAAAGGCACTAAACAAGTAAACTGTAACAATAAACTAAACAACAAACCCCAGGGGAAGACACAGGGAAGATCTGATTTCCAGAGTTGCTACACTATTTAAAACACTCATTTATCAACAAAGAAAAAATAGAAAAAAAAACACACAAAGCAGTCAATAGAAACTGTCCTTGAGGAAGTCCAGATCTTGTACCTACTAAAAAAACACTTTAAGTTGGCTTTCTAAATAGGTACACAGAACTAAAAGAAACCACGTCTAGAAGGAAGTATGTAAATCCGTTCCCACCAAATAAAGAATATCAAGAAAGAGCTAGAAATTGTAAAAATGAACCCAATATACATTTGCAGTTTAAAAGTACAATAACTGAAATAAAAAATTCACGAAAGGAGCTCAACAGCTGAACTGAGCTGGCAGAAGAGTCAGGGAAATTGGGACAGGCCAACTGAGGTTATCCAGTCTGAGAAACAAAAGAATGAAGAAGGTGAGCAGAGTCACAGAGACCTGTGGGATACCATCAGGCATAACAACATACAAATAATGGGAGTCCAAGAAGGAGGAGAAAGAAAAAGGAACAGAAAGACTATCTGAAGAAATCATGGCCCCAGACTTCCCAAGTTGGATGAAAAGTTTGCATCTACACATCCGAGAAGCTCAGTGAACACCAAATGGAATAAATTCAAAGATCCACACCTAGAAGCTTCATAGTCGAACTGTGCAAAGACAAAGAATCTTGAAAGCAGCAAGAGCACAGCAACTCTTCACATACACGGGATCTTCAATAACATTAACAGCTGATGTCTCATCAGAAACCATGGAGGTGAGAAGGCAGTAGGAAGACATGTTCAAAGTACTGAAACAGAGACTGTTAACTAAATTCTGTATCCAGCAAAACGATCCTTCAAAAATGAAGGAGAAATTACGACATTCTCAGATTTAAAAACAAAAAAACAGAGAGGGCTTCCCTGGTGGCGCAGTGGTTGAGAGTCTGCCTGCCAATGCAGGGGACACGGGTTTGAGCCCTGGTGTGGAAGATCCCACATGCCACGGAGCAACTAGGCCCATGAGCCACAATTACTGAGCCTGCGCATCTGGAGCCTGTGCTCCGCAACAAGAGAGGCCGCGATAGTGAGAGGCCCGCACGCTGTGATGAAGAATGGCCCCCGCTTGCCGCAACTAGAGAAAGCCCTTGCACAGAAACGAAGACCCAACACAGCCAAAAATAAATAAATAAAAAATAAAAATAAAGGAATTCCCTTAAAAAACAAAAACAAAAAAACAGAATTTACAGCTATCAGACCTGCCCTACAAGAAATACCAAAGGGAATCCTTCAGGCGGAAATGAAAAGACGCGTCAGTAACTCCACAAACAAAAAAAAAACACCATTAAAGGAACAACATAGGTAAATACGTAAGGACTTTTGTTTGTGACTCTCTTCTATTCCTTTTCTTTGAGGAACTCTCTTCTGCTCCTCTTCTTTGAAAATATCAACAAAACTGAATAATACATAGTTACAGTAGGGTAGGGAAAAGAAGAGAGAAAGGAGAGAAGACTCAAATGCTAATCAAAGAAAGGACAATACTACCAACCTTACAGCAACAGACAAGAATACAGAGGAATACTATGAGTAACTGTACACCAACAAATTAGATAACCTGTCTGAAATGCACAAACTGAAAGCTGACTCAAGAAGAAAAAGAAAATCTGCATAGATATAACAAGTAAAGACAATTTTAAAACTTCCTACAAAGAGAACTCCAGAGCCAAATGGCTGGTGAAATTTACCAAACATCTAAAGAATTATCACTAATCCTTCATAAATCCTTCCAAAAAAGAAAAAAAAAATAGATGAGGGGTGAACATTTCCTAACTCCATTCTATAAGGTTAGTATTACCTGATAACAAAACCAGAGAAAACAGAAAACTGTAGACCTTTATGAGTAAACATATAAGAATTCTCTACAGTCAGTAAAACCAAGAGCTGGTTCTTTGAAAGGGTAAACAAAATGGACAAACCTCTGGCCAGGCTCACCAAGAAAAGAGAGGACCCAAATAAAGAAAATAAGAAATGATAAAGGAGAAATAACAACCCATACCACAGAAATACAGAAGACCGTAAGGTAATACTATGAACAAATTCATATATGAATTTGGCACTTGTATATGCCAGCAAATTCGACAGCCTAGAATAAATGGACAAGTTTCTAGAAACATATGGCCCACCAAAACGGAATCGAGAAGAAACAGATAAATTGACCAGATGGATCACTAGGAGTGACGTAGAATCTGTAAAAAAAACAAACACAAAAAACCTCTCTACAAACTAAAGTCCAGGACTAGGATGGCTTCACAGGCAAATTCTACCAAACACACAAAGAAGAACTTATACCGATCCTTCTCAAACTCTTCCGAAAGACTGAAGAGGAGGGAACACTCCCAGAGACATTCTATGAAGCCACCATCACCCTGATACCAAAATCAGACAAAGACACTACCAAAAAAAGAAAATTACAGGCCAAATCTCTGATGCAAAATCCTCAACAAAATATTAGCAAACTGAATGCAACAACACAGAAAAAAGATCATACACCACGACCAAGTTGGATTCATCCCAGGGTCACAAGGATGCTTCAACATACGCTAATCAATCCATGTGATATACCACATGAACAAAAGACAAAAACCACATGATCATCTCGATAGATGCAGAAAAAGCATCTGATAAAATTCAACATCCATTCATAAGAAATCTTAACAAAGTGGGTACAGAGGGAACACATGTCAACATAATAAAAGCTATTTATGACAAACCCACCACCGAGTATATAATACTCAACAGTAAAAAGCTGAAAGCCTTCCCGCTAAAACCTGGAATAAGACAAGGATGCCCACTCCTACCGCTTCCATTCAACATAGTGTTGGAAATCGTAGCCCCAGCAATCAGACAATAAAAAGTATCCAAATCCAAATTGATGCCACCCACAAGGGCTTAACTTCCGAAACATACAAACAGCTCATACAGCTCAATATCAAAAAAACAAACAACCCAATCCAAAAACGGGCAGAAGACCTAAATACACATTTCTCCAAAGAAGACATACAAATGGCCACCAGGCACATGAAAAGATGCTCAACATCGCTAATTATTAAGAGAAATGCAAATCAAAACTACAATGAAGTACCAACTCACACTGACTTGAATAAAAAAAGACCTTCTGTAAGCTAAAAAATAAAAATACTTATTTGTTAATAAATTATAAGAAAAAAAATCTCAACAAACATACTACCAAACCAGGGCTTCCCTGGTGGCAGAGTGGTTAAGAATCTGCCTGCCAAATGCAGGGGACACAGGTTCGAGCCCTGGTCTGGGAAGATCCCACATGCCGCGGAGCAACTAAGCCCATGCACAGCAACCACCGAGCCTGCGCGCCACAACTACTGAGCCCAAGTGACACAACTACTGAAGCCCACACACCCAGAGCCCATGCTCCACAAAAGAGGCACCGCAATAAGGAGTAGCCCCCACTCGCCGCAACTAGAGAAAGCCCGCGCAACAGTGAAACCCAACGCAGCCAAAAATAAGTAAAACAAAAATTAGAAATATAAATGAAAAAACAACAAAAAACTAACAAACCAAATCCCATAACATATAAAAAGATGTTATACCATGACCAAGTTGCACTTATCCCAGGAATGCAAAGTTGTTTTAACATCCAAAAATGTAATACACCATATCAGTAAAATAAAGGGAAAGAAATCACGTGATTCACCAGATGCAGAAAAAGCATTTCACAAAATCCAACATAAAACACTCAACAGGGCTTCCCTGGTGGCGCAGTGGTTAAGAATGCACCTGACACAGGTTCAAGCCCGGGTCTGGTAAGATCCCACATGCTGGGGAGCAACTAGGCCCGTGCGCCACAACTACTGAGCCTGCGCTCTAGAGCCCGCGGGCCACAACTACTGAGCCTGTGTGCCACAACTACTGAAGCCCGTGCGCCTAGAGCCCGTGCTCCGCAACAAGAGAAGCCACCGCAATGAGAAGCCCGTGCACTGCAACAAAGAGTAGCCCCTGCTCACCACAACTAGACAAAGCCCGCACACAGCAATGAAGACCCGGCACAGCCAAAAATAAATAAATTTATTAAAAACAAAACAAAACAAAACACTCAAATTAGAAATAGAAGGGAAATTCATCAACTCAATAAAGGTCATCCATTGAAAACCCACAGCTAACATCATACTTAATGGTGAAAGACTGAATGCTTTTCCCCTAAAATCAGGAAAATGACAAGGATGTCTACCCTCATCCCTTCTATTCAACACTGTACTGGAGAACCTGGCCAGGGCAGTTAGATAAGAAAAAGAAAGAAAAAGCATTCAGATTGGAAAGGAAAAAAACTACCTTTTTGCAAATGACATGATGATCATATATTAAAAAAATCCTAAGGAATTCACCGAAAAACTGTTAGAACTAATAAATGATTTCAACATAGTTACAGGATACAAAATCAACATAAAATTCAATCCCATCTCTATACACTAGCAATGAAAATTTAAAAATGAAATTAAGAACTCCATTTAAGTAGCACCATAAAGAAAAAACACCAACAGGAATAAATTTAGCAAAAGAAAGTGAGACCCATATAACGGAAGCTATAAAATTTCATTGAAAGAAAGTGAAAAAGAGCTACAAAAAGACGGAAAGACATCACATGTTCACAGATTGGGAAGACTTAATATTATGATGGCAATACTCCCCAAATTAATCAAGAGGTTCAATGCAATCCCTATTTCAAAATTCCAGTTGTCTTTATTGCATAAATGACAAGCTGACCCCAAAATTTATGGGGACATGGGAGGGAACCATAATAGAAGAGTCTTCAACCAGAAGACCAAAACTGGAGGACTATGTATGAGCTAATAAAATTGTGCAACTCTTAGAAGAAAACATAGGTGTAAATATTTGTGACCTCGTCTCTGGCAATAGTTTCTTAGATATGACATCAAAAGTACAAATGACAGAAGAAAAAAAAAAGAAAGAAATTGGACTTAATCAGAATTTAAAACCTTTGTGCTTCAAATGTCAAGAAAGTGAAAAAAACAAAAAACAGAAAAAACCCAGCCACAGACTGGTAGAAGATATTGGCAAACCTTGTATCTGCTGAGGATCTAGTATCCATAATATATAAAGAACTCTTATAACTCAACAATGAAAAGACAAATGACCAATTAAAACATGGGCAGAAGATTTGAGTAGCGTTTTTCCATGGCAGATATACATATAAGTCCACTAAGCATGTGAAAACATACTCAACATCATTAGGCATTAGGGAAATGCAAATCAAAACCACAGTGAGATTCCACTTCACATCCACTAGCATAGGTACAATTTAAAAGGCAGTACCAAGTGTTGACAAGGATGGGGAGACATCAGACTCCTCATACATTGTTGAGGGGCATACGAAATGGTGCAGCCACTTTGGAAAACAGCCTGGCAGCTCCTTAAAAAGTTTAGCATGGAGTTACCGTATGACCCAGCAATTCCATTCCTAGTATATAACCCAAGAGATTTCACACACAAACTTGTACGGCAGTGTTCATAGCAGCATTATTTATAATAACCAAGAAGTGGAAACCACCTGATGAATGGCTAAATAAATGTATACCCATACAATGGAATATTTATTCAGCCACTTAAAAAGTAATGAAGTACTAAAAATACATGATAAAAAATTTATACTAAGTGAAAAAGGCTAGTCACAAAAGACTATGTATTGGAGGATTCCATTTATATGAAACATCCAGAATAGGTAAATCATAGAGACCTAATGTAGAGGAGTGGCTGCCAGGGGAGGAGACAGAGTGACTGCTAATGGTTTTGTGGTTTCTTTTCTGGGTGATGAAAATGTTGTAAAATTAGATAGTAGTGAGGGTTACACAACTGTTCCATGTTCTAAAAACCACTGACTTGTACACTTTAGAGGGGTGAATTTTATATGTAAATTATACTTCTCTTTTAAAAAACAGCTTTGTTTAAATATAATTTCCTTACAATATCATTCACCTATTTAAAGTGGACAATTTCACGGTTTTTCGTACATTCACAAATATGTGTAACCATCATCACAGTCAACTTTAAGAACATTTTTCATCACCTCAGAAAGAACCTCTGTACCTTTAGCTATCATCCCTCTCCCTCCACCCCTCCCCAGCCCTAAGGAACCACTTATCTACTTTCTACCTTTACAGGTTTTCCTATTTTGGACATTTTATGAGAATGGAATCATATATAACATACAGTGTTTTGTGAATGACTTCGTTCACTTAGCCTTATATTTCAAGGTTCATCTATATTGTAAGACTGATTCCCTTTTATGACCTAATAGTAGTCCTAATTGTATGCCTATACCACATTTTATTTACCCATTCATCAACCAATGGGCATTTGGGTCCTTTCCACTTTTTGGTCAGTATGAGTAATGCTGCTATGCACATTCATGTACAAGTTTTGACGTGGACATACATTTTGTTTCTCTTGGGTATTTACCTAGGAGTGGAACTGGCGGGTGATATCGTAACTCTACGTTTAGCTGTTTGAGACACTTCCAAACCGTCTTCCAAAGCAGCTACGCCATGTTGTATTCCCCTCCCCCAAAGCGTAGGAGGCTTCCTCACCAACACTTGTTGGTATCTGACTTTTTGATTCTAGCTAGCCTAGTGGGCGTGAAGGGGTTATACTTGCATTTTATAAAAAAGGACTGGGAGATTCCCACAGAGCTTGAAACTTTGATCTCCTGCCAAGTGTTTTCATGATTCCCATTAGTACTTGATGATTGTTTGGGTTGGAGCCTGAGTGAAAATGTGGAGGTGGCTCTGAGAAATGTGTCAAAACTGCTACATCTCAGAATACGCCAGGGCCACAGGCCGGAGGCTGGGGGCAGCGTGTCCCAAGTCCTGCCGTGGCTCCTGTCCAAAGGGAGAGGTTATGCCCTGTGGCAGGAGACAGGACGGAGGGGCAGAAAGTGCAATTTCAGGGAGCTCTGTTACAACAGAATGGTCAGGGACCAGAAACCCAAGGAACAATGGATGGCACGGCTATTCCATCCTAGGCAATGGGGGGCCATGTGCACAGTGCCCATGAGAATGACAGTAAAGACAGCTGATTTGGCAGGGCTGCTCCCACGTTGATAGTGTACTTAAGGCTTCCTGCTGGACTGGGTCAGGAGAAAGGAAAGCAAGCCTGCTCTCAGAAGTGATGGAGGTGCTGGTGAGTGGGCGTGTGAAAGGGGGCCACCTGTATCTTGATGTCAGCAGGCACACTGGCTACTGCTGTGCCCAAAAAGTAGGACAGAGAAGTGGACCACTGGGGTCCCCAGACCCTACAGGAGCCCCTGGTTGGGAATATCACACCCAAGGCTCAAGGCAGACCAGAGGGATGAAAGGCAGCAGGACGCACCTGTCCAGCAGTTCCAGTCAGGTCCGGGAATGCCACCCTCGCTCCTGCTTAGAGCAGAAACCAGCAACAACTCAAAATTCATCTCGCTCTTTGAACACATCTTTCTGACCACGAGGCTGCATCCTCTCTATTTGAGTGTGGTGTGTGGTGCCTGTGTGCACGTACGTGTGAGTGTATATGTGTGTGTGTTTCTGTGTTCAGATGCTCACCATTTTCTGTGCTCTTTGCAGCCAAACTGGGATCCCAACCACCCCTGGTCCAAAAGATGGCAAGACCTACATGCCAACAGTCGGGAGGAAGAAAGAATTTAAAGCTACCAGTGCCGATTCCAGTGCTTTGGAGACACAGCAAGAGCACAAGTCAACATGAAGGAATTCTTTTTACTACAGCAGCTGTTCTCCTGAGACTCCTTCTTCCTGTATTTAACCTTTCATTCTTGGGGCTGGAAAGAAACACACAGGAAAACCCCAGCCTCCTATGCTGAGTAAATTCACAGCTAAATCCGGGCACCAGCGCTGGCCTGAAACAACACAGCCATCTTCCTGTAACTGATTATTTGCCGTGTAACTGAAGCAGCTCGTGCTTGCTCCTGATTAAACGCACGCACTCCAAGAACCACATAATGAGGCGACGGCACCGTAAACACTACGTGTGGTTTCAGTGGGAAATAAATTGTATCCAGCAGCTGATGGGTAACCATGGGCTAGGGCTAGGGTTGACTCTGATCACAGGAATCACTCCCATAGTGAAGCCTCCTGGCCTCCTTACCCTTTGTGGAAAATAAAAAAAAACCACAAAGACAGTCTTACCACACACGAAACTCTCTGGCGGCACGGCAAAGATGCTCTGGCCCTTCAGTGACTCTGGGTGGGCACAGGTGGCTGTCACGAAGCCCTGCAGCGTCCTGCCCAGCAGCCACGGGGGCAGCCACTTCAGCTGGCAGTCGCACAGGAAGCTGTCGCTGCTGATATGGCTGAAAGCAAGACAAAAGGGTCGTGTGAAGTGTGACCGCAAAGAAGGGATATCTGCCTCTGTGCCCCGAATGACCCATCGCCTCCGATCAGCTTGTGCCGTGAAAGTCAGAAAGCTTGAATGGGAGATGCTCTTTCTTACGGCTCCTCTCCTGCGACCTAGAGCGGTAAGTACAGTCTACCTGGAGACTGTGAGAAAACGCAGCTTCTGGCTCAGTGGGTTGGATTCTGCATCGCTGACAGGCCGCCAGGTGATGCTGACTCCGCTGGTCTAAGGGCCACACTTCAAGTAGCAGCCACCCGGAGTTCACACGTGTCCCACGACAGCCACTGCGCTCATGTGACCCCAGGGATGCCGTCTCCTGGCCTCTGAGCATCCCACAGACGGGAGTAGCACAGCCTCCTCTCTGCTTTTTCCCACCCCCCCCGATAAGCCACTTGGAGCGTCTAAGCTCCATGCGAGGCTCCGATCTCAAGCCCGAGAAGGGCTCCCTTTTCTGTGTGGCTGCTCTGTTTTCATCTGGCAGGGCTGCACGTTTCCTTGCATCCAAATGTCAGCCTCGCGGGCGTGCTCCCCTCTTGTTTGTGTATTTATCTCCACACCAGCGCTATTCAGGAGGCCGGCAGGATTCGGCTCCGCTCCCTAAATAGTGCCTGTGAGTTAATTGCCACTGCCCAGGGAGCATGAGAACGCACAACTTGGGTTTTGTGAGGCTCCAACCAAAACAGAGCATATTTTCTTTCTCATTTCTCAGCAACTGAGGATCAGCTTTTTCAACAGAAATCGGAATCGCCATCTCTGCGGACATTCCTTCCTGAGGAGTCACTCGAAGATAAGTCAGCTGAAGGGCTGAGCTGCCGTGTTCCTGGAAGACCTCGGGCCGTGAGCTCAAGAGCGGAGGTTAGCCCGGCACGGGGATGGACACAGGACTTATTACATGCGCTTCCCTGGAATAAACTGTCCCCGGTACATGGTGACAAAAAAGGAGTACCGGGATGCTCTGAAATTCCAAAAATGTCACATGGGCCAGTGATAGAGCAATGGCCTCCCCCACCCTCACCATATTCCTCAGGCCCCTTTCTCGTTCTTCATTTCACTCTGACCTTCTAATGAGCAGGGAAACCATCAAACTAGTAAACAGCAAGGCAGAGAGAACCTGAAGGCAGAGAACCCAAGGCAGAGACGAAATGACATAGAATCTGCTCTTCGCTCCTCTCCTCACCGTTCCCGAATGAGCTGAGCATTTTAAACCAAATAATTTTGGGAAGTGCTCATTCAAGACTGAAATAATTGAGCACAAAGCCATTATAACAGGGATGCTTGCCCATATTTGACCTTACAATCAGCCCTAGGTTTTGTATTTGATGGGTGGTAGGGCTGTGCTTAGCGATACGTGGAGAGAGGCTCTGTTGAGGAGTTACTGTAGGTGGTGGACAGGCCCTCACAGGTGAGCGCGAAGAAGCGGCTGAATCACACCAGCCTCTGGAGAGCTTCCCAGGGCAGGCTGTGTGGTGGTCGGGAAGGCTGCCGCCAGGCACAGGAGAACTCCCGAGCCCAGGCGAAGAGTGGAAAGGGCCTCTCCCCCTGTCAGAAGCACCGACGGCTTCCCATCAAGGGGCATCTGACGTGCCTGCCCCTTTCCGCAGGAAGGCCTGGGCACTACACACGGAAGTCTAGGGGAGGACACTGGCCATCTCGGGGAGCCTTTAGCCCGTTATGTCGGGGACAGGGACATATTTCATTCGAACCACAGGAACAAACTGGAGAAAACAAATCTGACGTTTCTCCTTGATCAGAAATGTGTTTGGAAAGGGTTCAGCTTCACGTCATGCGTTCAGGGCATTTGCTGGCCGAGCTCCCTAGAGAATTTCCTGCCTCCTCTGCATGAAACCCTCCTCACACCGAGGGGTCCAGACCTTAGAAGACGGCAGGTACTCAGGGTGGACAGAAGGCTGTCCTAAAGAATGAGTTAGGATTAACGGGATGGAGGGAGAGAAATGGAGGGACCCGGTGGGACACCGACCTCCCCTCCACACGCACGCATCACCTCCGAGACCAAGCGTAGGCCAGACGGGGGATCGCTGGTGACCCCAAGGCTCTGCAGCTTCCCGCAGCCAAAGGCACGGCCATTCCGGGCCCCCGCCTGCAGCCATCCCGGCACTCCGCTGGCTTATATCACACATTTTCATGATTCCAACACCAAATGTGTTTCTAATCATCGCTTGTGGAAATTTACCCAGAGGATGACTAAGTGCACAGCACAACCTGCCTTGATCCAATGGGGGAAGAAAATGACCAAGTGGGATTAACCGTTTCTCCCATCAGAGGACTGGGCCCACGGCCAGCCCCAGCTGGGTACATGCAGCGATTGATGGGAAGCCTAGGCAGGGGGCCAAGGCTGAGCCTCCAGAACCACACAGATGCATCTGCGGGGGAGGGGCTCCAAGCACCTGGAAGGGCCCAGTTAGTCCCAACTAGAAAACTGTCTCAGGAAACCTGAGTCTTCAGGAGGCCCAAAGGAAAATCCTCTCTCCCTGTCCTGCTCTCTTTCTCTCTCTTCCCTTTAACTGGATCTTTTTTACTTCCAACATGTTATTTGGAAAGTTTCAAAGACAGAAATGCTGGAGGGAAATGCACCGTGAACACTCACAGACTCACTCACTTTGTAAAATCTGAATGTTCTGTGATACCTGCTTTATCACATATCTATCCAAGTGTCCATCCTTCCACGAACTCCCGTTCTAAGATCAGGACCCTTACGAGAAAGGGCACCAACTTGACAGACTTCAATCTCGCAGGACACTGAACGTCGTGAGGCCAGGGCCCGTCCACCTCGCCTCCCCTCACGCACCCCTGGGAACGCCACCGGGGCCTCTTCCTGCTTCGGTTTCCAACTATGGGGACTGCACCCCCCTACTGCCCCATTCCTCCCCTCCCCGCTGCCACCGAGGGTCCACCAGGATTGGCCGCAGGGACGAGGATGAGCTCAGGGTGCAAAGACGGCCATTGGCATGCCCGATGTTCTCAGCACTTGTAGGAACCCAAAGCTGCACCTTCAGGGAACTAGACATTATGGCTCAGACTCAATGGCTGCAGAATCGGACTCACGTACAGGAAGAAGAAAGGAAACCTGCGTGTTGCTACCTGAATACTTAGATGAGCTCCTCTGCCAGAGACTAGGACACAGGCAAGCTCTTCTAACCCTTGTCGCCCATGGGCCCACACGGCAAGTCTGCAGCGGCAGCATCACGGCCCACAAACACCATGGGGGCCCTGGGAACACACGTGGGCTGGGCGTCTCCTCACTATCCCACGGTACGTGCCACCATCCCACGGAGAGCTCTGCCCTGCTCACAGCCCACCCAGATCTTTTAAGAAGCCCCTCTCAATACAAGCCCTTCATTGTAGGCACCCCTAAAAGATGAAGCACTTGTCCTTGACGTAATGAAAGGGAGGATTATCCATTTACAGAAGAGAGTTTGTTTCACATCACCCAGAGCAGCGGTTAGTCGACGACGGCCTGCAGGCCCACTGCCTGCTTTTGTAAATAAGAATTTACTGGCACACGGCCACACCTATTCGTTTATGTCTTATTTATGGCTGGTTTCTTGCTACAAGAGTCAAGTTGTCATGGCAGAGGCCCTGTGGCCCAAAAAGTTGAAAATATTTACTGTGGCCCTATAAGCAAAAGTATACTGACCCCTGATTCAGAAGAAGCCCCCAGAGGGCATTTTTTTCAAAAAGACAATTGAACTTACAGACAACGATAAACGATCACAACTATTATATAAAATAGAGCATAATCCAATGAAGGCACTTCTTACTCGGAAATCCTCTACTCACGCCAACTGGGGCCACAGAATCCCCGGTACTTACAGCTCTTTAAGATTCTTCATCTTCACAAAGGCATCAAACTGGACAGACCTGATTGCATTCTCTCCAAGGTTCCTGAAAAAGAACATTCTCTACTTAGGCAAAGAAACTCCAGGCGCCCTTCAAGTCAGCCACATGTTTGAGCCACGACGCTCAGGGATTTTTCCTGACAGCCCAGGCTTCGCCAGCGAACCACAGACACGAGCCAGACACCCGTGTCCTGTCCTAAGGCCACTGTAAGCGGCTATTATTTCACCTACATTGACACGTGCAATAACTCTGGAACGAGCCAGCCTTAAGGGTGGCATCAAAGCTAAGCCAAGGCCCGCTCAGCAAGTCAACAGGCAAAACTTTCCCAACAGAATTGTGGCCGCACTTGATTCAAAGACAAAATACCCTAAGAATCAAGTACTAGAGGCATCCGCCTCGGTTGGTGACACACGGACGTCTCAGGGCTGGCTCCGTCCTCTTCCTCCCAGGCTCTCAGAGGCGAACACACCAGGAGGAACCTCCCAGTTAAACCCAGCGTGTACTCAGCACTGCTGCGCTGCTTTAGCAGTATAAAGGGTCCTGGTGGAAGTGGAAGGGAGCCCAGGGCCTGAGCAGGCCCAGGCAATGGGGAGGCCAGGCAGGAGGACGGCATTTATCTGAGCACCGAGTGGCCATATGTTCTGTAACCATTTCTGGCATAGGCAAAACGAAGGCCAAAGTTGAAGCTGACTTAGAAGGAAGCAGCTGGTGTTTCCAAATAGCCTGTCTCAGTTTACAAAGATGCTTTTAAATTGCTCGCAGACTTCCCCGGCAGCCACGTTTGGCAGGCCTGTGGGTCAGGGAAGGTACTCACAGGTGCTCCAGACCTTCCAGCCCCGAGAACGCTCTCTTAGCCACGGACTTGATCTTGTTTCCCGACAGAGTTCTGCAGTTTCCAAACATCCAGAAACAGAGGTGGGGTGGGAGCGGGAGGGAGAGCAACAAGGGAAGGTGGGGAGAAAGAGAACACACAATTAGGGTGGTGCTATCTGATAAGCCTGTCCAGGGAGAGGCAGGTGGAAATCTGACCCCTGCCGAGATTATGCATCTGAGGTATGTGGGCCCTCCCCCTTCTGAAATGAGATACTTTTATCTTTATTAGAATTTAACAGTGATGACAGGTAGGAATTGCATGCGTTGTCTCGCCAAAAAGGCCCCTTGCAATGTTAAGTGGAAATCACCTTGTCCAGCCTGGGCTCTCTCTCTCTCTCTAAGGACCACCCTGGGGGGAGTGTAGCCATAGTCCCACAGGGGAGAGAGAACTCACCACTGCTCCAGCGAGAGGAAGCAGTCAGGAGGAAAACTCTTGGAACTAAAAACTACCACCCACTTCTGAAAGCTGCCTTCTGGGGATAAAGGTCCCCAGAGGAGGCAAGAGGAGGACAGGACAGTGGGTATCTATGGAGACGGCCCCCCAGCTCCGGGGCACACGCTGGCAGCCAGGATGCGGCCACAGTGCGCTGCACCCCTGCCTGCGAGAAGGCCCCTCGGCTCTTCCGCAAGAGCCCGGGTTTTAAATGATGCCAACGGCCCGAGGTTATTAAATCCTAGATAGACAGGTCCTCAACGGTCAGCCCCCCAGGCTATCTAATGCCTGTACCTGGACTACCTACCCATGAGAAGGGGGGTCTCGCTTCCAGAGAATTCCAATCACAGTCTCATAAGTGACTGTCAAGAGTTTTCTCAGAAACCCAAATCTGCCCCTGCAGTACACATGGAAGAAACGGATGCCTCTTCCATGGGCTGTCATCCAAAGGGAAGTCTGTGTTGGAACTGGGGTAGGGGTGGCACCTAGAGTGGCTGGACGTTGGGAATGAAAAGCATCAAGGTTCCAGTTTTCCCTCCTCGTTATCAGATGCTCTGATGAGAGCCCACCAAGGAGTTCCCTCTAACTGCTGCTGGCACAGGAAATTCTGCCAGCGAGCACCTGAGGTAGTGCTGACAAGTATGGGGCTCTTTGACGATGGTGTCCACCGGGACTCTCCAAAGGGTAGGTTAAGAAGGACATGGGCTGCTGGGAACCAGCTCCTGGGAGGTCTCAGCACCGCAGGTGTGGGACAGGGACTCCTAGGCACTGAGGGCAGGTGGTCAGGAGAAAGCCTTACAGAAAGGCAGGCCGGCTCAGCCCCTCGCCAGGAGGGGAATTCCTTGTCTAGAACCCACCGAGGACCAGGGGAAAGATCTCGACTAAAGGCCAGATCTATCTTCAGACCTTCGTTAAGACGGGACCCACAAGGGAAAACAGCAAGCACACAGCCCTCCCTGAGAAGAGGGAAGAAAAGAAATGCGAGCCTTGAAGAAAACCAAAGACGGCAGGGCAGCCTGGCACCGCCTGCCACACGGGCCCCGGGCTCCCACCCAAGTGCCAAAGGCTCCTGGGGCCCGGCAGGCAAGGACCAGGAGGCTGCCTCCGGGAGATGGGATCACACACACAGAGGACCCAGCCCTCGCCAGGGGACTCGGAAGGCAGCCGGACCACAGGGCTGCCGCACCCCAAGTGCGTCAGGATGGGTGCCCTCCCAGGTCCTCTGCTGATGCAGCCCCCCTGGCAACTCTGGGCTCGGCCCTCAGACAAAGCAGCTCTGTGCCCTGCCTCCGGAGGGTAAAGGAGCACAACGGCCAGAGAGCCCTTTGCCTTCTCCTCTGGGAGGCGGTCTGCATGGATGTGAGAACAACCTCACCCAGAAAGCGTTTCCACAACTGCACCACAGAGCAAGTCCAGCCAGCACCAGCCTGCAGGGCACCAAAGCCCGGCGCTACTGAGAGCACTGCCAGCCTCTCACTCACTCAGATGCCCCAGGCCGAGCCACTGCGGGCTCCAGGTCCTAGTGAACGGTATTGAACTGTTTAGTGAAATCTTCCGTAAACGAGATCCAGGAAAAAAAGCTGTGCTTTATATCATCCATTAAATACTAGTCACGTTGGCCTCTCCTACCACGAGGGCAGGCTGTTACTCCTAACGGCGACAATACCAATAAAACAAACTCTCAGATGCTCGATTATCCAGGAGCGCATCTCCTGTTGGTGGATTACAGTAGGTCCTCACATTCCCCAGCAGGCGTCTGCGGGTGGGGGCCGGGGCTCGGCTGGCAGACTGCGGTTCCAGTGACAGGCCGCTGTGTGCGCACGGGAGAGCTGGGGCTGTGGGCCAGGTGTGTCCCCGTGCCTGTGTGCCACGTGCCGGTGGGCAGCGGAGACGTGGCGCACCTGATCGATGGCTCCCGGAAGGCAGAGCCGGCCCCACGTCCCCCGCGCCAGCGACGTGGAGCAGACGGCGACCCTGGGGATCACCTATCACACCCTCTCCCCCAGCCCCGCCAACCCAGCCAAGGGTCTTCCGGCTCTTGCCGCCTTCACCCCAGGAAGGCTGAAGGGCAGCGGCTACTGCTGTGTCACTCGGCCCCCTGCCCCCAGGAATGCCCCGGAGAGAGCTGGAATCACGGGGCGGCACCTGCCTCCTCTTCGTCCGCAAGTGACCGAACCCTCCCCTCTGCGGCTGACCTGTGCTCCAGAAACCCTGCCTCCCCTACTCCCCGGGCTATGAGCTCAGCAGGCCCCCAGCAGGTGTTCCAAAAGCATTCTGCAAGGAGGGGCGTCGGGTGGGTGCGTGTAATGAACGCCCTGCCAGGAAGCTCCGGACTCAGGAACCCTCCCAAATGGCTGTGTTCAGCAGCTGGAAAAATGAAGGGCAGGGCAGGCTTCGCAGACGGAAGCCTTTTATGGCTCCGCTGCTCACTTGTTCCTTTCCTGGAAGACGTTTTAGTTTCGGGCTGCCCTCGGGCACGGCAGGGAGAACCCCGGGTCCTCAAGTAAGAGAGTGCAGGCCAGCTAGCGTGTCCACCTTCCCTTCTGAGGGAGGTCTCTGACCTCCGCCCCTCAGTTGCTTCCACCGCCGAGCCCACCAGAGGCTCTAGAGGGACAGCCCCCCTCCTGGCTGATGTGAGCCCCCCCCCATTTGTAATGGGTCCGACAGACTCACCCCCAGGCCGCTTAAACAGGGCCTCTCGGTGGCACGGCCACGCCGCGGAGCGTCTGCGCATTGCTCTGGGGAGACCAAAGCAGCACGGGTTCCTCCCCGCTTCATTCAACAAACGCTGACTCAACACCGTTAGCCGTTAGGAAGGCGGCTCCAGGCTGCACACAGGCTGGTGTATGCGGAACCAGAAGCCCGGCGTCCCCAAGGGCCAGGCACACCTCACGAGGCAGGAAGAGCCTCCACGGCCCGCTCACAGTGCTTTCTAACCGGAGCTGTGCGCCCGGATCACAGGAAAGCACGGGCCTTCCTTTTCCCCCCTTAATATGGAAGATTTCACACACCCGCATAGGCAGACGGGAGGGTGTCGTGAGCCCCACGTGCCCGCCACACAGCTACGGCCATCACCTGATGGTGCCAATCCTGTTCCGTCTCTGCCCACTCCTCACTCCCAACCTGGGCTGGACCACTGGGAATATCTATCACATAGTTTTCTTTTTTTATCCAAGAAGAGGATTCTTTTTTTTTGTCTTTTGCAACATAACCACAACACCATGGCACCTAAGTAAATGACTGCATATATTTAATCATATTAAGGAACCACTGTCACTGTCCCAATTTCCCCCAGTTGTGTGCATCTCTCTGGTTTTTTTGGAAAAGGATACAGGAGCCTCCAGGCCCAAGATCCTGATCAGTGGGGCTGGGTGGGAGGAGACGACACTGCATTTTACAGTGTCACCGTGAACCCACTGCTTCCAAACACCCACGTCAAGCGGGCAGTGCAAGCAAGGGTTACGGGCACTCGTGCTGCCTTCTTGGGACTTTACACAGGACTGTTACCCTAGTCCAGTGGGTCAAACACCGGACTGTTACCCTAGTCCAGTAGGAGAACTTGCTGGGGAACAGACAGCAGGCGATTAGGAAGGCGGCTCTAGGCTACGGACAGCGAACGGCTTTTGCAGAACCGGAAGCCCTAGTGCCCTCAAGGGTCACCGCCCCCAGCTGGCAGGGAAGAGCCTCCTGGAAGCCGCGACACCCAAGAACCGGCTCCAGGTTCCACCGCAGGGACAGGCCCCGCAGAGAAGGCTTGTGTTGAATGGCTGCGCAGGCGCCCAGCCCCCCGGCTCCACCATCCCTGCAGCTGCATCCCGAGCTTGAGGCTCCTCTGGTCAATGACAGGCCTCTGTCCCACCCCGTCGTGCTGTCCTGGCTCTTCCCAAACCTGCTGGGTAAAGGGCCCAGGAGGTGGGGGAGAAAGGAGCATTTGTTTAGGGGAGAAAAAGAAGGCCGACAGGCATTTGGGACCCACTATCAGAACGCAGGAGCCTCAAGAAGAGAACGAATCCTCAGACAGCCAAAACGGCTGACGCGTGCAACTCCCAGACTAGCAAACGCGTGAAAAACCCCACTTTTCAAAACAAATTAGAAACGTTAACTCTGCAGAAAGCCCCTGCCTCCACGGGCTTTCCCGGAGCCTCGCCCTCCACTGCTGCTTTCAAAATATTTACTTTATCCTCGTGCTCTGCTCGGCTCGCCGTCACCACAACAGGCTGGGGGAGACGGAGTGGGGGCCGTCTTCTGTCTTGTCCTCCTCCAATCCCTCCCCCACAGCACAAGGCTTCGGGGCAACACGGGTGAGTCCCAGGCCTGCCGCCCACCGGCTGTGTGATCTTGGGCAAAATCCCTTCCCCTGTGTTTCCTCATCTGCAGCGCGCGCGCGCACACACACACACACACACACCACACCCCCCCCACCCCTCGCAAATTCTAGGAGCATAGAAAAACAAACCCCAAACACCAGAAACCTTGAATAAAAAACAGCTACTGTATGGTCATGATTGTTTCCATTTACGATTATGATTGACAACAAAAGAGACTGCCCGAAGACTCAAAACCATCAAGAGTTACTTGGCTTTAGACGTTTAGAATTTCTAGAAATTCGGTAAGAGGGCAAGACTCCTTTGAGCAAAGAACAACAAAAAAGTTGTTTTCACATCAGTCAAGAATTGAACAGGAGAAAAGACCCAACAGGCCTCCAAACACCAGCTCTCTAGCCCCAAAGAAACCAACACCCAGGGCAGTGATGAGGTGGTGGGTCAGGGAGAAGGTGGGATGCCTTCTGCCCCCCTATTCAGACTTTCCTTCCCAAACAAAAGAAGATAAATGTGCCAACACTCCCAGGGGCGGGCGCAGAACACAGGGTGTAGGGGCCCGTGGAGCCGTCTCCATGCACCAGCCCCACGGATCTTCCGACGCCCAGATACTCACAGCTTGCTGAGGCTGTCAAGCCCTGTGAAAGCACCACTGGTGTCCTCGATTGTCCCCGAAATCTCGTTGTGGTCCAGGTCCCTGGGGAGGAGACAGACAGAAAGCTCACCATTCAGTCTGTGGCAGGAAGAGAGACTCACACCCATTCTGCCACCTTGAAGAAGCTCAAAGCATCTCGGTGTGTTCTAGGTGCCCAAACGGAACATCCAGTTAAGATTAGAGGCGTGGGCTTCCCTGGTGGCACAGTGGTTAAGAATCCACCTGCCTATACAGGGGACACGGGTGTGAGCCCTGGTCCGGGAAGATCCCACATGCCGCGAAGCAACTAAGCCCGTGCGCCGCAACTAGTGAGCCTGTGCTCTAGAGCCCGCAAGCCAAAACTACTGAGACTACGTGCCACAACTACTGAAGCCCGCGTGCCTAGAGCCCGTGCTCTACAACGAAAGAAGCCACCGCAATGAGAAGACTGCGCACCGCCATGAAGAGTAGCCCCCGCTCGCCGCAACTAGAGAAAGTCCACGTGCAGCAACGAAGACCCAACACAGCCAAAAATAAATAAATTGATTAATTAATTAAAAAAAAAAGATTAGGGGCATGACCACTCAGCCACCCTGCCGTGAGAACTGGCTTTCTCAGCCTCGCAACACAGCTGACGTAGGCCTTGGACTGGCAGCTCCCCAGCTGCATGTGCTGCTCCCCAGTGGGCACATGCCAGGCCCCAGGGGAAAGCCTGCTTTGGAATCTGCCCCCAAAGAGCGGATTTCTGTCCACTGCTCTGAGAATGAGTCCGAAAGGTTCCCTAAGGTTCCCACCTGCTTTCACCCCAGCCAGGGTCCCTTTCCTGGACTTGACCGAGAAACTGCAGAAGGCACATGGAGGAAAGGACAGGGAAGAAAGAGGCCCCAGCACAGGGCCCTCTCTAGTGGGTTTGGCGCCCAGAGCCCGTCTCCCCCCAGGGCCTGCACAGGTGCTGACTCTCAGCCAGGGACGACATCTGGGTGCTGAGTCAGACTGGTGACCCAATTGCCAAGACCAGAGGACCAGGCCAACTTTTCGGCCCAGTCTCCGCCAACAACGCAAATCACAAGGCCAATGACTCAGCTTCCTCCCCCAGCTTCCAAGGGCAGGTCACCCCAGCGGGCAACACACCCCACCTGGCGACCAGGCCCCCATGCTGCCCTGGGCTGGCCCGCTCCAACTTTCCACCAGCTCAGCCACACCTTCCCCTCCTGAGCCTCAGGAGACGCGGGCCAGGACCAGAAAGGATGCTGCTCTCGGCTCCTGTGAGCGCCCGCGGGGAGGGGAGCTCAGACCTTGGAGAGAAATGCTCATTCTGACCTTTACTTTACAAGCGGAAGCTCAGAGCCGAGATCCTGAGGCTGGAAGGGCCTCGTCCTTTCATCAGGTTCCTCCCATTATCTTGGTCCTGAAACACCCGGGACCCGGGGCTGCTGCTCTGTGTCTCCCTGCTCTGAGCCCCAGCTGCCAAAGGTTTTTTCTCACTTCTCTGGCCTCCTGAGTCTGAACGTCCCGGCCTTGTCATTCAGCACTGCCATGGCTCCGAGGCTGACCTCGGCTTGAGCAGCCTGGCGTCGGGCTCTTTCTCACTCCTCCACGACGGCCTGGCAGGAAGCCTCTGCCGCCTCTGCTAAGCGCAAGTGCAAAGGCCTTCCTCCCCGGCACGCCGGAATAGGCCGCTCTTTCTGCAGGGGGCATAGCTGGGAGGGAGGCCTCAGACCCCACGGCCACTGCCTGTTGAAATCCAGATGCCGCTCCCACCGTCCCCAACCCCCGCTTTATGGCTGCTTGTTCTGTTGCCTGGAAGTTCTCGAAAGCCCAGAAAAGCCCAGAAAATTTGAAGTCCCAGAAAAGCACCCTGCAGCAACTCCTGGCAACTCCCTCCACCTCACGGGGAACTTCGAGGGAAATGACATGATCATCTCCATTGTGTTAAATGACCCTAAAAAGGCTCCGGGAGAGACACGGGATTCCCTCATCACCTCTTCTGGAAACGGGCGTCCTGGATGCAGGCTATATGCTGAAGAAGTTGAGACGCTAGCCCAAGACACGAGCCTCAGGATTGCCCTGGCTCAGATAGGAAAACTCAGAACTGAAACATGGAAGTCGCAGCGGGAAGGCTCAGGATGGGAAAGACGGCCCCAAGGCTGCTGATCTGGGGGCGGCAGCGCGCAGCCTGGGGAACCTTTCCCACTGCCGGACCCCACGTCCCGCCAAGCGCACTGCAGGAACCAGTGCGTGGTGATGACAGTTTTCTTTGAGTCGTCATCACTCTAGGCACCACCCCGGGGGGAATGAGGGACACTTTTCTGCTCAACTAGCTCTTTTTCGATTTATTACATGAAACTTTGAGAGTCTGGCACACATCACAGGTCAGCTTTGGATCTAATTGTGACTCAAGACCAATGAGAAGGGAATGCAGTGAAGCAGCTGGTGTGCTCTATTCTGCTCTCCCACCAACCCAATGGGGAAGGACGTACAAGACGCGCAGGCTTTTGAGTCCCCGGAAGGCGCCTTCCGCGATGTGACTGATGGAGTTGTGGCCGAGGCGTAGGATGCTCAAGCTACTCAGGTCAGCCAGGCTCTCCTCATCCAGCCGGGTCAGATTATTGAAGGACAGGATCCTGAGGGAGGGGAGGGGAAAGCAAACATCGCAATCAGGTTGCACGGCACTGCCCTCCCCCTCTTCTCCCGAACGTACAGCCATGGTCGGCCAGTCACCTAGGTCCCAGTGGGAAGGGATACGCCCACGAGGATCCGAGGGCAAAATGGTCTCACAGCTAGAAACCCACCAGGGCTTGATACCCATACATTTTGACTCCTGGAAGGAGGGCTGTAAACTGGGAGCACTACACAGCACAGGGCCATACAACAAAGAACCACAAGGCTCCAACCCCTGCATGCACCTGGTGTCCATGGCTGGTCCTGATTCAGGCCATGACAGATCTCTCATGGCTGTGGCCTGAGACTCTGGACAGGACGCCAGCGGGTTCTCATAGTGAGCAAGGGAGCCGGACAGCCTCCCAGCATTGGCCAGCAGAGGGCACCACCAGCCACTGCCTGGAACAAGCCTTCCTCACTGAACTGCAGGCCTCACCTGGGCAGCACCCGGGGGACCAGAGTCTCCCATCCGGGCTACCTTGCCCTCACCCAAGCCAGCCTCTTAGCATGATCCCCCTACTGTAAGTAAGGAACACACCCCCAATCACACACCTTCCCTGAGCATCAGAATCAATCTTTCTTTCCTCCCAGCACAGTCCCTGCGTCTCTGACATAGCCCTGGGTTGGTTACTTAGCATATTAGTCATCTATCCTCAAAAAATGGAATCTCTGGGCTGGGGCAGGAGGAAGGAAAATAAATTCGGAGAAGATCAGCAAGTTTTTAAAGGTAGCAGGGAGTGACAGTTTTTCTCTCCTGGAAAAATAAGTCATGGTGCCTGTCAGTTGCAGAGACCTGGCAGGAGATCAAAATTACATCCTCACCTGCAATTAAAGAATTTAGTTTAAAGGAGGGGCGGGACACACACGTGGAAAGCAACTCTGAATCTGGCTCCAAGGTTACCTGGGTGTCGGGCAAAATGCTAGGCTGGTCGGGGGACGCTCCCGTGACCTTCTCTGCCCCTTTGGAAGGGCACAGAAAGCAGCCGGAGGCGGCACAGGGAGTGCGCCCCTCACCGCTGCCTCAGCAGCAGGGCGCACACACCCTCTGCGATTCAGAGCCTGTGCAAGTACGGGGCCCCCGGGCGCTGAGAAGACCTCTCCCGCTTCCCTGTGGCTCCTAGGCCTGGACAGCGGAGAACCATGGGTCCTGGGAGTTCCCTAGCGGGGTCAGGGCCTGAGGGAAGAGTCTTTCAGAAGCCATCCCATTCCACGTGAGAATACCGGGCAGGTGCACTGCCTGGAAGGGTCAGGAAGCTAAACCCAAAGGGTACACACACACACACACACACACACACACACACACAGACACACACACACACACAGACACACACACACACTCTCTCTCTCTCTCTCTCTCTCTCTCTCCAAGGAAAGCCAGCCACAGGAAAGAGGTGGGACTATTGATTTCTGCATTAGGTAATGATGGACTCACTGAAATATAAACTCCAGGTCAGAGTGGGGTGGGTGGGGAAGGGAGGGGGGGAAGAAGGAGGGGAGCTGGTGGAGGGGAAGAACGTGGACAAATAGATAAAAACACTAGCTGCAAGACTCAGCACTAGGTTTAAACATCCCCTTCAGTTTGCCTGCTGAGGGCAAGAGACAGACAAGAAAGCCAGGCTTGGCACTTGTAATCACTCACCTCAGTGGGTGAGCCTTTCCCTACAGTCAAGCCTAGAAAAAAGAAAACCCACCCAAACTGTCTTAAAAAAAAAAAATAAACATACTGGACTACAGCAGAATTGAACAACCTTGAACATATTAAGTTGGGATGATAACCATGTTGAGGAACTACTTTTTTCCCTCCAAAAACCCCAACCTTCTAGACATGGGATTAAAACAAAGGGACACGACTGTGTCCACCAAGTCCCAGGAAATGCTGCTTTCATGATCAACGACCCACCGGGACATGGCAGGATAGCCCAGGCCCCAGCCCTTCCCCACCCAGGAGACAGCCTGTCACTGCGGGTGTCAGGGACCCTGGGTGCCAGCTCAGGGGATCCGAGTCCCAGCCTGGAGCCCCGTGGGGGAAATCTCTTTACGTGAAGTATAAGCACACATTCCCGTCTGCACGGGAGCCTCGCCACCAGGCCGAGGGACCCAAAGCTGGGGAGAAGGAGCCAGGTGCCTGGGCCACTTGTCAGGGGAAGGACGACAGAAACCACATGACAGAAACTACATGCACGTAGAAATTCTCCCACTGTCAGTGTGCCACCGTCCCTCGGGTTCACTGTCCTTTCTGTGTTTGAGCCCCAATACAGGCGCACCTCGTTTTAGTGCGCTTTGCTATATTGCACTTTGTAGATATTGCCTTTTTTTTTTTTTTTTTTACCAAATTGAAGGTTTTGGCAACCCTGTGTAGTCAGATGATGGACAGCATTTTCTAGCAATGAAGTATTTTTTAATTAAGATCTGTATCTTTAATTAAGATAATTTTTTAAGACATCATGCTGCTACACACTTAACAGACTACAGTATAGCATGAAGATACTTTTCTATGCACTGGGAAGCCAAAAAGTGTGTGACTTGCTTTACTGAGGTGGTCTGGAACCGAACATGCAGTATCGCCGAGGCCTGCCCGGAGCCCCTCTCGTGAGAGGAGCACGTGTTACGTGGTGGAGCCATTCGTAGACAGAGGCTCTCAGAACAGCCACCCTTCGACAGCAGCCCCTGCTAACGTGAACTGGGGCGAAGAGTAGAGATGAGGTGGGCGTGAGGCCCCAGTGGCTGCGATCCGCGGGGCCTCGGGGTCCCGTTCTGGGCCTGCCTGCTGGGGGCTCTTTCCTCCCTCCGCAACAGGCCCCTGAACCCCCAAGCCCGCCGTGCCATGGGACGCGCGGCCCAGAGTTCCCCGGGCTCTGGAGGAGTCACCTCCGGGCTGTGTCCACAAAGCACCTGCGGAGCCAGGAGGGGACACTCACAGCTCGTGCAGCTTCTGGCAGAAGCTCCAGCCGTCGCGGTGGATCCGGGAGATGGAGTTGTTGCCAAGGTGGAGCTGGTGCAGGGCCGTGAGGCCGTAGAGCGAGCCGCTGTTCACCTCCGTCAGGCTGTTGTACTCCAGGTGCCTGCAATGACGGCCACGTGCGCGGGGTGAGCGTGGACCCCCGGGGGCTCACGCACCCACCCAACCCACGGCGAAGGAGCGGCTCCCCGGCGTCACCCAGGATCCGACAGCACTGCTGGAGAGATTAGTGAGGGGAGTGTGCGCACCTACATGTGTGTGTGCACACCTGTATGGGGGGCAGGAGAAGACACTCAAAGCAACGCAGATGGCGGTGAGGACCCAGGCCGACTGAGAGAGCTCAGAGGCCAAGGGGAAGCTCCTAGAAGCAACCTTACCAGCCGAGTACAAGCGAACCAGCACACACACAGGCAGAGGAGCTCCGAGCAGAAGGCAAAGCCCACTCCAGAAAGAGAAAGAAGAGCGATGAGGAGGAAGCTCGCATCATTATCCCCATCTTGCAGATGAGAAGACTGAGGCTGGGAGAAGCTAGGGAAGCTGCCTAACGCTCATTCCCAGCTCAGCCAGAATTCAAACCTGGGCCTCGCTAACCAAGCCTGGGCTCTGGACCACTGCGCCAAGAAACACGGTTTGAGCTCTGGGGTCAAACTACTGGGATTTAATTCTCAATTCTGCCACCTGGCTGGTTGAAGGAGCCTGAACAACCATAAAGTGGAGATACCCAAGAAGTATCGACTCCACAGGGCTGTGCTGAGAAGGAAGAGAACGCAGGTCAGCGACTCAGCATCGTGCTGGGAACTGAGCTCCTGCTAAATTACGGAGGGACGTTACTACCATCCTGCTTCTCGACGCCGCATAGCCCGGCCACGGACAACTCCGCCCCATGGGACTGGCCTCTTGAACAGAAGCTACTACTTCAAATGCTGCTCCACGTTCAGTATTACAAGGGCTTCAGGCAACCAGGTTTCACTTTTATCCATCGTCCTTTTTCTGCCTCTGCTCAAAAGGTTAGCCTTTAATTTATAAATAACCTCTAAGGCAACTCTTTCTTCACCCCCCAACTGGTATGAATTTGTTCACCGTAAAACCCAAATGTCATGTGCTAAGGACTCCATGTTCTTCTGAGAATTCTGACTCCCGGCCCTCCCAGCTCATGACCACCTGGGTTCCAAAGTCCAAAATGACAGTTTTAAGAATGTCAAGGAAAAGCGTGTTCGAATATGTAAAAACAGAGGCAGAGCCACGCAAAGGTGAACAACGAAGAGAGGGAGAAGCAAAACAGCAGTGCTAAGGATGTCATTTTACAAAAAGTGTGTGTGTGCGCGTGCGTGTACGCGCATGTGTGTGTGTGCGTGTGTGTGTGTGTGTGAGACGGTGTGCATATCGAGAGATGCTCCTGATAATGAGGACGGCTCAGAAGGTTGATGGAACCGGACCTGGAGTTTTTGTTTTTTGTATCAGTTGCAAAGATACCTGATAAAAGGCTTAAACGGAGTGATGTAACTTGTAGAGACTGGAAGGGCATGGGGGTGTCCTGAGCGAGCTGAATCATTGACAATAAAGCAAGAAATCTCACGGTAACACATCAAGATAGTGGTACAAGTGTATTAACTGGGAAGTAACCACTACAAATAGAAAACCCCAAAAAGAGAATGAATGGAAGTGACTGCTTGCCTCATGGGGGTGGAACTGGGGGAAAGAGAGAATGGCAGCTGGGATTGGTGGGGGGCAACAACTACTTTTCTTCACAATTTGATTTTGTTCAACTGTGAGTAAATGTTTCTTTTGATTAAAAATAAATAAATGTAAATGCTGAAAAGCTGAAGCTTGGTAACTGCCTCGTCTGCCCTTCTCCGGATGCTTTTCCATCCCTCCACAGGCAGGCAAGCCCCGTGATTGTCCACATCTGGCTGGAGCGAGCGCTCCCTCGATAAAAGTGGAACATCTGCAGCGAGTGGCTTGATTAGTTCACAGAACATAAATAAATCTCTCAGGATGAACTATACATTTTTGGCCCACCTGCACATCAAGAAAGATGGTCAAACCCAAAGTGAGGAGAGAGGGAACTTCCTGTGGCGTGCGCGAGACAGGAGAGGATGTGGGAAGGGAGACCACTGTCCTCCAAGGCGGCAGGGTGGGGGTCTAATAGGGAAGAACAAATCTGACTCCATCTCAGATGCCTCTTTTACTTTAACCTTCGCCTTCTATTGCTTTTGCTTCCAGTTAAGAATCTTGCCTGTAGCGTGAAATATACAGGGTAGCCCATTTTCAAGGCTCTGACCTTTAAAGGTGTTAACACTTTTGTATTCACATAGAGATAAAAAGTTGCAGAACAGAGACTAACATTTGTATTGTTGGAGGTTTACAGGAACATCGGGACCTGACCTACACCCTAAGCTGCAAGGACAAAGGATTCCTACACCAAGAAGTCTGCAACAACCAGCCACGCCCCTGCCTCACCTGGCCTTTAAAAATGCTTTGCTGAAACCCTCTGGGGAGTTCGGGGTTTTGGGGGCACGAGCCATCCGTCTCCTTGCACGGCCCCGCAATAAACCTTTCTCTGCTCCAAACTCCGACGTTTTGGTATCGTTTGGCCTCATTGTGCGTCGGGCACGTGCACTTGTTCTGGATTAACAAGGGGAGGGGAAACGGGGAGGGGAAGCAGCCCCAGCAAAACAGCCCCTCTTCCAACCTCACGAACCAACTCGCTTCACTGAATCCAATGAAACTCCCCCCAAGAGATTTTCTTAACCTGCAAGAAAAACACCCTGAGGTTTGGCGAAGTCCCCAAAGACAATGAGTGGCGCCCAGCTGAAGTCCCAAAGGGCAGGGGCTGGGTCCGGCCGAGGTCCTAAGTGGTCCCTCAGCGCCTGCAAGAATCCCCGGCGCGGGCCCGCACTCACAGCGCCTGCATCCTGGCCAAACCCCAGAAGGCGCCGTCCGTCAGCCTGCTGATGTTGTTTCGCTGGAGCCTCAGCACCTCCAAACTGTCGAGCCCTTGGAACGTCAGGCCCTCGATGAGCCGAATCCGATTCCGATTGAGGTCCCTAAAGAGACGAAGCCAGCGGTTCAGAGCGTCCCCCACCCACGGCCCCGCCTACAACCATCGCCACGCGGTCCCCAGAGACGTACCACAGACGTGCACGCCCATGTGCATGCAGACGCTGACGGGCCATTGCTAACTGGTGAAAGGGGGGCCCAGAGCTCCCAGAAGCCGGTCCCACTGCACCCCCGAATGAGCGAGTGCTCCCATTTCTCCCCCAAGCACCCATGACTCTGCAGTGAGGAGGGGGTATGACTCAGGAGGTGAACGTCTTAGGTGAGCTGTCTCTTAACTCAGCAGCAGAGACCCACACCAGATGCCTCAACCCAGGAAAAATCTAACCAACGGGTATCAAACGGCAACGACGTTTCCCACCGAGGCACTACTCAGGTCTCTACTGATGGAGGGAAGTGACTGCCCTCAGGGGCGGGCATCTGGGCGCACTGCGAAGCGTACACACGGGCTTCCAACCCCCGTGCGCTGAAGCCTCACTGAGCCAAAAGATCTCAGGAATCTGGGTGAACTGGCTCCATCGGTAACACTCAAGCAAGGGAGCACACAGCCTGGCCAGAAAGCCCTTGCATTTCCCCAAATACTTCCGCAGCGTCTCATGACCCACATACGGCCCTGAGCATCCAGAGAGCTTCTCCAGCACTGGAGAGGGCACGGCCGGGCCCCGCCGCGCAGGTGTGTCGGAGCGGCGGGAGGGAGCAGGGCGGGGCACACCCCGTCTCGCCACCAAACCTGGCCGTGAACACTTGTGTTGTTCCGCTTAAACCAAACATCGATTATCAGCTTGTTTTCCCGAGGTAGCACTCTTCTGATACAAAAAAAGGACACCGGCCAACAAAACAACCAGGGGACAAACAGTCCATCAGGTTCTGGTAAACAGAGGTTCTCTTGACTCCAAACCCTGGGCCATTCTAGGAGGGCACTCAGCCGTGCTGGTCGAAAAAGTAAAGAATGACACCCTTTCATTTAAAAAAACAATCCATTAACTACCTTCTGAGATTAAGGAGATGAAGGTGGTGACCCATCTCCTGCTTCCTACCGCTGGCTACACTGACTTCCTCTCAAACTGCCCGAGCAGTGCCGGACTCTGTAATGTCCACAGTACAGATTATCCGGGTGCCTTAAAGAAACACAAAAACCTCGGAGATAAGTAAGGAACCCCACGCCCACAGTCTAAGCATCAGCCAGGATCAGCTAGGCAGCAGGATTCCGCACTGCGTTTTGGAAAGTGCCGATGAGGACAGGCATGTACGTCCTCGGCGGACCTTTCCTGGGCAACCTGGGGCGGCCCGCAGGCACCAGACCCAGCTTCTCATTTGCGTTTATTAGGCTCTGCGTCCACGGTAGTGGATGCACAGCCTGACCGAGGGGCAGCGGGGAAGGGGGTGCATTTGGATCGAGGTCCTGGGGGAAATCTGGCCTCCGTGAAGTGTGGCTAAGCTGAATTAAAGTGCAGGTCTCTGTACTCACAGTTGTGTCAGCCGGGGTAACTTGAAGGCTTTCACAGGAAGCTGCGTGATCCTGTTTTTGCTCAGCCGAAGCGTTAGCAGCGACCGTGACAGACCGTCAAACGCTCCCGACTCCAGGGTGCTGATCCGGTTGCTCGCCAGGTTGCTGGAATGATTCATGAGAGAAAACGCGGTGGTCAGTAGGAGGCCTTCCTCGTTCTGTTACCGACACCAGACCTGCCTGAGTTAGGAAAATGAGCTAAAACACACCCAGAAGGATGGGTTTCCAACGAGACATCTGTCGTCCCGAGGCTGCAAAGCTCACCTCTACTCCCAGACTCGGGTGTCAGGATCATCCTTGTCAGGCTCGACGGAAGCCCTGTTTGAGCCCAGAGCTTGCTCTGCTCGTGGCCGGAGGGGTTTACCCCAGGAGGGTGGGAGGGAAGTCAGTTACCTCCACCCCAGCCACCCTCACACCCCAGCTGGGCCGCTGCAGGAGTCCCTCGCACCCACTACCCAAGAGTTAGGGTTCAAGGTCGGTGAGAAGAACCTTAGGCAGCAGAAAGTCCACTGCGAAGCAAGGTCAGAGTGGATGTCATAATTTGGAGAAACAGCCTTTAATTTTGAAGTGGGTCTCATTGTATGACATGTAAATGCCCATAAACCAATTCATTTAAATAATTTTAAATGTGTCAGAGAAACATTCTAGTTAGAGAGATCTGCATGAGTGCTTACCAGTGGGGAGAGGGGAGGGGAGAGGGGGATTAAGAGGTACAAACTACTAGGTATAAAATAAATAAGCTGCAAGGATATACTGTACATCACAGAATATACCCAATAGTTTATAACAACTATAAATGGACTATAATCTATAAAAATTCTGAATCACTAGGCTGTACACCTGAAACTTATATAATACTATAAAATCAACTGTATCTCAATGAAAAAAAAATTGTTTTAAGGGGTCTGCATGGAATCCCTTTAAAAAACAAGCAATAGTTGCATGGGATGTCCACCTACAGGATTACATGTGCAAGGGGCACCTCCCCTCAAAACGCAACGCACTGGGCAGCTAAGGTCTGTGCATTCTGTTGTATGTAAATTACATCAAGGAAGGGGGGAAAAAGGAGAGAAAAGGGGGTAACGATTTGGTCTTTCCTATGAGAAGTTATCCCCAACACTTTTCCTTCTACCTTCCCTAGACCAATGGTGCTTTTTGTGGCTTAAGCAAAAGAGAAAAAAGGCCAGAGAGCATTTTCGACATTGGGGAACGGAATGGAAGAAGGCATTCTTCGTCTCCATCAGGCAGCGGCCCAGGACAGGGCACATGAGGATTCTGTGCGAACGGAGCTGTACTGTTTGTTCTTAACACTCCAGATTAAAGAAGAGTCTGTGCGATGAAGATACACTGGCCAGCATGTGCCAAAGTACAACATCCCCTGCTTTTAGGCAGAGAGAGAGAAGGTCACTGCAATGCAGTTTAGCAGTCGTGGTTTCTCTGTCCCAAACAAGTCAGTGCCAGGTGGCAGCCGGACACCTTTCAAAAGCCCTCACTGAGGGCTGAGCACTGCCATGTCGGCCCAAGGATTAGCCAAGGCCTCCTTTCTCCAACTCTGGCGTTTTGACGCAGCCTAAGAAAGAAACCGCTCCTCTCCTCGGGGATCTCAACAAATCTGTGTGCCTGGCCTTGGCCTCTGAGCACACGGGTCACAACGACCCCTAAAGCCAGCCTCACGAACAACCCTCCAAAGCGCTCACTAATAATGCAGGGGATGGGGACTCACCTGTCACCTGAACGTGCCTTTTAGCCTGAGTTTTCAGTTTCTTCCCCAAAGCAACATTTTCCTACCAATAAGCGGTGGGTTAAACAGGCTTTGACTGTTTTTCTTCTGTCTGCCAACTGGTGGGGTGTGAGATGGGGCAGTAGGATGGGCAGAAGAGAAACAGACCGACGGAGAAGCTCAAGAGAACTCAGAGGACGCACGAGCACTGGCTGGTTGAGCCTCTGCAGAGAGGTTTCGCTCCCATGTCACTCATCTAACTACCCCCAGACCTTTGTTCTAAGCTTTCGTGGGAGGCAGCCCAGTGAAGGAGAAAGGAAACAGGCTTTGTGGTCAACACAGCCAATATTTCAGGCCTAGAGTCTGCTCTTAAATGGTCAGTCTGTTAGGCTACTGAACATCTCCCCGCCTCAGGCTTCCTCAGCCACCTCTACAGCCAGAATAACGCTGCTGGACTTGGAGATGCTCTATGAATGGGCTAACAGAGGACTACGGACCTGGGTCTCCTGCCCCCTGCCCTGCTGCGGGAAGACAAGGGAGGTGTGTGCCCATCCCACTGACTCAGCCGGGCCACGCTGGAGGAGAGGAGGGAACGTCCACCTGCGTCCAGACCTGGGGGCTGCCGGCAGACCCAAGGCACTTACAGCTCCTTTATGGGCAGCCCGTGCGGGAAGCAGGTGCTCCGGATCTCTGTGATGTTGTTGGAGCTTAGATCCAGCACTTCCAAGGAAACGTAAGCCTTCAGCTGACTCCCTTCCACGCTGCGGATCCTATTGTGTTGCCTAAGACACACAAAGGAAGGTGAGTCCAGCATGTCATTTTGCAAAGAAACTATTTTCCTTAACACTTCTTCCAGACATTTTTTTCCCTAGCTGCTTTGCAATTTCAGAAAATTACAAACGCTATGACACTCCCTTTTTATTTTATTATTATTTGGCCGCGTCGGGTCTTAGCTGTGGCACACTTAAACGACATCTCCCATCCCTCTTTCCATCAAGTTCTTACCCGCAGACTGGGAGCTAGACAGAATGTCAAATTCTTTGTCTGTGACAAGTTTGTCTGCCCAAGTTCTAAGCCAGGCTACTCTCCCCAAGGACAGGAACACAGGAGTGATATTTCGGACGTGTGGAGAGCCGCCTGGCATGAACAGCACTCAGATCTTACTGGTACACCTTCCCACAAAGGATGTGCCCAGTGCAACCAGCCAGCTTCTGATGTGGCTCGCATCTAGAATCTTCAGAACCTAGTCCAACCCCATCACTTACAAGAATGCAGGCACCAGAGCCCAGAGTTCAGATTAATCCAACTGAACGCATCATCACATACCTCACATTTTACCAACACCTGCCATGTACCAGGTGGGGCGACAGGCACAAGGGATGAAAAAAAGATTGCAAAATCCTGACAACCTAATAAGGGACACAGGAACTCAGTGCTGGGTCCAACTGGAATCGAATCCCCTGCACCTCCAACTCCACACTCTTGATAGCTCTGTTCCTCAGTTTCCTCATCTGGAAGATGGGGCCACACCCTTTACTTCAAGGATATGGAGGATCCCACCTGAACCACACTGCTGTGTCTGGCAGATGTTCACGTAAGTGTTCAGTGTTTATCTCCCTCCAAGACTTACTTGTCCTTTAACCCTCTTTCTAAAAAATCCCGCAGTCTAACCCGCCAACCAGTATTTATTAATCAGGAGAAATTCGACAGACGCTAACCAAGGCTGGAGGGAGCAGGTGGCCCCCATGTGGGTTTCGCTCTGCCTGGCAGATTCAAACCACCGTGGCCCCGATCCCAATACTCAGATATTTCAGAATCTGTGGAGTGGTAGCGCTGGGCCTCTGGGCTCCAGCCTTTCACTCAGGCCAGTTTCTGAGTAAACAGTATCGGGGTCTCCAGCCAATCAAAGCATTCTTGAACACGATACAAGTGAGCCAGGCGTCGCTAACCAAGTGGCATCTCTCTTAAACAAACACTTGACCAAATCGTTTCCAACAGGCATAAACAAGGCCCTCTTTCCCAGAAGCTCTGGGGCTTCTCGCCGACGCCTTTGTTTTCTTCCCCTCTCTCCCAGGCCCTGAACCCAAAAATCCATTTACAAGGGTACAGCTCCTTTACACACAGCAAAGCCACAACAGAATGAGAGGCCCCTTTTCCCTCCATGTGCCCCACCCCCAAACTACTTCCTTTGAGTTCTTTATTAAGTTCTTAATAAAGATAGTCTCTTCAGTTTTCTGACTCCAAGAGAAAAAGAAAAAAAGAATAGAAAAGAAGACCTTTATTATGTAAAGTATGGGAAAAAAGAACAAGAAATAAAGGGAGTAGAGCTGAGCCTCATCCAGGAACTCTGAATGCAGTACCAGGGAGCTGGGAAAAGAAGGTCTGAGGAAAGAAGGGAAGGGGCGCCGCTGGCCCCAAGTCACACAAAGAGGGACCATACACAGTCCAAGGGACCACGGGACAGCTGCGAGCCCCCGCCCACTTCTCCCACTGCCCCTCCACCCCGTCCTCTCCTCTGGCTCTTTCATCTTACACCTTCCTTCTTTTTTCTCGTCTGTGTATTTATGCACTGAATCAAACATGTTCTGGGCCCCTGCTCTGTGCCAGGCCCAGGCTGGAGGAAGGATGCTGTGATGAAGACGGGTCTCTTTCATACACTGGAAAGAGGTCCCTGTTGAGCAGAAGAGGCAGCCATGGAGATGAGAAACAACGGAGCGTGGGAGCGAGGACGGATGAGACCTGCCGGGAGGGAGGGCGGAGCTGGGGAGGATTCTGCCGGAAGAGGCTGCCGGGGCCAGCTCCAGAGGGTGGGATGTGCGTGCTGGCAGGAGACGGGCCGGGCAGAGGCAGGGGGACCACATCAGGCAAGCCCTCGCAGATGCCCTGAGGAGTAGGGCATCCATGTCCCAGGGGACCAGGTGAGAGGTGGCGGCAACAGAGAGACAGACACGAGAGAAGAAGAAGAGAGGGGTCCACAGGACCTGGAGACGACAGATGGGGGTGCAGAGAATGGTGATCCTAAATTTTCTCGTTCAGAAATGCTAAGGTAACCAGGCGACTGGCTAGACCTTCCATCCTTGCCCTTATGGCCTATTCTCAAGCCAGCAGCCGTAGAGATGCTGTCAGGACATCTCACAGAATCTCACTCCTATCTGATGAGGAGTGAATATCTAGAAGACACAGGAACTACAACTCAACAGCAACAACACGAAAAACCCAAACGACTCCATCAAAAAACGTGCAAAGGGCTTGAATAGACATTTCTTCAAAGAAGATAAATGGCGAATGAGCACGTGAAAAGACGCTCAACTTCACTAAGCGTTAGGGAAATGCGAAGAGATAGCACCTCACGCCCACAGCATGGCTACTATTACAAAAAAAAACTCCGGAATGGTATGTGGGGCAGAGGATGTGGAGAAACTGGAATCCTGGCGCAGCTGCTGAAGAAAATGGTGCGGTAGTTCTTCGAAAAATTAGGCACAGAATTATCAGCGTGTGACCCAGCAATCTACTTCTGGGTGTTCATCCAAAAGAAATGAAAGCAGATCTCGAAGAGTTATTTGTACATCCATGTTTATAGCAGCATTATTCACAGTAGCCAAAAGGTGAAGCAACCCAACGGATGGACGGACGGACGGACGGACGGACAGATGGACAAACATGACAGGTGTACACATACAAAGCACTATCATTCAGCCTTAGAAAGGAAGTTCTGACACACGCTATTAACACGGATGAATCTTGAGGACACTGCGTTAAATGAAAAACCCTATGACTCCATTTCCATGAGTGCCTAGAGTAGTAAAATTCATTGAGACAGAACGTAGAGCGGCGGTTGCCAGGGGCTGGGGGGAGGCGGAGCGGGGAGCTGTTTAATAATTTTGGAATTTTCATTTTCCAAGATGGAGAAAGCTCTGGAAATTGATTACACAACACGAGTGTACTTAACACTACTGAACTGTATACTTAAAAAATGAGTAAGACGGTAAATTTCATGTAATGTGTGCTTTACTACAATTTAAAAACAAAACAAAGCAAAAATCAGCCAGCTCACAGGACTTGTTTGCCTAAAACTCAGATGACGCCTTTCCTGTCTCACTCAGGAGAAGTCCTTACGATAGCCTCCGAGGCCCCTGTGGTCTGCCGCGCACTTGCCTTGCTGCTCGCTTCCTACTCTTCCGCCTTGTACTCTGCCCCCCACACTGGCCCTCAGACACGGCAGGCAGACACCTGACTCACGACCTTTGCACTTGCCTTTCCCATTGCTTGGAATGAATGCTCTTCCCCCAGAGATCCGCAGGTCCCATGCCCTTACTTCCTTCCCATCTTTTTTCACATGTCACCTTCTCAATGAGGGGTCCCTGGCCACAGTCTCCCCCCACCATTTCTCCCTCCTCCCTCCCCCCCCACTCTCACACTTTCCATTCTCTTGCCTGCTTTATATCTCTCAGTATTTTTTAATTATCATCTAATACATCCAGTATTTTGCTTATTTCTACCTTAACATCTTCTCTCCCACCAGGATGTGGCTCCATGAAGGCAGAGATGTTTGTTTGTTTTGACCACTGCTGGGCCTCCAACCCCTGGAATAGGGTGAGGCACACAGTAGGTCCTCAATAAATAACTGTTAAAGGAATCACAAAGAATACAGGTTGAATTCAGAAAGGCTTAGACACAGATTTGGGACTCATCTACATTTAAGTAGAAGAAAACCCAGGCAAGCAGATGAGTTTAATCAGGAAACATGAAGGAAAGAGTTTGCCAACTGCCCCATGGCAGCACTGCTCAGAGACAAATGACCCAGCCCACAGTGGCTTCAGAGCTTCTTGGAGCTCAAAGAATGCACATCATCTTCTCTCCCCAGATCTGGTCTCTCTGCTCTAGACTCTAGCCCAGCACCCTGATCAAACTCTTCCTGAATTCCTCCTATTCAGGAAAGCTGACCACACAGCTCTATCTCCCTTCTCTCACCAGAGCAAGAATCACACCTTGTTAGACGTCTCTGTGGACCCTGGCTATTCCACCCAAGGCCATGAGTTCTTCATGGGCTGGAACATGGCATGGCATTGAAGAACATGGCCCTGCCTGAGTTCAAATCCCCATTATACCACTTACAGGTGTGAACCGCTATAAAGGTGGTGTGAAGTTCCCAGGCCCTGTGGGCTGATGTGACCTGACATGAAGCAGGTACTCAATGAAATGAGTTCTGCTTTTTATTAGCCATATCTGTACCCTCAGAGCGATGCTCTGACCTAGTTTGCAGCGGGTGCTCTGGAAAAAGAAGGAATGAATGGTTCCTAGTCCTGCCCGACACTTCAGTGCAAACAGGCAGGCCTGATTCCTTCTTGGGAACAAAGGGCTGACTCAGAGCTCTCACTCTTAGCTTCATGCATGAAACGAGGCTGCTCCAGCTGGAGAGTGTCAAAAACCCCACCACTGAGAGACTGGGTTATTTGGGGAGCTGTGCTTCAAATTAAATCCCAGATTGAAGCTTCTGCAGGATTCAGGGGGCCTAGAGATCTGGTGGGTCCCCAACCAGCTGGATTACATCCTCCTCCTCACTCCTGTAGCACGTGGGACTCGGGCCCACGTCCCTGACCCCAGCCCACCAAACCCTTCCCCACCAGGGACATCCCCTCCGGACACCTGTCCATCAAGGTTCAAAGACTCAGTATTCAGGAAAGCCTCCCTCCTCCTCCTTAAGAGGTGTCCCACTTTCATAAAACTCTGCATGTTTTAATGCCACATGCAACACGAGCGGTTATGTCACTCCTGTAATGTTAACTAACTGTCCAGTTGTCAAGGCCCCCGTTCATCTTTATAACCTCTGAATCCTTGTCCAAGTTCTTTTTAACAACAGCCGACCAATTACCGAACACACCTCTAGGTAGCAGGCCCTGGGTGAAGGCTCCGTGAAAAGACACAGCAATCTCAGGAGGAAGGCACTATTATCATCTTTACAGCTGAAGACACTGGGGCTCAGAGCTCTGCTGGGCTTCAGCCACGGTCACACACTGGGACACGAAGAGGAGCCAGCGTGCAAGCCCAGGGGAGCGGGACCCCCCAGCCCATCCGACAGGCTCTCCAGGCGGAATTTGAGGTGCACTGCCCCAGGTTCAATCCGTAAGCCTTCGGCAGAGCTTGGCTACATGTGACTGCCGGCTGGCTATTCCCGGGTCAGCTCACACTGGTCTGTGTCATTGGCCCCAGCCAAGCCGGCTTTTGTACCAGCCTCCCAGAGCCCTGTGTGAGCGACAAGGCTGCAGAGAGCTGCGGAGGGCCACGCTGAGCAAATACGGCGGACGAAGCTCCGGCTCACAGTGATGGAAGCTCCGGGTGGAAAGAAGAGGACAGTGCAGGACAAGCTGCAAAGGGAGGCCCTCAGGGCTAGAAAACGAGAGTGAGGAGAGGGCAGGGGAGAGGACAGTGTTAGAGGAGTACTTCTAACCGGTCTCATCCAGGGAGCAGCCCAGCCCTTTCTCTGCCACCAAACAGAACCAGAACAACTCTGTGGTGACAGGGACTGGGGGGAGGGGTGGCGGCCAGATCGCGCAGCCTGTGCCTCCACCCCGGGTTGGTGTAACCCTCAGGCTGTCCTCTGGGGTGCGGAAACTGTAATACGGCAGAAGTCTATTAAACCAACACCTGTTAAAGGCTTCACAAATAAAATCCGGCTTCAAAGGCAGGCAGCGGGAAAGATAAGCTCTCTCCACTGGGCTACATTTTCAGAGTCGATGTTAAATTAGACAGTGAAACACCCGGAGGCATTTGAAACCAACACTGAAAGCTTTTCATCATAAGTGATTGTTCCACTGTGGTTCTGTACACGGGGGTTTAGAAGGTAGTGCCGTTCGTGGTGGAAAAGATCTCGTGTCACAGATAACAGCCAGGAAGAAAGGGCGAGGGGATCAAAGGAGTCAAGGTGGGTCAAGTGGATTACAGCTGGTTGCTGAAACTATGCACCTACAGTCTACACCAGGGGTCAGCCATGGAGTCTACAGTGGGCCAGATTTTAAATATTTTAGGCTCTGTGTCATGACAACTCAACCCTGAAGGTGGGGTGTACAAGCAGCCGCAGACACTATGTGAGCCGAGTGTGGCTGTACTCCAAGAAAACTTGCTTGACCAGAGCAAGCTGTGAGGCAGATCTGGCCCCTGGTCTACACCACAGAGCAACCGGTTTGGATTTCTGGGAGGCAGGGACCCAGATTCTAATTCTCGCTCTGATGCAGCTTTCCAACTGTGTGTCAATCACTCTTTTTGAATCTGGTTTAACCACCTGCAAAATGGGGCTAAACACCTCTCCGCAGCAGAGAGAACCCTCCCGTGCTCCCTCCAAAACCCAGGTCAGACATCAGTCATCACCATCTTTCCCAATGACGTCTCTCCTACCCCTTCAGGAAGTGCAACGGAACCTAAGTTTACATCATTCTCACGCTCCTCAGAAGATGATCCAGGTTCCTGACCGGGGCCAGTGGAGGCAGGCTGGCAAACAGTGATCTTACAGAGAGCAGACATTCACGCTGTGTATCCTCGCTCTTTTTAGTTCTTCCAATGACACAGAAAGAAACACACCGAAGCCGGCCATCACACCAGTCCTAATATCTAAGCAGGCGTGCCCTCAGCTCTCCCAGACAAGTAGGGTGACTCACAGCAGTACACGTGGTCAACTCCTGCAGTGTTGACTCTTACTAGATACAGCAAGTTTTCCATCATGTTACCTCAACATCAAACTTTTAATAATCAGCAAAACTCCACTTACAGCTCTTGCCTCATCGGAACCTCTGGCTAAGAAATAGTTTCACACAATCTAGCCCAGAAATGGGGGTAAAAATGTAATACACCTGCCACCACTCCCATCCCTCCCCCTCCCGCCATTCCCCACAGTGACCCTGGCAGACGTGGTTAATCAAACTCCACACCCTGCAGCCTCTGAGCACCCAGAGCACGTTGCACCTGGCCCATCACCGTGCTGCCCTGGAATTCTTCCTACGGCCCTGCACCACCGCACCTAACCCCACTGGCCCACGTAGCAGGTGATCAAAATGATCAGGATGAAGGCGCGTACACGGTATTAATGATTTAATAACCCGAGTAGCCCTGATGTTTACCTAAGGGGGTTCGACTGTATTATTGCAAGCGCTAAAAAACATTAATCATTTCAAGTACACACAAGAAGACATTGATTTCTCTTTTGTTGCAAAACACAGCAGTATCCAACAGACCATGCGGTCGGGGCAGGGGGACAGTCGTTCTGTTTGTTTGCAAATGTTTTTACTGAAATATCACAGGCATACTGAGAAGGGCACCAATGATAAATGTAGAGCTCAATGCATTTTTACAAAATGTCTGCACCCGTGTAACCACATGACAGATACAGAACATTTTCTACATCCCAGCAGGCTCCCTCCTGTCACTGTCCTTTTCATCTGTTCTTCCCCAGGGGAACCTTAACTTCTATCATCTATGATTAATTTTGCCCGTTGCTGTGCTTTATCTCCCTGGAATCGTTCCATATATACTCTTCTGTATCTGGCTACTTTCACTCCACACATGAGACTCACCCATGTGGTTGCATTAGCAGGACTTAAGTCTTTTTCATCATTGCGTAGTATTTCTCTCGAGGGAACGTAGGGCAATTTATTTTTCATTCTACTGCTGATGGACACTGAGTCATTTCCAGTTTGGGTTACTGCAAAAACCACAGCCATGCACAGGGACATGCCTTTTGCGCATGTCTTTTGGTGCACATTTGCCTGCATTTCGGGCAGGAATCGATGTCTAGGGTGGCGCTGGTACACAGTCATGGAGCCCACGTATGTGCAGCCTCGGCAGACACCGGTAGACTCCTTTTAACCAAATCCTTCAGGGTTGAAATGCATCTGAAAAGTCATCTGATCCACATGCCATATCTCACGCTGCCTCATTCAACCACATTCTCTGATGCCACCGCCCCCGTGTGTCCCTCCTTCCTGTACCATTCCCCCACAAACAGCATTAGGAATACAGCCTGGAACCACAGAGCATGAAAAAGCTCAATCTAATCTTGTCCAGGTGTCAAACAGAGTAACTGTATTATCAGTGGGGGGCCTGAGAAGCACCAAACAAGAGAAAAAAAGAGAATTAATAATTCTAAGTCCAGGGGCTTCCCTGGTGGCGCAGTGGTTGAGAGTCCGCCTGCCGATGCAGGGGACACGGGTTCGTGCCCCGGTCCGGGAAGATCCCGCATGCCGCGGAGCGGCTGGGCCCGTGAGCCACGGCCGCTGAGCCTGCGCGTCCGGAGCCCGTGCTCCACAACGGGAGAGGCCCCAACAGTGAGAGGCCCGCGTACAGCAAAAAAATAAAAATAAAAAAAATAATTCTAAGTCCAAAATTGGTAAGAAAACTGTGAATGTGCCCGTTATTGGGACCAATGCCCATAAGCATCTTGAAAATAAAGATAAGGAGATTTTAAAAACAACTCATGAATCCAGGAGAGCTTTCTTAGGCCAACTCGAAGAAAAGTTTCTCTTCTCAGAATGACAGTTGAAAGCATCACCCTCTCACTAGGGCTGCTTTGCATTCATCTTCCTAAAAATGAAAACCAAAACCATCTGTTCTATTGCATAAATCGATAATTTGCCTTAAGAAACCAGTGCCTCATAAGGACGGCCCAGCCTGGGTTATTTGCTGGACAGGAAATGAGACTCCGAATAAGCAGGTCTCCTTCTGTCTCTTGCTCACTCCCTCTCCCCACACCCGCTGCTGGTGAATCACCAGTTCCCTGGGGAATTTTGGCCCGATTCTCAGCCTGGCTGCAGATGACGTTCCGGATCTGTTTATTCAGGTGGAGATCGGACAAAAAACAAGAGTGGCCCAGTGGCGGGATAAACAGCCTCCGCCAGGAGGGGTCAGACCCTCCGAAGACAGGACTGGGCTGTGTCAACCGACCTCCCGACCCGTTCACTTCCTTCGGGGTCACTTTCCCCTTGGGGTCTTCAACGGACCGTTTTGATGAACTCCATATGAAGAGGACCCGAGGTCCCCAAGGCGCCTTGATGCACCACATCCCGTTTGGTTCTCCCACCCGCGGGCTTCTACACCTCGAGCTGGAAGTCCGAGATCTGGAATGAAGAAACTTAAGCACAGTCAAGAGTCAGCCACTATGATTCTGTGAAGTTAAGAGCGACCCGAGCCACGAAGGGCTGCAAATCATCAGGATCCAATCCCAACTACAAGCACAGGACGAAGACGAGCCCTCCTGAGGAAATGCACACTGTGGAACAAAAGCAGCTCATCAGAAAAGGCACCTACTGCGTGACTCCGAACACACGACCTTCTGCAAAAGGCAAAACTGTGGGGACAGCAGAAAGATCGGTGGTCGGCAGGGGCCTGGGAGGAGAAAGGAATGAATCGGTGATGCACATGGGAGTTTTTTAGGGCCATGAAACTATTCCGTGTGATACCGTAATGGTGAATAAGCATCACTGAACATCTGCAGAAGTTCAAAGAATGTACAACACAGTGAACCCTGGAAAACTATAGGTTTGGTTAATGAGAATGTCTCAGTACTGACCTATCGATTGTAACGAAGCAACAGACTAATGCAAGATGTTAACAGTAGTGGAAACCAGAGGGGCACGTCGCAGGGCATAAGGGAAGTCTCTGTACTTTCTGCTCCATTTTCCTGTAAATCTAAAACTGCTCTAAAAGTCTATTAATTGTAAACAGAACACAACAAAACCTCCTAAGGTATTAAGTAGTCCCAAGATCATTACATCATTAGAATGTAAGTTTAGCTGGTCTTCTTTACTGCTATATATCCTTAGCACCATGAGTATAGAGCCATGAGTATAACATAAAAGACATTCAATAAATATCTGTTTAAGACTCACAGATTTAGAGAAGGAACTTAAGAGGTTATCGGGGGGAAGGGACAGACTGGCAGTCTGGGATTGACATGTACACACCACTATATTTAAAATAGATAACCAACAAGGACCTACTGTATAGCACAAGGAACTCTGCTCAATATTCTGTAATAACTTAAATGGGAAAAGAATTTGAAAGAGAATAGATACATGTGTATGCATAACTGAATCACTTTGCTGTGACCTGAAACTAACACAACATTGTGAATCAGCTATGCTCCAATATAAAGTAAAAATTAAAAAAAAAAATCTGTTGAATAAACAAATGAATTACAACTTCAGTTCAGTCTCCTGTATTTGCCACCACATTCCTGAACAAAGGAATGTTATTCAGGAAAAAAAAAAAAAAAGGCAAAATCAACCATTCAATTAAACAAAGCTTTTAAAGAGAAAAATGAGAGGTGTAATGTAGAATTCACTTTTTTAGGCAGGGAAGCTGACAGATGGCCTTAGAAGAACATGTCAAACACAATGGACTTTCAGGCTGATCGTGCATCTCCCAAGTTCAATGTTACCCCGAACACGGATGGACATTCGTTGATCAGCCGGGGTTGGCAGAAGTGGTGGCTCTACTCACCACGCAACGGCCACCAGTCCCCCCGTCACCCCACCCCTGGCAGCAGCGAGGGCAGATCGGCCCTAACCCCGGTCTCCATAGCCACACACGTGCTTCCCCACTCCTGCCTCAGCCACGGTGGAAAAGGAGGAGGAGAAATTCAACCAGGAGAGTTCCAACCCGACACGCTGACCCAAGGAAGCCCTTTAAGCCACGTCTGGACTGCGCTCCCCAGGGAGAAGAGCCGTGCCATTTCACACTGGCAGGGACTTCTAAGGGCTGGCTGGGCACTCAGCTCCGTGACCAGGGGGAGGTAACCTGCCCTGCATGTGGGCAGGGCAGAGCGGCACCAAGTCGGGCCAGGAGATGTTAAGTTAGGAACAGCGAGCCACTCCATCTGCACTCCCATCCACAGAGGGGCATCCCGGGTCAGAAAAGCCCGGAGAGTTTCTCTCTCCTGGTCAAAGCTGACATGGCCACTCTCGGCTTTATCTTCCCTTAAATGAGTCAATCCAGCCCTTTTTTTCTTCTTTTCTCCCCTCGCCCTGGCAACCTGCTCCCTGAACACCCTATCCTCTGCACCTCGGGGGGTGGTGGGGGTGGGGAGCCCAGCTGTCAGGCCGCGTCACGTGGAACCACACACCCTGGTACCAGTAGGGAGCCCATGGCTGAACTTGACTTGCCCGATTTCTCATTACAATTTTCAGGGCGGCTCTGCAGGGAAGGCCAGCCGCAAGCCTATCCAAGAGCTAGAGGCACAGACTCCCAGATTTGAGGGGATGAGCCACCATTCCCGGCAAAGAAAGGTGGGGAAGATGGAGACATGGCAGCGATCAGGAACCAGGTGGTCAGAGCACCTGTTAAGGCCAGGCTCAACCAAGGGGTGTTCACACAGCCCCTCCCGGAGGACGTGAAGAAGCTGCGATGGGTACTTCTCCTCTAACTGATGGCTCTCCACCAACGAGGGTTAGGTGGGCAAGCCCCCGGCCGGGTGACACGATCAAGCTGCTGGGCTGCGCAGAGCAAACACCTCTCCCCAGGGTCCATAAATGCTGGCTTGCAGCTGGTGGGTTGGGGGAGCAAGGGGGTCACCCAGGGATCTAAGACTGACAGGTTGTGTCATTAGCTCCTCACAGACCTGGCGGTTTCGCTTCTCACAGACCTCACCACCCAGGACTTGAAAAAATGTAACCACCACACAGAAACAACATAGAGGCTCCACTCAACATCTGCAAAGGAAACCTAACCTCATCCCTCGCATTGCAGCCTCGGCCACCAAGCTGCCCAAAGGACTCAGGCGCTCGGGAGACTGTCCACACCACCTGCCAAAGCAAAAGGTGGGATGCGGAGCTGATGTGCACTCTCTAAACCACACAGGCAGGAAAGGTAGGGAGAACTGTAACCCTATAACTCGTAGCTCTGGGACAGAACAGGAGGACGCCGGAATTTCCTCCCTTTTGCCTATTCTTTTTTTTTTTTTTTTTTGCGGTACGCGGGCCTCTCACTGTTGTGGCCTCTCCCGTTGCGGAGCACAGACTCCGGACGCGCAGGCTCAGCCGCCATGGCTCACGGGCCCAGCCACTCCGCGGCACGTGGGATCCTCCCAGACCAGGGCACGAACCCGTGTCCCCTGCATCGGCAGGCGGACTCTCACTCACTGCGCCACCAGGGAAGGCCCTTGCCTATTCTTTTAATGTGCTCATCAATTACGTAAATAAATTAAATAGATATTTTACAAAGCTGTTAACTCGACCTTAGACACTTAACTTTGGGACCTGATCCTTAAGTGTACCAACACCTGGCCTGCCTGACAGCCCCCAGGCGGAGGGCCCTGGGGTGGGGCACAGCTGAGAGGCCCACCTAAGGAGCAGAGGCCTTTCTTCAAAGGGTGCCAGCAGGGAGGAGCCCCCGGGCCGCCACTCAGAGCTGCTCCCCTCGTTTATCAGGCATCCCTCACCTAGCCAGGGATGACGCCAGTTCCAGAGTCTCCTCTGGAACCCCCTGAACCCCTGCATGCTCGGGCACACAGCCTGCTCCGGGCCTGCTATGAGCCCTGGGGTCCTCTGCAGCCCCCAGGGAACGGGTCCAACGCTAGCGTCGGCTGCACAGGTCGGCGGACCCTCCCAGGAAGCTGGCCCGTGCCGCTTAGCCACTGAGGATGCGCACACTTCTCGCGAGATACACGAGCCGGACTAGGGCTAACAAATCGAGCGTTTCGTAGTTCGTGCTTACTCGGTACCAGGCTCCGGTTCAGCTCGTTTAACCCCCATGACGACCCGAGAGGCGGATACTGTTACCATCCCCATTTTACAGACGGGGGTGATGAGCTGTAGGAAGCTTAACCAGCAGGAAGCAGCGCAGCTGGGGCTGCAGCCCAGGCACGAAGCCTCATCACACACTCCTGCGTGGAACCGAAGTGGGCGGAACCACCCCCGGGGAAGAGGGCTTCTCTGGACAGTACCCTGTGTCTCCCACCTCTTCTCAGCATCCACCAGGGCCGCCCCCCGATCCTGTGACCCGAAGGGAGGCAGGACCCGCCTGCAGATGCAGGAAGGGCACATCCTGCCACCCCCCGCCCTTCCACACGCACACGTGGGCCTCCCGGACCCTCGGCCCACCGCGTGTCAGTGCACAGTTGCTGCAGGGCCCAGCCAGACCTCTCGCTATTTATATTTAAGATGACGGGCGCGGGCCCTAAATAGCAGCGTCAGAGTGGCTCTTCTATCCTCCGGCAGCAAGTATGACAAGACTGAACCGGGCACTTTTCAGGGAGCAGAGAAAACTTGCTCACCCTCTGCTCCACACCACGCTACAGAGGCACCGCTCGGCCGGATTAAGAGAGAGTAAGATGCTGCTCTGGGGTCACCCAGCTAAACAGCACACGAGCCCAGGTGCCCTCTGGCTCCCGGCTGCGCTCCTTTCTGGAGACGGCCTGTGGCTACGAGGACAGAGACGGGACTGGGGGTGCTGGGGCGCTCCCGTAACTGCCCCCCCCACCCCGCTAGCCACTGCCAGCATGTTCCCCGGCTCGCCTGCCAGCTTCCCGGCAGCTCTGGAGCTCCGGCGTGGAGGAAGCTGTTTCAGCACTTGGCTGCAGCCTCCAAGCCAAGATCCTCCCCGCCTCTGGGGAGTGATACCACTGACATGTCTTTAAAATAAAACCAGGCCTGCTTCCTGCCCCATCTGGAAGACTTCTGATCTCCCGATCATAGGATTCAGGGTATCTCTTATCACGCAATTTCCCAAGCCTTCAGCATACGACCTGACTGCACTCTGGGAGGGTTAAGGATGTGCATGGGCGGGATTAAGGAGTCGGCCCTCTAATGCAGTCCTTCTTATCCACCCTGAGATGATAAGACCCGCGGCAACATCAAAGCGGCACCGACTCTTCTCCACCCCGGAACCACGCCATCCTCTTGTCTTGCCTGTTCTGAGTTCCTACAGGAGCCAACTCTTGCTCTGCTCCTTTCATGAAACAACAAGCTTCGATTTTCGCCTCTGTTTCAGGTTTCAAAATACGTATCGGCCGTCGCGGCCACCTCCTGGAGCTGCGGGGACCCTCCACTGCACCGCCCTGCCCAGCTTGCCGCGCCATGCCGTCGGAAAAAACCTGCAAACAGCGCCGAACCTTTGTCATTTTGCAGGGCTTCCCTAGTGGTGCAGTGGTTGAGAATCCTCCTGCCAATGCGGGGGACATGGGTTCGAGCCCTGGTCCGGGAAGATCCCACATGCCGCGGAGCGACTAAGCCCGTGAGCCACAACTACTGAGCCCGCACGCCTAGAGCCCGTGCTCCGCAACAAGAGAAGCCCCCACTCGCCGCAACTAGAGAAAGCCCGCGCGCAGCAACGAAAACCCAACGCAGCCAAATAAATAAAATAATTAAAATATGTATCATCATGAACCTCAATGTCAAATGTAAACTAATGACTTTTAGAAAAAAACGTCGGAGAAATCTATGTTTCGGGCCAGATAGATCTGACCCTAGGGGCACAATCCATAAATGGAAAAATTAACACATTGGACTTGCACCAAAATTAAAAACATTTGCTCCCGGAAAGATCCTATTAAGATGAAAAGGCAAACTACAGACTGGGAGAAAATATTTTCAGACCACATATCCAACAAAGAACTACTATCTAGAATATACAAAGAACACTTGAAACTCAACGGCAAAAATACCCCAAACAATCCGGTTAGAAAATGGTCACAAGACATGAACAGATATTACTCCAAAAAGAATATACAGATGGCAAATAAGCATGTGAAAGGATGTTCAACATCATTAGCCATTAGGGAAGTGCAAATTAAAACCACCAAGAAATATCAATACACACCTACCGAATGGCTAAAATAAAAAATACTGACAGCACCAAATGCTGGCCACGATGCGGAGAACCACACGGCTCATGCACTGCTGGCAGGAGTGTAAGACAGTACAGCCACTCTGGAAAATTGTGGCACTTCCTTAAAAAATCTAAGCATACAACTACCATACAATGCAGCAATTACCCCCCAGGGCATTGCTCCCAGAGAAACGAAAATTTACATTCACACAAAAATGCTCACAGCAGCTTTATTCGTATTAGCCCAAACCTGCAAACACCCCGGATGTCCCTCAAGAAGGGCATGGTTAAACGAAGTGTGGTCTCTTCATACCGCGGATACTACTCAGCAGTAGAAAGGAATGAACTACGGATACACACAACCACCTAGATGCATCTCCAAGGAATTATACTGAATGAAAAAAAGCCAGTCCGCAAAGGTGAGATGCTGTATGAAGCCACTTATATAACATTCCTTACATGAAAAATTATATATATGGAGAACACACTGGAGATTGCCAAGGGCGTGGCGGAGGGAAGGAAAAGGGTGTGGGTGTAAGAAGGCAACACAAGGGATCCTTGTGGGGATGGAAATATTCTCTACCTTGACTGTACTGATGTGTATCCTGGTTGTATGAAATTTCGCAAGAGGCTGTCATCTGGGGAAACTGGGTTAAGGGTATACGAGGATCTTTCTACGTTATTTTTTTTACAACAGCACGAGAATCCACCATGAGCTCAAAATACAAAGATTAATTAAAACAACAAAAAACGTAGCAAGACATTCACAGTGGAATCAGACAGCAGAGCTGCTGGAACGCACGGTGCAGTCAGCCAGCCAACCTGCTACCTCACTGGGTCTCCAGCAGAAATCCACCCGGTACGACTCAGTTCCAAGGGCCGAGCACCAAATACTGCTGTGCTTTGTGAAATTTCTGAAATCTAGGGATAGGCATGAACCGTTTAATTACTTTCTACCGATCAGGAAGGAATGGGGGGGGTTGGACTCAGTGAGAAAGGTGTAGCTGATAAAGCTGACTGGAAGACCCGCGGCCACCAGTGGGGACGTATCAGGAGTGGCTGCTGGGTTCTGTGCCCTGTAACTCAGCTGAACCGCAGCACTATGTGGCCAAGCAGGAGGGCCTCCTGGGCGTCTAGACTTAGATGGTGGTGGACGAAGGTCAGGCCTGCACTGCCAGACATGGGGTTCTCAAAACACCATCCCTGGAACACCAGCCTTGGAAGGAGTTCCATGAAAAGGCTCTGGAACAGCCGCATACATTCCTCCCTTGTCAGCCCTGGCAGACGCCCAAAGTAGGTCCAAGAAAAGGACCTTTTCATTCTGCTCGATTCTGCATTTGCTAAACTTACGTGACCACAAGACCCCCTTCTTTATGGAGCAACTGTTAGGGTCTCACAGAAGAGGGGTACAGGTAGGCTCATTTTATGTGGGAGACACCACACTGCACCCCCCCCCCCATGACTAAAGGCCCTACATATCCTGTAGCAAAGAAGGCCGCTTACCTTTAGCTCTGGGTTTTCTGAACTTCCTGACTACAGAGGAGTAGTCAGGATGGGCTGGAGGCACAGAGGGATCCTGCAGTGACTCTCCACCTTCACCTTGGAAAAAGCCTATTCCCCGATCTACTTGTTGGCCACTCACAGGTGAGCAGAGGCCAGGAGAGCCCTTCTCCTGACACACCCACGCCAGCTTAAGGACAGTTTCACATCTAAGCAAACCGAGGCTTGCAGAGCTGCTGCTAGAAAGCAACAGGTAAGGATTCCAACCTGGACAGTGGGACCCCGGGGCCCGCACACCGCCCCTGAGCCACGCTGCCTTCCACGGGGTAGTGTCGACACCTGCTTTCCCTCCTGTAACAGCTGCCCAGATTTTCAATAAATCAGGGACAGCGAGTCCTCTCTCTTGGCTGAAAAGAGCCAGGCCCTCTAGGAAGCCACAACAGATCATTTCCGTTATTACTTGTCCCAAACGAGTCCCTTTACCTTGACGATACATGTCTCAAACTATCCAGTATCTGCCCTGTGCTTCGACGAACCCATTCACTTAGTCCTTCATTTATTTATCCAGCCAAGCGTGTATGGGGTGCCTGTTAGGTGCAGCTGCTCAAAGAAAAAGGTAAACTTGACCGTAGTATGGTCGACCCCCTTTCCCCACCCCCCAATTCCCAAAAAACACACCCTGGAGACACAAAGACAGAGACGTGACGGGCACACTAACAGATGGGGCCACAGTGCTGTGGAGGTGGCGGGGGGAGGGACAGCCATTCCAGACAGAGGTGACAGCATGAACAAGGCCTGGAATCAGACCCCGGGTCTGTGTGGGCTTCCATCACGAGCAGCTTGATGGAAAGCTCGAGGCAGGAAGTGGGGAGATGCCGGGAAGAAAGGGAACCAGGGGCCAACTCTGAAAGAGCCCAAGACTTTATTCCTTAGGTGACACGGAAGCCACAGGGCTCCTTCCTTCATTTCTTCACCAAATACTGACTGCGGGGCCACCACAAGGCAGGCACCCCACCGGGTGGTAGGTGTGCAGTGGCAGGCGATGAGGGTAGAGTTCTACGGGGCTCATGTGGGAGGGAGGATGGAGAGGAAGAGAAGGACCAAGCCTGGACGCCGCTGGAGCCAAGGCCGTGAGGACCCCTTCAGAAACAAGGTGTGGGTCCCAGGTTTGGCAGTGGCCAGGATGAGCTAGGGTGCTAATTAAGCAGCTTCTCAACACGGGTGGCTCAGTGGGCCCACTAGACAGAACTCACAAGCATCTGAGCCTCTGCCAGGAAGCCATGAGAGACGTTCTCAACTAGAGATGGACGTTTGTTCCAGAGAACACGCAGCCCAGGTGCCGCCCCAGGCCTGCAGGAGAGGAAGTAGCCGTGTGTGTCCTTGACCCTGGTTAAGTGGGGCTGATGTGGGACCAGGACCTTTCCTTACAGCTGAGGCAACAGAAACCCAAAGTGGAGAGGTGACTCGTGAAAGACCCTGTAGGGGTATATCTGGCAGAGGCAGGGCTAGAAGCTGAGGGGGAGGCCAAGTTCACGGGAGGGATGGTTTCTCCCCGTTCCTCGGGCGCCAGCACCCACTTCGCTGAGAATGGCTTGCTGCATTCTGAGTTCAAGAGATAGGAAGCACTTTGTTGGGTGATGTCCTGACAAGAGAATGGTGTAGGGGGGTTTTCCTGCCAGCACAGAAGTCACCCTAACACCCCGTGTCCAGCTGGAGGTGAAGAGAGACTGGACCAATATTCTCTGCTCAAATGCCCATAAAGGAGCAGCTGTATGAGAAGCAGGCAGGGTCCTCACCAATGTGCTTTCTCTTCCCCAAAGTGATCCATGGGACCACCAGGCAGGGACAAGATGAACCTTGGCCTCAAGGTCTGATGGTACCCACAATGCACAGCAGCACTTTGCTTTCTTTGTTATTTTCTTTTCTTTTATTCATTTATTTTTGGCTGCGTTGGGCCTTCGTTGCTGCATGCAGGCTTCCTCTAGTTGCGGCGAGCGGGGACTACTCTTCGGTGCGGTGCGCGGGTTTCTCATTGCGGTGGCTTCTCTTGTTGCGGAGCACAGGCTCTAGGTGCGCGGGCTTCAGTAGTTGCAGCTCGCGGGCTCTAGAGCGCAGGCTCACTAGTTGCGGCTCGTGGGCTCAGTAGTTGTGACTCACGGGCTCTAGAGCACAGGCTCAGTAGTTGTGGTGCACGGGTGGGCTTAGTTGCTCCGTGGCATGTGGGATCTTCCTGGACCAGGGCTCGAACCCGTGTCCCCTACGTTGGCAGGCGGATTCTTAACCACTGCGCCACCAGGGAAGCCCAGCACTTTGCTTTCTGAAGCCCTCTCTCTCCCTGGACAATTTACTGAGCCTCCCAGGAGCTACAACTGTTTTTCAGGGAACGGGGGAAAGTGAAGACAGGCGTGAGAACCACAGGCGTGTGGCGATTTGGAACCACATAATTGCTGGAGCATCCCCAAATCACGGCTCTTGCTAACACACACTAGAGAATGAGGGAGGCAGGCAGGGGCCGGCCTGGCCTACAAGGAGCCTCGGGTGGTGAAAGGGTTTATCACTGCTGTCGGCAAGGCCAGGAGGAGAGGGAACCCCTGGAATGGCCAGTCCTCACACGGATTCCCCAAATCAAACAACAATCACCAGGCAGAAAAACTTCACTCTGCGTGCTGATAAACACTGTTTTTCCGCATACAAAAAAGAACCACACATGATTTGGAGAAAACGTCACATTCCCAAAAAGTCCAAGGGAATTTTTCCCCTTATTTCCAAAATTCTAATTACTCTTTGTGACTTGTCGAAGGGGCCTTGTCGAAGGGGCCAATTCCAAAACAACCCTCACAAAATACCAACAGATACTTATCCGAGCTGAATGTCAGCACTAGAATTCTGCCGTATTACAGCACAGCCTTTGGGTGGGGTTAGAGGGAAAGCTTCACTTTCTATGGCTTATATTTACGTATTCTTTTTGTTTTTAAGAAGAGCAAAGCCTGACTTTCGGAATGATAAAGAAAAAGGTTTTTAAAGAGTCTGAGATAAGTTTTGCCTATTGTTTCACTATAAAGAGGGTTTTCTTCCCCCACCATCATAAATGCTTCTTCTCTGATTTATAGGCAGAATGCAAGTGAGAGGTGGGTGGTCTGCCTCTCGGGGGAAGAAGATACCCCAGTTTAGGCGGCAAATCCACAATCAAGTTCTGTGATCACCCAACGAGGTGGTCATGCCTCACCAGGCGAAACACGCTGCCCCACACACGACAAAGCCAAGAGCCTCTCTCAGTCATTTTGAATGGCTAACTTTGCAGTAGCTTCCCATTAAATCAGTGGTAAAAGTGGTAACTAAAACCTTTCACAGGGCCCCCCGCCCCGAGAATCATAAGCGCTAAATTAAAGGTCAGCCTTAGTATCTCTTTTTCCTCTACTTGGAGAGAAAAAGAAAGAAAGAAGGTGTGAAAGTCAAGAAGGTAGGGGAGCCTGAGTATGTTAAGTGACAGGTATCAGAGGGAAGGAGAGAAGGGGACAAAACCTTTCACGTGCATGTGCCCAGCTGGGGCTCATTAAAATTTTCGCCTGCCTGTTGAAAGGAACTGGTGAGCTTAAAAAAAACCAAAAAACACCAATGTCCCTCCCGCAACAGCCCCCCAGCCCCAAGGTTCTCCTTTAACCTGCCCTGGGATGTGGCCTGGGCTTCTAGGCTTGTTCAAGTTCCCCAGGTCCTTCTACGGTGCGGCCAAGGATGGGAGTCACTGCTGAGGTATCTGCAGAGTGCTTTGCGCCTTGCTGCACCCGTCCCAGGTAGAGGAACGGGCGATGAGAAGAGAGGAGGGAAATCAACTCTCCTGGTGCACGCAACAGTTCCCACAGAGGGAATTAATACACGAGAAAGCTAAGCTAAATCCCACACACACGGATGGAGAGTATCTGTCTATCACAAGAGAGCGAGCCACACCACAACAGGTATCTGCAAGCAGAGTCCATTTTCAGGGGACGTGAAGAGCCTCCACCCCTGCTTCCGACACCAGGCCTCCCAGTTCAGGGTGGAGAATACCCACCAATGCCCCTTGGAACACAGCAGCGCAAAGCAGGGCCAGCTCCATCCACGCCCAGAAGGCCCTTGATGGGTCAGGGATAGAACAGTGTCTCCAACCTGGTGCACATTCAGTAGACACCAGACCCTGTACTGAGACACGGAGTATTCAGCGGATCCTCACAGCGAACACCATGGCACAAGTGGAGCCAACTGAGGCCCCAGAGAACCAGCACAGGCGATGGAGGCAGGACTCACGTCCAGATGCGGTGGATCCAGAGCCTCCTCTTAACCACTGTGCAGAACTGCCCCCTCTCTATAAGGCGCTTATGATGTCGGACGCACTGTAAGGGGAAGACATCCACTGGCACCTGCCTTCTCCCTGTATTACTTGGGGAAGGAGCCCCGGTCTTTACAAACTGATTCACAGCAGCCCGCCTCTCACAGCCCTACCCACTGATGAAGAGCTTCTTTGCCCTCAAAGACCCTACAGCCATACAGCTGAGCAGAGACCAGCAGCCCCCAGAGAGGACACCCCAGGAGTGTCCTCTGGGGTGGACACCCCTGGCTGCATCCCACAGCCCTGCCATCCTTGGCAGCACACAATTCCCCCTCCTGGTTGAAGGGGTTGGGAAGAAAGAACTACAAATTGGCACCTTTATTTCAGCCGTTTGGGTTTGAAAGGCGTCCAGGAAGTGAGGAAACTGCGGAGGAATTCGCCTCGAAGTGATGTGTTGGAGGGCAGAGGGCCACTATCTGAAGAGCTCCTGGCACAACTGAACAGGCCTGGGAGCTGCAGAGACCTGACAGCAAGGCGAGTCTTCCTCCCTGCACCCTTACAAGACGGGCGACCAGAATCAGTCAGAATAACCCAGCAGGGTGTGTTTGGGGGGTGAGGGGACGGTCAGGCTAATCTTCAGGGCAGGAGGACTTCCCGTCACTCTGCATCAGTTAATGAAAATCATACTGAGGGCTGCCCAACGTTCCGAGGCAGGCACGCGACTTGAAGAGACGCCCATGCGTGGGGTGCAGCCTCTTATCCACACCAGAGCCTACTGGCCGCAGTCCCAAGGCGCACCCCTCTTAACACAATTTGATATGTCAGCACGTGAAAATGACAAGACCCTCCCAGGCCCCCAGACCACACATTTCCCTGTGTACAGCGAGCACACAAACCCCAGAGGTGCAGAGAAATGAGACCAAGACTCACCTCTACCACCTCCTGTGTGACCTCAGAGAAGTGTCTTGCCCTCTCTGTGCCTCAGGCGCGTCATCTGTAAAAAGTGCGTAACAACAGACCTTGTGCCTCCTAGGACTGCAGAGGCAATATAATGAGGTGAGGCCTGGGGAGGCACACAGAGCAATGTCTGACAACGACTGTGTACCACATACAGTTACCGCTGCAATCTTCCATCTCAAGAGGCTGAACCATGATGAGACTACTGATGTTTTGACCATTTTTGAACTAGAAAATCTGGCCATTTTGCATGACTCGACTTAATTCACTGGGTAAACTAACCTGTCTCTAAAAACCCTTGCCTTTGAACAGGCAGGGGGAATCTAATATTCCCTCCGTATTGCCCAACGACGAAAGGCCTTATGAAGGGAAGGGCTGGCATAAATACAAACACGTTTCTTCCACTTGGGTTGTAAAAGCTGAAAATGGCTCCCAGGTGTGAGCAGACACAACTGGCCTGGCCTTCTCTGCAAGGTCACCACGGGGGTCAAAGTCGAGCTGGCCATTTTCGGATTAGGTGCACACGCTGGCGAAGCTTCCCCCGGGGTAAGTGGATTACAGAAGCCACCTGCAGGAAGTGGGAGTGCAGGGGGAGGGGGAGGAAACGGCCTGGCTGGAAGGAGGCTGTGGATATGGGCGGGGGCCAGCTCCTTTCACACGGGAGATTGTGCAACGGACAAAGCAGCTCCGCTTCCCTTCCCCGTGCTGCCGGGTCACACGGCCCTGCCGTGCTTTCAGCACCCACTGCTGGAAGGAGGTACTTCCCTCCAAGACCAACCATGCTGCACCAGCATCCCCATTCCCACTGGGTCTTGGACTCTATTTAAAACTTACACGGTCATCAGAAAAAATGAGACAGAGAAGGGGAAGAATAAAACCAAACACACAACAAAGGCCAACTCTCAACGACAGACCCTAAGCTACCGAGTTCCCAAAAAAGGCAATGACCTCCGTGACCAAGTTCCTATTCCACGGGTGCGCCCCTCCCTCAGCTCCCCAGACTCCACAGCTGGCGTTCCCTTCCCTTTCGCAGCAAATGGTTTGCAGATGGACCGCTCATCTGGCTGCCTTACCACCCCCAGTCTCAAAGAAAGAAGAAAAAAAAGGAAAGAAAAGAGAGAAGGAAAATGACAAGTCAGGACTGTGTGTAATTTGGCAGGCTCGCCGCGGAGGCCTCAGCGGTTCCTTTCCCAGCGAAAGGCTCCCTGAGACTTGAGGCAAGAGGCAGTCCGCACTACAGAAGTCCTGGGAAGCTTCCGGGACACAGAGCTGCTGTCTTTGTGTACTGGGTTTCCAGTAAACTTTCTATTTTGAGGCTCACTCATGGTGCCCAGAGTCTGATGAGCCTGCGGGTCTGAGAACCAGGGGTCCCGCTCTGCCTTCCAACAGAAGCTTCCTGGCCCTTCAGAGCAGCCTGCCTGTTGACAAAGGGGTAAATGGGGAGCAAACTGGCCTTAAAAGGGAAGCAGCCATGTCCTATGAGCCCTTCTCCCAGCGCTCCTCCAACTGGCCAGCGTGCTGGCTGAGCACCTCACGGCCCCATCTTGCAGGGGGGAGAGAAAGGAGGTATACACCTTACAGGGCACTTTGTCTGGGAACCTTCCCCGTCTTGCACCCCATCAGCAACGGCGGCCAGGAGCCCCTGAGAACTTCCCAGGCCCTGGCTGGTATGACAACTGCCTGTTTACTCATCCTTCTCTGCAACTAGACTGCGAGTCCCTTGAGGGCAGGGACTCTGGCCCGTGGGGCACGTTTGTCTGTCCTGGGCTTCAGGTGGAGCGCGCGCTGGCACACCTCCCTGTTGGGCCCCCGTCTCAGCTTCCTCCACTTTCCTTTGATTTCTGGCGCTCACTGACAACCCGAAGGTCAGCCTCCCGGGGGCAGAAGGCCAGAAAACAGGAGGTGAGGCTCGGGGCCACGACTGGACGCAGGGTGGAGGACAGCTGTGGGCCCCGAGTTCTGATTCCCCCATCAGGGCAGACGAGCATGGCTGTGCTCACCTTCCAGATGCTTCGCCCGGAACAAAGCAGCACCTTTCAAGTCTCAGTCGAGGGTAAAGTTGTATCTGATAACAGTGACTGATAATCAGCAGAAAGGTAAGCGGTGCTGAAAGCGGCTCCCGGCAGGGAGGCACAGCTGTAAGCAGAGCTGCTGATACCCGCACGTGGAGATGGGTACAGATCTCCTGCCAGAAGAGGCTCCCTGCCTCCCAGGGACTCGTGAAGGTCTGATGGGGAGGCCTACGTGATCGCCAGTCAACAGTCAATTAAGCAGAGACAAATTGATAACAGCCGTGGGCCTCAAACCACGGCCAGAGACAGAGCCGTGCTGCCCACGCTCGCTCCCAGTCCACTGCCCCCAGCACTTTGCTCGGAAATAAAGGCTTGGAGCCCCACTGTCCCAAAGAAATGCCTGTGCCCATACCGGTGACGAGGGGAATTTGTCTAAATAATTGACTGCCCTCCAAAGGCTCAGCAGCGTGGTTGCTAAGGACACCACCCTGCCCCCCACCACAGTACTACAGAAGCTCAGGTAGTGGTTCTCCAAGGGTGGGAGGTTCCCAGACCAGTAGCAACAGCAATCACCTAGGAACTTGTGAGCAAAGCAGATTCTTCAGTCACAACTCACCCAGACCTGCCGGATCAGAAACTGGGGCTGGGGCCCAGCCATCCTGTGGCCCAGCGAGCCTTCCAGGTGATGCTGGTAAATGGTCTAGTTTGAGAACCAAACAGGTGATGGAGAGAAGCCATGATCTCCCAAGGGAACGGGTGTGACGTTTTACCCAGAGGAAAGAATCCGTTCACACCCACAGAAATCTGGGCAAACGAGGCAGAAAGTGAGCACGTCTCTGAAGACACAGAAGAGAGGAACCGAAGCCCCCAGTTTACATCTATTTTCCTGTTGTGCTGCTTTCTGACTAGGGCCCTGGCTTCCGTTTAGCATCTGGGATCTGAACCGGCTACAGGCTGCTCAGGGAACACGGAGATTCATTCACACTTGACTTGGGGCCTTTTAAACACAGCTTTGTTCCCAGTTTCTCCCTAAAGCGTTTCAGTCACTACTGACTCCACGATCCTGATGAGAGTGTGTCCAAAGGCCTGCAGCGAATAAGATGTCAACAGCCCAGATGGGGTTTACTTTTACACCAACGCCCAAGCCGACTGGCCTTCCTTCACCAGCAAGACTAACCTGGGTTCTTACTGGAGGATGCCGCTCAGAAGCAGGATGCGGAAAGAACTGCCCATTGCCACCTTTTCTATTAAACTTGATTAAGTCCACTCTTAACCTGATGACTCGCGGATGGTCCAGCAAATTCCCCCACAGGAAGGATGGACAATCCTTACCTTGGGGAGAATTTCGACGTCCACCTCCCCTTGTACACACACTTGTAGTCCCCATAGGTCCACCTTTGTATCAGGACGTAAAGAGCTCCACCGTCCAAGGTTACCACTCAACTTTGTAAGACCACACACACCCACGCGCACGCACGCACACGCACGCACACACGCACGCACACACACGTTTTAGCAATGCTAGGCGACTATTCATTACTCAGTGTAATTTCACCTGAAAATTAACAGTCTCAGCTCAGGTCCTGAAGCCCAACCTAATTTTCTGAAGTTGAGTTCGGGGCCCCTTTCTCCCTGGCTGGGCCCTCGGGGAAATGGATTCTTCTCCCCATTCCCGAGAGGCTGCCCAGATCCTCACTGCCTCCTGCTAAGGCTCACTCTTTTTTTTTTTTTTTTTTGCGGTACGTGGGCCTCTCACTGTTGTGGCCTCTCCCGTTGCGGAGCACAGGCTCCGGACGCGCAGGCTCAGCGGCCACGGCTCACGGGCCCAGCCGCTCCGCGGCATGTGGGATCTTCCCGGACCAGGACACAAACCCGTGTCCCCTGCATCGGCAGGCGGACTCTCAACCACTGCGCCACCAGGGAAGCCCTAAGGCTCACTCTTTAATTATGCTTTAATGTGAATTGATCTTCCCATTAATGAGCCTGTAAAAAAAGACTGATCTGGCCCCTTTTTTCTAGAGGGTGTGCTAGGCACACGGAGAGTTAAATACTGCTGTTGATTTTACTTCCCCAGCAGACCCAGCCCAGAAGAGCTCCCTCCATCCCTCCCGGCCTTGCCTCATGCTCCCTCAGCAGCACCCACTTAACTGGCTCCCAGTGGGGTCACAGACGGGACAGCAGGTTTCATTCCTTCCAGGTTTTATTCTCCGGAAGTTACCATAAAGCGATGTTAAATACGCCATCCCTTTGATTTCATCAGTTTTTCTTCAGCTAAGAGGTCACAGCAAAATACAGAACCACATAGTTCAACCCGCCTCTGATGTTTTCATTTAAATTTTTCATATTCTAAGTCTTCCAGGTACTTTGCTAACAGGAGAGAAAGATACTTTTCTCAAAAGAAAAAAAAGAAAAGATGAGTTTTCAAATTACTGGTTGCCAGGAAGCTGGGAGGACGGGGATAGGAGAGGTGACGGCTTCAGGGGTAGGGGGTTTGTACTGGGGGTGATGGCAATGTTCTGAAATAAGACAGCACTGAGGGGTGCACAACACTGAGGAGGTACTAAAGGTTTCTGACCATACACTTTAAATCCAATAAAACAGTGTTTTATGTTATGTTAGTTTTTTCTCAATAAAAAAAATATAGGGGCTTCCCTGGTGGCACAGTGGTTGAGAATCTGCCTGCTAATGCAGGGGACACGGGTTTGAGCCCTGGTCTGGGAAGACCCCACATGCCGCGGAGCAACTAGGCCCATGCGCCACAACTACCGAGCCTGCGTGTCTGGAGCCTGTGCTCCGCAACAAGAGAGGCCGCGATAGTGAGAGGCCCGCATACCACAATGAAGAGTGGTCCCCGCTCGCCACAACTAGAGAAAGCCCTCGCACAGAAACAAAGACCCAACACAGCCCTAAATAAATTAATTAATTAAGAAAAAAAAAAAAGAAAGAGTAATCCTGTTTTCAAGAAAAAAAAAACATATATATATATATATATATATATATATATATATATATATATATATATAGTTTTCAGAAAAGTTCCCCCCCACCCAAGATTCGAAGTAAAAGGTATTTTGATGTGTTTTCAAATGCAACATAGAACCTAAGGATTTTAACAGCACAATGACAAAGTCACAGGTAATTGTGTGCACGGAATCTTAGCCAAGATCTCCTACCTGATCAAGGCCACAGCTTGGGGGAGGGGGAGCGGCGAGGCATGGGTAGGGGACAGGGTCCAAAACACACCACCAACTGGAAAAGAAGTTACGTGGACAAAGCCAAGGGCCATATGGGAAACATGCTACAGCTAATACACCTGGGACAAAGCTGCTGTGCTTTAAAACTAAAGTCGATTTTACAGCAAGTTTTTTACTCCTAGGAGTGAAAAAAAAACGCAACCATTTCCACTGGAACCAATCTCCTCAGTGATACAAGTGCAGTAACACCACAGGAAAACTGGAAATTTTTCTTCCCCAGAAACGTCACTTATGCATCACACGAAATTACTGTTGCTGTGGGAATCATAACTTGAGTTTCCTGGACTTGGAATTAGAAAAAAAAAAATCTCAAACGTGAAAATCTACCAGCAGATTCTGTCCCTGTTGAACAAAAGTCTGTTTCTTTTTCAGAGAACTATTTTATCAAATTTAGCTCCCTCGCTCCAACCCAATCCTATTAAAAGCTTTCCTCGAGTTTAATGCTTTTCGGTTATTAAGGACAAATGGCTTTGGCATTATCTGCAGAACGTGATGCAAATAAAAATCCGCTCTTTGACAAATACTTTAATTGAATTTGATTCCTTTAATCAGAAAGTATTAACCAACTGAAATTTTCCTGAAGGACTCCAGTTCCCCAAACTCTAGAAAACTCTGTTTTGAGGCCCCGATAGTAAAGCCGGACTTGAAACAAACCCTTTTCCCACACAGCCCTCCCAAGTGTGACCTCAGCAAAGAAGGGCACTGGTGTCTGGGGGATCAGAACACTGTCTTGTGAGGGAGGAACCAGGGTTACTGACAAGGACACGGGAGACAGGAAACCAAACACAGAGATGAAGAGCCGACTTCCACAGGCAAACAAAATCCAGAGGCAAAAGTCCCTCAGTACAGGTGTCTGAGCTGAAAACCACAAAGCTGCTACTTCTGAAAGACGTAAAGCAGCAACAGTGCTTACAGGACAGGGGTATTTCTTTTGTGACATTACTGCCCCAACTCTCAGTTTCTGAGTCACAGAAGGAATATACAAGCTGCAAGTGTACTTTTAGCACGTGTTTCAACGCCTTCACTCACCAGAGGAGGAAAAAGCACCCTGTCCCACGTCACAACACCATCAGAGACAGAGCTGGATATATGCCTGGTCCCCCCTGTTCCCTGCCCCGCCTGCCCACAACCTTGTCCCCAGAAAGCTGTCCCAGCTCCTCTCACTCAGACAGCCTCAGCCATCTGGTCCCTCTGCACATTCGCATTATTCTTCTCATCCTCCTCCTGCCCACAAAGGGGAGAATATGGAGACGAAGGGCCACCAGCGTCAACGCTGATGACGCTAACTGACCAACCACATTTGCAGACACCGTGTCAGGAACTTCCCACACGCGATGGCACTGAATCTTTCCGAGGTCACTCTGGGCCCCAACTGCACGGGCACAGAAGGTACCGACTAAATGTTTGTTGAACATGTGACACCTTTTACCGCTATGGTTCTGAAAAGCCACAAACACACCAGCAAAACATGCTCTTCGAAGCCTGGACGGTTGCAATCATCATGTGGATGGAGATGTGAGAAAATCATGTTCATTTGTTGCCCGCTCTGCTATCTTCTCCCCTGTCCTTTGCACGGCCCACTCGGGAAACACAGGAAGGCATGAAGGATGAGAGCAATATTATCTATAATCCTGCTACCCCGATGCCACCCTGCTAGCCTAACTCTGCAGGCACTAGATCCAGGGGTCTAAGATTGGAGAACACAGGCCCCTCAGAGAGAAGGAAGATAAAGACCCTTCAGTGTCTGTATTTTCAGAGAAATCACTGACCAAGTCAGATGGAGACCAGCTTCAGGCCAAAGGTAGTATCTGCCAATACGAACCTCCATTTTCCAAACTGAATCAAAACCAGGAGGGAGTCTTTTTTTTTTTTCTGTCCTACTTTACATATTTTAATGCTGTCTAATGGAATAGCAGGAACAAGGCCAACCAGCCCCACTGCTCCTGACACTTCGGCCAAGGCACAGAAATGTATTTTTAGTGAGCAGAGCATGGCCTGATTCAGAGCACCACGGGCCCTCGGGGCAAGGACGGGTCACCTGCCACACTCCTGCCTGCTGTGCCGGGGGGAAGAGAAAGGAGCAGTGAACGAGCATTTGGGTCCCGTTTTGGTTCACCTCTCGATTTTGCACCTTACAGGAACTCAGGCAGCCTTGGTTTCCTGTCTGGTAACACAAAGATGTTCTCTCTGGCCCTGGCTTCCCAACCAAGGGGAGGGAAAGCAGTGCTTCTCAAACTTGAACAAGTAGGCAGGTGGCCAGCGGAGCTTGTGAAGGCAGCTTCTGACTCAGCAAGGCTGGGATGACACTTGAGATCCCGCATTTCTAACGAGCTCAGTGCCGATAGGACTCTGCTGGTCCAAGAACCATCCTTTAAATAGCAAGGAGTTAAAAGCGTCTTCCGGTGCATTGCTCTATACACATACCAGGGATTGACATGTCCCTAACTGGCCTCAGGTAAGGGTGACTCATTTAATTTAACGAGCAATGAGACACCTTCCAGATGCCAGACCCTGCAGGCCAGATGGGTACAAAAAGAGAGTCAGATCCTTGACTGTCCATCTTGGGACAAAGAGCTACGTCCTTTGCGCCAGCATTTCACAGGTACAAGAAGTGACTCACAGACCCTTAAAGGTGAGATCATGCCAAGGCCCAAGGGGCCAGGTGACAACTAGCTACCAGCCAGCAGCCAGCCGTCATCTGTCAAACACCTACTCTGGCTGTGCAGGACAGGGAGCTTCATACACATCACACTCGCCTTGAAGCTCGGGCCCACTGCCCCTATGTGTACAGCGGGCCAAGAACACATTCTGCAGATGAGGAAAATGAGGTTCAGAGAGGTGAATCTGTCTGTCCGGGACACAAGGCTGGGCCACGATTCTAACCCCCTGCTCCCCAACCCCACAGTGCCTTGAAAAGGGTTGAGCCCGAGACCATGTTTCACAAGGACAGGGCATCTCCGGATTGCAGGGCCTGTGGCCAGCAAAACCCGGAGATCTAAAAGCTGCACCAGCCATCAGACGGATGACGACTCCTTCCCACCAGGTCCCTCTGCTTGGCTCAGGGTCGACAAGAGATACCCACAGGTGAGCAGACCAGTTACAACACCAGCAAAATCAAAATCAAATAAAAACCAGTGGGGCTGGTGTGGGAACAGGAAATTAGGTGTGAAGAGGGAGGCGCTCTGCTGGGGGAGCTGTCACTAAAATCTGGCCTAGAAAATTGTTGGACTCATGACTGGTTTATCTGGAAAGACCTCTGGGCGAGTTTCAAACAAGCAAACGCCTCCAGCTGACTGCTGAAGAAGTGGGGTAGCTCTCAGTTACCTCCCTTTCTTTCTCATTTAAGTTTCTTTATACCCTTTTTCATCTCCAGTGTGTTGTCTATAATAATCGACACGCTGTATGTTGTCTAACACTTGACCATGACAACGAATTCCTTACTTTTATATTGATTTCAGAAGGCTGGTGGTTTTTGTTTTTTTTTTAAGCCATGAAAGTGAGTGGAGTCACATTCCCAAATTCATTACCACAAAGATGAGCCTACTGTCTTATCATGCACACAGCTTCTTTTGAGTTGAGTTTATTCACTCAAATTGCAGCTTAACCGCTAGGACAAAGAAATTTAATTCTACGTACCCCTGGGCATTAAAAAGATAATTTCCCCCCAAATTAGAGATGAGGCAAAACTTCTGGGTTTTAATTCTACACACCCCAAAACAGCAAGCAAGGCTTTTGTTATCATCATTAGAGCTACATAGAGAAAGGCCCCTTTTTTTTTTTTTTACCAGTGAGCCCACAAACACGAGTTGCCCTGCCACCAAATGTCAGCAAGATGATACCATGCCCTCCCCACACAGTCCAGGGTCCCCCAGATGGCACCACTTACAGAAAGAGAGAGAGGATACGAGCTGAGGCCGCACCCAGCGACGGTATGGCTGTCAACTCATTGTTATTGAGGTACCTGTAATGACAAGAAGAAGAAACGAATCATTCAAAGTAATAGTAAGAAATCACAGACATAAAAGGGAAATAAAAAAAAAACAACAGTGCTGAGTTGGCCATGGGAAGACTGCTATGTTGTAATGCTGAATACAAGATAAAGAATTCAAAAGCAAGTTGTTAACGGGAGAGAATTTATGCCAGGTCACAAAAACCAATTATTTACCACACCCAGAGTCTGTGAATAAACACTCAGGAGATGTCTCCCGTCCTCTAGGAGCTTCCAATCTAGCTCAGAAATCAAGACTAACAGACAGCGAACTGCGAACGCAGGCCAAGGTGCGTGATGCAGAACGACAGCGCCCTCAAGACCCCCAGTGAGAGCGCTCCTCGTGGGCTGAAACAGTCAGAAAAGGATCTGGGGAGGAAAGACCGCCCCCTCCTGGTTGTTTTGTACACATCCCTGACGCGGCTCTGCCCTCACCAAAGGGCAACACGCTCGGACCCAGGGCCAAAGACTCCCGCACTCCCGTTGGGTTCCTGGCGCTGGGACACGTGGGTCAATTACTCCAATGCCTCATCTGTACAACAGCAAAGGAGCTGGACTTGGAGAGTCTCATCTATTTGAGATTCCAGCTTCTCTGAACTCTGATGAAGTCTCCAGACACGTTTCCCAGGAATATATCCGTATAACGGATATATACACACACACTTTTGCACACAGACAACTGGAAAATCCTCCTCAGACCTCAGATGCTTCCCAAGCTCCCTTCCCGCTCGAATATTCTAAATCTGTATTTCCATAGTTCATGACTCTGAATGGAAGGGGAAGCCCGAGAACCAGAACACAGCTCGCCTGGTCCGCCCCCACAGGCTCCGGAATCTGGCCTCCTTACATGGACATGTATTTCCAAATCTGAGAAGAGAATCGAAAATCAGGCTTGCACAGTGAGTGCAAGAATCCTTAAGAAAGCCAAAGCAGTGCTCAGTCTTTTTGCCGGGTGACGGGCTGGAAAGAAACTGCATCTGGGACGCAGAATCAAGGATAAAGCTAGGTTATCTTACTCTCATTTTTGCAGAGAGTATGTCTTACATAGAGCATCTTGTTATGGTTTGAAGACAAGGCCACTGAAATGACAGCTGTATTCATACAAGTTTACAGCTAGTGTTTGCTTGAATAGAATAATCTGGTTGTCTGCCATCTTTTATAGAAATGAATAGGGTTAAAAAAAGGGAAAAGGCCTTGAATTATCCCATTTGCCTTCTTCAGTGCCAAAGCTAGTTAGAGATGAAGCTTGGCAATTACTGGGCTGAGGGACACAGCATGTCTGTTTCAATAGCTTCATGACTGAAGCATCTGGCAGAGAGAAAGCAGATCTGTATCATGCGGCAAATCCCTTCTCCACTTAAAGGGCCCTTGTTTGTGTGTTGAAGGAGACAATTAATTACTTTAACAGTCTCTTATCTGACCGCCCCCTGAATCAGATTGCTTCTCCTTCACCTTTTATCTCTCCACCCCTGCTGCGATCCGTTTCCTATCTCGGTACAGGGATGCTGAAAACACTCCATCAGTATGAATCTCTACTAATAAATCTTCACAGTACCGTAAATGCACGTTATCACTAGAAGACAGCCTCAGATCTTATCAGAGCAAGGGAAACTAAGGTCAGGGGCCTGTTGCCAAGAAGGCAGCTTGCTTAAGAACTCTTCATTTCTTACAGATTTACTCTCCAACACAGGTGTTGGGGGGTCATAATAATAATAGCGGCAGCTAACTTACTGAGGGCTTATTATGCGCCAGGTATGACTCTAAGAGCCTTTCAGTACACGGACCCGTCTTTAGAGCCCTACAAGGCAGGCCCCATGAACAATGTCATTGTACCAAGGGGGAAACTGAATCACTAAGACGTTAAGTAATTTGCCCAAGGTCACCAGTAGTAAAAGGCAGTGGCCCTGTGTGTCTAGCCCCAAAGTTTAGGTTCTTAACCATCACCTCTACTTATTTATAGCGACGGTAGCAACCCTACAGTATTACGTCACTGCATCGCTACACCTCTGAGGTTGGAACCAGGTACTAGTACTGTTCCCCACCTTACAGGTAAGTTCTCTAAATTTCAAATCAAAGGAGAGCCACCAAGCGAAAAGGCCAGCAGGCAGAAAGCCCATAATTCCTTGGGTAACATGGTAACTGCACTGCCGTCGCTTAGGACTGGACTTGATTTTAAATCCAAAATGAACAGTATGGACTTCACTGCAGGAGAACTCTGGCTGAATGAGCTCGGTCTCGGGCCACCCCTGCTGCACATATGACAAACTGCTCCACCCAATTTCACAGAATAATAAATGAACAAGGAGAAGGGGCATCATCATAATATCTCGTATCTTGACCCAAATGCTGGAAGCAGAGTGTGCAGGTGCCGTGGACCAGTGCTGAAGGTGAACAGGACATTTTAGGTCTGGATCAGCAGCCCGGAGTCAACAGGATGAGGCAGAAATCGCAGGCTCTGATCTCAGCAGGCCTGCTGGATTTATGAAAAGGTCAGATGGAGCTCAAAGGAGAAGATCTACAAGGCTAGCTTACTTCTGGATCATTTCTACTTAAAAAGAACCGCTAGTAAATCTGAGTCAGCTCCACCACTGCTGGCTCTCTCTTTGTTCACGCTGCCCCTGGTTGAAACCAGAACACTACCCTCAGAAGGCAACGGAGGACCAACTCACGCTGAGACACGACCAACTTGCCAGACTGAAATAGAGACCGGTCAAAAATAGCACAGCCAGAGCTGGGCGGGGAAGGGCCCTCGGGAAGTTCAGCACAGTCTCCACACGTAAAGACATTGTCGGAATTTAGGATTGTGTTTGATGAAATCTTCTGAATACCTCGGGCTGTGCAATCTTCCCCCACTTTGGACTCCCCCCAAATTTGCTTCCATCCAAGGCCCTGAACATCCTTCTAAAATATCTGGCTTCTATAACTGAACCTTTTCCTGATGATTCAGGACCGAGAAGTGCTCCAGGAGCATCAGACCGCGAATTGTGGCCCAACCCTGCAGCTGGAAAAGGTGTGAAAAAGATATGGGGGTGGGGGCGGGGGGGTCCCCCCTGGGCAGACGCGGAGGTGGGCCTTTCCCACCCTCCTGGGCCCCCTCAGCTCTCTCTGAAACTCCCATTTACGTCCTCGACTTGCTTTATAGGAAGCTTTTACATTCTGCAAGATGCAAAATGTTAAAAAAGGATGCTTCTGAGGACTTTCACTACTGTGACTGCCTCAGTCGAATTAGGCATCAAGAAACAACGAAAAACAAACCCACAGGTCATTCTGACTTATAGCGCTTTCTGGTTTTTAAAAAATTTTTGGCCATATTTATTTATACACTGATAGCTGAGACAAGCACACAGTAAAATTCCAAACTGTTTCAAAAAAGAACACCAGGAATACATATTGAAATACACAGCTTCCTTGCCCTCCAGGCCGCTGGTCGGCCTCCTCCAGCTGCCGGCTACTAGGGATGGACACGTGTTTTTCTCTCACGCAGATGCTTGTGTGTTATACAGACTGTTCAGTACCAGTCTACCCCTTAGTAAGAGATCTTGGAAATCTCCCTAATTCTTTTAACCAGCGGTGGACCGCTCCTCGGCTGGGATGAACGGTATGAATGAACCATAATTTATTTAGCCGATCCGCCAATTCGTAGGCAGTTTGGTTGTTTCCAAACACAAAGGGAGCGGCCACTAATAACAGTCAAAGTTGGGCCGGGGGTTGGAACGTCAGTTCGTTTTGTTTCTCAAGCAGGAGAAAGTCGTCAGTAGTAGGTAGGAGCACGCTACTTTGGAGTCAGGGACAGACTCCAAATCAATAACTGTTATTAGTGTTTTCAGCTACCTGAGAATAAGGCAGACTGCACAACGACTTTGGCAAGACTTACGATATAGTGTGTATACCAGCTGGCCGGATACAGTTATTTTAATATCGTGACATAGGATATAGTTACTTGAAGTCAGCACTTATAAACAACAAGGGCAAACGCTTTTCTACGTGCCAGGCTCTGTGCTGAGGGCTTTATGTGCCACGTCTCACTGAATGACATGTCAACCCTTTAAGGAAGGCACTAAATCATCACCTCACCTTAAAAGAAGAAACTGAGGCCCAGTTGCAGCACAGCAGAGCAGGGGTTATTTGGAGGGGATTAGCTCAGATTTTTACATCAGACAGACCCGGGACCATTCTACCCCGAGCCCACCCCTACCGATCGAATGGCCTTCGGCGTGTCACTTAGCCTCACTGTGCCTTAGCTTCCATCTCCCCAGTGTGTGCAAAGTACGAGCACCAGCTTCACAGGGTTCTGGCAGGATCTGGCTGAACTCATTCAATCTAACAGCCTAGGAGAGAGCCAGATATATAGTACATGCTTAACAGGTGGGGGTAATTCATAGCCCCAAAGCAGTGCCTCACAGGACACCCCCTCGGGATCTCACCCCGCCCTTAAACACACCGCGCACACACACACGTGGAGGGGGGAGAGCAGAAGCCTGGGACACCAGAGGGTGAGCCATAAATACCCAGCGGCAGGGCACACTCAGCCTTCCTCGCCGCCTTCAGGAACATTTTAGGTCAACAGCCCTGGAAAGCACACGACAGCACCCACATGAAGCATTCCCGGGCCAGGCAGCAGTAACGTGATCCGAGTGCCGTTTTGAAAGAGGCCGGTATAAATAGCCCCTCTTATTAATAGCGGAGCCTCGCCGTCCAGGCCCGCTGGCTGGAAGCCCTCCCTGGTGGGCTTTCCTCGGAGCTGCGGGCAGTGAGGACCAGGTGGCTTGGCAGCAGGTGCACGAGCATCCTCACGTCCTCCGGGGGCCTCCGCCGGCTCGCTCTCTCCCTCCCACTGGCCTGTGATGCTCTGTGGTTCCGGCCTCCAAAATAAAACCACTGCTAAACCACCGCCCGCCGCTTTGCCAGCCTGTGGTTCCCCTTGCGCTCAGCTTTCCAGACTCGAGTGGCTGTGCAGGGTTTAGGAGGAACTGACAGCTCCCGGGAGACCCAGTTAATTTAGAAGCAATTGTGTGTCGGCTGTGATTTTTTTCTTTTCTTCAATATCCTTCTCCACCTCCCCACCCTGCACTCCTGACGGCCTCTTTCTGCCTCCGTCATGTATTAAAATTCCCTTCGGGAAGGGCTCCGATCCTTATCAGTGAGAAGTTCCACTGCTCTGGGCCCCCGGGGAATTTGTCTCATCCATCCCACGGTGTGACACCAGGGACCAGAGGTGGTCACGGTGGTAAAGGTTCAACCTATCGGCCCTCAAGGATTTGTTTCTTAACAAGGCGCCCAGCTCGGGGCGAGGGGCGTGCGCTGTGTGCTTCTGAGAGTAGCAGAAGAGAAGAGAAATAACACACAGGGAACCCTTCCCATGGGCAAGGCTCTGGACATCAGCTCCAATGAATAATTATTATAATTCGCTAACACGTCATTATGCCCATGTTCCAGAAGAGGGAAAAGAGGCACAGAGGTAAGTAACTTGTCCAGGGACACAGTCCCCATAAGGGGCAGAACCAGAACTCAAATCCAGGTCTGCTTGCTACCAAATGTGCATTTTCCCCAGTACCCCCTACTGCATCCATAAAGGGGAATCCGTGTCTTTACAACTCGCACACCCAGGAAGGCAGCGCTGCCATGGAGAGCTTGGGACAGGAGTTAGACTGAGGACTGCAGGCCCAGCTCCCCCATGTACTAGCTGTGCAATTGCAGCCAGGTGCCCAGGCCTCGACTCCTCCAACCGTCTCAAAAAGGTAGAATGTCCATAAGGTGTGGACGGCTGGGCACAGTGGCCAGCTACACGTGTCAACATTCCTGCGTGCATTAGCGGGAAAAAGGAGAGAAGGCACACACAGCAGAGAGAGAGCGCAGAGGAGTGGGTGAGGAGCCTCCTCCTGTCCCTAAATTCAACAGGAGCTCAGGGGAGGGAGAAAAGGCAGGTTGGGAGGGGAGAAGGGAGGCTGGGCTTGGAGGGAGTTGGGTTTGGACAAGGGGTCTGGAGGAGCTAAGAGGAAACAGCCGGTACCTAGGGAGAGAAGACTCTGGTGCAGGACGAGGGACACAGGAGGGAAACACTGCACTTCCTGTCCTTTTAAAATCTTCGGTGGAAGGCTGGGGGTTGAGATGAGGGGGGTATGGGGATTTAGGGCAGTGCAGCTTCAGGGTGAAAGGCACAGCTCGGGGAATCAAACAGATCTGAGTTCAGCTCTCAGCTTTACCAACTGGGCAACACTGCACAGGTTTATTTAACCTCTCCGAGCTTCCATTTCCTCCTTTGTAAAGTGGAGAAAATAACTGTAAAGGAAAGAATTTAAATCAGATAGAACTGGTGTCAGGATGAAATGAGGCAGTCTTCCCCGAAGTTTGAGTGTGGTGCTGCTGTGATTACTGCGGCCGTTGGGACTCGGGGAATTTATTTTTAAGACTAACCAGCATACCCAGCGAAGGACAGGTGCAAGTCAGATGCTCTCAGCTCTAGATCTGGGTGGGGTTTATGTTCCAAAAAAGCACCAAGTAGAAGGGGGATTAAAAGCCGGAGGTCAAGGGAACCAAACCAAATGAAAATTGAAAGGCTGTCTGGGGAAGGAACCAATGGAAAAAGAAAACTAGAGAGAATAATGCAGAAAAGGCTCATGGGAGCATCTACTGTGCCCCAAATTTATGGCAGGGCCAATGATTTTGGAACCATAACCTAACATGACCCCCAGGGCCCTGCAGGACCCAGGCGCTGGCCACACACCCCACCCCTCATGCACTCCTGGCACAACGGCCCTCGTCCTCTTCCTTCCTTGGGGGCCTGTATTTGCAGCCTGTCCTGTGCACACCGTTCACATTTGCTTGATCTGATCATCACCATCCTAAGCACACTGGCTCCGTTATCACCCCTCCAAAATCACAAAAGAAGAAAATCCTCCCGTGAGCCTGTCCTACGCCCCCCTTAACACTTACCACCAGTGAGTCCTACTGGTTTCCTTGTTACCCCTAGGTCGTGCCCCATCTTAACGTGAGTCCTGTGAGAGGAGAGGTTTGTCTGCAGCGCCAGGATTGGGGGAGAAGGGGAGCAGCACTTAAGGGGCCGCCGAAAAACTCCGGAGCCAGGATAAGAATATCTGAATGCAGTGTCTTTTAAATATCAAAGTGAACACAAAACAAAATTCATTAAGAACAGAGTATCTAAGTTTTCACACCAAGACAGGATTGGCAACAGTGCCGCGTCAAGCCAGACTGGAGCCTGGGGCAAAGGAAAGGTGAGTAAACCTGATCCTGACTTTACCAAAACTTCTTGTATTTTGTTGACCATGGGGTTTCTTGGGCATTCATTGTGATGTTTTAAATACCGCATTAAGGTGTCATTTATCTCAAATGCTGAGTTTTTAGAGGCCCCTTAAATTCTGCACCTGAGGCGAACGCCTCATTTGCCAACCCTAATCCTAGCCCTGTATGCCTGTCTTATTCACTCCTGTGCTCCCAGCAGCACAGCAGTGCCTGGCTCATATTAGGTATTCGAGGAAATGTTAAATGAAAGCTTGAATAATGCCAGAAGAAACACCTCAATTTTTGTTTTTGTCCAATTCTAAAAGAAACCACTAAGCTCTGAGACTCAACATGCAGAAGTTGAATATCATAACCACAAGCATTAAAGGCAGCCTGGATCAGGGGAAAGCACTGGGTTATGAAGCAAACCGGTTCCTTGATGGACTGCGTTTATCATCTTGGGTGGCTGTGACGGGCTGAACTGTATTCCCTCAAGATTCATATGTTGAACTCCTAGCCCTCAGTACCTCAGAATATGACTGCATTTGGAGAAAGGGTCTTGAAAGAGGTCATATGGATGGGTCCTAATCCAATATAGCTGGTGCCCTTTTAAGAAGAGGACATTTGCACACACACAAGAGGCACCAGGGAAGTGCGCATATAAAGGAAAGGCCACATGAAGAGGTGGCAAGAAGGTGGCTTCAGTGGAAACCAACCGTGCCAGGACCTTGCTCTTGAACTTCCAGACTCCAAAACTGTGAGAAAATAAGTTTCCGTCCTTGAAGTCACCCAGTCTGTGGTCTTTTTGGCAAACTAACATAAAAACCCACTCCAAACTTCCCTGCCCTGACCACTGGTCTGTTGACCCTATGGGAAAATAATGATCCTGGACAAAGTATTTCCAAGAGCCCCTTCCAACTCTGATCTTCCTTTAACTTTGGAAGTTGAAACCTTTTTAAAACAGACATGGAAACCGTAAATGCCATCTTGGAGAATCTGGAGACGGCGGTAGGGAATGCAAGTATTTTACAAATTGCACCATCTGATTAAATTTCCTTTCGATAAATCGTCAACAATGGAATCGAAGAATAATAAACAAGGACTTTATCAGTTACACATAGTAAGTAACATAGGTAAAGCACTTAATAATCTCTAAAAAATATCTAACAATAGAAGCACTGGGTGAATGATTTATGGAATATTCACGTGTAGTAGTTTTACACAAAAATTGAAATGGGATAGTAAAAACCTTTTAATTTACATGACAAAGTAGTCAAAAATGTAAGGATAGGTAAAGAAACAGACATAATACCACAATATAAACACAGCTTGATTCCAGAATTATAAGTGTAGAGGTGTATATTTTTCACTAAGTGTTCACAATGGTTAGGTCTGGGTGATAATTCTAGTGATTTTCATTTGTTTTTACATATTTCTACAGTTTACAAATTTTCTGCAGTGGGTATGCATGGCTTTTCTCTAAAGTCCCCGTGGAACTAAAATCCTTATAACCCTAACATTGACGTTAAAAGCAGAATTCTTTACATTAAAAAGAAGAAGAAGAAAAAGAAGAGGAGGGGGAGGGGGAGGGGGAGGGGGGGAGGGGGAGGGGGAGGAGGGGGAGAAGAAAAGATTGAGGCCTGATTTAAAGGATACTGCAAGAGGCAGCAAGCCTAGAGTTCCAAAGGCAGTAATGTCTAGTTCTCTTTGGAGATGGGAAGAGAAAGTCTACCTTACTATCTATTCCTCTATACCTTGGTTTCCTGGGAAACAGAAGGGGTGGGCTGGCGCAAATGTCCCTGCAAAGCAGGCTGCTCTAGCGCCCTGGGAACTGGGGGAAGTACTAGCCAGGTGTGTTAAACTAGCTGGTCCACCAGGCTTCCCACAAGCCTATACACCCACCATGGACTTGTGATTTCCAGTAACTCCACACCTGCTGGACTGCCCAGGAAAAAGAGGGGGGCTTCAGTGAAGGAGCACTAACTAAGTAGGACAGTTTGTCACTGACAGTCCCTCACAGATGCTCCTTCTAACAAGTTCAGACTGCTGATCCAGGGAAGAGAGCGACGCTGCCGTAAGAGAGAATCTTTCCAAGGAGCTCTCCATCCCGCCAACCCCCAGAAGTTTGGGGAAAAGCACTCACACTTCTTGTAGATTCGGCAAGTCCTCAAAACCAGCAGGATCAATCTCAGAAAGTTTGCTGTGACTCAGGTTTCTGGTAAAAGGAGAGCAAAAAACAAACAAAAAACTCAATCAGTACCCTCAAATTCAGGAATCGTCTACCCATCCCTCCCCTCATAACTGCCCGTATCTCACGCCCTATTTTAAGTAATCTTATTGATAATGAGATTTACAGCTATACCTCGTCCCCGCTTGGATCCATAAACAAGCCACTGTGAAAATCTCAATTCACTTGAGGTTGGCTAAATCCAAATGGACTTCAATCAATACCATTTTGCCACTTCACAACTTTATAAAGAAATTCTGAGGGAAGCTAACCCTCCTACTTTACACTAGAGCATGCTGGTCCAAATGCTTTGTACCATATCAAGTCCAAGGCTATTCTAAATGGCATTTTTTTTTTTTTTTTTTTTTTTTTGCAGTACACGGGCCTCTCACTGTTGTGGCCTCTCCCCTTGCGGAGCACAGGCTCCGGACGCGCAGGCTCAGCGGCCATGGCTCACGGGCCCAGCTGCTGCACGGCACGTGGGATCTTCCCGGACCGGGGCATGAATCCGTGTCCCCTGCATCGGCAGGCGGACTCTGAACCACTGTGCCACCAGGGAAGCCCTGGGCCCTTACTTCTTAACTGTGCACTGTGCGCTGCTCCCTGCCACTAAAATACACCTAGTCCTGTGTATGCCGAAGGGGCTGGCTGACATTTTTCATCTCAGCTATTCATTCCATTGCCATTACTGACAATTAACAAGTACCGCGAATCATGAGTTTAGAGTCTGTCTCTTAAGGGGCCCAGCATCACATTAAGTGCCAGCTTTCTTTGAAGCTTCTTCCAGAGACATTCCAATCAATACTAGGCCAGAGCTGACAGCCATTTCACTGTCAACTCAAGACATTCATCTAAATAAAAGTCAAACTACCCTTGAAAACTAATGGCACATCTGTGTTCAGGGCACAGCCTGAATTAAAAGCAATTTGTCCAAGGATTATGATACCATAAAAATTGAAGGTGGTAATTTTTAAACCACCTACTGAAGTCAAGTGTGAGCTTGTCTGCTCTTAGGAGTATTTACAATGGGATACTTAGAAACCAGCAGGTTAGACTTGGAACAGAAAATCCACAAATGGAGAGAATTCTCTCACGTCACAAAAAGGACTGAAAAGACTGAAATCTTCTTCTATGGTGAGCATATTATCATGACAAAGGCGGGTGGAAATCTTGTTTCTGGGTCTGCAGATACTGTGAGTTTATAATGACTGTGACATTTATATCATCATAGGTAATGGGAGTTGTTGGGCTAAAGGAAGCATGAGAGAAAGACTCAGAAACCACAAAGGCAACAGTAGGAAGGGCAAGCAAGTAATGCGGGTGGTCACCTGCCAGGTGTGGAATGAGGTTGACACAGCAGTGGCCACTCACCCGCCCTCCACCTACAGGGGGCATTTGCTCCTATTTCCAGAAACAAGGGTGGTATTGACCAGTCTCCTCCACTTCCAAGAAAGGCTCAATCTCTGAATTTTTATGTGAAATCTTTTCAATTCTTTAAGTATATATATAAATCTGCAGACCATATTTAGCCCAAGAACCACTGTTTTTCAAGCTCTGATCTAGGTTCAAAATGAATAACTTATTTCTGGCTTGTTATACGTGGCCAGGGCTGGAGCTGGGGCTCAGAGGATCCAGGACCCAAGCAATTCCTGGTGGCTCCATTTTGAACGATCTGGAATGAAATCACTTCCCTCAATTCCCACCCCAGGAGGGTCCACATCCTTCAGCAACTCAGTATTAGAATAAAACCACTTTTGGACTTCCCTGGTGGCACAGAGGTTAAGAATCTGCCTGCCAACGCAGGGGCACGGGTTCCAGCCCTGGTCCGGGAAGATCCCACATGCCACAGAGCAGCTAAGCCCATGCGTCACAACTACTGAGCCTGCACTCTAGAGCCCGTGAGCCACAACTACTGAGCCTGCACTCTAGAGCCTGTGAGCCACAACTACGGAGCCTGCGCTCTAGAGCCCACGAGCCACAACTACTGAGCCTGAACGCCAGAACTACTGAAGCCCGTGCGCCTAGAGCCTGTGCTCTGCAACAAAGAGAAGCCACCGTAATGAGAAGCCCACGCACCGCAACAAAGAGTAGCCCTCACTAGCCACAACTAGAGAAAGCCCGCGCTCAACAACAAAGACCCAACGCAGCCATAAATAAATAAATAAAATAAAAAGATTAAAAAAAAGAGAATAAAACCACTTCAAATCACAATACCCCTTGGTCCATCTTTCCCTTAAAGAGCACACACAATTTATTTAAATTTCAAAAATGCTACACAAATTCTGCTTTTTAGATAAGGCAGCTTGAGAAAGGGGGCTTCCATAAGCTAGTTGTATCAAGAAACCAGCCAGTAACAGGACTTAACATGGAGATTCTAGGAAGCAGCAACAAAGCTTTAGATACTTGTCAGTGGAAATTTAAGCACTCACTGGGTCTGCCTGGATGCGGTGACTTTTTGACTTTCAATGAACTAGAAAAGCCATATATCAACAACTGAGTGTCTGCAGACTGGCTCTAAGAGTAATTATCCTCTCGAGTGCCTATCAGCCATACAGACAGAAGACAGTGGCTGAGGCTCGGGTCCCTTGGAACAGCTGTGCTTGTGGACACAGAGCTGCCTAGCTTTTTAGTCTTGAGAAATAAATCCTGGTACAAGCTGCTGATCATCAACTGCTTTATCAGGAAATGGGGAAAATATTTATTCCCCCTGACAAATGAATACAATCTGAAGTGAAATCCTCAGACATTTTCTTGTTTGCTCATTTCTGGGAGGCACACTCCCAGCATAATTATTTTTTATCGTGGTAAAATATATATAACACAAAATGGACCATCCTGACCATCTTTAAATGTACGGTTCGGGGGCATTAAGTATGTTCTCATTGTGGTGCAACCATCACCACCATGCATTCCTCACTAGAACTTTTTACGCATCTTTTCCAACTGAATGCCACACTCATGAAGCACTGACTTCCCACTCTCCCCTGCCCCCCGGGGCTGGCCTCCTCCACTCTACACGGTGTCTGTATGAATTTAACGTGGCTCCGTACTTCATAGAAGTGGAGCCATACAGTATGCGACCGTGTGTGTCTGGCTTATTTCACTCAGCACAATGCCCTCAAGGTGTGTCCACGTCGTAGCATGTGTCAGAATTTCCTGTTCCTTTTTGTGGCTGAATAGCATTCCATTATTCCATTGCATGCAGGTAAGTATGTATCTCACTCACGTTTTGTTTATCCCTTTAACAGCTGATGGACAGTTGGCTTGTTTCCATCTTTTGGCTATCGTGAATCATGCTGCTATGAACATTGGTAGGGTTTTTTTCCCAGTATAATAAAGTTTTTTTTAAAAAACCCACAAAAAACCTTTGACTGCCATGCTTCCTGACAACGTTCATTCCTCAACGATTAAGGACATCCATCTACTCAGCCTAAGAACTGTGGAGAGAGGGGTACGAATTCTCATCTCAGGTCTGAAGAACAATCCAAGGGTTAATTGGCGAAAAACCTTTCACGAGGCCTTTCTTTCAGGTGGCGGCTGACAAGCACACCAGTCAAAAGCATCTCACTTATTTCTACAGACACGATCGCCCCTTACCAGGCCCGACATCTGAGTGTGTCTTCAGTTGAAGGTTTCAGATTCTCCTGTCAAAACAATTCATCTGTCAGCAGGACAGATGCTGTCAAAAGCATTTCTGCACCTTTCAGGAGCAAAGCACAGGGAAAGAAACCTCAGGGAATTTAGTTACTGCCAATTGCAGCTTTCATTAAACAGTGTGTCAGCCATTGTCATAACATACACTTCCCTTGTTCTTGGCACAAAGGGTGCGCAGATCTTCGAACAATGGAGCCCGGCCGTAGATATCCTTTCTGCTAACGTGCTGAGAGATGACTGTCCGGCCCACCATTTGCCCAACACACAGGAGACCTCTCGGCAGAGGCCAGCTCAAGTCTTAGCCAGGTTTTATCTGCGGCTGAAAAGCAAAGGGTTCAACGGTGCACGACAGTAATCTTTTTGCTGAGCCTTCTTCCTGGCAAGACCCCCTACCCTGATCCCACAGAATGAGAAGAGCTAAGTGTTCAAATAGCTGAGAAATCCCCACTGTTCTGTAAACCTGTGCTCTCCAATTCAGCAGCCACTAGCCCTGTGACTGCTGACATTTACGCTTTAATTAAGATTACAGAAAATTAAGAATTCAGTGTCTCAGTGACACTAGCCATTTTCCAAATGTCCAACGACCTGCGGCTACTGTCTTGACTGCACAATGCAGGGAGAGGATGTGTCCGTCATCCCTGCAATTTCTATTAATCTAAATCATGGAGTAATCAACAAATATGTCTGAATCATAAAGTAATCAACAAATATTTAAAGTGAAACAGCACGTAGGGAAGAAACTTGGACTTTAAAAATAACTTTGACAACTATAGCTTTATAGTACAGTCTTAAGTCAGGGAGCCTGATTGCTCCGGCTCCGTTTTTCTTTCTCAAGATTGCTTTGGCTATTCGGGATCTTTTGTGTTTCCATACAAATTGTAAAATTTTTTGTTCTCGTTCTGTGAAAAATTACAAAACAGGTATCGAGTTACAGATGTAGAAAACAAACTTATGGTTACTGGGGTAAGGGGGGGGGGAGAGGGATAAATTGGGAGATTGGGATTGACATATACACATTACTATATATAAAATAGATAACTAATAAGGACCTACTGTATAGCACAGGAAACTCAATACTCTGTAATGGCCTATATGGGAAAAGAATCTAAAAAAGAATGGATATATGTATATGTATAACTGCTTCACTTTGCTGTGCACCTGAAACTGACACACAACACTGTACATCCATCATAGTACAACAAAAAAATTTTTTAATAAAATAAAAAATAAATTTGAATTTCCCAATAATTCAAGAGCTTTGTTAAACACGTGGTGGCGGAGCGGCACGGATCTCAGCCGACATCCTCTAGGCACACACCGTTCTTAACCAACTCCAACAGAGGAGAGAGCTTTGAGAACTCGATCCACAAGGAAGACGCTCTTATAAAAAAGAAATGCCCTCTGAACGTAATTCTATAGGCTTAATCAGTATTGACATAATCTGACCAGCATCTTCCTGGATGACAACCAGAACCACGTATTACAAACTTGGCAAACGCCATTCAAAGCTGGCAAACAATAATTCATTCATTCCTTGGAAGTTGAGGGATAAAAAGTTCCGTTTACTTATGAGTAAGGTGTGGTGAGCAAATAACCCCAGTATTATTAGACAACGTCTTTAGCACTTCATCCTCAAAAACAGGCACTGCTCACAGACCCCTGACCGTACAGGCCGAACCTCTCACGGGGAAGGAAGGTGCAAGGCATGGCTGTATTTTTCAACTTTAATAAGAATAATAATTCAGAGTGGAAGGAACTGGTCCCAAATCTGTGACAGGCATTCCCTGGGGAAGGAAGTTTTCCCATTCAGTTTGGTTTCCAGGCCCGTCTATTTCCCAGTACTCAGCCCTGTCTGGGCTCCTGAACGGCACAGGAGTTTGCATGTTTTACCTTTCAGATGTTGGCTAAAGTGAAGAATACAGCCGGAAAGAAAAGTGTGAAGCAATCCAGTGACCCCACTGCTGAGCACATGGGGCACACAGGACTAGCCTGGGAACCTCTTCTTTCTTGGGAAACTGTGGGCTTCATCTGTACGTCTCTACTTGACCTCACACTGTGCTATTGGTCGTCCATTAAAAAAGGAGTCACCAGCCTACGTCTAACTGGGAAAAAGTGATTGGTCCTTTCAAATTTCAAGGGGTGTGAATGAGGAAGAGCATGTGACTTGTTAAAGTTATTTAATCCCTTAAGCTTTTAAGGCTGTTTCTGCTGCATTTTTACCTTCTGAGGAATTACACATCAAGTTCCAATGAAATCACCACACTGTGTTCCCTAGGCCCACGTTATAAGGTTTTACGAGAGGAGATTTCTTTTTAAATCTAGGATATCAGATGTCCTTATCTTTTTTTTTTCTGTTGCAATGTTTTTCCCCCTCATTAACCAAAAGCCACAACTGAATGGCCTATTCATACACATTAAAGGCTTACACTGAGAATGATAAAACTGTATCTTAAACTGGAATCACTCCTCTGACATCGTCACCCAAGAATTCCCACTCAGAAGGTAGTTCTGTACTTGTCTTTCTTCAGTAAGCTGATCAACCATATATTGCCTAAACTGAGGCTTGGAGAAAGAAACACATTCAGCAAATAATCAAATGTAAAATCACTTGAGAGCAACTCAATACGTACAGCTCACCTTGAGAGCTTTTGGTCACTAACGTTGAACGAAGTCAGTCATGAGTCACAGTTACTCCGGTTTTTGAAAATGTTACACAGATGATTCTCTATGCAAATGAGGCTTACGAGCAACTCAAAAGAAGAAATAATACACACTAGCCATTATACAAACCCCAGAGTCAGTCACTCCTTAAAATCGGCTTTAGAAATTGGTGTGGGTCTCTGAATTCTGATGCTTAAGACATTGTCTGAGAGAGGTCAGCCGCGTGTGCCTCTGTAATCCCGCCAGTCTTAAATGTGCTTCTCTGCCTTAATATCTCACACATCTCACCTGGGCCTGTTGGTTGATTTGAATGGAGGTTTAAGTCTTTGTCCTACAGCACCCAGCAGATGTCAAATTTGCCAAATATTTATTGAGTGTTTGTCTACAATCTGCAATGCACTTAGGTTAAATTCTAATACAAATCAGGATAAGATCTAGTCCTTGACCTTAAGGAGTTTACAACCTACTGGTCAGATAAGTCTCTGGACCAAATAATTGCAGCCAAAGGCTGTGACAGGGCAAGCATCTTGGGAATGATGGATCAGGAGTTGCAAACTGGCAGCTTTTGGGCCAAAGGTGGGTTGCAGGGAAATTTCTTTCTGAGTGAAGAGTGTTTGGAGAAACCTAAAGTTTTTAGCAAATAATAAAAAGTTTCAGCTTCTCTTGAAATTACAGGCATACCTCAGAGATACCGTGGGCTCGGTTGCAGACCACCGCAATACAGCGAATATCGCAATACTGCAAATCGGACAAATTTTGTGGTTTTCCAGTGCATACAAAATTATGTCTTTACACTATACTGTAATCCATAAGTGTGCAACGGCATTACGTCTGAAAGAAGAATGGACATACCTTAATTATAAAATAACGCTGTTAGAAAAACGGTGCCAACAGACTTGCTCGAGGCAGGGTTGCCACAAACCTTCGATTTGTGAAAAAATGCAATAAAGTGAAATGCAATAGAATGTGGGATGCCTGTCATCACGGGGCCGGCACGCTGACAGCACACTCAGCTACATTTATTTAGCAAGGACCCCAGCTGACCACAGACCTCACCACTCCTACTGTCTCCCCCAGGACCTCTTCACTCATTTGCAGTATCTCCCTGGCCCTGCAAGCATCTGAGTTTGTCCTCCTGGCGTGGATACCACGGAGTCCAGGTGATGTTCACAGCAGGGAAGACCAACTGTGATGAGGAAGGTTTATCAGAAAACGCAAGACCTTAGCTAAACCTGGAAGAACAGTAGAAGAACAGCATGGTTTTTAAGGAAGTGTTTCAGGAAACAAGGCCAGAACAGTACAATAAGGCACGGAAGGCATGAATCTTAAAAAAAAAAAAAAGCCAAGTCAGGACCTCCTAGAAAGGAGAGGGGCAAGAGAGGGGAATTGTTTTAGGGCAAAGTCGCGAAGAGTAGCCCCACGTTTGTCAGATATACAACCTAGCAGGCAGTTAAGTCAAGGGTTATACAAACCTTAGCAAACCCCAGTGCCAGGTCCACCATGAATGTTAATCTACAGGGTCATTAAAGCTGATCCCCACAGGAACAGAATATCTCCTTGTTCATCTACTTCAAGTTTTGAGCCAAACAGTCAAGGGGCCCACCACCACTGAAAGTAATCAGCCTTTGCTTTCCACAACAGCCCTTAAAACAGGAGACCTTCGCATCTGTTTTGCCTGCCCAAATCTTAGTTTGGCTAAAGAGAGACAAAGTAACTGGATATGATAAGGCTTTCTTATTTAAGCAGTCTCATGTTTGACTGTGGAGGATGTATGGGGGAGAAGCCCACAAATTTCCCACCACAGTCACTCATGAAATATGGCCTGTGCATCACGGACACTTAAAGATTTAATTAACTTCATTAAGAAGAGGTACTCCAGCTGATGCAGCGGCCGCAGCTCTGCAGTTTTTTTTTTGGGCGGGGGGGACCTTACAAACAAAGAGAATTTAGGCACAGAATAGCTGCTGGCCACAGGCTGAGCTTCCCACACACCTGTCACAAAGAGACCGCCCCTCAGGACCACCCCAGCAGGGAAGAGGCACCTACAGCCATCATTTGGCTTTGCTATTAGAGAAGTGGCTTTGCAGAGACTTGGAAATGGGGAGGGGGAGAGGAGGGGACAGGAGTCTGGTCACCTACTCTCTACTTTATCACCTCTGAAGAGGGATCACCAATTCACCCTTTCAGACAGTCCTTAAGCTCTCTAGGGCTTTCCAAAGTCATCAGCCCCTTGCCAGGCACCATCTCACACACAGCTGAATCCTTCCCTCCTCAAGCCCAGCCACTCTGCACAGCAGAGGGTGGTGATGCCTCAGATGCAGGCGCTCCCGCCCCTACCAACCTCTCCTTGTCCTAAGGCACTAGGGGCTCCAGTGAGAGAAGAGGGCTGATCAATCAGGACCCAGAGAGGACAGACGTGCGCCAAGAACGCGTGCTCACCTCCAGCAACACACTTAGCGGCTGGAGTGCCTTCAGTTAAAAAAAATGGAGGAGAATTTTCCTAAATGAAAACCATGCTCTACTGAGGCAGGAAACGGAGGCTCTTGCTTCTGTTGTAGTTAAAACAAGTCGGGCAAACGGGACAGGAAGTGAGGGACACATTAATCCAGTGGATAAATTTGGAATCCTTGGTTTGTCAAGTGCTTTGTAGAGTCCACCAGTGTCCCTCTGGTCACAGATTACTGTCTTCCTGTCCTAACACCTCCACCTGTACCCCTCTGTCACTACAAATATCCACTTTCAGGAGATTATTTTCCAATGGAACCAACCACTGCAAAATACAGGGTGTTTAGTAAAACCGTGATGGGGATTTGAAATTCATTAACTTTGGCTTGACCTACGCAAGATGCAAACTACTAACACCTTAGGAACCGTTCTTTGATTGAATGCTTCACGCAACAGAATTTAAATGTGTCAATGTTGGCATAACCACCAACCGTAAGTGATCAATTTCCTTTTCCAACACACTGAAATGCTTCTCCACTGAACACCGAGTGACTGCCCACACTTCATGCCCCCACCTAAGGGCCCTGAGAGGAATGTGACTGTCAGAGAGGGAAATAACCATTTTAACATGGCCCCATAAAAAGTACTCTTGGTCGCAAGAACAGGGTGACCAGATTCCGAGCCTGTCTTGCTGGCAGAAGCTACAACTGAGGATTTCATTGGGATAAAGGGATAAAGAAATTCTATATCAGTGACTCAAGATTCTTCAGAAATGAAACCTCCAATAATGGATTACTTCCCCTGAGTACAAGAGACACACACTGAAATATTAAGAACAAACAAACAAAAAAACCCCTTCCCACCATCTGAGTCATTACACGCCATTCTAAACACTCTTGTCTAGATGTTTCCTAGAACCAGGAAAGGACTAAGGCATTCATTCTATGCTTTTTTAACCCTCTTCTCTTAAAATTCACTCTAACATAATCCAATCAACAAAAAATAATAGTACACAAACCTCACGTAACAGAAATGTACGCCAAAAGATGAAAATTAAACTTTGCACCTGTGATGATCAGAGTTTGTTGATGTTGTTTAAAAGAAGTATTTAGAAGAGTGATTTGAGGCAAATATCCTTTTGGGTTACAAAAGGGCAATATATGATAATTTGCCTAATTGTCCCCCTTAAAGGGGAGGAAGAAGGAAAATGAAAGACTTTTTTTTAAAGCAAATACATCTCTACAAGGAACAGTTTACCTTAGTTTTATCAGCATCTCTTTCCTTTCCCACTCCCACACAAAAAATTTTAAGGAACGAATGACATAAGTGGGCATAACTATCTTCCCAGAATACAGCTGCTCATAAGGAAAACCCTTTCTGGAAAGCCAGAAGTTCCTAGGGGTGTGCTCTGGAATGCCCTAGCAGCTTCCGCTGGAATTTACATGCATCTTTTATTTTTCAAACTGAAATCACACCCCGCATTCACTAATGTCTCAGGCATCTCTCTGTGCCTGTGCAGAACCCAAGCACCCACAATCTACAAAGCTAACATAAAAATCTAGGTTTACTTGCATTCACCGCGATACTCTGCGTTACAAGCAGATTAAGCGCAAGGTTCCCACAAGTATTATCGAACATTCTCTTCTTGGTTTTCCACGTCTTCTTCTAGGTTTCAAACAGTCAAATATTATCTTCTCGGTTTATCCTCCCATCTTTTCCCAGCTACCTCCCAACTTAAAAATGAAGATGACTCAAATACAGAGAACAGATCCCTGATATGAGGTCAGCCAAGTTCAAAAACTGAATTGACCCACAATTTCTCGAGAACACATCCGCTGCATTACAGGGAGGCATGCAAGGGACTCGAGCTAAGTATCTGAAAGAAAACGCAGTTTGGAAAGGTCAGCCTCCCGTCTAACAGTGAAGGTGCTGACTTTATTAGCTAGCTTATCGACTTGGGATCTCGTTCTGTCAATTTTTCCACTGGGCTTTTTGAAGTTTATGCGTGTCATGAAATGCTCAGCTGAAGCCAAAACACGTCACAAAAACACCATAAAATTAAAAGCCCATCCACGGGCTTCCCTGGTGGCGCAGTGGTTGAGAGTCCGCCTGCCGATGCAGGGGACACAGGTTCCTGTCCCGGTCCGGGAAGATCCCACATGCCGTGGAGCGGCTGAGCCTGTGAGCCATGGCCACTGAGCCTGCGCGTCCGGAGCCTGTGCTCCGCAACGGGAGATGCCACAACAGTGAGAGGCCCGCGTACCGCAAAAAAAAAAAAAAAAAAAAGCCCATCCACATCGCTGTCCTGAGGCCATGGTGACTTCTCTGGTTTTGGTTGTTGAAACGGCCGAGGAGATGCTAAGTAAGTCAAGGTGGGGCAGCACAGCTTTGGCACAGAGTGCTTTCTGCTGTTGCAATACAGGGCCTTCCTTTTCACTGAAATTACAGACACAAAGCATCAGATGACGCCTGTGACCTGCACCCTGGACATACTAAACTTTTACTACATCGAATGGAAAACTGGTGGTGAAAATGATGGAGCTGCAATACACTTTTGTTGCATCATTCATCAAGACTTCTAAAAAGGATGCTTTCCCTCTTCCATGTGGTCCATCAACATTCGCAGGGGCCCAGGGCATCCTAACACCTACCTCCTCACAGCCACACCCTCCCCACCACCACCCTGCCTCTTGAGAGTTTGTAGTTCCAGGTCATTTACTCCCAAAGATGTGTCTTAAAGGTTGGATCCTAACAGTACATTCCGCTAAATTATACCTCAACAAAATAATGACCACTGGTATCTACAAGATGCGAGTCTGTTTTTAGAGTAAATCACTAGCAAAATCAATGAAAAGCTCTACCGGAAGTCATTCACAAGTAACTCCCTTTGGACTCCCAGTTACAGGCTGGAGAGACCTCAGAAACTCCATGTGGACCTCTGTAAGTGCTAGGGAGACAAAAGCCATTCACTTCCCATCCCAGCAGGAAATCAGAGGCCATGTTCCTACCAAACCCAGACCTCCCTGACATCAGCTACAGAGAGGCAGCTTCCCTATGAATAGCCAGCACTTCTTTGACTAACACGTGTTACCTGTTGAACACACACATACACACACACCCAGCTTCCACCATCACTCCTTCTTAAAGATGACGTAATCCAATTCGAACTGGTCACAGTCTCTGCTCAGCTTGTCCTGGTCAACCGACTCCATCACTCTGGTGGGGAGAGACTGACTTGCTCCTGCAGACTTCACACTAACAAAAGTGGCATCCGAAACCCTCTTCAGTTAGAAGCCAGTTGGGTTCTACGCACTGAGATACAGGGAATCAAACAGGGTACGGTTTGGAGTGTGGCAGAGTTTGTGCAATTAAGGCATTCAGTGATGAGACCCAATCTGTCCTCCAGGTCAGACTCTGCAGGCTGGCTTTCCTGTCTCCTCACTCCCTCCCACTGGAAGACTGTCACAGCAAATAAAAGGTGCTCCCATCCCAGGTCGGGTCTGCACGGCCACACAAGCGTGACTCTGCAAAACCGTGCTGGCGACTCCGTACACCTGTGGCAAACTCCAGCCCTGATCCATAAGCCGAGGCGGGTTTGGCTTCGGTGAGGCTTACCCTTGCCCGAGCACGGGGAGAAAACCACCCACGCGCTCAGACCCAGAGAGCTCCTGCAGAAAGGCACCTGCACAAACTCGCCGGGGTGGGTTAGAAGGTCACGAGCGCCTCAGAAAAGATCCTTTCTTCCCAGGGGCATGGGACAAATGGTAGGCCTGCCACATTGCTGGTGTCAATATTTATCTAAGGCCTAGGTATTCACCATGGTAGAAACCGGGCACTTTTTCAGTTCACTCATTCAGGTAATTTGCCACTACAAAACCCCCAAACAGAGATTCATTACAGCTTGAATTTCTTTTCTTCCACTGCCATAGAGGAGGCTGGCGGCGGGGCCCACGGTCTATGTCAGCCATAATCCCAGCAGCTCGAGAATAAAGCGTTCAGCGTGTTTCAGAACTGCCAATATCAAATGGCCTTGCCCCGGGGACAATAAAGAGACACGGAAGTGAAATGAAGCGCCTGCTCTCTCCCTCCCCATGGCATGCATGTTTTCTGCCCTGGAAATGAACAAAGCTTGGGCCTTGCAGTAAAGGAACTGAACCCCCCAGAACCACACCCGGGCACTTCTAGGTGTGACTTACACTGCAGGATTAATCCGGCAACCAATACCCAAAGGTACGTGCAGCTCAAAGGAAGCCATGTGCTATTTCAAGAGCCCTCTTTGCTCAGCTCCGATTCTCCCAGACTCCCTCCTTCTCACCCTTTAAGGAGTCTTTCTCCCTTAGCCTCCCCTTACCCCCCGGACAAAGGCCTATACACAGTCCCCCTTCCCAGGCAGAAGTCAGAAGAGAGAACTAGCCCATTAATATCAAGGTTAGGAGGCCCTTAGGACCCCTGAAAATAGCTGTGCATCGTGGAAACCAGGTTCACAAATGGATTCCTCCAAGTCTCTCCCCACCACTCAAAGTCCTGAAATCGCCTTCCTGCAAAGGACGCTGAGCTGTAGCTCCCTCTGTTGGCTGTGCCGGCTTCTTCCAAGGAGACTCGCTGCTGTGGCCTCGTGGGGCAGGCCGACTTCAGGCTTTCACGCCAATGAAACTGAGGCACTGGAGAAAGACGGCTCTCTCTCCGGTGACAAATTAAAGAACCTGCCTCAAAGCCCTCCTGCAAAGCCGCTGGGGAGTGAAAGGACATCTCAAGCCAGCTTCCCGTGATTCACTAAAACTACTTTTCTGATCCCATACACACGATGCTTCCCAGCTAGATGGGTATCCCCACCAACCCCCCCCCCTAGGATCTGCACACTCCACGCAGCTCACTAAGGATCATCAGACTTATATCTGCCAACAGGCTGCAAATCACTTCCGCTCCTTCCTGAGCAAAAGTGTAATGGCAAGTGAGGAGCTATGACGCACGTGTGCTCTATGAGGGGCCAACATTCCTACCTCTGCTTTAAATATGCCTGCTGAGCGAAAGCAGGCCAGCGCCGAGCACCAAGTGGCAGCAGCTGAGGGTGTGGTCAGTTTCATTTTTTTCTTACATAAAAATATACAGGACACTTAAGCGCCCAGTATTTCCTCAGCACACTGAGGTTAATAATTCACAACCAACTGACATTCATCAAGGATCAGAAAATTTAAAGGTGGTTTGTGCAAACACTCCTGTTCTTGCTCTTAACAGCTGGTTTATTTAACTGATGGCTTCTGTGGCCATTAGGGGTAGGTAGCACTTCAAAAGCTTACGTGTGAAGGCAGATACACCACTACCTGGGTTGCTTAGCCACCGGCGCACATGTTACCCAAAGCCCAGCAATTATTTTCCTCTTACACAGAGAAGTTAGACAATTCCAGTAAGGTAGAAAATCCAGGACAGCGAAAGTCCTGGTTTCCTGATAAGACTTTACTGTAAGCATGCTCTCTCTCTCGTTTCTAATCTGGGCCCTCCAGACGGACAATTCCCCCAAAATGTCAGTTCACGCAAGAGCAGGAGGTCGGTGGCATAACACTCACGCAAGAGGCAAGCTGCCTGGATCTCAGACCAGACTGTCACCCACCCAAAAAGGAGGGCCCGATTCCCTCTCCCCTCAGACCTTACTCCTTCCACCTCTCTTGATCTCACTTAACTTCACTCTCTCTCTAAAATCATGTGCGTGTGTACTGAGAATGGGCAGGGGGGCAGCCTTCTCCAGACCCTTATCTGAGTGTCTCCAGCCTGCTGTGGGACAGGTCGGTTACCAGTGGTTGGCGGTGGTTGCTTTTCAACCCAGGGAAATAAACCTTGGGGGTCCGTGTTATCTGCAAAGCCATGAACTTGCTACAAACGTGGGATCTACCGCCTGGGCTTATGAACCCACGATGGCTCTAAGGCCACACGGACGTCCACATAATCCTTGTTGAAGAGGTTACACGTTAACCGCCACACATCTCAAGGGCCTATGGCCTCCACAATCTCTACATCTTTCATATCCCGCCTTTGAAAGGGCTTTCTGGACGTTGCTACCACAGTGTTTCAAATAAATAAAACTGGATCTATATTTTGCTTTAGTTCTTAATAAGCAGCTATTTCAGTGGGAGCAGCTGGCCCTTAAAAGGCATCTACTTAACCCCCCCGGGGCAGAAAATAATAATAAACCCAAAATGGCAGACGTACAGGACGGCCAACCTGTGGTTACTTCAACACGTGTTTCAGGGGCATGGGGAAACAGTGCCTGGGATAATACCGCATGGCAGAAAGGCCAGTGGTCATTCACATGTGGTTTGGAAATGAATGAAAACACACAAGTTGATTAAGCACCAGGAGTGGTGCTGGACTCCAGGACCACACGGCAATAAAGTGTCCTCTACCCTCAAGGAGTGTACAACCAGGAAGGGAAGACGGATGCTGAGCGAGTAACCAGAGGTGTGTACCAAAGGCCATCGCGGAACAAGGCCTCGGCCACCCTCACCCGGGTGTTTCGGGAGATCTGCCTGAGGAACGGTTTAACCTGAGACCAGAACGATAATACAAGTCACGCAGGAAAGGCACAGGGATGAGAGCACAGGCAAAGGCCCTGAAGGGAGGAAACGGCTCAGCTGGTGAAGGAAACACCCAGTCCCCCGTCACCTGAGCTCAGAAGGCACCTGGTATCAAGCGACGGCAGAGGAGGGAGGGCGGGAGACAGGGGGACAGGCACCTGGTACCACAGGGATGTGAAGCTGAGCCAAAGGGACCCCACCGTCCAGGGCAACGAGCCTCACACTTCACACCTGAAAGCCAAGCCCCCCGTAGAACTGCTTAAAATGCAGATTCCCAGGCCATGGCACCACAGATTCAGACTCCAAGGTCAGTGGAAGAGTCAGAAAATGCCTACTGGCTCCCTGGAGGACTAACAGAAGGCCACCACGTCATCACCATTTCAATAACAATCAGCCCACTGGCCAGTCCACCTAAATCGGTGGCTCGCCAAAGATGGGCTGTCAACGCTTTTCCCAAAGCGTACCTGTCGGCCTTCTCTCAAGTGCCACACTACCGCCTGGGACCCCCCACCTCTCTCCATTCCGCTCACCTAGAAGGGGACTAGGGAGTAAGAAATGAAAAACACATAACAGGCCATCGGGCCCTCCAGCCCGGGCCCAGGGTTCCCAGTGCCTGCAGAGGTGCAGTACTGACCCCCCGAGTAACCCCACCGGCCGCTCTCCCTCTGGCTTCTCGCTGTAAAGGAAACCGCGTGCAAAGCCTCGGCTTCCTTTCTCATCAAAAGCCACCAGGGCCACAGTTTTCAATTAGCTGTGTCAGCCTACCACCCCGAAGCGGCCCAAGTTCAACATGTGGGCCCTCCCCGCAGCTTCCGGTCTCCACCAAGCACTTCACACCTCCCTATTGTAAACCTGTCCAGAGCAATTACCCTGGCTGCATTTGGACAGCCTCAGGACCACATTTCTGTCTAATTTATAGCTGCGAAGCTCTGTCGGCAGAGGCAGCCTTGCCCTGGAGCAGAGGAACTGCAGAGAAAATGGTCAGACCTGGCTGTAAATGCATGTGCACAGCAAATTTCCTTAGGTTACAGGAGGGCAAATTCTCCCATTCTCCCAGGGGCCAACATGGCGTGATAGGTAAGCTCCCCCAGAGGGTCTGAAATCTGGATTTGCTGCAGGAATAACTATTGTTCTGTTCTGCCACATTTCCTCCTTCGCCTGGGATTACAAACAGGGAGACAACTCAAGCAAATAAACCGGGCAAGTGCCGCACGTTACATTTCTACCTGAAGATTTTAAAAGTCTTTAAAATCTTAAAAATAAAATTCTGCTCACCTAAGGAACGTAAGACAGAGACATTTCTCTATCTGGGGAATTCAATTCATCCAAAATGTTATGACCTGTCTCTTTTTAAAACATGCCCTTCTTACAACTCAACAAAAAGACAAATGACACAGCTGAAAAAATAATGGCAAAGAAAATGAAGAAATATTTCTCCGAAGAAGATATACAAATGGCCAAGACGCACATGAAAAGATTCTCAGCATCACTAGTCATTAGGGAAATGCAAATCAGAACCACAAGGAGATACCACTTCATACCCACCAGAACGGCTATAATTAAACAGACAGACAATAATAACAAGTATTGGTGAGGCTGAGGAGAAATGGGAACCTTTAGTTGCTGCTGATGAAATTGCAAAAGGGGGTGTGCAGCTTCCGTGCAAAACAGCCCAGCAGCTTCTCAAACACAGAGTTACCATATGACCCAGCAATTCCAGTCCTAGGTATCTCCCCAAGACACATGAAAACACACATTCATACAAGAAGTTGTACACCGATGTTCATAGCAGCATTATTCACATTAGCCAAAAAGTCCATCAACTCATGAACGGATAAACCCAGTGTGGTCTGTCCAAACAAGGGAATATTATTCAGCCATAAAAAGGAAAGAACTGCTGATACATGCTACAACATGGAAGAACCCAGACACAAAAGGCCACTTATATGATTCCATTTACATGAAATGTCCAGAATAGGCAAATCCAGAGGGACAGAAAGCAGATGTTGCCAGGGGTTGAGAAGAAGAAAGAGTGGCGGGGGGCGCCTGCTAAGGGAATAGGGTTTTGTCCCTCGGTGATGAAGATGTGCTAGAATTAGTAGTGACGGTTGTACAACTCTGTGAATATACTAAAAACCCTGACTCACATAGTTTAAAAGGATGACTTCTATGATATTGAAATTATATTTCAATGAATCTGTTATAAAAAAACAAAACACAAAACCTTCTGCCTTAACAGGCTTTCAAAATTCCAGACTGAAAATGCCACCTAGCTACTTCTCTACCACACAAATGCAGAAACAACCTTTTCCTCTAAGTGCTAGGAGATAAATGAAGTGGGGTACAGGCAAAATACCCACATTTCAGATGGTAAAGGCACGGTACCACCTCTGAAACCCCTTCCACCCAATCAACTCCTTCTTGCTTCCTAAACTATACTACACTCATGACCATGGCTCTGCCCATGAATCTGTCAGAAGTGGAAAACCTCAGCTGGAGTTTATCCCCCCACAGAAAACAAATTCTCAAGATTTCAAAAGAGCATTTTTTTCTTCTTTTTTTAGTAATTATTTAATAAGGCTGTGGAAAGCGGGGTTTTCCCGACGGCCAGCCATTCGAAAATGAAGAACAAGCCAGAGGCAGGAGGAAATGTCACCACAATGGGGAGAAAATAAATTAGCTAGATTAAGATCTAACTGATTAAGATCTGACCCCTTTCTGTGGTTCAGGCAGGCAGATTTTAGAAAAAGAGCATGCTATTTCGGGAAAAGTCCTTCCAGAGGAAAAGTCGGCGGGGGTGGTGGTGGTGGTGGTGAGACTATACGTTTCAGTTTTATATTAAAAATTTGTTGACGCTGATTGAAAGCAGATGCAAATGGCCAACACCTCCACATCCCCTGCCCTCCCCACCTTCCCCCACAGGTGTGCTGGGTCCCTTCTGGTCAAGAACGTGTCCCCCTAGACTGCAGGTACCACACCGCAGCCCAGCCCTCGCCAGCAAACATGCAGTTAACTGGGAAGTCCAAAAGTCTAATGGGGCCAGGATGCCAACCAACATCAAAGAGATTCCAGTTGCTCCCCTTATGCAATAAACTTCTTTCACCCAACATCATTCACACTTTCAGAGTGCAAAGTTCACTCTGATATTGGTGGCTTTCTCACTTTGTAGCTTTTTTGGCAAGGGTCCCTTGGCCTGGTTGTTCATTAATATATAATCAGAACATTAAAAGCCTTGTTTCGCCTTCTAGGGAGGCTGTGGCCAATTGAATAAAGCCGACATTGTCCCTGGGATGGAGGAACTACCTTGTAAGGCACAGACAATTCAAAGATGCCCAGGTCAAAGGGTACGTGTGTCCACACGCCCACACTCATACAGAGCTACGTTATTTCACAAGATGTTTCTGATATTCCTGGCAAGGGGGTAAGATTAAAATGTTGATCTTACCACAGAAATGAACCTGGCGTTTCTTTCCCTTTCAACACCAAATTACTCCTTACCTTTTAAACCTTTCCAGGAAGTCATGATATCTGTGGCAGGAAGACAGATGAGCGAGAAGGGACATCCCAAGGGCCATCAGGCAGTCTACAAGGATGCTGGGGAGGGCACTACTTTTACTTTTCAAGTCAGACACACACCAGGACAACTCACTTTCGAGACCATGTTTACTTTGCCGAAAGCCACATTCTAAACACGGGCTCGTTTGTGGAAGGGAAGCTGCTTACCGTCCAACTTTGTTTATGCTCCAAGTAGGTTTGACAGAAAAACCACATCAATTTGTTTTAAAATAATTTCCATTTGCTGGAAGCTGCTCCTGAAGGGTTCTCCGCCACGCTAATCTGCTCTGATTCCTACCAGCTGGAGGTGCCAGGCATGCCGGCCACAGATGGGGTGGGGCGGGTTGGGCACAGGCGGGCTCGCTCTGCAGGCAGGGTGGCAGGCCGGGGTGACTTCTGGGGACCCACAAAGCCACTGTGACATCCCCCTCTGGGACGCACAATCAACTCTGGTCTAAGAAGAACACACAGGCATTTCCTAGTTCAGAGGCAAAACCGAACTAGGAAATGGACACACCCACACACAAGCACAGTTTTCCAGGCAATGACACCGGGGGCGGGGGGAGGCTTTTCATGCTTTCAGAAACACATCACCTCTAAGAATTAGGGATATGGATGTGTGTTCGAGCCTGAAGTTCACAGTTGAGGGCACTAAGAGAAATTATTTGGCTAACAGAGCCTGAGACAAAGAAGGAAACTTAAAAAAAGGAAGTGTCCATGGGTAACACCAGCAAAGATCTGCGGCCTCGCCAACCGAAGAAACACAGATTAAAGTAATCCAATGCCATTAACATGTATCAAACTGGTGTGTGGTTAGAGAAAGATAGCAATCTCATGCTTGTGAAGGGAAAACGGGCAAAATTTCACATGTAAATCTTAAATCTGTGGCCTCTTAGGAACAGCAGTGCCAAGTCTTAAGAATTTCCATATCCAGAGCAACTTAGATTTAACTCATCCTAAGGAAATAAGAGATGTATAAACATATATGTATAAGGATGTTTACCACAGTTTAAGAAAAAACCTAAATACACAATAGCAGGGAAGTCTAATTATGACTTAAACCATATTTATTTAAATGTTTAAAGTTGGAGAAAATATTGATGATACTGAGTCTTAAAAAAAAAGCACACGTTCTGTTGTACATACACCTGAAACTAATATAATGTCAATTATTCCTCGATTAAAAATTTTTTAAAAAGCAGAATTACAAGTGAATAGTAACCCTAACTTTGTTTAAAAAAATATAACTTGAAATACTACTCAACCACAGACATTATTGGAAATGTATACACCAAAGTGATATTTATCAATGGAGAATAAGATCAAGTACTCTTTTTTCTTGTGTAGTTTCCTCTTTATGCACTATATGTGTCTACCATGTGTCACCAGAAAATTAAAAGTAAATAAAGTAAATTCACAGGGAATTCCCTGGTGGTCTGGTGGTTAGGCTTTCACTGCTGAGGGCGCAGGTTAAATCCCTGGTCAGGGAACTAAGATCCCGCGAGCTGCGCAGCACAGCAAATCAATCAATCAGTCAATTAAATTAAATAAATGCATGGTAACTAGGCTAGCAGGTTCATGGCACAAAACCCCTTCAAGTCACCTTCCTCAGCTTACCGGGTACAAAAGGGTCTTCCTACAGAGCCCAAGACCTTGACACCATTAAAATAAACATCTGAAGCAGAGCGCAACAGGCAGAACACAGCTTTTCCACTGCCTCCTGTTAACATCTCTGGGGGACTGCCCACACCTGAGGACCAGGCTAAAAGGGGCCAGATTTAGAAATCTGTCTGCCCAAACCGCCTCCAGCCACTTGGAAGCTTCTCTCTCAGTAAGTTTCTATTATTTTTAATAAATTTATTTATTTATTTTTGGCTGCGTTGGGTCTTCATTGCTGCGCGCAGTCTTTCTCTAGTTGCGGCGAACGGGGGCTTCTCTTGCTGCAGAGCACGGGCTCTAGGCGCGCAGGCTTCAGCAGTTGTGGTGCGTGGGCTCAGTAGTTGTGGCTCATGGGCTCTAGAGCACAGGCTCAGTAGTTGTGGCTCACGGGCTTAGTTGCTCCGTGGCATGTGAGATCTTCCCGGACCAGGGATCGAACCCATGTACCCTGCAATGGCAGGCGGATTCTTAACCACTGCACCACCAGGGAAATCCTTAAGTTTCTACTTTGGACTGAACCACTGAGGGCACAGTAACCTGCCCTTAGTGTGTGTATGTATATATGTATATATGTATGTATGTATGTATGTATGTATTTATTTATTTTTGGCTGCATTGGGTCTTCACTGCTGCCCATGGGCTTTCTCTAGTTGCAGCCAGCAGGGGCTACTCTTCGTTGCGGTGCGCAGGCTTCTGACTGCAGTGGCTTCTCCTGTAACGGAGCACAGGCTCTAAGGGCGTGGGCTTCGGTAGTTCCGGCACGCGGGCTCAGTAGTTGTGGCTCACGGGCTTAGTTGCTCCACGGCATGTGGGATCTTCCTGGACCAGGGCTCGAACCCATGTCCCCTGCATTGACAGGTGGATTCTTAACCACTGCGCCACCAGGAAAGCCGCTGCCCTTAGTGTTCTTATAACTCATCTGGTCGAGGAGAACAGCCTTTCTCTCTGCCAGCAAAGAGGGAGAAAAAAAATGACCCTGGCCTGGTCATCCTCTCTGTCAAAGTAGAGGTCTTAGCAAAGTAAAGGAGAGCCAGGCAACCCAAACCAGCTGCCTGGCCAGGGCTCAGCATAAATAACCACAGGGGAAGGGTGCCGAGACAGCCTCGGTCTAGGTAAGATGCAACCCTCCCCCGCAGTGTCGACTCTGCAAAAATGGATTCCAAACATTGGCTCCAGCAAGAGAGCAGAGAAGAGAACATGGAGGCAGGTGGAAAATGCACTGTGGGCTCCTTTGCCAAACACAACACGGAGGAAGGTGCCGGGCCTGGTCCACCTGACACCAGAGACCCAGAAGGAAGGCAAGTCCCTTAAACTGGAAACGGGTTTCAGGAACAGTACTTGGATACGGGCTTTTAACAGCCACCTTCCCACAACAGAGGGACTAAAATGACAGTCAGTTCTTCGCATGGCGTGGCAGCTGCCTGTACTTGTCATCTCTCCACTTGGCTGCCATTTCTTTCTTCTTCCTTTCCATTCTTTTAAGTTCCTCAACACGAATATCTGGTGGAGGATGGAGGAAACTATCAAACTGTCAAAGAGACAAGGTATAGAAATGACACACAGCTGAGCCCCTGGGAGGGTTAAATTATCCCAGTTGTCTGGGAAGGGTATTTCTGTAAGACTTTCAGGACTACGTACTGGGTTGGCTAAAAAGTTCGTTCAGTTTTAAGTAAAAATAAAAGACACATTTTTTTCACTTTCACCAAGAACTTTACTCAACATGCTCATCAACCGAACAAACTTTTTGGCCACCCCCAAGAGAATGGATACCAACAGCTCCCTCTATCTGTCCTGAGCGTTTAATGTGTCCCAGGCTTTATGCTAGATTATGGGAGCACCACAGTGGGTCTGAACCAAAGCCAGTCCCTGCTTCCAGGGCGTTGACACAGTTTAACGGGGGAGTGAGATATTAATCAAATCAGGACACGGAACTTCTGTATGAAGTACTGCAGGGTCCCTGAGGCAAGAATCTAATCCAGAGGGAAGGTCAGTAAAGGTCTCCAGGAGAAGAGACATTTAAGGGGGATGTGCAGCAGTTTGCAAGGCAGAGAGGGAAGAACGCTCCTCCAGGCGGAGGGAACAGGATGTAAGGGACACGTGACGCGTGCAGTATTCCAAGAGCCTGGAAAAAGTCCCAAGGGGTGGCCGGTGCACACGGAACCAGGTAGGAAGGATCGATGAAGCTGGAGAGGCAGGTGGACGGCCAAGGCAGTTAGGCAATGGGAGTCGTATGTTCCAATGTGTGACTCCTGCCAAGATCCCCATGGCTGGAGGGGGTGGAGCAGAAGAGATGGGAGTAAAAAGTTTTCTACTTCCCGTAAAGTCTGCATAACACAAAGATTATAGAAGAAAACTGAACATAAAATTTATCCACCTAATCACCTTCTTTCCATCTTTGCTGTAGTCCTTTCTTAAAATGAAGGGGTGGGGGTGGCGGGCAGTGGGTCACTGATGGCCACGGCAGTCTCCCAGGACGACATACAGCGCACAGGGCCGCACAGCCCAAGGCACACCAAGGATCTCAGGCAGAGTACACACTCCATCGGCTGGCCTAACTGTTTATATGTTCTTGAGTTAAAAATACACCACTCAGGTCAGTGTTAACACCAGGGCCTTATGACCAAGGCTGTTTGTAAGCCGGTTACACAAAGCCAGCCTAGGACTCGCCCATCTTTTAAATGTGCCTCGATCTGCAAATTGTCTGCCGATACATCAGTGGGATTATAATAAAGCCACCAAATACACACGCATTTGAGAAAAACACTTTCCAAACCCAAGGATACTTTACTGTTTAAAATAGTTTACTTTTTTTGATCCCCGGGCATATAATATTCGCAGTTGCTCCAGAAACCAAAGAAACATAGAACAGGAACACAAACCACAACCTCGCAGAAACAATAAACAACAGATGGCGAGACATACGCGCAGGCTGCCACCCCCTGCACCAAAGGGGCACACAGAAATGGATGCTGACACACCAGCCTGCCAACGAAGACACGTGCGCTTCTAGACACCATTTACGGAGCACCGTCCATAGAACTAAGTGTTAGGTGCTTCAGGCCACCAAGGAGGTGATCGGCCAATCACAGGCCTCAAGGAATTCAGAAACTTGAAAGGGAGGCAAGAGAAACACAAGAAAGCAGACAACGCCAGTCTCACTGGATTCTTTCTAAATACCGCTATGTAGAGTCGGGTGTGGGTTCTAACTCGGGAAAGGTGCAAGATTCTGGGCAGGTTATTCAACCACTCTGGGCCTCGGGCATAACAAAGACATAAGATATTTCACAGAGTGAAGATGACAATTAAATGAGTGCATGTCCATGTGTCCTGATGCAAAAACACAAACTTACTGCTATGTGTTGGGCCCCCTTCTAACAATTATAAAGTATTTCAATTTTGTCCTCATAACAAGTTGAGTGAGGTGGGCACTATGATTATCCTCATTTAACGTTAGAGGGAACGGAGTCAGAGGGAAGCTAAGTAAACTGCCCAAAGTCACCCAGGACGGTAGACATAAGCACCACCACTGCTACCACTGTGCCACCTAAAAGCATGGCTGCCTCATCTCCACCACCAACACCCCCATCATCACACATGTGACATGAAGGGGGCTTTGTAGAGGACAGGAACACAGTATTATCTTCCCCAGTAGATCCTGAAATGCTGCACTGTTCTGGCCTTTTCATGGGTTAACACAGCTTAAACTTTAAAAGTTCAAGACAAATGCTAAAATAAATTCAGACTCTCATGTCACATTTGCCTTAACTAATGATTCTGATAAGTTGATGTTTATAAAACTTTTTTTAAATGTCATCTGTCTCAAAACAAAGGGAGGGGTCTCAGTAAATAAGCGTGGCCGTCATATTGCTTTCCAAATATGGACATGTCTATTTCAGGGATCACAAGCTCATGTCCAATCATTCTGCCAATTTCACCTCAGTGCTCATTTTTTAAAACTCTGACTAGAATTTTCCAACTACAATGTAACTTTAAGCTTTTGTGTTTCTTCTACATTTAAAAAGAATGCCATTTCCCAATATATAACTCCCAGATGTAGAATTCACAGATGATTCATCTTGCAGAACAAGTGTTCAGAGACATCGGCTCCAAATAGAGCAAAAACTTGGAATTCCCTTCTCCCTCAAAGTAAGAACTCGCCTAGATCTGCTCTGCTCAACAAAGTTTGTTTTCAATTATATTTCCAAATTCTTTTAACAATAACTGCATGGCGTCTGGCACCAACACATCTGATTCTTTGAAGTGGTTCTCAAGCAGAGAGTAGAAAATAAGGGTAAAGGGTAAAGGAAGGGAGGCCCATCAATAATTTTTGTTTTAGGTCAAATATTCTCTGCAAAAGTGCTCTTCAACATATAAATTCAGACAAAACGCAAGCTATGCGTTCTCCCTGAAGGTCCCCGCTACAGGAAGTACCACGATTGAAGAAAGCGCCTGAATTCATCCCTTTACCCATCAGCTGGCTCTTCATGGGAAAACAGATCTTCAGCACAAAGAAAATGGCCTTTTGCTCCTTATATCTCAACTCCAAAAAACCCTTTTGTTAAGTCCTCAGCACAGGTCAATTAGGAGTAATCACACTTGGAGGGTAAATTACAGAACCCTTTCCAGACACAATGAAAACATGGGATCCTTTCTGCCCAGAAAAAAGGTGCACCAAGCCCCAAGAAGGAGAGCTATCGGGCAACAAACAAACAATTATCAAGGATTCCTGGGTACATGGAAGTGAACAATCCTGCTGCTTTCAAGTCTAAGTGGAGAAAAAGAGACAGGGATGTGTGAAAACTCACCTAACCAGAGAGACGCTTTCCTCTGGGAGAGGACAAGATAGAAATAATAAATCCATCGGAACAAAGTCAAGCGAATAACAGAGAGAGTGTCTAATGTTGACAAAAGAAGCTTGTGGAAGAGTGGGGGGACTATTTGACCTATTTTGATCTCAGAAAGCACATGGGCAAAGGCCACCTTTAGATCTTAAAGGGAGAATATTAAAAAAATGAAAGTCTAGTTCTTTGGACCATTTCCTTTAGTCCTAAAGTAGTCCCTAACTCTTGTTAAACTTCCTGTCCGGAAGTTCTAAACCACTAATTGTGCCTCTAACTTCACTGCATTTTAGCTGTAGCCCCAAACAAGGTTCCAGATTCCAAGAACTAGTTCTAAAGGAAAAAAAGAGAGAAAAATCCAAAGGTTCCACCTTACGAAAGTGTACATGACAAAGAATGAGCGGAAGGGGAAGAAAAGCCCAAGAGATTCCACTGACGGCACAAACTCCACGTGGAAGAAAGGTGGATATTCAGGACACAGAAAATAAAAGCTCCCAGGCTCGGCACGACAAAGTCTTCTAAGGAGTCCAATTGTGACAGGGACCACAATTTTCAAGACCAGCGTTTGACCAAGAGGGAACCAATGAAGACCCAGGCAGATGGGTCACTTGGTATGAACTTGACCAAAAAAAGAGTACGAGAAAGACTTCAAAATTGGAGAACTCAAGCCCCTGGACTGTACATATTAAGCTGTTGAGTTTCCACCTTGAAAGGCAACCTCAAAAGAGCTCCCTGGTGAAAGGGTTAAAAGCTACGCTGATACCCACCACGTTCCCTGCACGTTGTCAATGGCGAACCAGCTCAGAGAGGACTGATGAAGTGGTGTGTAGCTGCCCTTCCTCAGGCGATTCCTAGTGAATCGGCTATAGGTGGCTCACCTACTCACTTCAGGCAGCTTATCAACACCACCTACAACTTCACTCGTCAGAACTACGCAATGAAGGCCCACTTGAGAGAGATGCTGCCTGCAGTGGCCCTAAGAAAGGCAGAGATAAGTGACTCTTGAAAAAACAGGCCCTCAATTTATTTGCCTTTTGTGACCTAAGATCTTAAAAAGCTAAATTGAAGATCTAAAGTAGGTCTGCGCCAGCTTCCATAGTTTTCTTCAGGTCAGAGGGAAAAAGAGGCAACGATCAAAGAAAGAAATACAGTGGGGTATTTGCCCCCTGCATTAACTCCCTCACTGAGAGTCCCCCAAGCACACCATGTTTCCCTCTGCTGGAAACATGGAAATCCATGTTTCCCATCTGAGGATTCCACTCAGAAACACCAAATATGCAAAGGTGACTTTTAGGTAAGTATCCTAGACACACAGATCCATTGACTGATTCTTACCAGCCAATGAGTAGTCAGTTTATTCCTTCTTTGTTTCAATTCGGATAGACTCATATACCTGTATGTATGTAGAAGTCATACATCCCCTTTACAGAAAGGAAATTAACTGATCAGCTCAAGGTCACACTGCCAATCAGGGGCAGAGCTGGGACAAAACCCCAAAGTCTCCTGATACCCAGCCATGGGCTCTTTTCCATCCATCCACATTCCTGCCGTCACAGCTTTAAGACAACTATTTTTTTTCCTTTTAGGTCAATAATTTTTAGCCCTCTTTGGTCAAGAACCCCTTTACGAAGGGGTTCTTGAAAATGTGGGCTCATTTCTGCCCAGAAAGATACACTGAGCTCCCAGATTTCACATATAATAAAGTTCCCTAGACAGTCCCCCCCACAAAAAAATATTTGAGTTCAGCAAGTCTTTATTTTAGGACAGTCTGGAATGTACTATAATTTAATCAATTCACAGTACTGTTTCAAATGAACTTGAGAAAGAATCCAAAAAGCTCCATAGAAGATTTTTCTCTTGGACAGAACACAACCATCGATGAGGCCAAACCACTGTGGCCAAGAGTCCCACACAGACACCGAATCTGAGAAAACATTCAAAGGAATTTGGGATGAGGCAGACCTCAAGAGCTATAAAACATTTCAGATCGCTTTCTGGATCTCCTCTCCTCCCAAGACGAAAGGAAACCCCATCCCATTTGAGCTGCGGCTTCTGCATCCATCACGTTGCTGGATCAACAACCAACTTCCTGGAAGCAACAAGCTCTTCCGGCTGTTTATAAGTTTTGCAAGCACTGGGAGCTTGTGTGCCAGAAACTCACACCAGCCCAGGTGGAGGGAGGGAATCACAGGAAAAAAAAAAATGTTTTTAATTAAAAAAAAAAAAATTAAAATATAAGCAAGATGCATGTTGCTGGACCAAGGTATCACACTGCTGAAATCAGATGAAAGAATGAATTTCTCCTAACTTACAAAACTGAAATTAAACTCAGTCAGAATTTCTCAATTCTAAGTACCCCCCACCCTGCACCTCCTCCCCTGTTAAATCTTTCTTAAACCCTTTGGACTGTGTTTCCACTTTCCTAAACACAGTATCCACGTAAGATGGTATCTAATCAAATATGATATCAATTTAATTAAGCTTAAAACAACCATGAGTTTAACCTGACCGTGTTGGACAGCATTTAAAACCAACGAAGACTACATAATCTACACAGAATTCGATTTTCAGAAACAGAATATGGAAATCATTCCACAGACTTTGATAAAGTGAATGACTATGTAACTCCCATTTGGATTCCTAATTAAGCTGCAACCACCATGAAATCTGTCCTAAAAGGCTCTCCTAACCAACAAAGTAACAGGCTGTGGAGAAATTAAACTATGGACTTTGACAAAACAAAACCAAAGCATTCTGCAGCTACTTGAAGAAAAGCATTTTCAAATCTGTGTGAAGTTTAAATCAAGCACAGAGGGTTCCAGGACTGTAGTTCTTTGCTTTTGGGGGATTTTCTTCCAGGGTGCCTCCAACTCTATTTAAAGCAGCCTCAAGTAGCCACAGCTGGAGGGTCAGGCCTTACAAAGTAAACAATAGTTAACTCAATTCAGACTCATGACTTAACTACAACCAATGGCTAATTACCCCTCTATTAACCAACAATATCTGAAATATCACTTTTTAAATGACCCATTCGGAATTATGTTTGTTCGCTAAAGGATTCTAATCAACAATTAACTGCATAGTAGAAACCGCCCAATTAAGAGCTACATGGGGAGAGATGAGAGTTCCTCAGAATTACCCATTTCTGGCAAAGGACTCTAGCACAAAAGAACTTTCTAAGTACCTCCCACAAGAGAGAGAGAAAAACTGTATTCTGAGAACATATAAATTAAGAGTGTACACAGTATGCACTCAATAAACATTCTTTAAATGTATAGCTTACCACAATTCCCTTTGGAAAAAACAGACTCAAAATAAATGCTGATTTTTCCCCCAAGGCTGTCCAAGTTCACATTTCTTTAAACCACCCCACAGTGAATGAAATGAAATTGAAATTTTCTCAAAAAATACTTATATCTTCATTTTTAAAAACCTATACATTTACAGATGAAGTGATATGCTTGGATCTGTTTCCAAATGGAAGGGGACAAGTGTGTTAAGGCATAGCTCAAACAAGAGGAGCCACTGTCATCAAGAAGAACACAAATAAAAAAAGCTGGAGAGGGTGTGGAGCAAAGGGAATCCTGGTGCACTGCTGGTGGGAATGTAAACTGGTGCAGCCATTGTGGAAAACAGTATGTAGGCGCCTCAAAAAACTAAGAATAGAATTACCATACGACCCAGCAACCCCGCTCCTGGGTATGTATCCGAAAAAACAAAAAGACTAATTCAAAAAGATACATGCACCCCAATGTTCACAGCAGTACTACTTAAACTGCCAACATACGGAAACAACCTAAGTGCCCATCAATAGATGAATGGATAAAGAAGATGTGATACACACACACACACACACACACACACACACAAACACACACACTGGAATACTATTCAGCAACAAAAAAGAACGAAATTCGCCATTTGCAGCAACGTGGATGGACTTGGAGGGCATTATGCTCAGTGAAATACGTCAGACAGAGAAAGACAAATACTGTATGATGTCACTTACACGTGGAATCTAAAAAATACAACAAACTAAGGAATATAACAAAAAAGCAGCAGACTCAGACTTAGAGAACAAACTAGAGGTTACCAGTTGGGGGGGGACAATATACGGGGTGGGGGAATGAGAGGTACAAACTACTGGGTACAAGATAGGCTCAAGGATGTATTGTACAACTCAGGGATTATAGCCAATATTTCACAATAACTGTAAATGGAAAGTAACTTTTAAAAATTTTATAAAAAATTTAATAAAAAGGAGCCATAAGCGGCTATTTGTTGACGCTGGGGGATGGTACATAAAATGCGTTACATTATTCTGTCCCCTTGTGTAGATGCCTGTAATCTCCCTAATAAAAAGGTAAGAAAAAACACCCTATACCAACATAAGTGACTTAGTTTTTTAAGTTCTTGGCTGCATATCTAATGTTCCATTAATTCAGAATTTTTTTCTTTTTAAATCAGACTTTTCAGATCTTCCCCTCACTAGAAAGAGAAGCTGTGGGACGTCCCTGGTGGCACAGCGGTTAATAATCTGCCTGCCAATGCAAGGGACACGGGTTTGAGCCCTGGTCTGGGAAGATCCTACATGTCGGGAGCAACAACTACTGAGCCCGTGCACCTACAGCCCACGCTCTGCAACAAAGAGAAGCCACTGAAATGAGAAGCCCACACACCACAAAGAAGAGCAGTCCCCGCTTGCCACAACTAGAGAAAACCCAGGCGCAGCAAGAGAAGACCCAATGCAGCCAAAAATAAATAATGAGGGGGGAGATGAGGGGGGAGGGGGAGGGGAGGGAGGGGGAGGGGAGGGGGGAGGGGAGGGGAGGGAGGGGAGGGGGAGGGGAGGGGAGGGAGGGGAGGGGGAGGGGGAGGGGGAGGGGGAGGGGAGGGGGAGGGGAGGGGAGGGAGGGGAGGGGAGGGGAGGGAGGGGGAGGGGAGGGGGGAGGGGAGGGAGGGGAAGGGGGAGGAGGAGGGGAGGGGGAGGTGAGGGGGAGGGGGAGGTGAGGGGGAGGGCGAGGGGGAGGGCGAGGGGGAGGGGAGGGGGAGGGGAGGGGGAGGGGGAGGGAAGGGGAGGGGGAGGGGAGGGGAGGGGGAGGGCGAGGGGGAGGGGGAGGTGAGGGGGAGGGCGAGGGGGAGGGGAGGGGGAGGGGAGGGGGAGGGGGAGGGAAGGGGAGGGGGAGGGGGAGGGAAGGGGAGGGGGAGGGGAGGGGAGGGGGAGGGGGAGGGAAGGGGAGGGGGAGGGGAGGGGAGGGGAGGGGGAGGGGAGGGGAGGGGAGGGGGAGGGGGAGGGGAGGGGAGGGGAGGGGGAGGGGAGGGGAGGGGAGGGGGAGGGGAGGGGAGGGGAGGGGAGGGGGAGGGGGAGGGGAGGGGAGGGGAGGGGAGGGGGAGGGGGAGGGGAGGGGGAACTGCCAGTCAGTGAGTAGCTGTCACTCCCCAGGCAGAGCCCCGTGTGTCACTGTCTTTTCATCCAGCCCAAAGTGCCACTGCTGGGGGTACAAATGCTTTCAAACGAAGAGCAAGGCCACTACAAAATTTGGAACTAAAGTGAGATTATCCATTCTCCAGTTCTAAAGTGCTCAATTCTTCTCATTGTATCTAACAGGCTATCATCAAGTAGGGTAATCCAGCGAGAAAGAATTTATCAGTGCAACGTATGCCCTGGCCAAGATAAGCGCCACATTACTTGAATGGCAAATTATAAACTGGTGGAAGGAGCAAAGGACAGGAAGTGAGGAAGTGGAGGTGGGGGAGGGTGACACTTTATAAATGCTGTATAAAGCAGTCTTAGAAGATGAAGTTGTGTGATTTGTTTTTAATCAGCAAAAAAAAAACCCCCCATTATCTTGTTTCTTAGCATTTAGGCAACTCTACTGCAGGGCAAACCCTCACCCATTCCATTCATTTTCTTCCTAATAATAAGACAACTTGAGAAAAAAAATATTTGCAGATCATAAAAGATTAGAGACCTGGGCACCATAAAAGTTTAAAGAATAATCAATGCAAAGTGCTTAAAAAGAGACAGGCCATGCTTTCTTTAAACTCTCTGAATGCCACCTTTTGCCAAAATAAACTGAACAAGCAGTGATTGGAACCTGCATCCTGGTTCATAAGGAAACCAAGATGTATTAGGACTTGCAGAGATGAACGGATTGGTTGTTCACACAATGGGCTTTACCGGTTATGCTAGATTAAATAGTAATAAAGACGCAAACAATCGTAGCCGTTCATGTGGGCAAGGCTGTGAATCATGGCCATTCACGGGGGAAGGGATGCAGGTACAGGTGCATGAGCAAAAGCAAATGGCTTTTCAGGTGGCATCCTTGCCAGATTCCTCAGATGACCCTGTGCTCACTGCCCGTGTCCCCTACAAAGTTACTGTACAATGGCAAACAAACCAAAACAAACGAAAAATGTCAGAGCTCTCCAGCTCTCTGCACACAACCCCACAATCATCTCCCCTCACACCTCCTCCCCCAAACATTTCCAAAGAGAAGTGGGTACAGCGCAGGATTCAGCCGGCCCCAGCCTGCAACCTAACCCTTGATTGGAAGAGCACATCTGCATGTTTCCAAGCAATTGACCGAGCATCTCATAGGGCTCAGTTTCAATGAAACCCTGGGAAATAATGGGATAAAATTATTAGTTTAAGGGCCTCTCACTTCCCGGCCTCCTTCCCATACCCCACCTCCCAGAAGGGTAATGTTCAGTAGACAGAAGTATTTGCACAACTGGAATACATTTATAAACCACCTCAATCATTTTTGCTAATTGCATAATTCATCTAATTTTTTGCAACTGTTCATAGCTTCCCCCCTGAATTTGTCTTGAGCTTCCCAAGGGCACATAAAGTTTCACTCCATACATACCACCAAAAACTTCACGGCAGAAGGCTGTTTGGGTTGTGAGCCCTGCCACCTGCTTACGCCAAAAGAGATCTTCATTATCAGAAAAGTAAACTTTTCCCAGGAAGCCTCTGTCACCAGGAACTCTGACTTGGAGAGACTTGCCATGAGAGGATGCAAAACGTGAGTTACTGGGGCCTCAGCCTGAGGTGACTGATTCACGCTGGACTGGGCTGAATACACGTGTCACCTAACTTAGTCTTCACAGCAGCTTAAGATAGAATATTATGATCCCCTTTTTAGAGACAAAGGGAAGAGGTTCGCCACAAATCACACACACAGCTGTGGGGTGGTGGAGCCAGGAATGGACCCTAGAAATAATTTCCAATCTCTTCATCACTATTCCCTAGTGAATGGTGAGCACTGGGTGTGACCAGCAGGGATGAGGCATCCAAATAATTTACAGAGTAAGAGTGAAGGAAAGCTTTGCCCTCACCGGCTCTTTTCCCCATCAATAACCCAACCCAAGACCCAGGATGCAATCGGGCATCAAATGCCCACCCAGAGGACAAAGAGAACACCTGAAGGCAGGACATGAAAAGCACGAAACCCAGGGAAATAGGGAAGCAGCTTTTTTAAAAAAAGAGCGACTTTTATAAGCAGACTGGGTTTATAGCTTGCGTTTCAGAAGATTATGCGTAAAGTACTTATATTGAAACCACACATAAACTATTAAATTATATAAACATACTAGTATAGTATGTTTATACTAAAGCATAAAGCCTTTGGCTAAGAAAAATTCATAAGCATGCCCCCACCAAAAAAGAAAGCCCATAAAAAAACAAAGCCAGGGTACAAATTGGCAACTTTCAGTTAGACCACAGACAAATCACAATATTCATTTTTTCTGTAATCCTGATTTAACTATTAATTTTGCTTCATGGCAACAATCGTCTATCAGGTTCTTCAGTAGAAAATTTCTCAGGCTTAGTCCTACAGTTGGCCAATTATTAGGTAAGTCTGGACTACTATTCTAAACCCTGCAGTTATACAGAAAAAAATAACTCCAAGAGGGTTAACTATTGTGAAAATTTTAACCTCTGGTCTTCAAAGTCCTACTTCTTTCCGTGAGGACATAAAAACAGATCTGAGTTTCTGACGGATTCCTACACTTTAATGGGCAGAAGACAGCCACATTACTGACAGACACCATGAACTGAAGACGGGAGGTAGATGGAATGGACCCACAGGTTCAATGCCATGCTTAAGTCATTAAAAAACCCCGCTAACGGTTCCTAAATTCGCCACCTGCCAGGGAACATTGGAGATTTTTAGATACTTCCCCTCCTCTGCCTGGGGACTTTCCTCCCACCTCTCCTCCCTCCTGTCTCAAGAAAATGCCTTCAGCCTTTGAAACTGCATCCATTGTAAACAGCTCTGAATATTAACACAGCCCAGAGCCCTGCTCTAAAAGACCCCCAGGGTTTCAAGTTGCAGTTGCTGAGGAGGGGGAAGGTCCCCAATGAGTTAATATCACCAAACTCATTCACAAGTCGTTGAAAATCAGGCCTGCTCATGAAACTTGAAGTCTTTCAACTTATGGGGTACGTCAGAGGAATCCCTTTGAGTTTTAAGCCAACGACCTTGGTACCACAAACATCCTTGACTGCTTATTGAGCGACTTTCAATTCTACGAATCCCCTTCCCAGATTTCCCTCTCTGGTGTCACTTTTAAAATAACCAATGGCTATTTTAAACAACCTCCTTTCCCGGATAACAGACCTTCCGGGCTACAGCAGGTGCACAGAACTGGGCCGGGGGCATTGTTAAGTCACACAAAACCCTAGTAGCTCTCTCGCATTCCTGTCCACTCTGAAAGAGAAGATGCTGAAAAGCCTTTGCACCAGGGAGACACCTCTGCAGAATGGGGGAGAGGCCCTTTCATTGTGAGCGTGGTGTTTGAGGGAGAGAAAAAGGTCAGCCAGAGGCCATCCCAACGTGCTCAGGGAAGGCTGAGTGGGGAACTCAGGCCAAGGCATTAACACGGCAGGGAGAGAAACTTGCGGCCCCTGGAGCAGGGCTGGCGGGCCCGCGCCTCTGGACATCCACTGGGAACCAGCTCTCATTACTCTGCACAGAATCGTCATCTTTCTGGAGATGAAGAATTACTGCCGACAATACATTCAAAAGTCCAAAGGTTGGGAAATCTGGTGACCCAGTGTAATTCCGGAAAAGGAAAGCACGCTTTTTAACACAGTCCCTTGGAAAGGAGGAGCAAGAACAGCCCTGACGTACCCTAAAGGCAAGAGGCACCATGGGCCAACGCAGTTCATTTGTATTGGGCCCTGGGGGTCTCCCGGCACTTCCTAATTTCACAGTCCTCAAAAATTAGATTTTACGGCCATAATTTCATATCAGAGGGACTTAAATCCTGTCCCTTAAAAAGGCAACCAATTTCATTTCCCAGACTTCCACTTAACTCAAAAAAAGTGTCAGAAAACTCTTAACAGATAAGTGCTCCATCATGCAGGGGAATTGAGGCCAGGCTTGTGACACTTGTTGCAAAGAAAAGGACTCTGAGCTCAGACTAAAGCTGCCCAAAACTTTAAAAGCACTTGCACTTTTCAGATTTTCTCTCTGCCCATTACCCTGTGTTCGAAAGGGTCCCTATTCAGAAAAACGCTTTGCCCACCCCCACCAATCGGAAGATGCTCATGGTCTGCTGAGTTCTTCTTAAGTGATACAGAGACTCGAAGAGGAAAATGGGCAGAAGAGAAGACCTCGGGGTAATCCAGACAAGAATCTACTTCTTAAAAACACACACACACACAAGAATCTCAGCTTAGGTTCTGGAACAATTTGGTCATCTGCACTTTAAATCTAATTTGCATAAACAGGATGGAAAATATTTTCCAAACCCTTAATTCACAACACCCCAACACCTGGGCCTTCCAGCACAGCTGTAAAATTTGAAAGACAAAGGCCCTCTATGCTTCCCAACTACAATGGCAACCACCAAGGGACCTGCGTTTATTTTCTAATGTAATCATAAGCACCACTTTGGTGCCCAAACCAACAGAGGTTCTATTAAGTCACCCAGGTTCGGTACTGCAAACACGAAGGGAGACAAAATACAAAGAGACCCAAATCAATACAGATGTCTTAATGTGACTCAGAATAACCACACTCGGTGACCTTTAAGGGATGTCCTTGCTTCCGAATGCCATGTCATCTTCCTTCCACACTGAGGAGAATCATTTGTTCCTCCTCCAAGGGCCTGCCTGCCTTCCTATCACAATCCCATTAGGCCATCATTGAGCTAGCTGCCAGACCCTGTAAGCAAGCAATACTGTGCTCAACTTCATGCCACAGACGAGAGTCTAAGGTACATTGCGTTTAACGCGTCTTAAACAGCTTCTGAAGCCATGCTCTCCAAAATAATTTCAAAGAAAGCAAACATCTGAGTTCTAAGAAGTTCAACTTCTTCTAAGGTTCTGGGAAGTTGGAATAGGGAGTGGCAGTGCTGGGAGCTATTTATGAATGTGCTGGTTGGACAAGGCCAATCGCACCTACGTAATGGGACGGCAAACTCAAGTAATGGCTCAACTACTACAACTATAAGTTATTGTGTTGAATAAGTTATCCTCAGTCCCTGGGAATGAACGTATTTTCCTTTCTCCCAGCGCCACTCCAGTTCTGCTATTCAAACCGCATTTACATCCACTATTAAAGAGTTTTACTTTCCTTATGTGGGGCTTAGGAGCAACTCCAAAATTAGATGCACTGTTTACAAAAGCAAAAAAAAAAAAAAAAAAAAAAAATTCCATAAAGCCACAGGTCCCCTTCTATCTCAAACCCACAGCCTGAAATTGTTTGAACTAGCTGCAGTAAATCTAGTTCATGGGGTTATAAAATAGCTCAAAGCATTTTCTAGACACAATGGACTCGGAGGGTGTAAACGTGGTGAAACTATAAGGTATTTTATTATATTATAGACAGAGACTTTCTCCCCTAAAGTCTTACTGAATCATAGCCAGGAATATAAAAGATATAAATATCCTGATGCAAAATTTAGACTAAGACTAATGACTTAAATGGAGAAATCTGAAGTCTAGGGAAAAATAAAAACACATTTGCTTGCTTTTTCTTTAATCAGAAAAAAAAAAAACTTGACAAACATTTTTCAAAGGATATACATTCTGTACTGAATACCACATTGCCACATACTAACCAGAAACCATACTACTCATATCTTAAAATCGAATCCGTTAACACCATCATCAGTATAATCAAGCCTAACTGAAGCTCAAAACAGCCAGTTTGGTATTTACTAATCATCAACTGTGTGAGGAAAAGAGAAAAGACTGCAATTTTAAAGGTATTTATGACTTGTGAAATGTCACTCCTTAGGCAGACAGAAAGCCCTCCAAACAACCAGTAGTTTTGCTCCAGAAATTAAAGGGCAAGGCAAAGTGGATCTTGTGGCCACAGGAAAGTGAAAACAGAGGACACCCTGTCCTCTGCAGGAAGCCACCACTTCTGAACTAAGTGCCTTCCCCACGATGCCACTGACACCTGGCATTGGGAGTCAGTCTTCCAACAGGTGAACACCTAAGATGTTAGTCTGATCCCACCCACGTGATTTAACTTTTTAAAAAACTAAGAGTATGTAAAGGAAAACCCACAATACCCAAAACGACCACAACTAAATACAATACTACCTAATGACAACGCTGGGCTCTATCCCCCACTACCTTACACAGCCACCACCTGTGTTAAAACCCACACCTTGATCACTGGTCTTCCCTAAGGGAATTCCAAAGAAACAGCAGAATACTGAAGAGAAATCCTACACATTAGTCAACGGTCCAGTTGCAGAACTCTGTAGGACTGATCACTAGTGACCCATGTGCAGCGTGGTCCAAGTTAAAGATCTGTGCCCCGCTCTCAAAGGTACAGGATCTTCACGTCAGAAAGGAATTAACTTCCCTTCTTTCCCTTCACGGCAACCAGATTCTCAGACCACATGTTCTTAGATCAAGCCACAGGTGTTGGTTAAAACCGGTGTCACCAGTTTTCTTTCTCTTTTTTGAGCAGTGAATGTCCCGCCTGAGGTTACTACTGTGCCTCTTCTATATTCTAGGAAAGACGTCCAATTATTCAACTGAAAAGCAGAACTATTCAACCTAGGCCTCTTCTGGAAGGTACTAACAGTTCTGCAGAGATGTTAATTACTGATAACTGGACAGCATTTTGACTCATGGACTAGATTTGTCAGAAATTTTTAAAGCCTATGACATTCTACCATGTTTACAGAAATCTAATGTGGTGGTGGTGTTGTTTTCCTGCCAAACCTCCTGTAAGAAGTGTCCCACCAAGTCCGGATAGGCCAAAATCTGGACAGCACAGAAAAGAGCCTCTTGCGGGTAAAACACACTCTGCTTAAATCAACCCAGAGCCTGGCACTCTCTTCCAAAGTAGCAATACTCCAAAACTAATTTGCACCGTTTATAGAGGAGAAATGCTAGACGATGGGCCCCACTCCACTGGATCGTCAAGCCCAATGGGTCCCCTAGGGAACAGACAGGAAGGGTCTGGAACACAGTTCCCTAAAATGCCAACCAGGTGGAAAAGGACCAACTTCCAGCAGTCACAGATCTCCAGGAACTCTCAAAGCCCGATAACTCAGGGGGTCCTCCAGGGAAGGGCTCAGAGGATGTCCTTCTGCCCCGGGCCTGAGCCAAGTCGGGCCACCAAGGTCCCGGGGAGATGAAGAGGCGGCTACACACACTCTCACTAATAAATAATGTAAATGGAAGACTGGAGGCAAAAGTCACCTTCATTCATTACCCACTGGAAGGCCAAGCAGCTCAGACAACAGAGAGTTGGGTTACAGAAGGGAAAAAAAGAAACACCCGGGGACCCCCAGACAGACTTCCTCACTCTCTCCCCTCCAGATGTTTCCCACTCTCCACCCACAGACATACAGCCTCACCTCCTGACTCTTTACTCACGTTCTCTTACCTCCAGAATCCCACCCACTCACCAACTCCCAGATGGCCTTCAGGAGCCACGCTCACTCACCTCCAGACCCCCACGACACTTTCTTCTCCTCCAGAACCTCAAGACCCACACTCGCTCACCTTCATACCCCATATCCCACGCTCGATCACATCCTTCCCCCCACGAGGTACACTTTCCTCCTCCAGATCCCCAAGACCCACGCTCGCGCACATCCAGATCCTCACGAGACGCACGCTTTTCCCATCCCGACTTCTTCGCACGCACGCCCTCTCTCCTCCGGACCCCCAAGGACCACCACTACGATCCCAGGCGAACAGTTTTCCCGCTCATTCAACTTCACATACAAGCAACTCAATCCGCACCCCTTTCCCGGGGAAACACCCCTGCCGCCCCGTCCCCAAGTGACAGCGTCCCGGGGCGCGGGGAGGACGGAAAGGGCGGCACTCACAGGCTCCGCGTCCAGACGGGCAGGTCCTCGGGCAGCGCCGCCAGCCCGCGCCCGCCGCAGTCCAGCGAGTCCCCAGCGCAAGTGCAGGCGGCAGCGCAGGGCGCCCGCGGGCCGGCCGCGGCCGATGCGGGCTCCAGCCGAAGTAGCACCAGCAGCAGCAGCAGCCAGTGGAGGAGAAGACAAGGCGAGCGGCGCGGGGCCCCGAGCGCTCGCCGGACCGGCCGCGCCATCTTGTCTGGAGCGCGCAGCGAACTCCCGGCGCTGGGGCTGCGAGGTCCGGGTCGACCGCAGGCGCGGGCGGGCCAGCGGGGGCTCCGCTCAGCACTAGGCTCCGCGCCGGGACATGGCCGCCGGCACAAGTTCTCTCTGCGGCGGCGACTCCGGCGTTCAGCGGGCCCCCGGTGCCCGAGCCGCTCCGCAGCGCCCGCAGGGGGCCGCGAACCCCGCGCCCATCCGGGCCGACCCGCCCGTGCCCGCTGCGAACCCCACGGATCCGGGCAAAGGGTTCTTGGCCGGCACTCCTCGTTCTCCCGCCGCGCTCCTGGCCGAGCTTCGGAGTCCCCGTGCACGCCAAGTGCCGCCGCCGCTGCGAGGAAGGCGCTCAGGCTCGCAGCCGGAGCTCTGCGCCCGTGGGCATCTTCCTCGCCGCTACGAGCGTCCAGCTGCAGACTCCGGGCTGGACGGCGCGGCCAACCCCGCACTGCTCCAAAGACGCGGTGCGCCTCGCTGTCCCAGCGCCGAAGACAGAGCGCGCGCACGCAGTTCCGGGCTCCGCACGGCTCCTCCGCTCTGCGAGAACCCCGCACACTTCGCAACCGAACAATCAACCGCTAGCAGCTCGCCTCCCCGGGGCGCAGCCCCGGCCGATCCCCGAGGCCCCGCCCCCAGCCGCTAGCCCTCGCACACCCCCTGGGCTTCTTGCCCCGCGGCCTCCAGCCGGCCCACGTTGGAGGCTTTGCAACAGCGCCCCGCCCCGCCCCCCGCCTGCTGCTCATTGGCTGACGGGGTCCACGGCGGCCAGCTTGGACGCCCATTGGAGCTCTCGCCATGATCCCGCCCCTCCTGCCTCTCGGGCCACCCCGCCCCACTCTCTTTTCCCACCCAAGGTGTGAAGGGCGGGGGACTGGGAGGAGAAAGGGAGAGACGGCCTCCGGCTCTTAAAGGGGACGTGCTGACTGATGATGGAGAAGGGGGATGCGCACTGGGGAGAGGAGGAATAAAAGTATTCCCTCTGCATTTAATGGAGGGAAGAACGTTGGTAAAGAGGGTAAAGCCCCCGCTTTGGAGCGGTCTGGGCTAAAAGTTTCTTCCCTCCTTCCCAGACTGCAAACAGGGCCAGCGATTGACAGCAAGTTTACACACCCATTTTCCAGATGCCCACTAGGAGCAAAGATGCAGATTTAAAACTTCACTAATTTCCTACTGATGGGGGGGCATCTTTAGTTATTTTATTACGGGTGGCCGCCTTCCTCTCTCACAACCTGGAGCTCTTCTCGGCTCCTGACTTGTTTTTGACCTCTTAAATCCAGCAATATGTCCTCGATTACCAAAATGAATGTGTACTGCATGCAGAAACCGAATCTCAAAGGTGTACACAGTCCCACCCCCACCTCCGCCCTGGTGAATCGAAGGGTACTCCTGGAAACACTCCAGCCTTCGACAAAGGGGTTGCTTTGTTTGTTTAAATCAGAGCGTTTTAAAGCCAGTTTTCAAGAAGCAGTACATCGAGTACTCCTCAGAGACAGAGTAAAAAGGCAACTAGTAATTGTTACAAAGCTACTAACTTTGGCTCCTACTGATCCGAACATAGTAACCAAGTGTTAGGACAGTGTACTGAAACAGTAAAGCAGGCGCTGCGCGGGGACACACACACACACACACACACACACACACACACACACACACACACTGCAAAAGTTAAAAGACTAGCACAGTAAGATATATAGCTGCTCCTATCCGCGTTTGGGTTTGCTGGTGTCTCATGCCCCTTCCCAAGAGTATGCAAGTCTCTAACATAACTGAACACATTGTCAGGAAAATTAAGCAAGTCATGTCTGTTGAAAAACATCTGTGCCAGCAAATGAAATCTGACTTCTGTGTTACAGAAACGAAAGGGAGATGTTCCTCTGAAAGAAAAAAAAAATTTTTAAGGGTTTTGTCCCATTTTTGACACATTCTAAGGGGTTGCTTTAATTGAGATGTTAAAATTTCCCTCAGTCATGAGAGCACCTCTTTTCTTTAACCAAAATTGGGTTTGGACTTGGTAGCCAAGGGGTTGCTGGTTTCCTTTCTTTTTATTCCCTCCTTCCCCTCTTTATCCCCCTCCCACTTCTGATTTATTATGCTGTCAACTACTGGTCCCTCATTTTTTCCTTCCTTCCTCCCTTCCTCCCTTCCCCCACCCTCCACATGATCTCAGTAGTAATGCCCAATACAATGCTCAAATATGTGTGTAAATCAATCCAAATGTGATTCCCAAGAAACATTATCAGAAAAAGGCTGCGCCTGACCCATGCTACCTAGGGCTTTAACCAGCTTTTATGTTTCATTTGTGATCCACATTAAACATATACCTTCCACCTGGACAAGAAGCAGTATATCTCTGTTATAATGCCTTTCGGTAAAATAATAGTAATAAGAGGAGGGATGGGATTTAAATGACCCCAAATTGGTGTAGTCCGCTATGTCAAGGTTTCTTAAATTTTTCAAGACCGAAGAACACAAAACAGTAACTTAATGCAGAATACCCACGAACATTTCTTTAAACGAAACTGTCAGACCTGCCTTGCCCCACCTCAGATGAAACAGCATTTGCAGCAGAAATAAAATGAACTCATTGAACCCCTTGAGATGTTGACCTAAAATTATCTTTCAGCTTTGTTCCATCATTGATATTGTAAAATGGAAATTTATTGTCAAATGTTTTTCCAAATGCTTGTGGGTGCACCTGTGAGATGCTTCCTTGGAGGATAGGAGGATAGGAGTTGAGAATCAGCAAGGTAAAGATGTGCTCACAAATCTAAATCAGCCCCTGTGGTCTGGTTACCACGCAGCCAGAGAGAAGGATACCAAAACGCAGGAACACTTGCAGGGACTGGGCGCCTGAGCCTTGGCAGTTCCCCTTGTCTACAGCAGAGCATGAAGTCATGTCTGCTCCCCATACCATGTATGGAAGTTTGCCCATATACTAGCAACCTGCTTGTGACTGAAAGGAGAGTGTGGGCTTGGAGAGCTCAGGGGAGAATTCACCTGTGGCCACAACCTAAAATCACGAAGACCTGAATGACAACAAGGGCAAGTTTCTAAGGGAGTCTCTGTCCCTGCTTATAAAAGAGCAAGTACTGGTCCATTCAGCACCAAGTGACAGTTGATTTGGGCATTCTGGGTCCTCATTTTCCTCCACTGCCATTTTCCCAATTTTAAAGAGTGACTTTTTCCTTAAAGGGGTCATCCAGGGAGTTTTTGGTTTTCCCATTCATTTTAATCTACCAGACACCAAACTCCAGGGGCCAGCATGGACTCAAATCCCCCTCAAAAATCACTGCAGGGCTCCCTCTTAAAAACAGAAGCTCTAGCAGTTAATCATCCTAAACCCACTGAAAGAGACAAACCCCAAATCTAAATAGCCCGAAATGACCAAGCAGGAGACAAGCAAATGACAAAATAACAAGAAGGCAGATTGATCACATGGACTTTTTTTTTTAACACAAATTCCAGGGGACCGAATCATGGTGGTTTATGACAGTTCTAGGTGGTGATATTTGATGGTTTTAAAGAATGCTGAGATTCAGACATGCTTTCTGTGAGAAGAGAGTTTACACCATGTTCAGTACATGAAAAGACCACCAGGGCCGTATTCAGAAGACCTGGATTCTAGCCAAGCCTTGTTACCCATGAAACCTTTGCCCAGTTATTTCCTTTCTTGAAGCCTCAGTTTTCTCAAATGGAAAACAAGGAGAATGGTACTTCTGACCTGAGTACTAAGACAGTTAAGGAAGGATCCATTTTGATATAGGACCTGGGGGGCTTTATCAACTGTTTAGGGCGACATACATTGAAGGCTTATTTTTAAGGTATTATTGAATTTTAACTCTGAAAAAAATTGAGGGTCCAGGTACATACCATAGATGGGAAATCTTTTAGGTGTTTTCAGCATAGAGGGTTTTTCCCCCCAGGCATGCCACAAAGGGTTAATAATTACCTATAAAACCCCTGAAGACTTGCAGGGTGATGACAGCCCTGCTTTGAGCCTGTTTTGTATCTCTCTTCCAAGGAAAATAAAGCTGTGTACTCATTAACTCCTTCCTCGTAATACTCCTGTCAGTGACAAGGATGGGTAGACAAGGTAACAGACGAAGCTTACGAGTCCAGAGATGGAATATAAGACGAGACAATTTGGAGATTTCTCTGTTCCCCATCCCAACATTTTCCCTTTGGTGGAGGTGGGGAGACGTATGCTTTATTGTGCGATCTCTGGCTACTGGAATATTGGTCACTGCCCAAACGGTGCCAAGGCTGCAGTCACTGCACGTCCACAGCAAGAATGGCCGATGCCTGAAGCTTATCTGGGCCCCTGCCAGTGTCCCCTTCCATTCCTACAGAGCAGCATCAACCAGGGGCCCCAAACCACTGGAGTCTACCTTCTAACACAAACTAGACCCTGCATGCTTGTTCTTGCAATTTTAACTGGTTCACTGAAAGAATAAAGAAAAACTTTACGAAAGCTAGGAGCATTTCAAAATTCTGAGATTCTGGAGCGATGATCAGTGTAAGAGGCAGCCTCTTTGCTCTAATGATGAAGAGAAGGGTAATTACATCATCACCAGAAGCTGTACCTCTCACTACCAATCAGCTGCCTTTCCAGTTATCACCTGGAGGCACACGTGAAAGAGGAGGGGGGCTGGAAATCAAAGTTTATGCTTTATTACCAGCAACTCAGAAGCAACACCTCAATGTATAGAAAGAACAGCACATTGGGCTTCCCTGGTGGCGCAGTGGTTGAGAGTCCGCCTGCCGATGTAGGGGACACGGGTTCGTGCCCCGTCTGGGAGGATCCCACATGCTGCAGAGCAGCTGGGCCGGTGAGCTATGGCCGCTGAGCCTGCGCGTCCGGAGCCTGTGCTCCGCAACGGGAGAGGCCGCAACAGTGAGAGGCCCGCGTACCGCAAAACAAACAAAAAAAAAGAACAGCACATTTATCATAACTTATAATAATAATTTTCATGAAGTCATATACCTTATATTTTTCAAAGCAAGGTCACATCATAACAACAGCTGTCATCTACAGAGCACTTATTCTGTATCTGTCATTTGGCAGAGAGCTTTAGGTACTTTCTTCATTGAGGTAGAAGCTGAGAAAAATGCTCGAGGCCACACAAGCTAATAAGTAATGAGGCCAAGATTTCAAGCCGTCTCTGAGGACACCAAAGATCCGTTATGACATTTGAGCCTCATAAACTTTGAATATGACAGTTATTTTTTATAATTAATTAATTTATTTTTATTTTTGGCCGCGTTGGGTCTTTGTTGCTGCGGGCAGGCTTTTCTCTAGTTGTGGCGAGTTGGATCTACTCTTCGTTGTGGTGTGTGGGCTTCTCATTGCGGTGGCTTCTCTTGTTGCGGAGCACGGGCTCTAGGCGCGTGGGCTTCAGTAGTTGTGGCACTCGGGCTCAGAAGTTGTGGCTCGTGGGCTCTAGAGCACAGGCTCAGTAGTTGTGGCACATGGGCTTAGTTGCTCCGTGGTATGTGGGATCTTCCCGGACCAGGGCTCGAACCCGTGTCCCCTGCATTGGCAGGCGGATTCTTAAACACTGCGCCACCAAAGAAGCCCTGACTATGACAGTTTTTTTTTGTTGTTGTTGTGGTTGTTTTGCGGTACGCGGGCCTCTCACTGCTGTGGCCTCTCCCGTTGCGGAGCACAGGCTCCGGACGCGCAGACTCAGCGGCCATGGCTCACGGGCCCAGCCGCTCTGTGGCATGTGGGATCCTCCCAGACCGGGGCACAAACCCGTGTCCCCCTGCATCGGCAGGCGGACTCTCAATCACTGTGCCACCAGGGAAGCCCCCAATGACAGTTATTACTGTTCCCACTCTACAGATGAGAAAGCTGAGGTTAAATGATGTGTCAAGGTCTCACAGCGTCAAGAATAAGTGGAACCTTAAATCAAAGTTCCGTTTCAACCACCATCACACACATTTTACATTCAGTAGATGTCTTAGGAGATGGGTCATGACGCTTGTTTCTCAAGGATCTTGTGAGAATGGACATAATTTCTTTCCTTTTCCATACTGGTGAATTGCTTTTCTGAACTTCCTCTCTGATTAATAAGCACAAAATTTTAAAGATAAATATACTGGCCTTTTCCTCCACCATACATGGCAGGACTTCTATAATAATAAAAGTTAATCATTACTGAGCACTTACTATGCGTGAGGCATTATTTCACTTTATGGCTTAATTTCCCTCAAGTCACATATGGATTCTAGGAGGCAGGCATTGGAAAGATCATTTTATAGATGAAGATCCCAAGACTCTAGTCAATCAACTAACCCAAGCCACATCCTCGTTAGTGGTTCAGGAGCTCAAAGCCTCTGCTAATTAACAGTTAACTCAGCAGAATCACAGTTAACCCACCACTCTCTCAGCACTCTCTATTGGAATAATGTTTTGTGTTTATCACTCCTTCTAGACTGGCAGCTCATTAAGTTCAGAGCCTGAGTCTTAGCCCGGTTTCAGGCACATGGTAGGCATAGAGGCAACATTTGGTGCCTGACCTCTACCTGCTCTGTAAAGAAGGAAACGTATTGTGCACCCCCTTGTCCGCCATCGTGTATAATCTTTCTCTTCAAATCCATGCATCTACGTACCTAAAGCTCGTCAGAAACTTCAATCTCAGCTCCCATCCCAGACCCAATGGATCAGGATCGGCTTTTAAACAAGGTCCCCAGGTTATTCGTTTGCACATTTAAGGATTAAGAAGCACCAGGTCACCTTATACATCCCACACACACACACCTCCTGTGACTGTCTTTCCCATTGCTGCCACAAGGATAGACCATACTCTTCACACTTTATGCATTTTTATGTGCTTGTGTGTACATTTTCCATATTTTCACAAGCCCTTAGTAAAATAATTTCCAAAATATAGGCAGGCATGTGGTTGGCATTATTGCCCCTCAACTAAAGACCATTCAAAACATCTGCTGCCCATGAGATTTTTGGTCAAATCCTCTCGTGCCGTTCAATTCTCTTTTTCTTTGAGATGCGTTCAGGCTAATAAGAAGCATTTGGAGAATTTTATGGCCTGTTATATTTGTTTCCAAAAGGACAGTTGGGTTTTTGACACATTTCAAATTTATCATAAACGTATAGCCAGACATATTATACGCTTTTCACTGTCATTCTTATCCATGAGCTACATTCTTTAGGTAATCATTTAAATATCCTTATTTCCCTGAGGGAGTTCTGACACTCTTGTGGATTTAGATGCTATAAATCAAAAACAAGACCCCCTCACCAAAAAAACCACTGTTTTGTCTTATTTGAAGTGCATTAACTAAGATTCAGAGAAGGCAAGGATATTGCAAAAACGGTCACCAATAATTTCTCCCATCAAGACGTGGAGTAAATGTCCCCTCCCTCCTTGAATCTGCGATGGTCTTGTGACTTCATCTGACCAACAGAATGTGGTGGAAGTGACACCATGCCGGTTCTGACATGTGTGAGCACCACATGAGCAGAGATAAGCCATCCCCACTGAACCTAGCCCAAGTTCCTGACCCACAAAAATGGGAACCAATAAAAACAGACCTTGTTTTAAGCCACGAACTTTTGGGGTGCTGGGTTCTGCAGTCGTAGGTATGTGAAACAACAAATGTGGCTAAGTGGACATGCAATAAAACGTGAGCAGATGGGAGGGAGGGGGGAATAAAGTCTAATCAAATAAACCTGTCATTAGGAGTGTCCAGAAAACTTAGTGTTATTAGTTGACCTTCCCTGCATGTTTGTCAGGACCTTTGATTGAACGCAACACACCAACCGGCTGACGCGGTTGAACAAAACTTCTTGGGTAATAAATATTCTGGCTCTGCAGCAGGCCACCAAACGAGCTCCCTTCCTCCCCGCTTGGAAATTCGTACGAGAGAAATGCAGACTATCTGCTTATTTATAAAAGATAGCTTCTCCCATGTGGCTGGCAGCAAAATAAAATCACTGAAAGGATGAAATCCTGGAAGTCCTATCCTATTCTTCCTGAAAAAAATCAAATAAGGCTTAAAGGGTTTACCTTATTTTTCATAAGAGACAAATGGATGAATCTCAAAAAATGGAGTCCCGGCCATAAAACTGACACTGAGGTAGGGAGTTAGGGTGTGGATGTTCAGAAGGGGTGAGGATGGTAGGGGGTCGTAGCTCTTGGGCACAGACTAGTTTACCCCTCCCCGCCCCCAGGTGGCTGTATGCTTACCTTTAAGGTCTGTAAGGCAGAGCTTACTGCTTCTTTGTGTTATCTTACACTGTTTTCCAGGTCTCATTCCTTAAGAGTCTTTACTGTGCCTGACCTCTGGGAGGGGCAGGGCTGTGAGGGTACAAAGCCCACCTAGCCGACTCCCTACCGCAACAAGCTGTGGTGCTGTGGACTACAAGACCCCCAGCAGCTAGAACAGTACCTCCAGCAGCTAGAACAGTACCGGATAAACAGCAGGTGTTCAAGAAACAGCGCTGAGGGAATAAATGACTCACTGACGGAATGCATGGTTTTCTGTACATGAACCTCATTTTCCCATAAAGACCATGAGCGGCTCACAGGTAGCAAACACAGAATCACAGACTGTTGGAAGACAAACGGACCTTCGTGACCATCTAGTGCCGTGGGTCAGGATCCACCCCAGACCTGCTGGATCAGAAACTCTGGGGTGGGGCTCAGCCTCCCATGTTTTAACAACAAGAGGTTTTCATACGTGATGAAGTTTGAGAACCACCCATCTGGTCTGAACTCATTTTACAGACCCAGAGAAGGCATAAGATGGCCTCAAAGTCACACAGCTAGTTAGAGGCTGGAAGTAGACCTAGTGTGACCAACCATCTAGATTTGCCCAGAACTGAGGGGTTTCCCGGGGAACATGACTTCCAGCACTAATACAGGGAAAGTTCTAGGTGAATCAGGACAAGTTGGTCACCTTACTAGAACCTTAGGTTTCAAATTCACATCTAGAACATTTTGCCTGCCCTATAGCTAATTTACCTGAGTACCGACTATGCGCTAGTGAATGACCTCAGTGCTCTAAATGCATTAACTTACTTAATCCTCTCAATAGTCCTATCAGGTAGGAACTATTACGATCTTCATTTTATAAAATATGGGCAAACCTTGGAGATAATGCGGGTTCAGGTCCCAACCACCTCAATAGAGCAAGTCACGTGAACTTTTGGCTTTCCAGTGCATATAAAAGTGACGTTTTAGAGAACAGACTTGTGGTTGCCAGAGGGGGTGGGGGCATGGATTGGGAGTTTAGGATGAGCAGATGCAAACCATTATGTACAGAATGGATAAACAACAAGGTACTACTTTGTAGCACAGGGAACTATATTCAATATCCTGTAATAAACCATAGTGGAAAAGAAAAAGAAAAGGGATGTTTATCTATACTGTAGCCTATTAAGTGTGTAATAGCCTTATGTCTAAAAAAACAATGGACATACCTTCAGTAAAAAATACTTTATTGCTAAAAGACACTAACCATCATCTGGGCCTTCAGTGAGTCATAGTACTAACGTCAAAGGTCAGTGATCACAGAGCACTGTAACAAATGTAACAGTCATGAAAAAGTCTGAAATATGGAGAGAATTACCAAAACGTGACACAGAGACATGAAGCGAACAAATGCTGTCGGAAAAAGGGTACCAACAGACTTGCTTGACACAGGGTTGCCACAAACCATCAATTTGTAAAAAGCACAGTATCTGTGAAGTGCAATACAGTGAAGTTCAATAAAACGAGGCCTGCCTGTAGCACACTGAGGCACAGAAAGGATAAGGAACTTGCCTAAGGTCACAGGGCCAGGAAATGAGACTCCAGAACTCAAGCTCTCAGCCATCACTCTCATACACTTCCTTTTTATTACAGTGGATTCCCAGCTCCTCTTCCACTTTTTTCCTTTCAATCGCATCCCTCTGTTTGTCTTTATAACACTTTTCACAGTTCGCAATTATTTTCACAATTTGTCAGTCAGCCTCTGTAATAGTAGAAATGGAGCCTGAGAGAAGGGACCACCACTTGACTTTGCATGGTGCCTGGCACGGAGGGGGCTGAGGACAGATGTGTTGAATGAATGTCATGGGCGTGAAACACAGTAGGTTGATTGAATGACTGACTGATCAAGGTGAGTTTCCAAAAGAAAGGGGGTCTAATATTAACTGAATACCCACCGTGTCTCAGCCACCAGCCCAGTAAAAAGGTGGACCAAACTTGATTTATTTGACCTGGTGTGTTTATTTTCAAGTTTTAAATATGACCTGCCTTTAGGGGTTAGGCATCTGCTGACTATCTTAATTTATATTTCCTTCCTGCCCACCCTGACAGGCATTTTAGTTTGTAATTAGGATCCCAGGCTTTCTCTAACACAAATTCATTTATTCTTTACAACAAGCCTATGTAGTAGGTATTCCCATCTACACTTTACCAATATGAAACCTGAGGCTTGGACATTATAGGTAACCTGGTCAAGGTCACAAGCTCCTAAGGACTCAACTCAGGGCTCACCCTTCTCCCCACCTCCATCCCTCCACCCCACGTCCCTCTTAGCCACTAGGGGCATCACAGGAACAAGAGGGCTATTGTGTTTCAGATAAAGCGTCCATTTTACATGGATGAGGCTTCTATAAAAGGAGTCTCCTCTTGCATTCCATACAGTCAACCCAGATGCACCTCAGGCTCTTTTAGATTGTTCTTAGCCATGACTGAGACACCCCCTCCCCGAGGAGAACATGATGTTCTGCAAGCTAAGTGGAAGAAACAGTCAGCCACGTCAGATACTTTCAGAAGGTCATAGGGAGAACTACAAACTGACTGCTGGATTTAGCAATACAGATTTCATCTGTCGCCTTGGCAAGAGCCCTTTGGGTGGAGTAAAGGTAACAAAGCATGATGAGAATGTTAAGGAGAGAAGTGAAGGTTAAAATTGGGCACCATGAGGATAGATAACAGTTCTGAGAACTTGTGCTCTAAAGGGGAACAGAATAATGGATGGTGGCTGAAGAGGGAAAGAGAATCAAAAGATGAGAGGAATAACATGATATTTGCAATGATGGAAATACTGTTGTATAAAATGGGAAGAACAAATAATGTACTAAGGAAGGGGAGAAATGTGGAGATTTGAATTCAAGAATTCAGATACTTTTGAATAGGCAAGAGGGGATGGACTCTAGTGGAAAAATGGAGAGGTTGATCTTAGCTAGGACCACGGAGCCTTAAATAAGCTGGAAGGCAGATTATACGGCAAAGAAGCAAGTAGCTTTGTTGCTGGAAGTCTGCGGAGGCTTCTTTTCCTTCGTGAAACAGGAGGCAAGAGCACTGAGACAGAGAATACAGGTGGAGGTGTTGGAAGTTCAGTGAGCCATGACAAGGCATGAAAAAATCATCTACGAGAGTGGGAGTGAGGGATGACCAGGGAACATAAATGTCCACTCGAGGTTAGAGGGCATGAATGAAAGTGGCCGCAGCTATATGTGTCTCATCAGTCCAATTCCTGTGCTCAGCTGTAGTCTGGTCCAGTACTGGACATCACCAGGACTCAGGCTTTGCTGGAAGCGTGTTATGAAGCAGTGAAGGGGCAGGGGGACTTGAGACTCTATGCTAAAGAGTAATTATAGGCCATGATGATGTGTAAGCGAGGCAGTAAGGGATGTGAAGATAGAAAGGGGTGAGGGACTGTGAAAAGGGTGGTGTAGCATCAGTGGAATACATCCCAGGGTTTGGAAGTCATTGAAGTCAGAGGGCTACAGGAAGTGAGCTGAGAAGCCTGATTGGGCAGGGGTTGCTCTAGTTGGCAAAGACTAGGCTGGAAATGACCACGGGAGTCAGCAGCTGAGAGCGTGTGGAAGACGGAGGTCTAGCCCTCCAGACACGGTTGAACGTTGAATAAAAGCAAAATCATTGGAGGTGATCTGATTTAAGACCTGAGAGGCCAAGATAATGGAAAGATCATTTATGATCTTTTATGAAAATGATTATGACAATTACCAAGAATTACAATGGGAAGATTATTGAGAGAGTAACAGTGAGCCGGGAGCTAACATTTTCAGGGATCGGTAGATGACTGCCTCAAGGCGGGTGGGGGTGGATGAGAGAATCTAAAATCATGAGTTTCAGAGCTGTAGGGATTTGGGAGAAGGAGGAAGGAGAATGGTCTGGAAGTGGCAACTAGGATCAAGAAAAACATCTACCACACCTCCTGCCCCAGCAACGTAAGTGTGAGAGTAAAACAAACAAACAAACAAACAAACAGGCATCAGCCATTAACTTTCCCTGGAATTAAGATAAACAGATATTTGGCTAGACGGTCATCAACACCAGAGGTCAACAGACTTTCCCAGTAAAGTGACAGAGAGTAAATATTTTCAGCTTTGTGGGCCATAGAGTCTTTCTTGCAACTACTCTACTGGGCCATTGTAGCTCAAAAGTAGCTATAGATGATACATAAAGGAACAGGTCTAACTACACTCCAATAAAACTTTACTTACAAAAACAGGCTGCAGGCCAGATTAGGCCTGCAGGTGGAAATCTGTTACCCTCTGACAAAGACTGCTGAAAAAAGCCCAACTGGGGGAAGGTCTCATGCACATAAACAGGACATGTTTATCGAAAGACCAAAGATTAAAAAGGATTTAAGTTTAGGATCCTGGGTGTAAGCAGAGCGTCCATGTAGAGTTGTGAAGGTTGTACACTGCACAACCCCAGGGGGCACTATTCACAAAGACTTCCAGGTCAATGACTACCCTAGAAGCTGTGCAAGGCATAACCTGAACGGTCACATATGACAGTCCTAGTTGCAAGAATAGTAACTGCAAGGATTTTACTCTAATGAAATGGTTGAAAGGATATCCCGGCTTGAGATGCTTTTGCCACTATTTCTAGAAAAACAATAACTAATTTTATTGAGCATCTGCTTTGCCTCAGGCACAATTCGTGGGGATACATAAATATCAACCTCCAGCAGCCCTGTAAGGTATATATTTTCCTCTTTTAACTTTGAGATTCAGAAAGGCTAAGCAATTTGCCCAAAGAACCCAGCTAGTAAATATCTAAACCAAGGTTTGCCTGACATCCAATTCCTTCTATACCTCTCTCCTTTCATATTGGTTACAAGGTTCGTTAAGGATGACCTAGTAAAGCATATATTAAAAATTTTTCTTCTGGAGACCTAATTAAAAATAATTACATACCTTAAAAGACACTGGAAATATGGCAGGCATGCCAATGAGGAAGACAGTTCTTATTCTATCAATGTCTTTACGGATTTGGACTCTGTTCAGAAAAGCTCAGACTCAAAAGGTAATTGCTGGCAGCGTGCAAAACCCATCAACCCATAATTAACATATGACAATTATTCTAATTGCCTCAAACATTTCTATGTTTTTAATTGTAGAGCAATTTGCCAATCTCATCATTAATTGGCAATTCATATTTTAAACATGTAAAAGACAATGGGTCTTTATTTCCTTTGAGGCAACTGAACATATTAACTGAATTTTTAAAATACGTTTTCTTCTTTTCTCAGACCCCCTTCAGATGGTTCTGATTGCAGTTTCTTCTGGCCAGAGTGTATTTTCTCTGGGTAACTTAATCTTACTTTAGCACTTTAATGAATTTTCTTAACAATTCACTTAGATCAGATCCTTGTTTCTCTCTAGACACCCTGAGCAGGGCTCCTGTTGACTTCAAAGGGAAAAGAGTGGGTGCAGGGGAAACTAGGAATCTGGTTCCTGGTTCAAAAACCCTCCACACACTGTAAAAACTCACTGGTGTCTTCCTGTGTGTTAAGGGCCAATTAATACATGTGAGTGAAGCCTTTGTATGAAACCACCCTGGCAAGTCGTGAACTTGCCGGAAAGCCCAGCAGCTAATGGAAAACAAGGTTTAGTGGACCCAGTTCCCATACAGACTCCCTATTTGCTCATGGGGAGGGAGGGAGAAGAAAAAGAATTGCCTAGAAAGGCAGTTATTGATCCCTCCATATTCTCTCTCTGTCTCTTTCCCTATCTCTATCATCTCCATTCCTTCAACAAGCATTCATAGGCTACCTCTGGCCAAACACTAGGTAGCAAAGATATTCATCGCTCAAGCGTCAACCCCCTTCATCCGAACTTCAGCAGTCACTTTCCTCCGGAATATTGGGGAAGGGGGTGGTATGCCTTAACTCTGCAGCTCGGGCAGCCTGACACAGCTTCCGTGTTGCAGAATCTTCCCTCCCGCCGGGTGGCTTACTGTCCCTGGGAGCTCCTGGGCTTTAGCCCCATTGGGGGGATGCTGCTTCTCTGAGTGGGTGTTAGTGGGGGAGGGCGGAAGGAGTAAGATGCCTTTACCTTGTCCCTTACTGCCCTCCTCGCCTACACACACAAACCCACCATCACCACCACTGCCTGTACGAGGCTGTGAGAATTTAGTGATGGCTTGGAGGTATCTGATGGAAATAGGAAGACAAAACTTTTAGTAATGTCATATTCTTCATAGCTGTTTACATGACTGTTACATAGAGCAGGGGGAGGCACAGAAAGTTCACACCCTGACAGGGGTTTCTAGCCTGGCTTTGTTTTTCAGACTTCTGGGCACTCTCCTCCCAAGACCATCTCCTTCTCCAAATACACCCCTTTGCTCTTGCCCTTGCGTGGGGATGCTCAAATCTGACTGCATATTCCCTGGGGAGCTCTACCTGGACCAGTTAAATCAGAAGCTCTGGATGTGGAGCTGGGCATCAGTACATAGTTTCTCTCTTCCCTGGTGACTTTAATGTGTAGCTAGGGTTGAGAGCCACTACCCTAGGAGAGATACTTTGCCTCCACCAGGCCAAGGGGTAGGATGGGAGTCGGGGTACAGGTCCCAAAGCTTGAATTATTCAGTCTAGACCAGAGTTTGCAAATTGGAGGCCCACCCACAGGCTGGATCCGGCCAGCAGATGTGTTTTGTTTGGCCCACATGGGAGTTTTAAAAAAACGAAATTACTTGCCAACATTTATTACTGGGAATATATTGCAGAAAAATCTGGATATCTGGCTTCGTTTGGAAAATAGGATTCTCTGCCCATTCTCGGTCTGCATTCCTGTGTGACCACAATTGGCTGGCGAGGAAGAGCCACTAGGTCCTGAGGTGCAGCCTGTGCTCTCTGGTTCACCACAATCCTCACCACTCCCTAATGCCTCACTCATTTACCTTCCTGGCCCCTGTGGCTGTGACTAATGGGGGAGGGGGGGAGGAAGCCCTGTCTCCCTTTGTAATATCTCCCCTGTGAAGTACAATACAAGGACCGTCATCCACAGGATAAGGGTGGCAATAAACCCACAGAGATTCCTGGATTCACAGAGAATTAAGGAAGAGAACTCTTTTTCTATACCCAACTTAATCTGCACAGGCCCCCTGCCTACCATGGGGGAGTACTTAATATTATTTTCACAGAGCAGGGTGGGTTTGAGGCCCACCCCATCTCCTCCCTTTACCTTCACCTCCATTTCTTTGTTTAATCTCAGACTTGGACTCCCATAGGAAAAAAAAAAAAAAAAAAATCACACCCCCGGACTGCCAACCCATTCAGTGATTATCAATGCTCTAGGCCAGGCCAGGTGGTCCCACACCTGTCTCCCTGGGGTGGGAGTTTTTAATATGTGGCTCACACAGCTCGTGGCAGATTCCTGGGCCCTACCCTAGACCCACTGAATTGAATCTCTGGGGGGCGGGGCCAGGTGTACACATTTGCCAAGTGACATTTTTACCCGAAAAGAATTTTAGCACCAGCTCATGGCAGCACTCATTAAGTGCTTTCTTTGTACTATCTCATTTAATCTTCACAGAAATCCTTAAGCTGGGTAGTAATAGCCCTACTTTACCAATGAGGAGACTGCAGCACAGAGAAGTTAAGTAACCTGCTCAAGGTCACACAATCAGTAAGTGGCGGAGCGGGGATTCTAATCTAGTTTCCAGTTGAAAAACCACTGCTTTGAGTTTTGAAAGGAGGCAGGAGGAAGATTCATGAGCTCTCAGACTAAGCAGGTCAAGGAGGATGGGGCAGAATTTTGTCCATTTACAATTAGAAAGCATTGCCTTGCTTTCAGGAACTTGAAAGTGTTTGGGGTAGAGACTAGACAAAAGCATATTACTCATAATATATGGTAGCATATGGTTAGATGTCAAAAATACCCTGGGTCCATAGGATCTGGTCTCTGCCTCTCTGACATCATCTTTCCACCTTATCCAGCTTCCCTACCGTCCCCCGAGTCTGCACGGCAACTTAGCATGTGTGGGTCCCTCTGTCTGAATGTTCTTCTTTTAGATCAGAGTCAGCACGCTTTCTCCGTAACAGGCTAGATAGTAAATATTTCAGGCTTTGGGCACCATCAGTTCTCCGTTGTAACTATTCAAGTCTGTCACTGTAGCATGAAAGTGGCCACAGACGGTGTATAAGCAAGTGGACATGGCTTTGTTCTGATAGACCTTTATGGACTCTGAAATTTGAATTTCCTATGATTTTTATGTGTCACAAAATATTTTTAAAATTTGTTTAAAAAAGTTAAATTTGTTTTCCAACCATTTAAAAATGTAAAATCTATTCTTAGCTGGCAGGGTGCACAAAAGCTGCTATCAGGTAGGGTTTTTGTGACGGGCCATCTGCCTTCTGCCTTAGATCTTCTCATGGGAAGTGCTTTTTGTACCTCAAGTTCAGCTCAGCTTCTCAGAGGCCTTTCCTGATGCCTCCAGCTCAAGTGGCCCCCTCCCTTCTCTGTTCATATCTCTCCCATCACCTTTTAAAATGACTCAATAATGTACTATTTTGGGGTGTTCTTGTTCATACAGTATATAGCTCATTGTGGGTCTCCCTCTGCTAGAATACACGTTCCATGAGAGCAGGGAGCTGGTCTGTGTTCTTTGCTGTCTCTTCACTGTCTAAACAGCTCCTACTGGCACTCAGACACTCAGAGACTGAGAACCTGGATAAACCACTAGACAAAACTCTCCAGTCGTACAACTCACAGCTCCTTTGACTGGTCACTTGCAAACCTTTTGCTATGCTGAGCTCAGGGGCTGCAGAGATAGAATACCACCCAGCCACTCTGCACAGGAGTGGTTAAGTCATAGAAAACAACAAAAACAAAAACAAAAAGCCAACAACTACTTGATTTCTCTTATCTAGAATAGAATAGAGTTTCCTAAGTACCAAGGATGGCTACAATTGAATAATGCCCATAATTCTTGGAGCCAGGCCACTTCTTTTTCAGAGAGCAAAAATTTCATCTCGGGCTAAACTAAGGATTTCCACATTTCCTTATGAAAAGCTTAAACAACCAGGGCTCATGATTTTCTCTCATGTAAATAAATAAGATAGTAAGCAGCTCTTAGAATGCTGTATCTCATCAGGGCTTGAAGGAAAGGGACTCCTTACAAACTGGCCCCAGCACATACACAAGAGAACAAACTTGTGCTGTTAAGACTTTTATGACCAGGGCCACTGGGTCCCACGATCACAGCAGAAGGTTCCCCTGACGCCCTCAGGGTCAACCAAGCAGCACGGATGGGCGAACACTGTGAGGTTCACCTATTCGAGGGAAGTTTTCCTTAAGCCACAATCTTTCAATCTTAAGCAGCAATTTTTCCGTTCCACTGAGAGCCCATGGGAGGGGCCTCTATCCTCCCAATTGTCCACTGAAAGTTGGATGAGAGTGGGTTTCAGCAACTCCCGGTGAGCAGCCCGGTGAGGGCTAAACACGTGATGGTCACATTTCCCAGGTACCGTTAGTCCCCTTTGGACTTCACCACACTGGATTCTCAGGTTGACGGGGAATTTGTTAAAGAAAAATCACTGCCATGGTTCTACCCTAGAGGCCTGAAGCTGAGGCTGAGTGCTGGATGCTGTGTCCTCTGAGCGTCTATTTCAAACAGCGAAGTCCCAAAGGGCCCTGTGGACATTAGGGCAAAGGCAGCAATGCCTAAATGCAGGATTCCAAAGTTAAGATCTGCTGTCTCCTATCAAACTCTTAGAGGAAAACATAGGCAGAACACTCTACGACATAAATCACAGCAAGATCCTTTTTGACCCACCTCCTAGAGAAATGGAAATAAAAACAAAAATAAACAAATGGGACCTAATGAAACTATAAACAAGACGAAAAGACAACCCTCAGAATGGGAGAAAATATTTGCAAATGAAGCAACTGACAAAGGATTAATCTCCAAAATTTACAAGCAGCTCATGCAGCTCAATATCAAAAAAACAACCCAATCCAAAAATGGGCAGAAGATGTAAACAGACATTTCTCCAAAGAAGATATACAGATTGCCAACAAACACGTGAAAGGATGCTCAACATCACTAATCATTAGAGAACTGCAAATCAAAACTACAATGAGTGCTTCCCTATTGGCGCAGTGGTTGAGAGTCCGTCTGCCAATGCAGGGGACATGGGTTTGTGCTCCGGTCTGGGAAGATCCCACATGCCACGGAGCGGCTGGGCCCATGAGCCATGGCCACTGAGCCTGCGCGTTCGGAGCCTGTGCTCCGCAACGGGAGAGGCCACAACGGTGGGAGGCCCGTGTACCGCAAAAACAAAACAAAACAAAAAAAAACTACAATGAGATATCATCTCACACTGATCAGAATGGCCATCATCAAAAAATCTACAAACAATAACTGCTGGAGAGGGTGTGGAGAAAAGGGAACCCTCTTGCACTGTTGGTGGGAATGTAAATTGATACAGCCACTATGGAGAACAGTACGGAGGTTCCTTAAAAAACTAACAATAGAACTACCATACGACCCAGCAATCCCACTACTGGGCATATACCCTGAGAAAACCATAATTCAAAAAGAGTCATGTACCAAAATGTTCATTGCAGCTTAATTTACAATAGCCAGGACATGGAAGCAACCTAAGTGTCCATCAACAGCTGAATGGATAAAGAAGATGTGGCACATATATACAATGGAATATTACTCAGCCATAAAAAGAAACAAAATTGAGTTATTTGTAGTGAGGTGGATGGACCTAGAGTCTGTCATACAGAGTGAAGTAAGTCAGAAAGGGAAAAACAAATACTGTATCATAACACATATATATGGAATCTAAGGGGAAAAAAAAGGTCATGAAGAACCTAGGGGCAAGATGGGAATAAAAACACTGACCTACTAGAGAATGGACTTGAGGATATGGGGAGGGGGAAGGGTAAACTGGGACGAAGTGAGAGAATGGCGAGGGCATATATACACTACCAAACGTAAAATAGATAGCTAGTGGGAAGCAGCCACATAGCACAGGGCGATCAGCTCGGTGCTTTGTGACCACCTAGAGGGGTGGGATAGGGAGGGTCAGAGACGCAAGAGGGAAGAGATATGGGAACATGTGTATATGTATAACTGATTCACTTTGTTATAAAGCAGAAACTAACACACCATTGTAAAGCAATTATACTCCAATAAAGATGTTATAAAAAAAAAAAAGATCTGCTGTCTCTTTGACAGAGAGCCCAGCAGCAGTAACTCAAAGCACTGACCATGTCTCATTCATCACATTAATTATAAGTCATTAAAATGATTCAGGATCACTTTCTTGTTCCTTAGGGTCTGGAGCTTTAATGGAGCTTCTATTGAGCATTTACTACATACAAGGCACTAGGCTGATGGATGAGGGAAGTGAGTAGGAGTGTAATACAAGGATGAAGACAGGAGGATCCCCCAGCTTGGAGTTCCCACCTGAGCAAAAGGATGCATGTGTTGGATAATATAATTAGGTATTTTGATAATTAGAACTGGGAATTGAATGTAAGTTTCATCATCATTGGAAAAAAATCAAGCTACTCTTGCTGGCTACCAATGGCTATTGTTAATTGGGTACATAATTAATTCTTAATTATTTACTTACTTAAATTCTCAGAGGCAGTCAATGAAGTAAGTTGTCTTTTTTGCCCCATTTAATAGATGAGGTCACCAAGGATCAGAGATGTTAAAGAAACAGGTGCTAGTTCACACAGCTAGTAAATGCCTAAGCTGGGGATCAAACTGGGGTCTGTCTAAAGGCCATCTACCTGATCACTAAGCCCCTTCTGATAGTGCCCTCCTGGGTTGGTCCAACCCTCAGGTAAGGACAAAGGTCTTTACTCACTGTGATCTTCTTCCCTAACTCCACCCTGCAGTCTTACTTCCAAGAGCTGTGATTTTACCATTAGAGATTCATTCCTTTGGGGGAAATCTAGGTCTCTTGGTAAATGCTCCCTCAGAGGAATTATCCTTTATGAACTGCTCAGTGTCATACTGATAAGGGAAGCATGGAAAGAATGGGTTGGGAGGTAGGCACAGTTTAGAAAGCAGCCTTCAGAGGAGTCCCTCATGAAGCTTGCAGTTTAGGGTTCCTGGTGCCTCTGGCCATAGGATAGGGGAGGGGAGTGTGAACAGAGATGAGCCTTTCCCTTCCCTGCACCGGGCTGCAGGCCACCACCAATATGTTCTCTTCTTCCTGGCACCCAGCTATGCTACATCTTCTTGCCTCCCTTAGAACAGGTGTGGTCTCACTAAGTTCAGACCAATGAACGATGAGTAGAAATGAGTCTAAGATGGAAAAGCCTGGCTCCCTAAGCAAGTCAGTGCTGGACCCTTGCACCCCTGCCGCTCCAATGAACTACGATATGAGTGAGGAATAAACCTGGACTATTAAGCCACTAAACTTTGGGGACTGCTTGTCACGGCAGATAGTTTACCATACTACATGCCCTGTGTGTTCCCTACCATCTTCCCCCTTTAACCTGTCAACCCCTAGCTTTTGTCCTCACGTGTCATGTGGAAATAAATGTCTATTTATTTAGAGTTGTCTGTAACAAGGTGGACTGGGTTGGTAGTGTCCGCCTTCCCCCACCCCTCCCAATTCACATCTAGCCCAGAACCTCAGAATGTGATCTTATTTGGAAACAGAGTCATTGCAGATGTGATTTGTTAAGGTGAAGTCAGACTAAAGCAGGGTGGGCCCTTAATCCAATATGACTGGTGTCCTTACAAGAAGATGAGAAAAGACACAGCGAGAGACACGGAGGAAGAATACCACCTAACGATGGGGACAGAGATTGGAGTGACGCACGTACAGACCAAGGAGCAGCAAGGATTACCGGCAACACCAGAAGCTAAGAGAAGGCGTGAAACAGATTCTGCCCTAGGCCCTTTGGCGATAGCGTGGCCCTGCTGATACCTCGATTTAGGCCTTTTAGCCTCCAGAAATGTGACAGAATAAGTTTCTGTTGTTGTAAGCCTCCAAGTTTGTGGTAATTGGTTATGGCAGCCCTAGGAAACTAACACACGAGGCAGGCAGCCACCATCACTTGCATTTGTCAGAGACTCAAAGGCTCTTAGGAGAGGGGCAAATTTTTAGAGTGAGGGAAAGGGAAGGCTTTAGGTGGACCCTGATGGGAGGCTGTTGGCACGGGAAAGGTGGGGGCAATTAACTGGAAGTGGGGCAGTTTATGTGGTTTGAAAGCATACTTGGCTTTCTCGGGTTACTCCTGAGCTGGGAGCGGGGGCAAGAAATAGACATGTTGGCCGTCACTGACTGAGTCTTGACTGTCCTGGGCCCATGACTAAAGAGGTTGTGCTCTGGTTTCCTGAACTGGTCATGCAATTAGAGGCTGTGATTAGGCTTCCTGGTGTGGTTGCTGCAGACGTTGTAGGTCAGGATTCTACTGACACATCTGGTCTTGCCATTGTCCATTTACGTATTCAGTGTCTAAGGTGAAACCCTTTAAGGCCAGCGTCCTCTGAGAAGCCATCTCTGACCCACACCAGAGCCCCTGGAGCATCTGCACTGATGTCCCTTATCCTCTTGTCTCTTCTGAATCTTTCATGATTTTCCGTCTTCTTCCTCCTCCTCCTTCTTTCTCTCTCTCCCTCTTCTTCCTTCTTCCTTTTCTTCATGCCTTTGTTTTTTCTTTATTCCCAGAAACTTAGTTCTTTAGGGAAAGCACCCTAAGAAACCATAAGAAAATAATAAAAATGATAATAATTGCTAACATTTACTGACTACTCTACTCACTAGGTGCCAGAAATGTACACTTTCCATTGACTCCTTTCAACAAGGCTGTGAGTTAGATATTATTAGCTCTGGTTCGCAGATGAGGGAAAAGGCTCAAAGCAATTAGGCAACTGGAGCCTCTTTTTCAAGCCTATGAAAAAGATCTTTCTCCTTTTTATTCCTCACATTGCCTTCTAATAATTTTCTCTTTATAAAACTATAATTGCCGTCTTATTATGATGATTATCTTATTACTGTTATTAAATGTATTTTCAAAATTTCTGCAAAACCTTTTCAACGCTCTTCTTACAAAAGAGAAAGGTCATATTTTGTCATGACATAATAACGGTTAAAATGGGAAGAGTTGCTGCTAAATGGATTTTGAAAGGAAAATTGTATATCTGAACAAGGAATTTTAATTTGTAAAAGCTGATACAATGTAACCTCGGAGCAGAGAGCTGATAAAAAACAATTTTATGGCAAGCACTTGAGTTGGTCATTACAGATTTACATTTTGATTGAATCAGCAAAACAAACTATTAGGCAGCATTGAAAATCGATGTGAAATGGATTTCTGTGTGACTTGCCCACGCACAAGTTGTAGTTTGACAGAAAGCAGGTGCTTCATAGGAATCCAATTAGAAAGATTGGTTCAATACAACCTAAAATTGATTACCCATAATTCACGGCTCAAATCTATAGTCATGCCCACAGTCTGCCCTCTATTTTGCACATGGACATTTTCAAACTCTTTTGCATGGCTTTAAAAAAGGAATTCTAGCCACCCCCACAGCCCCGGCCAATCTTTTCTCACTCTATAGAATGTAAAATTAGGTGTGGTTACCTTTGGCAAAAGGAACTTGCTAAACCTATTTATTCATTAACAACAAAAATTGCCGAATACATGTTATGGGCCAAGATAGGTGCTAGACACCACAGCAGCCACTAAATGGGTCACACTCCAAACTCCCAGTCTTAGAGAAAAGATCAGGCACGGACCAAAGTACTTAGACCATGATTTGGGTTACTTCAAAGGTGTTCTCAAATATTTTGACATTCCAGTCCATCCAGTGTGTGACTGCTTTGGGTGACAAAGTAAGACACAAGTGGTGCTCTGCCACGTCCAGGCCGGCCTCTGTAGGGACCAGCAGCTTCCCTTTTGGTCTGTTGGATCCCTGGGCTTCGAGTAAACATTTCATCTACCCTGCGGCCTGTGAGGAAGCACAGGCTGGGCATGTGGAGAAGCTCTGTGGAGGGAGAGAGCGAGCAAGAGAAATACCTGAGTCAACTCAGCTGAGGTCCCGGAAATCATCAAACAAAGATATGCCATCCTTGCTAGGCCCTGCCCAAATTTTTGACCTAGAGGCTCATGAAATATAATAACAAATTATAGGTTTTTTATTTTGTTTTTGCGGTACGCGGGCCTCTCACTGTTGTGGCCTCTCCCGTTGTGGAGCACAGGCTCCGTACGCGCAGGCTCAGCGGCCATGGCTCACGGGCCCAGCCGCTCCGCGGCATGTGGGATCTTCCCGGACCGGGACACAAACCCGTGTCCCCTGCATCGGCAGGCGGACTCTCAACCACTGCGCCACCAGGGAAGCCCACAAATTATAGTTTTAAGCCACTAAGTTTGGGCATAGTTTGTCATGTAGCAATAGATAAGCAGAAACGCTTAGCGTCAAGACAAAGGGATAAATGAGAACCATGAGAAATCAGAAGAAAGTTCTGTTTCTTGCCTTAATGATGGTGGGAGGAAAGGCTTCAAGAAAGTAGTGACATTTGAGTTGAGTTTGGAAAACTTGAGGATTAGGAAATTCACAGATGAGAGGATAAGGACAGTCCAGGCAGAGAAAATAATGTGGGTAAAGTCATGTGGGTACAGAGGTGAGAAAGTGATGCATGTGGGGAAGCTGGAATGGTTCATTTTGACAGAAGAAAATGGGCTGCAAGAGAGATTTGTTGGGATATGAAAAAAGAAAGTCTGGAATCAAATAAGACATCAGCGAAGGCCTTAATGCCAGGGTGAGGAGGTAGATTCAATGAAGTGGGCAAGGAGGAGCCATCCACTATGGTGAATAGAGAACTGATGTGTTAACCCTGGGCCTTGGAGAAAGTTAATCCAGTGGGATTGGAGGTGGGAGTTAATGAAAGGTAGGAGGCCAGTTATGAAGGTCCAGCAGATGGAGAACTGAGGGTGCATCCTGACATCTCTTTGGGGTAGAGGTGGGGTACTAGAAGGTATGGACTAGCAAGAAAAGTAACGGCCCCCAGAAACGTCCATGTACTAATACCTAGAATCTGTGAATATACCTTATGTGGTAAAAGGGACTTTGCAGACGTGATTAACGGCAAGGACGTTGAGATGGGAAGATTATCCTGGATTAACCAGATGGGCCCAATTTAATCACATGCGTCTTTAAAATGGAGAGCCCTTCCCAGCTGTGGTCAGACAGAGATGTGACCATGGAAGAAGGGTCAGAGAGATGGGACATGACAAGAACTTGACCAGCCATTGCTTTGCAGATGGAGGAGGAGGGTTAAGAGCCAGGGTACGCAGCACCCTTCGAAGCTGGGGGGAGTCATCAGCTTGCAGTCAGCCAAAAAATCTGGAACCTTGGTCCTAAAACTGCGAAGAACTGAATTTTGTCTACAAGCCAGAAGAGTAAGGAAACAAATCCTCCCCTACAGCTTCCAGAAAGGAATGCAGCCCTGCTGACACTTTAAGTTTAGCCTCATGAGACTCAAGTCAGACTTCTAAATTCCAGAACTGTAAAATAATATATGTGTGTTGTTTAAGCTGCTAAGTTTGTGGCAATAGTCGAGAATGAGTACAGATCTCGATGAATGAGTGATATTTATGGAGGACGAGGAGTTGACAGGCCTCTCCTAAGCTTCCTCTTCACCCACCTAGGTGATCTTGAACAAGTTATCTAACCTCTCTGAGCTCTGGTTTCCTCTTCTGTTAAATGAGGGGACTGAACAAGAACAGTTGCTCCAAACTCCACGACATGCTTGATCGAGAATGTTCTCATCTGCCAGGCATGGATGGGCATAATCTCAATTGGAGGACATTTCCAAGGTTCTAGAGATAACATCCTTTCCTCTCCCTGTCAAGAAATCATCTCAGAATATAAGTGACGTCTTGACAGGCATAACCTTATATTTACTCCAATCTACTGAGCTTAAAGGCAGGGCATGGCATTTTATGTACATATGTTTTCATATTTTACAACAGGGCAGAGAATTTCATTAATATAACACAAGACAAGAACTATATCATAGTATAATTATCAGCAGTGAATTATTACTATTTTAGCGTCACAGTACTAATAGTAGTAGGAACGCTGGATTAGATGTGGTCCACCCTCTTCCTAGCACTGACGTTAAACAGTTTTAGAAAATGAAGAGGGTCCTCAATTAGTTGAGGGTGAACCACTTGCAGCTGACAAGGTGGGAGGACAGTGAAGGGGGATAAGGTGTTTTCTAAACTTTAAAACAAAAATCAACCTCTCCGCTGCCCCCCTGCTCCCCGCCATCAGACCAAAGAACCCGAACGCATCCTTCACATGGTAATACATTATTAGACTTGTAATTATTTCATTAGAAAATGACACCCCAAATGTGAGCCTAACTTTGTGGAAAGAGCAAGGGTCAAGGATCTCCTAGTAATTCTTAATGAATTTCCTACTGAATAAGAAAGAGCCGTAACGGGTAGCAAGCAGCCCAGCAATATGGACAACAGGCCAGCCTGAGGTGCGGTCCTACTATTTAACGACCCAGGGGCTGCTTCATGTTGAACAGCTGTGCCAGGAAAAGCTCTAAATCTGAACATTTCAATATTTTCAAGTCAGCTCGATTTGAGTCGGGCATCCTGACACAAAGCACGTGAATTTCTAGAAAAACAGATGGTAAGTTGTTGGAGGAGGGAAGCCCTTGTGTGGGAGTGGGGTAATAGGGTGGCCAAGGGGGTGGGTCCCAGTGTCAGACACCCCCGTGAATACATCCCATCTCTGCCCCTTACTACGAGTCTGACGTCGGGTAAGTTATTTACGTCTCTCAATTTCAGTAGCCTCATCTGCAAAATGCGAATCCCAGTGCTTTCTTCATGTTCTAAGTGTTTAGACTGATGCCTGGTGGGCAGTAAGGACTCAACGTCAGCTCTCACTATTGTTAATAAGACCACAGATACCTCGAGGAAAAGCTGCCAGGTGGACTAGATCATTCCTTGCTATGCGTTATATTAATGAAATTCCTTGTCTGCTTTGTAAGATATTAGGGTACTTCTACATGAAATTCCAAACCCTGTATCTACGCTCTTAATTACCTTTTTGGAATTCTCTGTAGTTTGGCTTTCGTGTCATTTCCACCTTCAAATTTTCATCTTTGGAATATTTGAATTAAGCAGACTTCTTTTTTTTTTTTTTCTTTTGCGGTATGTGGGCCTCTCACTGCTGTGGCCTCTCCCGTTGCGGAGCACAGGCTCCGGACGCGCAGGCTCAGCGGCCATGGCCCACGGCCCCAGCCACTCCGCGGCATGTGGGATCCTCCCGGACTGGGGCACAAACCCTCGTCCCCTGCATCGGCAGGCGGACTCCCAACCACTGCGCCACCAGGGAAGCCCCTAAGCAGACTTTCTGAGGACAGGATTACACTGGGCACTCCTGGCCCGGTTCTCAGAGCAAGGGATGTGTTAGTCATCGGAACTCTGAGGTGTCCAGGTTAGAAGACCTCTACCACCCATGACCCCGATTCCACAGTGACCTGAGGTAGAGAATGAAGAATACAGATAAATACACCAGAGAAAGTGCTTTTGTTTTCAGGCACATGACATTGGTAGTTCTAAATTGATGACTGGGACACGAAATAATCAGAATAACACAAGGAATCTCTGGTAGAAGTGACTCAAAGTGATTGCCCTGTTTTCTGTTAGCACCAGTGAAACTTGAATGGTGCAGACAAAAAAATGCAATTGGATGGGGAGTCAAGGGCAATGGACTCTAATCGTTGCTTTGCTACAAATAGTTATGTGACCTTGGGCAAGTCACTTGCTCTTTCTGGGCTTCATATTTCTCCTCTGTAAAATGAAGAAGTTGAACTAGATCAGTGCTTCCCATTCTGGGACACACAAAACACCGGTGGTATGCAACATGGTTTAGGTAATTTTGTTATGTATTTCCTTTAATATTTACCTGAGAAATATGCTACGTATATCAACCCCATGATTTCATGGATATTACTGCTTTAAAAAAGGCTAAAAATATTTAAGTTTAGAAAGAAGATGCAAAAATATATGATAACATGTTATATTAGACACTGGTCTCATTTCCTAAGGTGCGTATCCCAGCTGATGACCTTGACTGTGTGCATTAATCATATTTTTTTCCTACATTTTATGATGCTTTGACATCTTGGGGCCTCACAGAGCCAGGAAGGGAGGGACTGCCCCTACAGGGCTAGTAAATTCCCAGAGAGAGAGCAAACAACTTGCCTGAGGGCACACCTTTGATAAGCAAACAACAAACACCGAGTCCAAACTCCCCATTTGTTTCCTTTTGTTAGCCTCCTGTAGGCTGGGACACTATCCCCCCCCACCCCCCCACCCCCCCTCCCGGCCCTAAATCACCCCAGGGCCAGGTACTGGACCAGTAGGGACGACCCCTGTAGCCCAGAGTCCACTGAAATTATTCAAACTATCCAATCCTAAACCTGCTTGGCTTGCCTACCCTGACTTGCCCGTTCCTTCTTGAGAAAACCACAAGCAAGGCTCTGGACCATCTTTTCCCCTCATTCTGCCTCCTGACCCACCCTAGTGCTTCCCTGTATAGCCCTGCATGGTGTGGTGTGTCCCTTATTTGGGAATTGTGAACAATAAACTATCTTTTTAATGGCATTTTTCTCCTGATCTGTTGGCCTCACCATACCTGAATAAAAACAACATCCCAGTATGTTTGAAAACAAGATAAAAGGACACCTTTGGTTTACTCTAGTTTAGAAAAACTTTCACTTCATCACCCTGCACGCTGGCCCTTTCTCTGTCTTAAAAATTGTCCTGTGACAGAAAGTAGGTTGGTTGCCAGGCGTGGAGGGGAGGAGGGAACGGGGAATGACTGCTAATGGGTACTGGGATTCTTTTGGGTTCATGAATGTTGTGGAATTAGATAGCACTGATGATTGCACAACTTTGAAAATGTACTAAAAAACACTGAACTGTACACTTTAGCAGGGGTAATTTTATGGTACATGAATTATAGCTCAATTAAAAAAAATTTTCCCCTTGACATTTCCTCTCCTCCTGTCAAACTCCTACTTGTCCTGCAAGATTCACTTTCGATGCCTTCTCCTCCCCCAAAGCTTTTATTGATACATGAATTACCTATAGTCACTGTAGTTCTTCCTGATGTGGTTTAAATACCGGTTTAAATAGGGGTACGGGGTTAAGAAAAAGAAACCCTTTGGGAGACCCGGCTCTACTGTCCGTGAAACTTGCCATTTAACACTTTCTTCCCTTCTCTTCCCTCTCCCCTTGATCTGAGCATTGGTAGGCAAATCCTAGTTTGACTTCAGTAAAACAGAATCCCAAATGTGTGATTTTTTGCTGTGACTTTTCCCACAGTTTTCCCTGGAGCTTTTAAATTTAAAAAAAAAGAGAGAGAGAGAGAGAAGGGACACTTTGTTTTATAGTTGGAGGCACTGTATTTCAGAGATCGGGGACAGATGAGTTTGGCAGTTAAGTGTGGTCCAAGTCTTATCTTTTCTATTAACTTATGCTGGAAAACATGACTTTTTCTCATCAAAGCCTGTGACTTTGAGAAAACTCTGAATCCACAAATGCCCACTCTGAAGGGCCGTGAGTTAATAAAATTTCAAGAGATGTTGACTCTTTAAAAGATTAACTGAGAGCTTTGAGAGATGGTTTTGGCAGCCTGTTCCTTGGTTCCTGGGAAAGGGAAAACCAACCCTACTACTTCTACTTATCTGTCCATATCTTGTCTATGCTAACTGTCCGTTACCTTTTTCTTTGAAAGGGTACAGTAACCCCATTCATGGAAGAAGTTCCTAGAAACAGTGATTATCTGTAATGGTGCATCTAAGATAAGACAGCACTCTCCCTAACCTCCTTTACTCCGGTAAAGAAAGCCCCAGCCAAACCTTGATCACCTTGAAGAACACCTGGTTAAGTGAAGGGAGGACCGTTTAGTAGTCAGACGGTGGGTGGAATTGAGGGAGTTAAGGAGCAGGCCGGGGTATTCACTCTTCCTTTCACGCTCGGAAGATTCTTGTGCTTCTCAAACTGTAAAGGATACACAAATCACCTGCACACCTTGTTAAAATGCAGATTCCAGTTCAGCAAAACTGAGTGGAGCCTGAGATCCCGCATTTCTAACATGCTTCCACTTGATGTTGACTCTGCTGGTCCAGAGACCACACTGAGTAATAAGGAATATCTCTGATTTCCTAAGCATCTTGAAAACCAAGATCCAAAAGAAGTTTCTGTAAGTTGAAACTTTGGGATTCTTTTTTGCTAGTCCTAGTTAAACTAACAGTGGCAATAATGATTACAATGACAACGATGACTGACACCGATGGAGAGCTGAGTATACACAGGGCAAGCCTAGCCTCCCTGTAACTGTTACCATCTTAGAAAAGGACCACCTGGGGTTTGGAGACACCAAAGAAGTTGCCAGAGGTCACTTTGCTAGTAAGTTGCAGAGCAGTAGCCCACACACTATCTGGCCTTACAGGTGGGCTCTTGAACTGACTGTCTGTCACCTTCCATTGTCTTATTTTAGGTTCAGTGAAGCCAGCATGCAAAGCTTGACTTTTGTTTTCAAAAAGGAGCATTTTCCTTGTGCTATAGGACTAACTCACTGGTGCAAAGTTATCCATGAAATCAGACGGAAAGGACAGGCAGACATAGGCAAAAACTCAACCAATAATGGCTTGCAGGCTTAGGCTGCACTGATAGCAAAAAGTTTCACCCAGTGACTTACTTTTTACCCTGCAAAGCAGATACTAGATTAGGAGACTGTTGCCACCATATATGGGGCTTATTCAAAATTGGTGAAGAGGTAAGAAACATGAATCATATGTTTTTACATCAAAATTATGTTATCCTCCTTGAACAAAAAAGAAAATGCTTGGAAAGGATACCAAAAGTATAATGGATAAAAGAAAACATTTCATAAATTGGACTTCATCAAAATTAAAAATGTATATACTTCAAAATATTTGCAAATGATGCGACCAACAAGGGCTTAATTCCCAAAATATATAAACAGGTCATACAACTCAGTAACAAAAAAATCCAATCCAATCGAAAAACAGGCAGAAGACCTAAATAAACATCTCTCCAAGGAAGAAATACAAATGGCCAACAGGCACATGAAAAGATGCTCAACGTCGCTAATTATTAGAGAAATGCAAATCAAAACTGCAATGAGGTACCACCTCACAGTGGTCAGAATGGCCATGATTAAAAAGTCTACAAATAATAAGTGTTGGAGCGGGTATGGAGAAAAGGGAACTCATTTACACTTGGTGGGAATGTAAATTAGTGCAGCCACTATGGAAAACAGTATAGCGGTTCCTCAAAAAACTAAAAATAGAGTTGCCATATGATCCAGCAATCCCACTTCTGGGCATATACCCAGACAAAACTGTAATTTGAAAAGATACATGTACCCCAATGTTCATAGCAGAACTATCTACAATAGCCAAGATATGGAAACAAACTAAATGTCCATCGACAGATGAGTGGATAAAGACGATGTGGTACATATATACAATGGAATACTACTCAGCCATTGAAAAGAATGAAATAATGCCATTTGTAGCAACATGGATGGATCTAGAGATTGTCATACTAAGCGAAGTAAGTCAGAAAGAGAAAGACAAATACCATATGATATCACTGATATGTGGAATATAAAATACAACACAAATGAACATATCTAAGAAACAGAAACATACCACATGCATAGAGAACAGACTTGTGGTTGCCAAGGGAGAGGGAAGCAGGTGAGGGAGTTTGGGATTAGCAGATGCAAACTATTATATATAGGATGGATAAACAATAAGGTCCTACTGTATAGCACAGGGAACTATATTCAATATTCTGGGATAAACTAGAATGGAAAAAAATATGTATAAGTGAATCATTTTGCTATAAAGCAGAAATTAACACAATATTGTAAATCAACTATACTTCAGTAAAATATTTTTTTTAAATGTATATACTTCAAACCATTAAGAAAGTGAATAGAGAAAATATTTGCAAATCATCTGTCTGATAAAGAACTTGAATTCTTACAACTCAGTAATAACCCAATTAAATAATGACCAAATGATGTGAATATACATTTCACCAAAGAAGATATATGGATGACAAGTGCATGAAAAAAAAAATTAATATCATTAGGCATTAGAGAAATGCAAATTAAAACCACAATGAAATACCACTTCACACTCACTAGAATGGCTGTAATAAAAAAGACACAATAACCAGTGTTGACAAGGACATGGAGAAATTCCCATGTATTGCAGGTGGGAATGTAAAATGGCTCAATTACTTTGGAAAACAGTATCCTTTAATATCTTTTTAAAATAAAATGCATGTGTATTTCTATATGCTTGCAGTTGTTAATTTCCTTTCTCTTCCTTCTTTCTTTCCCATACTATTTTTACACAGAATGTGCTTCGGTGGTTAACTTTGCGATCTAATCCAAAGGTTTCATTGATACTGAGATGGAGTCCCAAAGAATCGGAGGAATGGTCATGACGCAGAAGTCCTGGATTTTGAGCTGGGCACGCAAGAGCTGAAGAGACTACGTGTTGTCTTCCTCTGGGAAGTGGATGAATATGTTTGTGGCTGTATGGGATTCAGTTGCACAATGTTAGCTGGAAATTAAAAAAAAAAAAAGCGTGGCAAGGCATATTGGACAGCTAAAGGAGTAAGCCGAAGTAGACACTGTTATTTGTCCAGCAGCTGACTCTCTTTCTGTTTGGGGAAATCGCCAATTGTGCGTGCTCCCTCTCCTACAATGGAAGCCAGAGAGAGATGACAGATCATCCCTCTGGATGCCAGGGTGGGAACACATGAGCCAGGGGCAGCCACTCAGCTACATCTGCCCAGGGCTTTGGATTTTGACTGAGCATCACAACAGGGATATTAACGTTCCTTCATGGCGGCAGCATGTTCGTGTCTTGAGGCCCTGGTACTGATGCTGTGTGCTCCCGTTTTGCTCCCAGCATTCCCCTCGCTCCTCCCTTGCTTCTTCCAGGTCTCTCCTTGGTGTCATTTAGGGAAGAGGCCACCTTACCCGAAATAGCTCCCTCATCTGCCTGTCATTCTCTGTTCTCTAACTCTATTCTTCTACATGGCACACATCACTAACTAAAATTATGTATTTAGTTTTAATTGTTTATTTTTTCTATTAAAAATGTAGTCTCCACAAGGATACAAACAGTCTGCCTTGTTCCCTCACTTTATCTCCAGAGCTCAGAACAGTGCCCAGTACATGGAACTGCTCAATGCACTTTTGTTAAGTGAATAAATAAATGAAAATGAGTCCAGGGCCTGGCAGGCCAGGAAAAACCTGTTAAGCTGCACTGAATTAGTATTAGTTCTATATCAGGCTTACTTAGGGGGAAAATTGAGTCTTGAGTGAGTGACAGAAAGGTGAGGGCATGATTTTAGAGTTCACTCCCAGCTGTGACTTGATGTCTATGTCAAGTTATGAAGTTATTTATTTGTGAAGTTATTATGTTATTATCTTATGAAGCATGAACATCTGGCCGCGCAGACTTTAATTTAAAACGGCATCTGCCTGCAGGCCCCGACACAGTATCTGCCAACTTCCGCTCAAATACTTATGAAAACTAAGAAAAAGATAGAAACCAGGCCTGATAGAGGGTCAAATGCCGAATATCAGAGGAATTTTCACCAATCCTAAGTCAAATGGTACCGTATTAAGAAAACAACCATGGTTCTATGAAAGCATGGAGCCTCCTTCCTGAAAAGAAAGTAAAAAGCGCTTCCTTCACAATTAACTGACAAAGGTTAAAAGAGCAAAAGCAAAATACACACCTAAAAGGAATGAAAGAGAAAAGCTTAGAAATAAAAGGATGAGTAACATTTTCCATGAAAATGCCAACAAAACGATCACAGAGGTGGCACAATTATGTTTTGGCAATTTAGAATCTGAGACAAAAATCATTAATGAAACAAAAGAGGCAGTTTTGTACAGATAAAGTTACAATCCACAGCAAAGACAGAACAGTCAAAAACCTAAGTGTATCATTTATCACAGATCCCGAACAAAAGGTGAAATAGGTAGGAGGCAAGTGTGATTTTAAAACATTCTCCATACACTTTTACAAATCTGGTAGTTAAAAACTATAAATAGGTCGAGGAAGAGAATTTGAACAATAAAGTTAGTAAGAATCGATATGTATATTTGTACACAGAAACGATATCTTTCTCCTGGGCATCCATTAATGTTTATAAAAATTGACTATGTATTGGCACATTGAGAAAACTACTTCCCCAACTGAAAATACAGAGGTCAAACATCCTCCACATAGTGCAATAAGATTAGAAATGAATAACAAGGCTTCCCAGGTGGTGCAGTGGTTAAGAATCCGCCTTCCACTGCAGGGGACATGAGTTTGAGCCCTGGTCCGGGAAGATCCCACGTGCAGTGGGGCAACTAAATCTGTGCGCCACAACTACTGAACCTGTGCGCTGCAACTACTGAAGCCTGTGCGCCTAGAGCCCACGCTCTGCAACAAGAGAAGCCACCGCCACAAGAAGCCTGCGCATGCAACAAATAGTAGCCCCCGCTCGCCGCAACTAGAGAAAGCCCACGCAGCAACAAAGACCCAACACAGCCAAAAATAAATAAATAAACTAAATAAATTTATAAAAAGAAAAAAGAGGGCTTCCCTGGTGGCGCAGTGGTTGAGAGTCCGCCTGCTGATGCAGAGGACATGGGTTCGTGCCCCGGTCCGGGAAGATCCCACATGCCACGGAGCGGCTGGGCCCGTGAGCCATGGCCGCTGAGCCTGCGCGTCCGGAGCCTGTGCTCCGCAACGGGAGAGGCCACAACAGTGAGGGGCTCGCGTACCACAAAAAAAAAAAAAAAAAAAAAAAAAAAGAAAAAGAAAAAAGAAATGAATAACAAAAGTGTAAGACAGAAGTCTTAGAAATAATAAAACGACTTCCTCTAAAAAATATTGAGGTAAAAGAGAAATAAAGTGTATACTTAATGACAACTTCGAAATTAATGAAAAGAGAATATTTTCAGAAAACCACCAAATCCAAACTCTGACCAAAATCATTGGCTTAAATGTTTTCATTATTAAATAAGAAAGAATAAAAATAAATGAGGTGAGCATTCAACACAAACCTTTATCAAAATGATTAAACATACACATTGAAAATAAAAGGAAAAAGAAAAAATATCAGAGCAAAAATTAGTGGATCTGAAAAAGAATAACCATACAATTGATAAATAATTCTATGAGCTTAAAAAGAAACAGGTGAAATAGAGAAATCTCAGGAAATTTTCACCCAGAAAAAAAGAGAAATTTTAAATGGAGGAGAGTGAGGGAAAATCAGATACTCTTTTCTCTATTAGTATGTTTGAGGATTTCCAGGAAGAGAATGATTGGGACTTCCCTGGTGGTCCAGTGGGTAAGACTCCGTGCTCGCAATGCAGGGGGCCCGGGTTTGATCCCTGGTCGGGGAACTAGATCCTGCATGCATGCCGCAACTAAGAGTCTGTATGTTGCAACTAAAAGATCCCACGTGCTGCAACTAAGACCTGGTGCAGCCAAAATAAATAAATAAAAATAAATAACTAAATAAACTTAAAAAAAAGAAATGAATGATTATCCAAGATAACATAAAACTAACAAATAGGGGCTTCCCTGGTGGCACAGTGGTTGAGAATCCGCCTGCCGATGCAGGGGACACGGGTTCGTGCCCCGGTCCGGTAAGATCCCACATGCCGCGGACCGGCTGGGCCCGTGAGCCATGGCCGCTGAGCCTGTGCGTCCTGAGCCTGTGCTCCGCAACGGGAGAGGCCACAACAGTGAGAGGCCCGCGTACCGCAAAACAAACAAACAAACAAACAAAAAAACTAACAAATAATTGTGGAAGAAAATGGAATTATGTATCAAAAAATCATCTCTAAAGTAGCTTCTGAGGCCAAACAAGTGAGGTTTTCAAACCTTCAAATATTAGATAATTCCTGTGTTTAATACATAAACTTTTTCAGAGTAAGATATGCTAGGGCTGCCATAATAAAATACTATAGACGGGGTGGCTTCAGCAACAGAAATTAATTTTCTCACAGCTCTGGAGGCTGGAAGTCCAAGATCAAGGTGCTGGCAGGTTGGTTTTTGGTGAGGCCTTTCTCCTTAGCTTGCAGATGGCCCCCTTCTTGCTATGTCCTCACGTGGCCTTTTCTGTGTGTGCCACACTCCTGCTGTCTATTCCTCTTAGAAGGACACCAGTCCTTTCAGATGAGAGCCATGCTCTTATAACTTCCTTTAGCATTAATTATCTCCTTAAAGGCCCCATCTCCAAACAGTCACATTGTGGGTTAGAGATTCAACCTATGAATTTTTCTGGGGGCGGGGGGAAGGGGGCACAATTCAATCCATAACAGATATAACTGTGAAAGAAGAAATCTGAAGTTTAAAGGTACGTCTGGCAGAGTACCTACAGGTATGGTTATGTCATCAGTAGTTACAATAATAAATATTCTTTAGTACTTTGCAGTTTACAAAACTTGCTCATTTATACTATTTCTCAAGTCACTCAAATATCACGTCATCACTGAGGCTTCTCTGAAGAGCACCTCCACGTAACACGTGCTATCATGTATGTGTAATAGTTCCTCCAGCCATTGCTCTCTAACTCGTTACCTGGCTTTATTTTTCTTTTTAACACTTATCATCATTTGCTACATTTATTTAGTTAGTTAGCTATTGCTTGTCTCCTCCACTAGAAAAGGCTTCCTCAGAGCCTTTGTCTATTTTGTGCACTATTGTAACCCAGCAACTAAAACAATGCCTGGCACATAGTAGGTGATCAATAAATTCTTACATAAAAGAGGAAGTTATCATGTGATCACCTCAATTAACCTTGTGTAGGTGTGCTAACAGATGAGCATTCAGAAGCTCCTAGAGTCATAGGAGAGGGCTTCTGATTTCCCATCCCATACTCTTTCTGGTATCAAAAATCATATTCTTCATGACTCATGTTCTTATCTTAGATGATTAAATACATTTTTTGAGGGGGGAAAGCTTCACTGTGATATAATTCATATACCATATACTCGATCCATTTAAAGTGTACAATTCAATCATTTTTAGTATATTCACAGAGTTGAGCATTCTTTACCACAATCAATTTTAGAACATTTTATCACCCTGAAAAGAAACCCCAATATAGCCAATATGTTGATTAAACAGCAGTTACGGTGGAGTAATACACAGCCATTAAAAACTACCTAGGTCAGGGGCTTCCCTGGTGGCGCAGTGGTTGAGAGTCAGCCTGCCGATGCAGGGGACACGGGTTCGTGCCCCGGTCCAGGAAGATCCCACATGCCGCGGAGCGGCTGGGCCCGTGAGCCATGGCTGCTGAGCCTGCGCGTCCGGAGCCTGTGCTCCGCAACGGGAGAGGCCCCAACAGTGAGAAGCCCACCTACTGCAAAAAAAAAAAAAAAATTACCTAGATCAGGAATTCTTAACTTTTTCTTGTTCCATGGACCCCTTTGGCAGTCTAGAGAAACCTAATGGATGGTCCCTTCTCAGAATAATGTTTTGAACTGTACAAAACAGAACCCACAGGACTGCAAAGGAAACATTACATGGAAATAAAGTTATCAGAATATAACTTTTCTGGTAATAAGTCAGTAAATATGATTCTTCTTTTTAAAGGCGTAAAGTAAAAAGATCTAGTAGCAGATCTAATAGTTATAATTTTGAGGTAGCGGTAAACAAGATGTCTGTGACAAGCTCTAGACAAATTCACAGGTACTGCTAACATGACTGTGATTTGTTGCCTATATCAATCATTGAGAGAAAGGTTAAGTTTCCATTAGAACTGGTGAAAATAAAGATGTAATCGTTTTCCCCACCCAAATTCATAAACCCTCAGGTTTAAAACCCATGAGCTAGCTCATGGGTTCCCAAACATTTTCTGTAAAGGGCTAAATAGTATTTTAAGCTCAGAGGCCACACTTTCTCAGCCAGTGCAGCAGGAAAGCAGTCATAGACAAGGTGTAAACAAGTGGGTTGGTTGTGTTCCAATAACAATTTATTTACCCAGACAGGCAGAGGACCTGATTTGGCTTCTGGGCCATAGTTTGCTGTCCCCAACCTACAGTACTATTTTCTAACACAGAAAAATGTTCCTGAACTGCTAAATGAAAAAAAGCCAGTTATAAATAATTATGCAATGTCCCATTATGATAACAAAAGTATATCTTTTGTGCATAGGTATATAAATGCACGAGTCTGCAAGGACCAACTAAAATCAACAATGATTATTTCCAGGTGATAGGAACATGAACAATCTTTATATTTTTCTATATTCTCTCTTCTTTTTTTTTTCAATCAGTGCAATAGTTTTTTGTTTTGTTTTGGCCCCATCCTAAACCTCCTTTCAGGTAGTGTATCTTGGATCGCCCTTCCTGCCCTGGGCCATCGTCTCTCCCTGACCCTGACCCACTGCTCCTCCCTCAGGATGGCTTCCTCTGAGGTTGAGTCACTCTGAAGCAGCAGCCGCCATGGGGAGATTATAAGAAAGGAGAGGTTGCCTTTTCCCTTTAGTCCCATTTAGCCCTTGGTGCTTCCTCTCCCTCCTCTTGCATAGTTTCCCTGATGGGGAGCTGTTGGTGTGCAGTAGTTTTATAATCATAAAAATAAGAATTGAAATGTATCAACTGGAGGGGTCTTTAAAGGTCCAAACTCAGATGGAGCAGAAATCCCTACAACCGCTCCTTGTGTCTACTTCCTTCGTGAGAAGAAACTCATGGGCATTCTTAAAATCTTTTGAAACAAGTGTAGGTACCGAATTCTATTTTATGCAGTTCAAGACATTGCCCTGAGAAGAGATCCATTAGGTTTCTCCAGACTGCCAAAGGGTCCATGGAACAAGAAAAAGTGAGTCCGTCTCCTATAGGGTTCACCCCACAGATCCTGGTTATAACCCTCTTAGAGTTAAACCATCCAAGCTTAGCCTCTCGCTGCAGCACTCTAAGGGTTAAAAGCAAAATCCATATAAAGAGTCCAGCACAGGACTGGCAACTGGAGATCCTCTGTAAATGTTCACTCCATCCTCCCTTCCATCTACAGGTCAATGTTATCAATATTAGTATTAGAGTCCAGTCTCTTCTCTGAAATCTGCTCACTTCTGGAATGGGTACCTTTGGTTCTCCTACCAGTTCCTCACCTGCATCAGACCCAAGACTCACCTCCGCTGCTCCTCTTAAGTCCTCTGCTTTATTCCTTGTTGGCAGGACCCTGATGCTGTCAGGTACCGACTTTGCTATGTGTTGCAGGAAGGTGATCCTTCTTCATCCCCAGGGAGGAGAGAGTGCTGATTAGTATAAATCAGTGGTTTTCCAACTGGGACCATTTTGCTGTGTAAGGGACATTTGCCAATTACTGAAAACATTTTTGATGATCAAGACAAGGAGGGTACTACTGGCATCTAGTGGGTAGAGGCCAGGGATGTGTCTAAACTTCGTATAATATGTAAGACAGCCCCCCAACAATAAATTCTCTTGTCCAAAGCGTCATTAGTACCATGATTGAGAAATCTTGGTCTAAGCGAATCACGGCAATTCCATTTCCTCTTTCAGGTGGTAAAACTGGCCTGTGAGTTCAAGAGGAGGCCTAGGAGAAAAGAGTTTTTATCTCTGATATAAATATAATGCATGAGAACGTACTGCCCTTCCTTCTGGTCTCTGGACATTCTCAGGGAAAGATGTGATGATTGGAGTTGCAGTAGCTTTGTATCATTAATACAAACAGGATGGTAGAGATAAGATGTGAGAAACACCTAGGTGCTCAGTGATCGCGGCGTCTTAGAAACAGCCCTGAAACCTCAGTAATGGTCCTGACTTCTTATTGGTGAGATAATTTTATTTTAAAATTTACCCTTAGTTCTTTTTCTGTTACCGGTAGCCTAACACACCCTAATGGATACATCACCCTACATGGCCTTAAACCCCATCACCAGCCTTCCTGGTAGATAATTCTTTGCTCTGAAGAGAAGTCTGAAGACAAGATCATACCACATTTTCTGGGCAGCCTCTCTCCCTGTCTGCCCCTGACACCAGGACCCGGTGGGAAGAACACTTTAGCACTGCAGCCTTGGCCACCCTTCCTGCCAGCCTGCACACCGTATTCTGCAGGCTTTCTTTACTAGGCTGGGTCCTGACTGATGTCAGGTTTTCTCTACTAGGCTGGATCCTGACTGAGGTGTTATAATTGGCAAGGGAGATGATATCTGTCACCACCAGAGAGAGTGTGAGAAATGGACAGAGGGCAGACACAAGAAACAGAAGGATGTGAAACTGTCAATCACAGACATACAGAATTTGAAATGTTAGCTGCAGAGTGAATATTCAGGGTCACCCTGACTCCTCCAGTCCCCCATTTTATAGCTATAGAAGCGTAGACCTAAAAGAGTTTAGGGACCTACTCAAGGTCACAGAGCTTTGATAGCAACAGAGCTGAGACTAGGAAGTCAACTGAGAGGACTGAGCCCCTAATGTGTCCACAATGTTGTGCTCTGTGTCTGGTCAACCCCGCCCCCCATCCCCCATGAAGTGTAAGTTAATTCCCAGGCTCTTCTGATAAAGATCTTGCACTGGAACCACAATAAAGGCAATGAGCTGAGCACCTACTATGTGCCAGCCACTTTGTATATTTATCTTGAACCTTCACCATCACCCTGAGCGGTGATGGTTTTTCCCATTTTGCAGATAATGCAGATTGAAACCTGGAGAGGTTGACCAGCTCGCCCGAGGCCACATAGTCAGAGGTCCATGTACAGAAACCCATGTCAGATGCTAGAGCTCACGCTGATTCCACAACACCTACTGCCTCACCTCCTAAGCATCAAAGCCACCCACCCTCACTAATGACGGGAACAGACCTAAAGTGGGGGCATCTAAGGTAAGATTTTGTCTTCATAGTCTTTGCCAAATGGATGCTGCTTCTTGGCAGTGACTTTAAGAACAACTTAAAGTGACAGGTTGGGGAAGATAGTTCAGATGGAATCAAAAACTGCCCCCAGCAGTTGAGGAGAAGGGGGGTTTGGGCAGGGTTCAGGGGGCGTGGTGGAGAGATGGAGATCTTGCTGGCTCCCAGGTCAGATCCCCTGAGGAGTCACCCCATTCTCCCCTCTGAGCTCCCCTCCAGCACGCTAACTATCAACTGCATGACGGTAAGAGCACAATAGCTATCGTTTCTTGTGTGGTTGCCAGTGTCAGGACTGTGCTATTCATCCGAATAAGGATGAATAAACTACAACCCACTGAGCTTACAGAATTTCCTTTACCCCTCTCAATACCTAGCGAGGTCGAGAACTTTCACGTGACCTGGAGACTCAGCAAGGTGAAGACTGTTGCTCAAGGACTTCCCTGGTGGCACAGTGGTTAAGAATCCACCTGCCAATGCAGGGGACATGGGTTCGAGCCCTGGTCTGGGAAGATCCCACATGCCACGGAGCAACTAAGCCCGTGCGCCACGATTACTGAGCCTGCGCTCTAGAGCCCGTGAGCCACAACTACTGAAGCCTGCACGTCTAGGGCCGGTGCTCTGCAAAAAGAGAAGCCACCGCAATGAGAAGCCCACGCACCGCAATGAAGAGTAGCCCCCGCTCACCACAACTAGAGAAAGCCCATGCGCAGCAACAAAGACCCAGTGCAGCCTAAATAAATAAACAAACAAACATGTTAAAAAAAAAAAAGACTTTTGCTCAAGGCAACACAGCTGAGCAGTCATTTCCGTCATGCCTCTGGGTCCCTCTCGTGTCTACCATCCCCACCTCATCCCCATCTGCCTGCTTCTGACTCTGTGCCTGTGCTCCAGCTGAGCCGCTGCCCAGAATGCCATCATCATGCCTCCTCTTCACAGTCATCCATCAAGGCTCAGAGGAGATCCCCCATCCTGGGGGGAAACACATCTGTGACCACTTTATTCTACAGAACTTTCTCCCTCCTCTGATGCCTTAAAAAAAATTCTCTGAACTTTATTACGAACGTCTTCTTACACATATCTTGATTTATTTAAGTCACTGCTTCACATAAAAAAAATACACATGATTTTTAAATACTTCTCAAAATAGCCCCCAGAAGGCCACCACTTGCTAGTTATGCAACTTTGTTCAATCACTCTCAGAGCCTCAATTTCCTCAGCCGTCCAAATGGGGACAATCTTATCAAGCACTCGATGGCTTGCAGGGTTCTTGTGAGCCCTCAAGTATTATATAGGAAAATGTTTACTGTAATCCTCTAGACCAGGGACTGGGAAGCCAAATGCCTGCAGGAGTTAGGCAGCTAATGTAAATGAGAGAAGAAGGCCAGAGTGAGGCAGTAGGGATTGGTGGGGACTGTGGTACCTGGAAACCACATGTTTCATCTAAAGGGGACAGTCGTTGTCCAGCTCCAGACAAGTGCTGCCATGTAGGAACAAGGAAGTGGTGTTGCTGGAGCTTAATTTTTGAAGAGAAAGCAGAAATATAAACATTTTATAACATTTCTTCATTTTTGAAACATTGTTTATGCCAAACAAAACCCAGAGTCTTCATTAAACAAGCCTCTCGAGTTAAGGTGGGCTCTTTGTAGTCACAGTCCCTATAATTCTTGTTTAATGCAGACCATTGGAGATTTGACATAATCAGAATACCTAGGGTAGTGGAAATATAACTGGTGGCATGTAAAATTCCTTGCATCCTGGAAGAAACACAAGGGGGATTTAGAGTTGTGTCTGATAAGCTACATATTACACGGCAGCTCAAATTCACGACGGCAATGATGTGTAATATCATGGCCTAGATCCTTGAGAGGGGCCTGACTTTATTTTTTGAAAGACATTTTATTAGTGAGCAAAAAAATTGGTTAGTGTGGGGTTAGCAGATGGAGTGACGTGAAGTAACCCATCCAGTATGCCTATCACTACAATCTAACCACCTTATTTTGTGTCAGAGAAAGGGGTAACATGTAATAATAGGGTCATATACCCATCATTTGAATAATTTTGAACTACAAAATGTCCCGGTAGTTTTCACAACTGTTCTCCATTGTTTGAGGATGTTACCTACTAAACTGAAAACATAAATTTCATATCTACCACATTTACACCAGCAACAGTAAAAAATACAAGCCTAAATTTGCAAAATCCATCATAATTTAGTGATGGAATTTTTTAATAACATGCAGTATATAAATGCAGATTTTATGTAGTGTTGACAAAATCATTTTTCAGCTTGCAAAATGGGACTGCAATATTACATTTTTCACTTCAGCAATTTTTTACATCGTTTTTGCTTCCTATAATGAATGTGAATGCCATCTTTTATGAATGCAACTTGCCTTTTTCATTACAGAAGTTTTGTTTGATGTTATCAGTAAACTTTGGTATGATATGGAAAAAAAAAAACAACCCAGAGTCTTTCCTATAGGAAGCCAATATACAACTATGCTTTATGTATGTGTGCATTGTTCCAAACTAGAACAGGCATCTGGATTGGATGCCTGAGTTATTTTCTCTACAATGTTTTTCTTCAATATGTGCTTTGTGAATCTATGTTTTTTTTTGTTGGTTTTGTCTGTTTGTTTCTCAATAAGACTATAAAGTTTTTGTGGGCAGTTCAAGTCTTCTGTATTGAAGTACAATTCAAACCCGATTAATCTTGGTAAATGGTACTTGCTGGTTCGTCTAGCTGTAGGGTTCTTACATTTCAGCATGAGTCAGTGTTACTGGAGTTGCTTGTTTAAAATGCTGATTTGCCCCAGCAATTCCACTCCAAGTTATATACCCAACAGAAATGTGTACATATATTCATCAGAAGACATCTACTAGAATATTCATAGCAGCATTATTCATAATAGCTACAAATTGAAATCAATCCAATAGTCCATCATCAGTCTCAGAATAAATCTAAAAATTATGATAATATTCACAATAAAAAAACATACAGCGATGAGAATGATTAAACTGCAGCTACATGCAGCAATGTGGATGAATCTCACAGATCATAATGTTGAGCGTTTAAGAAGCCAGAAACCAAAAAGTATAGGTTTCCACTTATATGTATAGAAACTGGCAAAACCTAATCTATGGGCTATAAGTCAAGATAATAGGAACTGCTGTAGAGAGGCAGTGACAAAGGGAACGAGATGGAGGTGGAGGGAGCAATAAATTAAGAGTTTGGGATTAACAGGTACACACTGCTATATATAAAATAGATAAACAACAAGGACCTACTGTGTAGCACAGGGTTAGCTTATCTTGTAATAACCTATAATGGAAAACAATCTGAAAAAGAATATACACACACACACACACACACACACACATATATATATGTATGTATAACTGAGTCACTTTGCTGAACACCTGAAACTAACACGACATTGAAAATCAACTATACTTCAACAGCAACATCAAAAAAGTTAAAAGAAAAAGGGAACAAGGCACTTTGGGGGTGCTGGCAATACTGCTGATTACAGGGGTGTGTGCAAATTCACTGAGCTGGATGGACACTTATTTGTAGTTTTCTGTCCATTATTAACACTGCAATGAAAAGTTAAAATGCTAATTCCAGGGCCCCGCCCAGACCGACACAATCACTCCCCGGGCAGTACCAATGCGGGTCAGCAGAGGACCCCCCCTTCGAGAAAGCCATGCTTGAAGGGGCACACGTTTCTTCCTAGAGAGGGTTTCTATAAGCACTCTAGGCTAAGCCACCCAGCGCCTGCCTTTTCTGCTCTCCCTTGTATATGCCCACATTTTACTAGAAGCAAAGAGTGACAAAATTAAGAGGCATTATGGGTACATTCAAACAGTGGCACTTGAGGCAACAGAGAAGGACACACCTCTGATAACGTGCCAGCTTATAAAATATGGCTAAATAAAATTAAATGTTTATGGGGTGACTAACGTGCCCTATCCCCAGGGGAAAACGTCAAGTGTTCACTGTTGCTGAATGTCAGCTGAATCCTGGTTTCCCTGAGGGGAGGAGAGCTGGGTGGAGGCCAAAAGGATCTGGGGCTTTTTCCTGGAAGGAAAAAGGGGAGATTCTGAGACTGAGTAGGAATAGGGAATGACCAGCATCATGGATGTTTCGGGAGCTGTGCTTCCAGGCTTTGTTTTTGTCAGTGTGAGAAAGCTGAGGCTGAGAGACGTATTCAGGTGACAGATACTTACATTTTGTGCTCTAGTGTTTAAGAATCCAGAAATCAATTGAATGTCAAAGGGAAACCAGGAATGAATCCTTTAATAAGCTACAGGAAGGCGAAGATGGTATCTATCAGCTTCATCGTTGAATCCCCAGCTCCTGGCACCATGCCGCGCACATGAGAACACTAAATAAATTCAGTCATTCAACACCTATTTATTGAATACCTAGTCTAGGTTAGGTACCATTCTAAATAGTTGAGACAGAACAGGCAGAAGTCCCTTCCAATGGCTCCTGCCTCACTCAGAGTCTAAGCTGGAGTCCCCACAGTGAGTGAGTGACCACAAGCCTGACCTGGTGGCTAGTACCAGCTTATAATCTTAGATTTAACCTAAGTACGTCTAGGCCTGCAATTCTGTTTTACGCACCATCCGCAAACTTGAAATAAAATTGTTTTAAAAAGAGAAAGTTTCTTTAAATTACATGATTTTTAAATTAACTCGCCATAAAAGACAATTCATTTGCATGACTTTGATCAGTTTTTCATTTTAAAAAAATCTAAAATTTAGTTTAAAAGGAACTTCAAAAGAAAAGATTATCTAGGTACCATCCAAAGTCATCCTGTAGGTTCCCCACAGGGCCACAGGTACTATTTACTTGGAGAAACATTAGAAGGAGGACACCAGGGATGAAGAGGAATACTTTTAGGATCGTGTCTCTTGATGACACTTTTGTCTCAAGGCTTTTGTCTCAACTATGTAGCCTGTTGCCGGGGGCAGAGAGGGGGCAGATAGAGAAAGGGGCTGGTTCCTTCCAGAAAGCCTGAAAATAGACACATTGGTGCCCAGCTCTGGAACATTTACATAAGACAGGAAGCCTTATCGTGCACAGGACAACTTTTGCCTACGGAGACCTGGCAACCCATTAAAGTGGCTGTCAGGCTGTGGGGCTTGGAGTCTTCAAAAAAGAGCAGATCTGCAGAGTTTAACATTTATGCCCCGGGACTGTAGGCGCACCATTCCGAATACACAATTCACATAGGTTCTGGCTGACATCTCCTGGGTCCTATTGCTTTTTCTCTGCCTTCTTGAGTTTAAGTATTACTCAGGTATTTATGAAGAGGGAGCATAATACTTGGCTGAGATCCATCATAGTTCAGTGCAATCAACTTGCACCAAGCCCTGAAATATTCTGCAATACTGATTTTGTTAAGTAAGTGAACAGGGGCGAGAGTGAACCAGACAGAATTACAACCAGCAGCAACTTTTTTATCAAGCGCCTACATTATGCCAAGAGCCTTGTTAAAGACTTTTTACTGTTAGTTTATGCCCAGTGACTCTATAAAACCAGGTCTCCTGAGCTTCACTTTAAGGATGAGGGAATGTAGTAAGATTAAGGAACTTGCCTGAAGTCCCGACATGCCTCAGTTCAAAGCCTCATTATGCTTCATAGAGCCTCATTATAGAAGTTCAGAAAACAGATAGGGTTTTAAAGACAAAGAAGAAGACAGCAAGGCTCTGAGAAACGTTGCTCTACCAGGGGAGTATGTGGAAAGAGAATTTAATGATATCTGTCTGGTATTGGTTGGACAAAGTTAAGAACGTACATGAAACAGAGCTGTACTCAATGTTAAGACCAACCACCGGGGTCCACACCTCAGTGTGGAGGAATCATTAACACTGGGAGACAAGGAGGCATGTTTTTGTAATGAGCTTCTCTGGAACCAGTGACATACCTGCCATGGGTCTGCTAGCATCATGCCACTGACGTCCTGGGAAGAGCGTGTGCCAGTCACCTGGCTGTGCCTCTACACAAGGGTGGAATTTGGTAAGACTAGGCGGAGTATTGCTAATCCGTTCCCCTATCAGTTGTTCACACAAAATGCCCATCTGGCTGTCAATTTCAACTTTGAAAGGTGGTCATGTGTTCACGTAAGATTCCGATATGAACGCTGTTCACCAGAGCCTTGGCCTTCACAGATGTAACACTTAGTGATGATGATGATGATGTTAATGCTTAATATGTCCCAGACACTCTTTTAGGCATTTTTTCATGTGACTACTCATTTAACCTTTGAGGTCACCACTATTAAGCCCATTTTACAGATGAAGAAGGTGAAGTTAGTAGGTGAGTTTACTGGGTGAGTTTACTGCTTACTTACCAAAGCAGAGAAGTAAACTCACCCAGTATCACACACCTACTAGCTGGCAGAGCTTCAATCTAAACTAGGACAGGATGTTTTCACAATTTCAGTCTTCCGGAGTCATTGAAGACCCAAGATGTAGAGTCCTTTGTCATACTTCAGAGGCATGAATTGAAATTCACTTGCTATAAGGGACTTGGTACCAAAAGCAAAACACTTAGGTAGTGACTAAGACCAGCTCATGGACCGATATCTGAATCTCAGAAAAGTTCTGTTGTTGTCTAGTTTACTGAATGTGGACCTTTTGTGGGAAAATTATATGACACAGTGGATTTAATAATTATGCTTTTAACTACAAGTGACAAAAATACCAAGTAATAGCAGTTTTTAAAGTAAAGACAATTTTCTCATATAACAAGAAGTCTGGAAACAGGTGCATGTTGGTGAGTCTCCCCTCATGGTACCAAGATGGTTGCAGCAGTTCCAAGCATCACATCTTTACACACCACCATTCAAAAACAATAAAAAAAAAAGAAGAAGGAAGTGGGGCAAAAAATACCCTCTTTTTAAGGAGGAAAATTACTTTCTAGAAGTTCCCCTACCTCCTTCCTGTCACATTTCATTGTCCAGAACCGTGTCACATTTCAACTCCTAGACTAGCATGTCTCAACTTCAGCCTTGTTGACATTTTGGCACAGATAATTCTCTGTGGTGGGGGGTTGTCCTGGGCATTGCAGGAGATTCAGCAATATCCCTGACCTCTACCCACTAGATACCGGTAGCATTCTCCCAGTTACAATAACCCAAAATGTCCCCTGACATTGCCAATGTCCTATGGGTGTGTGTGTGTCTTTAAAATTGCCTGGGTTGAGAACCACTGCCCTAGATGAATGACTGGCAGAGAGAAATGGATAGTCATAACTGGCTCAGACCAATCGTGGTGCATCCCTTGAGGCTGGGTACACTGCTGCCTGAAAAGAGTTCTGTCTAAAGGAGGAAGGGTAATGGCTTTGGGTTTGGCAATCATTCCCCTTGTTGCTTTCCTGTCATTCAAAAAAAAAGAAAAAAAATGCTTTTCTCTCTTCCCACATCCAAGAAAGCACTTCATAGGGCATATCAGGAAGAATCAGGTCACAGAAATGGGAGCCTCAGCGATATCTAATCTGCAGCTTTGGTGGCCACAGGAAAACAATTGGGAGTCAGGGTGGCCAGTCCTCTTTTTATTTAGAAAATCTACACCAAGCTACCACTCTTTGAAGGCATTCCTTTCTTTTCTTCTTGCCCCTCCTCCCTTAAAAAAAAAAAAGAAAAAAAAAGACAAACGCGTATTTGTCCAGGGATATTTGGTAAACAAGGACTTCTAGTGGAAAATTCTTATATTCGTTCCTCAGTTACATGTTTCGAACATTTAAAAATACATGTTGGTTAAAGTATAATTGGCCATTTTATTCCTAATGTGAGGACAGTCATCCCATTGTAAATATGATTATTGGAGGGTGCAAGTTTTAAGAACAACAGCCAACATGTTTTGAGCATCTGCTATGTTCTGGGCACTCTGATAAATTGCAGGACGTGGATGAACGTGAAGTAGGTGTCAGGACTCCATTTTACAGAGGAAGAGCCGCAGAAGTTCCGTGACTTGCCTGATTTACACAGCCAGGAAGATGAGGCGCTAACCTCTGAACTCAGAGAACTTGAATCATCACCCTTTCTTGTTTTAAAGCCACTTTCAGAAATTAAGATTATGTATCAAATCATTGTCCAAAAAACTAGTCAATTTTATGCCTAAACACACATACACACATCAAACAAAAACCACATCAAACTTTTAAATTGGATGTTTGAAAAACATTGGTGAATTCTGTCAATTGGCTGCCCAAGGTCATTTCAATCTCACGCTACCTAATATTAAAGTTTCAGTCAGTCTTACGTGGAAGATGGATTCAGAACTTTCGGCTAGGGCTTCCCTGGTGGCGCAGTGGTTGAGAGTCCGCCTGCCGATGCAGGGGACACGGGTTCGTGCCCCGGTCCGGGAAGATTCCACATGCCGCGGAGCGGCTGGGCCCGTGAGCCATGGCCGCTGAGCCTGCGCGTCCGGAGCCTGTGCTCCGCAACGGGAGAGGCCACAACAGTGAGAGGCCCGCGTAACGCAAAAAAAAAAAAAAAAAAAAAAAAAAAAGAATTTTCGGCTAGAAAACACTGCTTGCATTTAAAGGGTTACAAATGTGACTTCTCTGGGTTTTAAGAACTGTTCTTCAGATCATGGTTTTCATCAAAGTCATATTCTACATTTTTGTAAACATGTTTAATAAGAAAAAGTTAAATAGCAAAAACAATATGAAAGATTGCTCTAAATATGGAAACAGTGGAATGAATGTTATGTTTTAAAGGTGCTCACTGAGGAAAACACTAATTAAAAAGCCCACACTGGGGAGACACAAGAGGGAGGAGATATGGGGATATAGGTATATGTATAGCTGATTCACATTGCTATAAAGCAGAAACTAACACACCATTGTAAAGCAATTATACTCCAATAAAGATGTTAAAAAAAAGCCCACACTGTGTATCTTAGGGAAGGGAGATACTTCTTCAATGTTTTCTAATAAAACTTTTTTTTCACACTATCCTTTAACAGTTGGAATGAAAGAGAATATTGAGAATTCTCAAATGGGAACCCAACTTTTACTATTAAAGAGAAAACCCAGAGTCAATATGAAATTAGTTACATTAAGAGCTACAGACTCCAGTGAAGGCTGAAAACTAAATAAAAGAAAATTCTGTTAGTTTAATCTCCTTAAAGCCCTGGAGGCATAGAAACTTCAGGAATTGATTAATTTTCTTTTGCTCAGATACTTTATAATGATTCAGCAAAACAAAGTTATAAATACTTCAGCACTGAGTAACATTAAATTGGGAGCAGATTTGAACCTATCCCCCCAAGCCAGTTTGCCTCAGAAGAGTCAGCAATATCAGGATATGCTTCAGTGCAAAAGTTTATCCTGAATTGATTGGAGCAGAGAAAACAGAATCATACATATATGAGTTTACATATATAAACTTCTATTCCTCATCATGTGTTCAGTGCATTTTCCCCCTCTTTGCAATTAAAACAAATCTGATTCAAATATTTAATTTGAAAACAAAGTTAATCAGATTTTGTAGAACTGAAAAAAAAAATAACCTTAGGGCAAGAGTATATGTATAGACAGTCGGTTCTCATTATTTGCGGTAGTTTTGTTCTGGAAAGTCATAGCAAACACTGAATTAGTGAGCAGCAAATCATCGTTCCTCAGGGAAATCCTCCCTGTGACTCTTTGGCCATAATATTTTTGTTAACCGGTCAACGAATAACCTTGTTTTATGTATTTCTGTTTAAAGACATCTTATTTAATATATATTGTTGATTCATAAAATTGAACTTGCAGCCAACAGCACTGTAACTCATGTCTGAACGAAGCTTATCTAACACACATATTTTCTCTGTAAGGCACATCAGATAACACTTTAGCACTCTGCTTGGGGGCCATTGTAAATAGCAAAACCACCAACGAAAAGCACAAAAATGTGAAAAGCGTGGTGCTAAATAGACTGTGAAAAGGACACTTGTTCCGAGGCTGAGAGCTGAAACAGGAAGTTTAGAGTCTCCTTCCTTGATCTCAGCTGGGATTGTGCCTGATGGCGACTCAAATTTTTCACTGCTCTGCATGTGTCTGGGAATGATGGCAAGAGTGCTGCAAGTATTGGTTTTGGGTTTACACACAAACTTTAGTGAGCGGGTGAATTTACACATACAAAATGCGTGAATACTGAAGATTGAGTTTCTGCACAGATGTATACAAAAAATCTGTTCTCTGCTTACTGCAGATAAATGAAGGGAAGCATTCTCTCTTCCAGGCTTTTGTATAAAACCCTTGGGTTGCGAGCAGGTGGATTCTTAAGCATGGCAATGGTTATAATAAGCACGGTTGTGGAAGATAAAGAAAAGGAGAGGCCAGGATGGATCACTGCCTAGGATATAGGGTCCTTAGCAACTTAAAACTACCATCCTGCCCATTTTTCAGGCACATCTAAGGCTTCCAAGTCAGAGAGCTACTTACTGGATGTGTGAACTTGGGCAAAGCATGTAGCTGCTCTGGGCTTTAGTTTTCTCACTTGAAAAACGGGACTAATTCTGGAACACACCTCTCGGAGTTGCCGTGAGGATTCAATGAGATAATTCATTTAATGACTTAAAGCACAAATCCTTGGGAAAACCAGACATGTACCAACTCCTGATGAGATGTGATAAGTGAAACACACAAGCCAGTTATGACATATTGTGGCCAAAAAAGGAAAATGCTGACCAAGCCTCAGAGCCAACCAAGGGAGAGAGAGGAACAGAGTCAACAGCTCCAGGCTTCGGATGCAATCGGATAAATTCAGAAAATAGGACAGCTGAGTGTTTTGTTTGTTTGTTTGTTTTTCAGTAAGGGCATGAAAAAAAGAAAAGGAAGGGGAGGCTATTCTATATTGCGAATTGGAAGGGGCGTAACGATCAAGGGCAGTACATGGAGAAACCAATTGTAAAAGACACTTTTGAGACAACTGGGGGACATTCGAATATCAACTGGTTAGTTTAACAATATTAAATAATTATAGCTAATTTATTAAGTGTGATGATGGTATTGCAGTTTTGTAGGAAAATGTCCTTATATTTTAGAGATGCATGCAGAAGTGCTAAAACGTGAATGACATGTTCTGAATGACAGGGATTCGCTCTAAAATACTATGGAAAGAAAAAGAAAAAAGGAGAGGACTGGGAAAAACTGCTGCTAAATTAGTTATGTGACTAAAATGAATCAATTCCACTGAGCGATTGCTGCCTAAAGTACTTTCGGAACTCAGGAGGGAGTTTAGCTCAATTATTCTACGTAGTTGTTATTACTTAGAATGAACATTTTTGTTTGAAAGAGAGAGAGGTAGAAATGCATAAGATACAGTTGGTAAGTAACAGCTCCCTCTGAAACCTCTTGAGATCTTTGATTTATGAGTTCAAGACTCTTCACTACAACATTCAGGATCTGACATAAACTGAGACCTGAAAGCTAAGGAAGAGTGGTCCAGGCAGAGGGAACAGCATGTTTGGCATGAGGGCTCTTTGGCATGAGGTTGAAGCCTGGAGACCGGGCTCCAAATCTCTTGCAAAGTAGGTGGCAAACTGTTAAGGTTTGGAAGGCGCATCTCAAAGGTATCAGATGCTGTTCATTTTCTCTCTCTGCCATACACCTAAAAATACTGCTCTTAAAGAGACTCACGTTTGGCAAAGTAACAGTAACCAACCCAGTCCACCCTATAGGGCACTTAAGAGTTTATATATAAAGCTCTTCCTTCCAAGCATTTCTGCACTTTGACTTTGAGCCTACGAGGCAGACAAAGTGGGTATTACTATCCCCAATTTACAGAGCAGGAAACTAAGGTTCTGAAATACCAGGTGTCTTGACCTGAGTCACCAAGTTAATGAGTGGCTAAGCCAGGACGTGAAGCTGGGTCTCTGGCCACTAGATCATTCATAAAGGAATCAGTTCATGACAACACTCACCGATCTTGTATGATTTTGTTGTAGGTGAAAGCTGAGGTCGTAAGATGAGTTAGACCCCGTCCTTCCCCTCACAACCTTAGCCCTCGTAGTTCTCCGCATGTTTAAGCACGGTGTCTAGCCACAGCAGGAGATCACAGACCAGCAGAGTCCTGTGTCCTTCCATTGACCCTTTGCCTTTGCAAATGTTTGCTAGGTTCTGCCAGATGGGTCTGATATTACATTTTAATAGTGAAAACCACTGAGGTGATTTTCACTGACCTACTGGCATTTCATACGAACCCATTCTTAGAATTACACGCTTTAGGGAACATGGTTCAGGCCTCCTGTCTTGCCCTTTTCTAACCGAAATTGCACATAAACGCACATAGGGTTTAAAAAAAGGGCAAGTCTACATTTGCCCACTACCTCAGAGCCGTCCATGGCTCCCCACTTTATAAGGCAGAAGTGGCAACACGGCGGATTTACAGGCCAAATCCAGCCCTCAGGTTAAATCAGCCTCACTGACAGAGGAGTGGGGCCCTTCCCCGTACTCACTGACAGAGGAGTGGGGCCCTTCCCCGTACTGGATCTTCACTCTGTTTTAAATTTGAATGAGTCACCAACACTTACAAATAGGGAAACTGGTATAGGGGTCTGGACCTTGCCTTCTCTTGAACAATGGGAAGATCCAGCAAGGCTAGTCCTGTATTCTCTCACAGTAACAACTGGCTAGAGTATTGTGTGGCCTCTTTAGGTGACTCAAGTGCACTCCTATTTGCCACAGTCCCCACCATTCCCTCTTGCCCCTGGGCCACTGACTGATTCACATCACCTGCCTGGTCTTGGCATTCATGTACAAAACCTCAGGGCTAAAGGAGCAAAGACTCTTTCTTTAGCCCTACATCCATGGCCCATGGCCTCCACCACCAGCCCCAACTCACTTCTCCTGCCTCATCTCCATCCCACTCTGAACTTTACGCTTTGACAATCAGGAGATGATTTGAGTTTCCAGAAAACAGCAAGCCTTTGCTTCCTTGGAACGCCCTTCACCCTCTGCTCAGTTCTGCAAAGCCATATTGAGCCTTCAAGTCCCAATTCAGATCTCATCTCATCCAGGAGGCCTTTCTGGATGCTTATGGTTGGATAAGGATCTCTTTATGTTCCCCTAGTTGCTTGTGCCTCTTTAACTTATGATTTGAGATGATCTGCTTGTCCAGCTGTCTCCCCAGTTGGGAAGCTCCCTCACCTGCCCACACTCACTTTTGTATCCCAGCCCCTAGTGCAGGGCCAAGCACATTTACTGGTGGATGTCATAAAAAGTCAATCAATGGCTCTGAGCCCAAGTGTCTCCAGGGAGGAGGCCTTGGGGGTCCCAGAAGGAGAAACTTTCTTTGAGTCCAAATCCCCTTCTGTAGCCTTTCCTTCCATTTCTCTCTGTGTCCATTCCAAGAGCCCCTGGCTGTGGAAAAAAAAAATCACGCGTTTGCTGTATTGAGTACTTCGGGCTTTAGATAGGAGATAACTTTTTAACAATCAAGTCCTTCTGACTTTTTGTCTTTGCACACCTGGCTGGGGTAAGGTGGGAGCGTAGGTCAGTCACTGGGTTGCCTTTTGGCCCTGCTGGGGGCGAGGCTGAGGAGACCACTCCCCAAGAAAGGCACTCCTGGCAATTTGGGGGAGGGAACCACTTCAGAGATGCCAGCCAGAGGCCAGGATGGGTTAATAACTCTAACTGCTCACTGCAGCTATTAATAATCGCCAGTTATTTAGATATGAAGTCACTAATTCACCACTAGTTAGTGGAGGTATTTAGTGAGGAACTAAGTACCTGCTTAAGGCCATCCTTAGAATAAAGGCAGGGAACGTGGTAGTCTAATTTAGAGACTGCTCTAGGAAACTCACCTGGATGACAGAATCTGCTGAGGATGTTATTACTTAGCAGAACATCCTCAGGGGGATCCAAGGGAGACACTGATAGATTCCTACTTACCAGGAAGATTAGAGTTTTTCCTGGACAATGTGAATTATGTAGCTGATCTGTTTCCCTCTTTGTTTGAATTGCTGGAAAGCTCAGAGGCAAATTTGTGTCTTGCCTGTTTAAATCTTCATGGTATTCATTTTTGGAATAAACCTCATTCTTAGCTCCCTATTTTTATTTTTCTTTCTTTTGGTTTACCTATTTAAAATAATAATAACTACATACATATATATATATATATATATATATATATATATATATATATATACTTTCCCACCCTGTTCTTCTACGAAACACAAGCACGAAATTAGCAAAAATCGTTCATAGTCATACCTGGAGAGAAACACCCTTATGTTCTAGCATATTCCCTCTCTCCTGTCCCCACAGTACACATATTTTACAAAATGAAATCATGCCATATATAGTGTTTTATAACTGTCACTCCCACTCATTACCTTATGCACATCTTGGATCTATAATTTGGTCAACCAATATAGGACTGGTGAAGTTTAGGCTAGTTCTAAATTTCTTCATTCACAGAAAGAAATATTTTGATAATCACTCTTCAGGCTGAACCTTTACACACATATTAACACTTCTTGCAATTAAAATTCTTAGAAATTCTCATTGGCTTCTACTTTAGGTCATCTTGCTTTACTTAATGTATGCTGTTGATTACCTTTACTTTCTGGAACAAGCAGAGACATTAAAGAGAGAAATTAAAGAGAGAAAGTCAGACACGCCTAACCTCTAGTCCTCAGACTAGCAGAGGCTCAGCACAGCTATCCATCAGTCAACTGGAATTAGCACATGGCTTTTACATTCAGTTTTTCTCTGAGGACTCAACATTAAAAAAACAAGGGCTTCCCTGGTGGCGCAGTGGTTGAGAGTCCGCCTGCCGATGCAGGGGACACGGGTTCGTGCCCAGGTCCGGGAAGATCCCACATGCCGCAGAGCGGCTGGGCCCGTGAGCCATGGCCGCTGAGCCTGCGCATCCGGAGACTGTGCTCCACAATGGGAGAGGCCACACCAGTGAGAGGCCCGCGTACCAAAAACAAAACAAAACAAAACAAAACAAAAAACCAAGAGATGTTCTCTGTCCTCAAGGGGTTTAAATTCTACTAAGGGAACAGATGAGCAATAAGTGTGCACCAAGTTACCAAATACAAGATTGGAGAAAATTTCTATCAACAGCAACGTAAGGTGGTATCTGAAAAGTGCCAAAAGCAACAACTCGAGAAGGCTGGTGGGGGCATTCAGCAGGTATTTACTGGACCAAGTGCTGTGTGCGAATAGAACGCAGCTAAGGACACCAAGGAGCTCAAGATCTTTGAGGGGTGTGTGTGTGTGAATGGGTAACAGGGAAGGGGGGTCTCAGTGCAGAACAACGAGGCAAGTGTACTCAGAGACACGCACAGGATCTTCTAGAAGCTTAGAGGCCAGCTTCTTAAAGGGGAAGAGGAGACCAAAACAGCCTTCCACGAGTGTAGCCTAAAGAACACAGAGAACGCCAGAAAAGAGGCACGAGTGTCTTAGTAACAAACAGACCTTTAGCTGAGAGCAGATGACTCAAACCTTTGACTGTGACCCACACTTAAGAAATTCACTTAAAATCTTAATCCAGTATACACTTGTATTTGTATCTAAGTGACATACAAGTCCGTGTATAAATTCTTTCTGTAAAACATGCAAACTACTCTTTTACTTTTTATTTTAATTCAGTAAAAGAGAGGAGGGTTGCCAGCCACCAAGTTGTTGTTACGACCCATTGGAGTACACTGACCGTTATCGGCCTAAACTGCAAGTGTCCTCAGGGCTTGATAAAGAAAAATTCAATGGGGTCGTGGCTTAGACTCCAAGTCTCCAAAACAGATCAACCCCATCAGGAAAAGGCTCTGTTAGTGTGAAAATGAAAGTGCGACTAGCTTTCCATTGTCTTGGAAAAGAGAGTAAAGAACGCGTTTTTTGTTCTTTTGAGTGGTTTACCAAAAGCTGCCTCACCCTGTGTTATGCAGAGCTAGTGCCTGGGAAGAATTGACCAGTTTTGTGCAAATTTGCTCCTAATCTCTTTTAGAGAGATCTGGGCCTAAAACAGTTAACCTTCAGGAGACTTACACTAATGATTAGGTCTGACCCGAAGGGCTCAGAATCCACAGAGGTGGGCTGCTTTCGGCACAGGGTGTGGTTGATGAACTGAACTCCCCTGGGCTCAGTCGTCTTGGCACAGTGGGTGTGCGTTGGTGAAAAATGGCCATATGTGGGAATGTAAACGGAAGAAAGCTGTAATAAAGCCCCAGACGAGACGTCAGTTTGCTTCAGCAGGTGCTTTGACCAGTCAGGACAACTCGGTAATTAACACGCACCCGCAGGTGCGGGACCAGTCTTCAACAGCGCCCCCGTGTGTTCGGGAGAAGCAATGGCAGAAAGTGATCAATGTAGAATTTCTTCGCTTGTGGAAGAGGAGTAACTCCTTCCAGACTCAGTAAGATTCTGGGGTTCTTGGTCAATTGTGCACGAGGGGAGATGTCTCAAAAGAATGCTATAGAACATCCTGCTATTAGGGAAAGATTAATTATTAAAAAAAGATGTGACCGGATTTCAACTCTGAGTTTGGAGTCGCCGCAGTAGGCTGGGTACATCTTTCTGAGCCCATATTCTTAAGCACGCCACCAATGCTCTCCAAGTCTGGTCCCACGACCAGGGCATCAGCATCACTGGGGAACTTGTTAAATATGCAAATTATCACCCCTTACCCCACCCTGCCCCCCAAGAACTATGAATCAGAAGCTCTGGGGTTGGGGCTGGGCAAAATCCGTATTTTACAAGCCCTCCAGGGGATTCTGATTCCACTAAAGCCTGACAACGATTGCTTATTGGTTCCCCACCTTCCCCACCTTTCTCTTTTTTTTTTTTTTTTTTTTTTTGCGGGCCTCTCACTGTTGCGGCCTCTTCCGTTGCGGAGCATAGGCTCCAGACGCGCAGGCTCAGCGGCCATGGCTCACGGGCCCAGCCGCTCCAGCCGCTCCATGGCATGTGGGATCTTCCCAGACCGGGGCACGAACCTGTGTCCCCTGCATCGGCAGGCGGACTCTCAACCACTGCGCCATCGGGGAAGCCCCCTTTCTCTTCTTTAATCCTTCTAATCCTGTGCCTGGGCTGGCTGCTGAAATTAAAACAATAGTTGAGACAAGTTCGTTAAGAGGTTGGAAGAGAGTGCTAAGACTCTGCGGAAGACCTGGGGCTTAGTTTGTTCCTGAGAGCTGGTAGAATTTGACCAGGCAGAGAACAGACAGGAGGATAATCTAGGCGGAGGAAGAGACGGGCCTTAGTAGAGGGCGGAAGGGACAAGGCATGCTACAGGTCAGGCAGGCAGCCAGTGTGGCTGCACGGAAAGGTGAATCTTTCCCTGTAGATGGGCAGCAAGGCTGCAGAGGTAGTTTAGGGTTAGACTGAGAAGGGCCTGAAATCTAGCTTTAGATGCTAATGCCTTATCTGGTAGATAATAAGGAGGCGTGGGAGATTTTGAGCAAGGGAGTCCTAACATGGACGTTATTTTGGGGAAAAAGAAAAGAAGTAACACAAATTTACTTTACTGTGTCAGTCGCTGTGCTACAGTCTCCCATATATGCTCTCATTTTGTCCTCCCAACAATCCCAGGAAGTACTAGTGTAATCCTCACTTAACACAAGACACTGAAGCTTGGAGAAGGTCACATAGCTAGCTAGTGATGGACCTGGGCTCAAACTCAGGCAGCCCAGCTCCAGAACCCACGCGCTTTGAACCACGTTTCTCAAACGTTTCTGGACTGAGCCTCAGAGTCAGAAATGTCAGTTACATCACGATCCAGGACACACATGCCGAAGTGCTAGGAAACAATACTCAACTGTCGCATACTTTGATTTGTTTTTTCTATTCTATTTTCTTCTGTTCTCGTCTGTTTTATTCTTTGAAGGTTTTTATTTATGGCTCACTAGTTACGGTTAAGTTATGATTTAGTAACGATTTCACATCCCACTAATGATTGGGTTCCAACCCAAGGTTTGAAAAACACTGCATGAGAATATACTACTTGACAAAGAAAAAGCCAACAGACGGGAAATAGCAAGACTATAAAACAGAATAGATGGCATTTAAGCACGTAATTGTTGGGAGCAGGTGAAAAGTGTTATGGTCAGGCATTTGGGAGACAGAGAGAGGAGGGGGAGAAATCTGAGGTACCCATTTTACAGAGGGGAAAACTGTGACTCAGAGAACTTATGCATCTTGCCCAGCTCCATAATCATTGAACCCGTCTCTCCCCAAGAGTGTCTGACTCCAGAGTCTGTGCTCTTGACCACTAGCTGTGCTGGAACTTCTTCTCGTGACCTTCCTGATGAAAACCACGTTCTCCTTAGCGTGGCCTTCTCCTGATTTGGAAGCTGACCGTAAGTCTGGCTGCTATGTCTGGTCAAATTCTTTTCTTCTTCGTGAACAAAAACTTTCCAAAGTGACGGGAACAGGCGTGTGTGTGGTAGTGGATCCAGGGTCCCCCGCTCTCAGTGGGGAATAGGTTGGAGGTTAGGTTCCAGCCCCTCCTTATTCTGCCAAAGGCCAGGGGCGTCCCAACTGGGGGGAGCATGAGGGTGAGTGCTGTTCCGTTCCACTTTCAGGATGTGGATGTCCTGTCATCCTTTGTGCTCCAGCCACACTCTTGTCCCTTTGTTTTCTTTAAAATTTTATTATTTATTTATTTATTTTATTTTTTGTCTGCGCTGCCTGGCTTGCGGGATCTTAATTCCCGGACCAGGGATTGAATCCGCGCCCTCGGCAGTGAAAGCGTGAGTCCTAATCACTGGACCGCCAGGGAATTCCCCTAAAAAAAATTTTTTTTTAACTGAGGCATAGTTGATGCACGATATTTTATAAGTTTCAGGTGTACAACATAGTGATTCACAATTTTTAAGGGTTATAATCTGTTTATAGTTATTATAAAATAGTGGCTATCTTCCCTGTGTTTTATAATACATCTTTGTAGCTTATTTATTTTATACATGGTAGTTTGTACTTCTTAATCCTCTACCCCAATCTTGCCTCTCCCTCCTCCCCTCTCCCCCACTGGTAACCACTAATTTGTTGTCTCTGTGAGTCTGTTTCTTTTTTCTTCTATTCACCAGTTTGTTTTATTTTTTAGATCCCACATCTGGGTGCTAACAGTACAGTATGTGTCTTTATCGAATTTATTTCACGTAGCATAGTACTGTCCAAGTCCACCCATGTTGTTGCAAATGGCAAAACTGCATATTCTCTTTTATGGCTGAGTGTCCCTTAGTCTTCTTGAGTTTGCCAAGCTCCTTCCTTGTCCTCTTTCCCAGGTCTCAGCCGGGAGTGTCCCTTCCTCAGGGTCACCTCTCCTGACCACCCCAGATAACCAGCTCTCTGTCACTGCCCTCTGATTAGCTCTGGTCATTTGTCAGCCACCCATCTGTGGGTTTACTTGACTGTCAGCCTCTCCAGTAGAATGTAAGCTCTATAAGGGCAGAGAACACACCACTCTGCCTAATTCACGAACTCCCTGTGCTTAGCGCATGCCTGGCCCCAAAGAGACTCTCAGTAACTATTCCTTGCACAAGTGAACACATCGAGCTGGAGATCCTTCAAGAGTCATGCCCATGGTGTGAACCTGGGTGAACTCTTCCCTCTCTGCGTCTCAGTTATCTCATCTGCGAAATGGCCTCGAGGTGACCTCTAAGCTTCGTTCCAGCTCTGAAATTCCCCAGCTCTACTGATCTGACATTGGAAACGACCGCGCCCCTCCCCATGCAGTTCTTTTGCCTTTATCGTCTAATTATTTCTTTAGAAAAGGGGGTGGGGCAGTGCTAGCAGAACCTTCATTCCTTTTTGAGCATTGGGCAGTTTTCCAATTCTTGTAATTGCGTTAGAAGCCCAGCAAACTTAACCAAGTTATTGATTCTGGAGTTTCGGGTCTCCGTTGCTGAGACCAAACCCACAGGCTGGCAGCTCAGTGTTATTTTTTCTCCCTGTCTCTCTCTCTCTCTCTCTCTCTTTTTGTAATGTTGTGAGATCACAGGGCAGTCCCTGAATCAACAATTCTTTCAGGCTATAATAAAGTCGTATTTTTGAATTTTGCTTTTGACTTTAATTGCACCCAGGCATGAAACGAGAGAATGAGGGTGCCGTTCCAGATGAGTGCACATTCAAAATCATTCAGACTCTACTTGGACGAGGAGAGGCAAATTAATAATGAGAACAAGCAGCCTTTGGAAATAGGCTGCCCCCCTCCACCCTTCTTTGTAAAATGGAATCATTCTCCTAACAGTGTCAATGGAAAAAACACCAGAGCAAACACACTGCGGAAGGCCCTGGCACAATTGGTTCTTCTGGACTAGGCAGACCTCAATAAAGTGAAGTCTGAACTATGTACATAATAAAACCAGATAACTCAACATTCATTCATTTATTCATCCTTTTTTTTTTTTCAGCTGAGCCACGTGGCTTGTGGGATCTTAGTTCCCCGACCAGGGATTGAACCCGGGCCACGGCCGTGAAAGTACAGAGTCCTAACCACTGGATCACTAGGGAAGTCCCACTTTTTTTCCTTTCTTTCTTTCTTTCTCTCTCTCTCTCCTTCTTTCTTTCTCTCTCTCTCTCTTTCTTTCTTCCTCCCTTCCTTCCCCCCTCCCTCCCTCTCTCCCTTCCTTCCATCCAACAAATGTTTGCTGAACTCATATCCTGTGCCACATTTTGGACTGGGTACGCGGGTAAAACAGTGAATAAGACGGATACAATTTCCATCCCAATACAACAAATAGTACTCATGATAATAACTGCTATTCATATTTACTGGGTGCTTGACATAGTGTAAGTGTTTTTAATACATTTTCTCATTTAGTCCTCACAATATCTTTAGGAAGCAGGCACCCTTGTGACTCCTATCTTAGAGGTGGGGAAACTGAAGCCCAGGGGGAATGAAGTGAATTGTTGAAGATCACGTGGCTGGAAAGGGAAGCACAAGGATGGCTGTGCTCTTACGCAATGGAGTTTGGAGTCTAGCGGAGCAAGGAGGTGAGCAAACGGGGGTTCTAACGTGGTTTGAGAAGTGACGAGCTAGGAGACAGAAAGGGCTGGCTGGAGAGGCTGGGAAGGGTTTGTGCGAGGCATGACGTCTAAGCTGAGATCTGAAGAAGGAGAAAGAATAGTCAGACACAGATTGCGGGGCATTTGGAAGAGGCGAAGATATTTCCGATGGGAGAGGGGTGGAGGGGTAGGACGGGAGAGGAATGGGAGATGGGTCTGGCTGGGTAGACAGGGGGCCGACCATGAAGGGCCTGGGAGCCCAGGCTAAGACCTCTGCGTCCCCGAGGCAGTGAGAAAGCCCTCAGGCAGCCCTGTCAGGTTCACCTCTTACAAAGTTCATGTCTAACTGCTCTGTGCCAAGAAAGGACCGGAGGGTTGGTGGTAGAGAGACAAATTAGGCCCCGGGAGAGGCGACGGGGATCTGTCACGAGGCTGGGGCAATGATGAAAAAGAGGAGTGTGCTGGTTTGAGAGCATTTCGGATGTAGAAATTGTAGGACTGGGTGATGATTCGAATCTCCATTCTTCAAATCAGGCAGGAGACTAAATTGAACAACTCTGGATGCCTGTGATAACTGATAACTCTCCACTTCACTTTGTGCTGTGCAGACGGGGTTACACATGAGAAAACGAGGGAACCCTCTACCCTGTGAGCTCATCTTTTCTCAAAGACTCAAAGTTGATAGAACAAATCTGCATCCATGGTTCAGTCTTTGACATCGTTCATTACACCATTTTCAAACTCCTTCATAAGAATTCCTCAGCTAATTTATAATGAGGATCTAGTCTTTTTCTTTTAACTGGTGGTTGAAAGTGATTTAGTTCACCGTGTTTTGCTTTTGCTTGGCTATCAAGAAGTTCAGGACGAATTTTTTTTTTTTTTTAATTTTATTTTTGGCTGCGTTGGGTCTTCGTTGCTGCACGCATCAGGAGCGGGGCCTACTTTTCGTTGTGGTGTGTGGGCTTCAGTAATTGTGGTTCGCGGGCTCTAGAGCGCAGACTCAGTAGTTGTGGCGCAAGGGCTTAGTTGCTCCGCGGCATGTGGGATCTTCCCGGACCAGGGCTCGAACCCGTGTCCCCTGCATTGGCAGGAGGATTCTTAACCACTGCACCACCAGGGAAGTCCCCAGGGTGAATTTTTACACTCATAATAAGTGTAGTAGCCTAGGGCCTTGAGCTATACATCTTGCCTTCTTTAAATTTAACTTCTATCAATTTCTACATGTGCTTTTTTTTATTGGCATAAATACTTTTATAGGCCTCCAATACTGTTTGGAAGAAGTGGTGTATAAAATGATAAATACAAATTGCCCATCTGAGAGTGAGGTCACATGGTCTAGCTTCTAAACCAGCTTCATCCTTTCCTGTCACAGGTCCTGAGATTCCCCCATTAGACTTACTCCCTTGTGTTCGGGCATCTTCTTCATAAGACCCACAAGAAGTACGCATGTATTGTTTTGGACGGTAACTTGTCTGCACTTAATAGTAAGACAGATTAGTTTGTTGAATGTAATGTCACACTCAGCAGGGTGTAGGACTTGGAAGTGATAGGAAAGAGGACAAGGGAAATTTTGGTGGAGACCTGGAGGTTAGGGATATTTTGGAGGTTGGAGCTTTGGGAAGGCCAAGTAGTACCAGGATGGACCTGAGAGGGAGGCCGTGGAAGGAGTGTCCAGATCACCCCGAAGGAGGACAAGAGTCACTGGCAGGAGAAACGGAGAGCCAGAAATCTGGTCACCCCGCCTTGTTTTCTGCCACTCGGTGGACACAGGCTGACCAAGCCACACTTTTGACCGACGTGAGCGGCAAATCTAAAATACCACGATTAGGTGACTGCCCACGAGGAATGATGTTCAGGAGGCTTGGAAAGAGATTCCACTTGCTCTGGTCTGAATCTCTTTTATTACGTTTCCACTGTTGGTGGTTTATTCATTGCATCAAGTCACCGCCATCTCAGGAAGTGTCTGCTAAAATGTGAATACCCCCAGTGGTGTCACGAAAGAAGGATAAACTCATAGAAACATAGACCTTTGGGCTGGAAGGGATCTTGGAGAGAACTGATGGCAACCCTCGTGTATATGATACACGAGGAAACTTAACCACAGGGAGGTTAAACCAATCAGACCAAAATCACCAAGCCAGCTAGTGACAAAACTTGGACCAGAATGCAGCTCTCTGGCCACTAGCAGAAGCTCTGTCTATACTAGAGGCTAGTTTACATCCGATTCCTTTCTAAAGTAACAGCTAAATAAAAAACTGGAGCTCCAGAGTGAGCAGGTTTTGATAGGAGGAGAGAGAAGAGAGACCAGTAGTAATTATGTGGACTTACGGAGACCCGAACCATTTTTGTGAACCCGTGTTATGTTTGTGGAGAACTGTCCTTTGTCTATATCACATGATTCTGGTGGGACTGTCAGTCATCAGTCAAAGACCCTAAAGCTGGCCAACCCCCTACCCCTGAGGGCCCATCTGACTAAGTCTGGTCAGTCATAGGTCACCATGCCCATTTTGTAGTCATTGGTCCAAGCAAGGGGTGGGTTCCGGGTCCAATCAGAGTCCCTCCATGAAATGGGATGGAGGGAAGTCTTACTTCCTCTGTAAAGACTATTTGGCCTGGAGCTGCAAGAGGCCATCTTTCTCGTGTTATCTGAGAGAGCCTGCCTGGGTATGAAGCTCACTCACAAAAAAGCAGAGCCCAATACAAGAAAGAAAGAGCAAGAAAGAGAGGAAGTTAGGGAGAGGAGGAGAGAAGGAGGGAGAAACAGAGAGAGAGAGATGAAGAGATTGAGACAGAGAGTACGAGAGTACAAGAGCAAGCAAGCATCTGGAAGAAATAATTTGAGTAACTGGATCCAGCTATGCCTGAAGCCAGATGCACTTTAGGACTTTTCAGTTGATGGGAGCCAATAAGTACCTTATATTTTTTCTGTTTAAACTCGTTCAAGTTCAGGTTCTCCTCCTTTTAACTGTAAAGATCCTGTTTATAATAAACTTTTTATATAAATGATCCCACTTGATTCTCTCAGCTGCTCTGTGAGATGGGTATCATCATGGTCACCATTTTATGAATGTGAAAATTGAGGCTCAGTGATTGGCCTGAGGTTATAGAGCTTTATGAAAGCAGCCTGTGTTACTCTTTATAAGATCCTTTCTTTTTATCTGCTAAACCCTGGCTGTGCAAGGACTTAGGCTGAGAGGCCTGGATGCCAGCTCTGTCCTTTTGTGGCCTGGTGAGGGGCTAGCCGTCCTCTTTGCTGGCTGTTCTTCCAAAGCTGGTGTGTTCACGCACCATTAGCAGCTCAGATAACGCTAAGCAGATAGGATAACTAGCCTTGGCCATGAGCAGTGGGTTATTTGAATGGCTGAGTCGGGCATGGCACGCTCACCAGCAGTCAGGGGCAGGCATGTCTCCAGCCTTGTGTGGGTGGACACTGTGCCAGCCGCCCAGGCCGCCGTCACCTCCTCCAGGACCACAGCAGGCCTCGGTGGGAAGCTCCACCGCGAGCCATGCTCCTTTGAGGTCAGCACGTGGTGCTGCTGGGAGCCTGTGGTCAGCATGTGGTAACTCAAATAATACGCTCCACCGGGGTGAGAAAGCCACAACACAGCATGGAGGAAACAGTTCACCGGAACTTTCTACCTCATGTCTGCTGGGCAAGAGGGCCTTGGCGGCTGGGCTTTGAGCAATGCCTCTGAGTTCACCCATCCGTTCTCCCCAGAGAGTCCTGTTAAAAGACAGGTGGGGGACCTCCCTGGCGGGCCAGTGGTTTGGACTCGGCGCTTCTACTGCAGGGGGCCCGGGTTCGATCCCTGGTTGGGGAACTAAGATTCCGCATGCCGCTCGTCAGGGCCAAAAAAAAAAAAAAAAAAAAAAAAGACAGGTGGGCTGTAACACAGGAGAGCACCTCTAAACATCAGCTTAAAAGGCCTGACTCTCCCTGTCTGGATTATTTCCCCCAGCACTGGGGCTGGATGAGGACACACAGACACATCTATCTACTTCTGGGGCGTCTCTCCAGTCCCTCAGAGAACACGCCAAGTTCTGCACCTCCCTAATGAAGACACCCAGCCGTGTGGGGCGTGACCAGATTGTTTTCTGGACCAGCTCCTTGGCTAATTCGGTGCGTCTGCCTCAGTTCTTCTCGCATGTTCCTGGGAGCCACGTGGTCCAGCACCACAGGAAGAAAAGTCTGCGAGTTACGGCTCCTCTGACTTGGGAGCACATTTCGCCTCTGATGTCTTTTTCCTGAATGCGTTTCAGCTTTACTCTTCTGATTCCTTCTCTCCCATCTGGTTTCTATCTGACCCAAGCAGATGTTTTTTCCATTTAAAATAGCACACGCACCTCTTTCTTCTTTACATGCCGTGTTTTCAGTTTTGAAACGCTTTTTCATCCGGACTGAAACACATGTTTTGTTTTGTTTTTGTCTTCTTTTCCTTCTTCTTCTTCAAGAAAAGAAATGTACCTGTAATTTGATTTGGGTATGTGTCAATTCTTTCAGCAGACCCACAGAACAATTGCAATGAATGTCTCTCTCCCCTGGCTAGGATGCCACTCCACACGTCCACGATCAGCCTGCTCTGTGCACAGACAAGCTTTAAGCCATGACTAATACCAGCAAAGCACGGTATATATAACATGGTCAGTCGTGTATCATAAATATTTATAAAGACCATAGGAGACTTGCTCGTAATGCAGAGGGTTGTGCCCAACAGGAGTTGAGCAGTATGTATTGGAGATTTTTGGAAAATGAAGAATAGATGACCTTTTCCCCAGAGGACAAAATGCCTCCCCCCCGCCCCTCCCTGCAACCCCGCCACCTCCTGGATTTTAAAGATAGATGGGAAAGTGAAGCCCTGGAATTTTCTTTGCTGATTGAAGAGTGAGGCGGAACACTTTGCCATCACCCATAGAAGAATTTATTCCCATTTTAAGTAATGTTTACTCTATCCACCACACCATAGGGAAAAGAAGACAGTGAGAATTTGAAAAAGAGTGAGGCTCGATATTCAAGACAGTGGCCGATTAAACAAGAGGCAGGGGTAGAGCACTGGCTTTAGGAGGACAAGTGAATTCTGAGTCCACACTTTGTCAGCTGTGTGAGCTCTCTGTGTCCCTCAATTTCCCTTCCTTCTCAGGGTCTTTGTACATGCTCTTCTCCGCATGTGTAACACTCTTCCTGCCTTTAGCATGGGGGTACCTTCAGGTCTCTGCTTCGATGTCACCTCCTCAAGAGGGTCCTTCCCTGACCACCCCATCAAGGCAGGCCTGTCATGTGCCTAGTTTGTCTTCATCATTACACGGAGCACCAGCTCTTGTTATGTCTTTGTTTCCTTGTTTTCTATCTGTTTGCAGGTCATCATAATGCTAGGGGCTATGGTCCTCCCTTCTCATAAAAAAAAAAAAATAAGACTTTATTTTTTTTGAGCAGCTTCAGGTTCACAGAAAAATTGAGTGTAAAGTACAGAGGGTTCTAATCTACCCCATCACACCCCCATCTCCCCCAATCCCCCTATTATTTTTTTTTTTTCTTTTTGTGGTACGCGGGTCTCTCACTGTTGTGGCCTCTCCGGCTGCGGAGCACAGGCTCCGGACGCGCAGGCTCAGCGGCCATGGCTCACAGGCCCAGCCGCTCCGCGGCATGTGGGATCTTCCCGGACCGGGGCATGAACCCGTGTCCCCTGCATCAGCAGGCGGACTCTCAACCACTGCGCCACCAGGGAAGCCCCCCACCCTGTTATTAATATCTTGCCTTAGGTGGTGCGTTTGTTACAATTGATAAGCCAATGTTGATACATTATGATTAACTAAAATTCATAGTTTACATGAGAGTTTGCTCTTGGTGCTGTACATTCTACGGGTCCACCATTATAGCATCATACAGAACAGATTCACTGCCCTAACAATCCCCTGATCTCGACCTACTCCTCCCTCCCTCCCTCCCTGGAACACCTGGCAACCAGTGATCTTTTCTCTGTCTCCATAGGTTTCCAGAATGTCACAGACAGTTGACCCTTGAACAACGTGGCTTTGAACTGCACAGGTCCACTTACATGTGGATTTTTTTCCATAGTCAATACTAGAATACTACGTGACCCATGATTAGTTGACTGGTAGTGTGCATACGGAGGAACCCCGGATACAGAGGACTAGAAGGCTGACTTTAGGTTGTACGTGGGTTTTCCACTGCATGGAGGGCCAGCACCCCTAACCCTTGCATTGCTCGAGTCAACGGTAGCTGAAGTCATATAGCATGTAGCCTTTTCAGATTGGCTTCCTTCACTTAGCCTTTTCCTCCCTGCCTCATTTTTAACACTGTATTCCAGAGTCCTGGACTTAGGAAGTGCCCAGTGAATATTTCTGGACTGAAGACATGAACGAGCCTTAGGTTGTCCTGATTTGTAAAACGAGTCTACCTTATAAGGCTGTGAGGATTCATGAAGGTAACACATGGGAAGGACTTGCCGAGCTTATGACCCCTGGGGAGCCCTTGAGAGTGGTGGTTGCTATTTTACATATTCTGGGGGCATCATCTGGGTCTTGGGGATGCTGGTGTGAGGATGGGGAATGTTTAGGGGCTGACAGTGTGTTTATGAAACTTGGGCTTTTTTTCAGAGCTCTGGCAGGTAAAACCACAATTTTGATCAGCCTTTCTATCTCAGGATAGCCACTCCTAAAGTTCTGGGGCCATTGGGAAATCTTGGGAAGCTGCTGATAGGATGTCTCTGGTCATGGTTTTCAGAGCAAAATATTTCCACTATTTGCAATGATTCTGAGAGATGCTTCTTGCAAAATTATTCTGGGGCTCAGTATTTGAAATGTTCTTATTTCTTTTCTCTGACATGATCTTGAGTAACCCCAGCTTTTCTTGAAGAAAATCTTCATGTGGCGATCCCAGTTCTACTTCCTGTGGCGATGGAGTGGAAATTCTGATGGCTGTCCCAGTGGGAACCTGATGAGACTGGCCCGGTTGTAAAAGCGTGGCCTGCACGTGTAAAGTCTCTATATTCTGCAACTCTTCAATTGCCTGAAAATTCCAGATTGCTGAAACAACTTCTGAAATGTAAAATGTGAAAAGCGTCTCATAAGAGCTCCTATCCTTATTTAAAATGCTTTTGGGAGCTGGAACATTTCTCTGGCTTTTTCAGGCCAAGATAGAAGTTGGCCTAAAACTTCGATTTCGATGTTTTATCTATCTAATGCCATCCATCTGGATGCTTGGGGACGGCCATGTGACTGTCACATGGGCGCTCTGGCATTTTCTGGAGTGCTTGAATCGTTGTTTTCTAAAAATAAAATACAACTTTTGAGATATTTTAAATGTGTTGTGCTAAACAGAATTGGTTAGACAACGTACACCTTTGTCATTTTAATTGGAGGAAAAAATCCTTCTTCTTACTCTGGTAAGAAGAAATGATAGATCCAAATGAATAGGGTGAAAAATTTTGAAACAAATTTCCTTTAGGAAATCTTAAAATCTTTATAGGCTATTAGTTCTAATAATTAAAAATCCCAGTTGTAGTTTTTTCAACTTTACACAGAAATGGGATCTCTTCTTGGGACCCGACCTGCTGGAAGGTCAGATGAAACCCAAAGGTGAGAGAAGCTGGCTGTGGGTTAGAGCAGGGGTTGTCAAACACTATTGCCTGTAGGGATCATTTGGGTACTGGATGTCATTAAAAATGCAGATGCCATCCCCCACCAAGATTCTGACTTAACTGCCTGGGGTGTGAGATGAGGTCTAAAAGTCTTCATACATATGGATTCCAGAAATTTCCCAGATTAGTGTTGTCTGAACTAATGTTTATGGAGCACTGTTTTAAGAACGTTGCACACATTCACTTGTTTAATCCTCACAGTAACCCTCAGAGGTGGGTACCTTTATTATCTTCATTTCACATGGGAGAACACTGAGACAAAGGAGTTACATACCTCACCCAAGGTCACCCAGACTCAGTTGGCTAGAGGAGACCTGGGGTTCAAATTCTGGCAGTCTGGTGCCAGGGTCCAAGCGTTCAGCCACGTTGCTACACTGGCTCTTGTGGGTCATCATTACTTCCTTACTTTGAATCTGCATGAAAGAGTTTTTTTCTTCACTTCTTGCCTAAATGAAAATTTGCATCTTTCTGTGACCTAGTTCAGCTAGGTTGTATAGAGCGATCAGTTGATTCTATCAAGATGACCAGGCATATAGACATAAGACCACTTGGAAAAAAGTGGACATAGCTGTTAGGATGGCTAATAATAAGTGTTGGTAAGGATGTGGAGAAACTGGAACCCTGGTACATTGCTGGTGGGAATGTAAAATGGTACAGCCACCATGGAAAACAGTGTGGCAATTCCTCAGAAAGTTAAAAGTAGAATTGCCACATGATCCAGCAATTCCACTTCTAGGTATATACCCAAAAGAACTGAGAGCAGGGACTCGAGCACATTCTTGTACACCAACATTCACAGCAGCATTAGTCACAAGAGCTAAAAGGTAGGAATAACCCAAATGCCCATCAATGGATGAAGAGGTAAATGAAATGTGGTATATCCGTACAATGGAATATCGTTCAGCCACAGAAAGGAACAGGAAATGCTACAACACGGACGCACCTTGAAAACACAGGCTAAGTGAAATAAGCCAGACACAAAAGGATAGATATTGTGTAATTCCACTTATACGAAGTACCTAGAATAGTCAAATTCAGAGAGACAAAAAGTACACCAGAGGTTACCAGGAGCTTGGAGGGTGCAGGGAGAGGAGAACGGGGAATCACTGTGTAATGCGGCGGTCTCCAACCTTTTTGGCACCAGGGACCGGTTTCATGGAAGACAATTTTTCCCCGGATGGGGGGCTGAGGGGGTGACATGGGATGGATCAGGCGGTGATGTGAGCGAAGGGGAGCAGCAGATGAAGCTGGACTCGCTCACCCGTCGGTCACCTCCTGCTGTGAGGCCCGGGTCCTAACAGGCCGCAGACTGCTACTGGTCCTCGGCCCGGGGGCTGGGGACCCCTGGTGTAATGGGTACAGAGTTTCTGTGTGGGATGATAAAAAAAATTCTGGGGCTTCCCTGGTGGCGCAGTGGTTGAGAGTCCGCCTGCCGATGCAGGGGACACGGGTTCGTGCCCCAGTCCGGGAGGATCCCACATGCCGCGGAGCGGCTGGGCCCGTGAGCCATGGCAGCTGAGCCTGCGCGTCCGGAGCCTGTGCTCCGCAGCGGGAGAGGCCACAACAGTGAGAGGCCCGCGTACCGCAAAAAAAAAAAAAAAAAAAAAATTCTGGAAACATAGATATTGGTGATGGTTGCACGCATTGTTAATAAACTTAATGCTATTGAATGTGCTTATTGCTAGTGTACTTAATGCTATTAATGTACTTAATGCTATACTGACAAATCGTTAAAATGATAAATTTTATGTTATTTATATTCTACTGCAGTAAAAAAAAAAAAAGGAAAGAAATGGAAAAGGGAGACCATCAGCCAAATGAGAAGAGACACTGAGGCAACGGGACTTTGGATTTGATTCAGATTCTTATCTCAGCTCTTGGCATTTTATCCAGATAATCATTCCCACTGTTGTCCATTTCAATGTGTGCACAGGCACAGATGGGATAACTTTACAGAGACACCACTGAAATCCATCAAATGTTTATCTTCCTGTATAGAATAAAAGTTATTCATGTTAAAGCATTAAAACTATTTTAAAACGCTAAACTTCTAACAAATCCTAAGCAACACAATCCATAAGATGAAGAAAGTCCCTCTGATTCTTGGGGAGGGGTCTACCACAGTGTTGCGATGATTACTGTGCGTGTTGTAATGACCCATTCACAAATACAGGCAGCCCAGTTATTGGCTCATCCCAGGCACGTGTTATGGGAAACAGAAATGTGCAACCTTGACCTCCAAAAGGATGAACCCCTGCCAACTCAACTGAAAGAGCAACTTGTAGATTGTATCCAGTGAAGGGCTGTGGTTTGAGCAAAGACAAACGTTACATAAAGCAGAGTTTGTTGTTCAATCCTGCTGAGGATGAGTAAAGTTCACAAGAGCTCAGTTCAACACCGAAGAATTAACTAACATGGACCAGGCAACACAACGTGACCGTGCACAGGGACCACATTCATCACGAGCCAGGGCATTCGGGAGATGGACTTCATGACTCAGGAACGAAGGAGTGGGCTCTGCTTGATGAAGGGAATGATCGCACTTGAGAAACAGCAAAATCATATCCTGGTAGGGTTACGGCGAGGCACGATAAAGCTTACGGTGAATTCTAGTAAGTACTTTATAGCACACGGCAAATAAACTCACAATATCTCTATCCTCTTCTAGGGGGCACTTGTAGTCTTCTTCAACAATTCAACTGAAGGAGCGATGTGCTAATCTGTGAGTCAGTTTATGACTTCTTAACGCTAGTGTCCACATCTGGAGAGCCAGCATCTGCCCATCAACAGCGTTGATAAGAACAGCTGATCTGAATAATTTAGGAAATCCTTCCCCTTTAAAAAAAACTATATAGGTGTGAATTACTTTATTTGGCTAACTAAATGGACAAAAGCTGTTATTTACTTTTGCTCTATAGTTGTGCATACGGCTTTTCTCTTCAGGATACAGGGAGAGTGGACTCGTATTTCTCAAATCTCTCAAACTAGTCATATCTCTCTAACTACCACCGTAATCCAAGCCACCCTCAACTTGCACCTGGGCTGCTGCCGTAGCCTCCTAGTGGGTCTCCCTAAGGCCAAGTTTGCTTTCCTCAACCCAGTCTGTAGCCCCCAAACTGAGTGATCTTTTTAAAATGGAGATCTCCTCATTCCACTTCCCTGCTTAAAACCATCGAATAGCACCTCACTCCTTGTTCTTATAAAGCTTTAAACGTTTTCTACGTCCTGCTGGGTTTAGTCCCTCCCTGGCATTCTGGTGCCTGGTCTTGCCCTTGACCCTGTACCGCAGGGCCACCCTCCAGCCCCCCGGCCTGCTAGCAACAGCTCCACCAGCCTCCCTTCCATTCTCTGAACTCACCTAACACTTACCAGCCCTAGAGCCTTTGCCAATGCCAGTCCCTCTTTCCAGAAGACCCTTGCCATCAGTTTTGAGTTGGCCACGTCTTATTTTACACTCCTATTGGTAAGTTCCTTTCTCAGAGAGACCTTTCTGGGGCACCCAACTAAATGAGATACTCTGTGTATTCTCTTTCTCTCAGGTCCCTTTCTTCCCAGCACTTATTATTGTTGGTAACTGTACTTTTTTTTTTTTTTTTTTTTTTTGCGGTACGCAGGCCTCTCACCGCTGTGGCCTCTCCCGCTGCGAAGCACAGGCTCCGGAGGCACAGGCCCAGCGGCCACGGCCCACGGGCCCAGCCGCTCCGCGGCATGTGGGATCCTCCCGGACCTGGGCACAAACCCGTGTCCCCTGCATCGGCAGGCAGACTCCGAACCACTGCGCCACCAGGGAAGCCCCGGTAACTGTATTTTAAAAATATTTTTATTTACTTATTTATTTGGTTGCACCAGGTCCTAGTGGCGGCAGGCAGGCTCCTTAGTTGTGGCACGTGAACTCTCAGTTGCGGCATGCATGTGGGATCTAGCTCCACGACCAGAGATCGAATCCGGGCCCCCTGCATTAGGAGCGCAGAGTCCTATCCACTGCGCCACCAGGGAAGTCCCGGTAACTGTATTTTTTTATCTGAGTGATTGTATACGTAATGTCAGCAGTCTGCTGCATTATTAGCATAAAAGGGGCAATGTGTATCTTCTTTATTAATGCCTCTTCAGAATCTGGCAGGTAGGTAGCCTGGGACATAGGAGCTCCTCAATAAATACTTGTTGAATGAGAAATACTTAATCATAACAAGCTCACTGTGGTCAGAAAGAAGTAGGTGGAGACAGCTCATAAACAAACCACATGCATTTTTTAGGACTCTGAGTTAGTTTTATTAGTGTCCAGATACCTTGCTAAATTCAAAAATCATGACACTGGGGGAGAAATCTGATTAATTATTTAACCTTCATTCATATTTAATACTTTTCTAAACAGATAGGGAGCTCTGCCAGCCTTGTAAACAGGTTTACAAAATTTGCACGGTCGAAATGTATACAAACAAAGCAATCCCATCGTTTCCCTCCTTTTCTGCTTTTATTACTCGTCAACTCATAATGACCAAGAATCAGGTCAGTACTTGGCAACAGGAGATGTGGAAAGGAACTGAGGACGGGGATAACAATTGACATGGAATCCTTCAGAGCTCCCATTAGACCCACATTCTTAGGAAAGTCAGTGCGAGAAGTGTAGCGAGGAAAGACAGAAGATAAAAAATATCTTTTCTAACCATTGCTTAACGTTTTTAGATCCACCTTCAGCAGGGCAGCCAGAATTATTTTAAAAAATGACCCACTTGGGCTTCCCTGGTGGCGCAGTGGTTGAGAATCTGCCTGCTAATAATGCAGGGGACACAGGTTCAAGCCCTGGTCTGGGAGGATCCCACATGCTGCGGAGCAACTGGGCCCGTGAACCACAACTACTGAGCCTGTGTGTCTGGAGCCTGTGCTCTGCAACAAGAGAGGCCGCGACAGTGAGCGGCCTGCGCCCCGCGATGAAGGGTGGCCCCCGCTTGCCGCAACTAGAGAAAGCCCTCGCACAGAAATGAAGACCCAACACAGCAAAAATAAATTAATTAATTAATAAACTCTACCTTAAAAAAAAAAAAGTTTTAAAAAAAATGACCCACTTGATTCTTAAAGCTCTCCAAGAGACAGAAATGCCATGATCTCCACAGGGATGAGGTAAAGATTAAATCAGATAATACACGGAAAGGATTTAGCCGAGTGGTCTCCATCTAGTGCTCAATCACGCTGTTGGCGAGGATTATTACCATTCAGCAATGCTGGGAGACCTCTTTCAAATCTTTAGTCTTAGAACCTATATTGATTATCTTAGCTCTCTTGAGGCCAAAAGTTTTTGTTAAATCAAACCTAGCCTCCCTGTCATTCAACTGTCTTTGATAACCTTTAATATTTTCTGTACTTTCCTTAAAATATGAAATTATAAAGTAAGAAGTAACTACTTCATGTTGGCTATATCTGAGAGAGTTGGAGGGAATTGCAGGATCTGAGCAATTAGCCAAACAGCTAAGCCTAGATTTTCTCCTCTTTTCTATCCTAATAGAATAGGTTTGGGTAATTGCATCAATTCTACACTTCATTTTGCATCTATCCCCAGAGTCTTAGCTGTGCAAAAAAGGGATGTCCTTTAATGATTTCCTTTGAATGGCTTTCCATGTGGGGAGGAAGAGGGCCCCTCTTGTTCAAATACAAAGGAACCATCCATCCACCAAGACCTTTCTTCTCTGTTAAGTATCTCTTGAATTTCAAAGGAGGACTTGGAATTTCTCAGTCCCCAACGTTAACCCGTAGCTGCAGAACTGCAATTTACTGTCTTTGTCCCTTTAAAACCAGAAAACACTACAGGCAATGAAATAGCAGTTCTTATTTTTCTTGGGTTCAAAACAAGACCAGATTCCAACCTGCTCATGCTTACCATTTCACAGCAACCAAGCAGTTTATGATAATCAGCTCAAGAATACACTTTCCTTCCAAACAAGGAGATGGCTACTAGCAGCAACAGCTGTATTTTGCTAGTCAGTCCTCATGGTAAAGATTTACAGTTTTCAATTCTGTCACTTGGTTTGCCAACTGTTCCTCTTCCTGGAGCTGCCCAGTTGTTTTTCTGAGGGGCCTTGAAGTGGTTTCCTAGCTATTTAAACTCCCCCTGAATGACAATGCGGCTTTAGAGCCGGACTGAAGAATGGAATTCCCTGTTTATATCCACAAGACTTCTCCACTCTCCCTCTTTTAAACATATGCAGAGTCACCGCAGAAACTGGAACCAGATTAAAAGAAATGCTGGCTTTTAAGGCCGGTTTGAAAAACGGTAAAGCTGGAAGCCGGCTCCGCGCTCTCGGCCTCTTCCCTTTCCGCGTTATGTGATTCATTTGCTCTAGTCCATCACCGATTCATCATGCTCGTCCGTCAGAACCTTCAAAGCCAAGCCCACAGCTGCTTTTGCCATTTATCAGTGGGAAATAAAAGAGAAAGGGGGGAAAGTAAGGAAAACACATCACCCCATTCCAGGGCCTGGGATAATGGGTGTGAAAAGAGGGTGGAGGGTAAGCTTATCTAATGAAACCCAGAGGCTTGCAAGGATGTGAATTCTTGAACAAAGGATTATAACTGAAAGCAAGCCCAGCAGCCCGTCCGCCACCAAGTTTCGGGGAGAAAGCCTGACAGAAACAAAAGGTTTAGGGGGAAGCTAGAGGAATGTGTACCGAATGATCCCCATACTCTAGAGGAATTTAAGACTCAAATATTTGTAGGCATTTGTCCTCTATGACTAGCCTCTCAGCTTGCTTTCAGCAGTGCAATAGAACCGAGGCATTTGGCCTGGGAAGCAAACATTCGACCTTGAAGCCCTTCCTCGCAGACTGGAAAAGGAAGGGTCGAGTAATTCACAGTTATCATTTTCATAAGATGTCTTGCAAATCACCCGCCACTGAAACACCGCTGATGAGTGTCTCAGTCTTGAATTGGTAAGGCACCAAGATTTGCTCTCAGGTTTGAGGATCAAAAAGCAAGGGCTGTCTGACTCAGCGATTCCACTTCTAGAAGTACAGGCTATATATTTATAACCCACGGGAGGAGAGGTCCATCTCTTTGTGATAGCATAAGATGGAAACAGCCTCAATGTTCACCAATAATGGCATAAGATGTAGTTACGAAGAAGAATGAGGAGGGTAAGGAAACCGTGGGTATTCAAATCTACTCCTTATTGGGGGAATTCTCAGCAATAAAAAGGAACAAAGTTCTCAGATGTGCAACACGGATGAATCTCAAAAACAAAGGAGTATATACTGTATGGTTCCACTGATAGGAAATTCTAGAACAGGCAAAGGTATTTTAGGGTAAAAAAACCCCAATAGTTTCTGAGGATATAAGAGTGGGAATTGACTGGTTGAAGGATATGAGAGAAGGGATGATATTAATATTCTATATCCTGATAAGTGTTTGGGTTTCACAAATGTATTCATTTGTCAAAACTCAGTGAATATACACCTAAGGTTTGTGCATGTGTCAAAACTCAGAATATTTACTTAAGATTCTTGCATTTTATTATATGTATATTTTACATAAAAACTGTAAACAGATATTGAACTCGAGGTAATGATACACTTGCTGAAGTATTTAGGTGAAAGTGTATTAAGTCTTGGGACTTCCCTGGTGGCACAGTGGTTAAGAATCCGCCTGCCAGTGCAGGGCACACAGGTTCGATCCCTGGCCCGGGAAGATCCCACATGCCACGGAGCAACTAAGCCCACAAGCCACAGCTACTGAAATCCATGCACCCAGAGCCCGCGAGCCACAACTACTGGAGGCCGCGCACCTAGAGCCCGTGCTCTGCAACAAGAGGAGCCACTGCAGTGAGAAGCCCGCGCACCGCAACGAACAGTAGCCCCGCTCTCTGCAACTAGAGAAAGCCCGCGCACAGCAATGAAGACCCAACGCAGCCAAAAATAAATTTAAAAAAAAAGTGTATTGAAGCTTTCCATTTATCTTGAAATTCATCAAAAAGTAATGTGGTTTGATGGATGGATAGAAGGATGGCGGATGGGTGGATATTTGATAAAGCGAGCACAGTAAAATGGCCATGGGAAAACTGAGCTGGTGAGTGTTCACAGGTATTCACAGTAAACTTACTTAAACTCTGATCTATTTTGAAAATGTTTATAAGGTGTTGGGAGAAAAAAGAATGAGGAAGCTTTTTATGTCCTGATAAGGGCTTATCTCCAGTTTTGTTTTTTTTTTTAATTTTTTTAATTGGGGTATAGTTGTTTTACAGTGTTGTGTTAGTTTCTACATTACAGTGAAGTGAATCCGCTGTATGTGTACATATAGCCCCTCTTTCCTGGATTTCCTTCCCATGTAGGTCACCACAGAGCACTGAGTAGCGTTCCCGGTGCTATACAGCAGGTTCTCATTAGCTATCTATTTTATACTTATTGCTGTATATATGTCAATCCCAATCTCCCAATTCATCCCAGGTTTATTGTTAAGTGAAAAAGTAACAGTATTCAGAGTGTGCTACCAATTGTAGAAAAAAACCCACAAATGCATATGAATATCTGTTACTATGTGCAAATAGAGGAAGACGTAGAAATGGAATACTAGAGAGGTAAGAATCCTAGAAACACCTTAGAGGAGGGGAGGTAGGGATGACAGAGCATATTTTAAAACATAAGGTAAATCATTTTGTACCTTCGGATCTTGTATATGTAGATGGATTACCTACTCAAAGAAAAAGGATATACGTCTGAGCTGTCTCAAATATCAAGGCTGATACTTGGAATTTATTTATTTTTTTCACATCCATTCATTCACTCGATATTCACCAATCTCTTTTTTGCCAGGCATTGTCCCAGACCCTGGGGAGGGTAAGGAACCAAAGCCAGAGGTTGTCCCTGCTCTCACGGAGCTTACTGACTCGTGGACCTAGTTAAAGGTCAGGTACATGTCCTAGGGTGACCTAACCTAGTCTGGGGTGGGGTAGGGTGGGATGGACTGAGGATGGCCGTCTGGGCAGGGAGAACGGTTTGTGTGAAGGTTCTGTGATGGGAGGGAGCAAGGTAGTTCAAGTTCCCTAAAGAAGATCAGGATGGAGGATCCCAGAGAACACAGAGGGCTGAGGTCGAAGGCCAGGAGGTACCAGTGGGGACCAAACAATCAGGACATTGATCTTTATCCTGTTATTTAACATCATAACTTACTTTCTGACCATGTTTCGTATGTCAAGATACATGTTTTTTTCTATCTGTAATTTTCTCCCCCACACAAATTCTAAGAGGACGTCAGGGCAGAACTTGTTATAGCTCTTCCCAGGAGAAATGCAGCATCTCACTAAATCTCCCGCTCACGTCACCTCGTTCTTTCCACCTCAGGACACACTGGCCTGACTTCCAAGGGCCGGAGCCTGCATTTCTTTGCCTGAGGGCTTTCTCTGGCTGCTGGAGTCCTCTGTGCCCCTGAGGCAGGCAGATGGCTCCCCTAGAGAGATAATGCCCTGGAGAGCAGCCCTCAACCAGCAATTTGATGAGAATTGGGATATTTGTAGCCCAGCTTCTCCACTTTGGCTTTCACCATCCTTTCTCCCTTTCCTCAGTGGGAACTGGGGAGGGCCGGGTTTGATGAGTTCAGTTGCAGAATTTGGACTTAGTTAAAATCTTTTGACCTCATCTTTAGTCTCATCAGAGGAGCACACGGTTACTTGTCACATTTTCTTCTCAAGAACACAGCTGCTGTTTCTCTGATCTTTAATCTCACTAAATACAATCAGAGAAGAGACAGTCCTTTAAAAATGGTCTTGCACCACTGTAAAGCAATTATACCCCAATAAAGATGTTAAAAAAAAAAATTGTCTTGGCTTCCATTTTCTATCAAGATGGTCGACTCACACTTCTAGCGTATGGTCCCTTTATATTCTTCTAGGCACCAGTACCAATATTGAAATTATCAAGAACCAGATAGACAGATGCCAAGTAGTCTGAGTGGATCAAAAATATTGTTTTATGTGACTCGTTATTTCTGAGGGACTTTTACCTTTAAGCCCTTAAACTAAAATACATGCTTGGTATAGCTAATTCTCCACATGCCGTCTTTCACACTCTTCATTTGTTACTTTTGAAAAAAGTCAGTGAAATTCTCTGCAGAGATCAGATGTGAAGAAATCTATGGCAGGGTGAAATTTTATAGTCTGGACGCTGCCTTTTTATTAAGGTGTCATTTCCTTTCCTTAAGAAGAATGAGGCTGTTTTAGGGTGGGTCTCTGTGAATGACTCAAACCCAAACCCTTTTAGTTTGGGAAGTCCAAGTACCAAGATAATTTTCACGCTGGGATTACTTGTCCAGATGGTTTGAGCACAGTTTTCTTGGCATGCTTGTAAGAACACAGGAATTTTCAGGGGAAACCAGAGAACATAGTAGGGAGGAGAAGAGGTGGGGAGGATAAGCGTGGCTAAGAAGTCAGAAAAAAATTTGGATTCCACAAAATGGCACTGGCCAGCTGAACTGGAATCAGTCCTAGTTACATTTGGCAATGTTAGCCCTCTCCCTTCTCCAAGAGCACAGACTTCCCTTTGTCACAGTGGGAATTACCTGGCTCTCCTAACAGAGGAGGACAGAACCAGAGGGAAATTCACAGTGCTAATGGAGGGGAGAATGGAGGTGCAGCACAGAACACTGCCACCAGGAAACCTGCGGGGAACTCCTGTATGCCTGCACAGGGCACTGAGCGAGGTAGAGAAGGAAGGCTGTGAAGGGAGGTGTCATTTCAAAGAGCTGTGTTAGACCTGGAAACAGCGTGGGTGAACAACTTTCTTTGATAGCCTCAGCAGCCACTGTTTAAAAACAGAACTAAGGTGTGGTGGTAGGAAGAACTCTGAGATGGCCCACCGGATTCCCCTGGAGGACACACACTATCTTCTGGTCATTCAATCAACCACTATTCTAAGCACTGCTCTGAAAGAATTTCACAGATGTAATTAAGGTCCCAAATCAGCTGACTTTAAGATCGGGTGTTGGTCCAGTGGGACCTGACCTAGTCACATGAGTCCTTTAAAGACAGAGAGTGGCAGAGATGAGAGTCAGAGAGACCTGGAGAAAAGCAAACATCCACGTTTGTGAAATGCCCATGGTGGCCACAAGGCAAGGAGTGTGGGTGACCTGTAGGAGCTCAGGGTGGCTCCCAACTGACACCTAGGACATCAGTCCTACAACCACAAGGAAATGAATTCTGCCAACAAGCGATGTGCTTTGAAGAGGAGCCAAAGCCCCCAGATAAAACGTTAGCAAGTCTTGGCTAACGTCTTGATTTCAACCTGGTGAGATCCTCAACAGAGAATCCAGCCGTGCTGTGCCCAGACATCTCACCTACAGAAACGGGGAGATAATAAACTTGTGGCAATTTGTGACTCAGCAACAGAACAGTAAGTCAGAAGACAACAGAGTCGCAGTTGGACAGTCAGTGTGGCTTGGTGATGAAGAGGATGTGATCTTTCTTCAAAGGTCTCTGATCAAAAGCCTGGCTCCACCACTTACCAGCTGTGTAATTTGGAACAAATTACCTAACCTCCCTAAATCTCACCGTCCTCATATGTAAATCAAGATGAAGATAATGGTTAAGATCAAAAGAACGTTACGAAGATTAAATGAAATAATGTGTCAAGTTCTAAATACGATGCATGGCACATAATGAGTTGCTCCAAAAGCAAAATGTTAGCAGCAGCGGCAGCCATGATTTGTGCAACACAAAGCACGTGTTGGTCGCTTTGCAAGGGGCTTTACAGGATTCATCTTGACAGAAACCCTGCGACCATGAAATTATTATACCCATTTTACGGATGGGGAAACTGAGACTCAGAGAAGTTCAATAGCTTGTCTAAGGTTATGCAACTAGTAAGTGGAGGAGTCAGGATTAAAATACGGGGCTCTTTGATTCATCGGCAGAACGTAGGTTCCAATCATGGCAAAGAGGCCATAAATCTTGAGATTCTTCTTTGGAGGAGAACCAGGGTGACAGGTTGGGATTCTGGCCCGCTAAGTATCTCAAAATGGAGCCAAAATGATCCTCAGTGCTCCAGCCATGGTCTCTGGTCTATAGGATGCTCTCCCCTTTGTCTCTCTGCCCCCTTGTTTGGGTACCTCCTGCTTAACTTCAGACCTCAGCTCAAATATCATTTCCCCAAGGAGGCCTTCTCTGACCCCAGAGGCCAAACCAGATCCACTTCAACACATTCTCATAAAGTTCCTCTCTTCTGTAATAGTTCTCACATTTTATCGTTATGTGCCAGACGAGCGGTTCTCAGCCAGGGCAATTCTGCCTGCCAGGGGACATTTGTCTATGTCTGGAGACACTTTTTGTTGTCACATCTGGAGGGGTGTGCGTGCAAATTCCACGAATAGGTCAGAGATGCTGTTAAATATCCTACAGTGCACAGCTTAGAGTCCCCACAACAAAAATGAGCTGGCCCCAGATGTCAACTGTGCCAATGTTAAGAAACCCTGTCCTGTATTTACTTATATTTTTAAAATAAAAATGAGATCACAATTACCTATCACTTGCTTTTATAAGTTAAAAGAAATTCCTGAACATTTATTTATTCATGTATCTAATGTTACTAGTTTTCCAGAAGCAGACTTACAGATACTGAAAACAAACTTATGGTTACCAAAGGGGGAGGAACATGGTGGGGGAGGATAAATCAGGAGCTTCGGATGAACACACACTACTGTATATAAGATAGATAACCAACAAGGACCTACTGTAGAGCACAGGGAACTCTACTCGATATTCTGTGATAACCTATATGAGAAAAGAATCTAAAAAAGAATGAATATATGTATATGTATAACTGAATCACTTTGCTGGACGCCTGAAACTCACACAACATTGTAAATCAACTATACCCCAACAAAATTAAAATATTAAAAACATAATATTACTAGTTTCCTTCTAGTGTGCCAGAACGTACAGGAGAGGAAAAATTGTTTCATGCTATCATGTAGCTTTCCACAGCATCATTATTTTCAGGACTGCACGCCATTAACACCAACCAGTTCTCTATTATTGGACATTTAGATTGCTCCTTCTCTCCCTTTTTCTTTTTCCTTTTTTCTTTTCCTTTCCTTTCCTTTCTTTTCTGTTCTCCTTCTCCTTCTTCTTTTTTTTGCTATTATAAACACCACCATCATGAACATCTTTGTGGCTAAACCTTTACACACATCCCTGATGATTTCTTCAGCATCAATTTGACCCTAACTGCTTTGGAAATCACTTTGTACTGTTGAATTTAACCAAGAGCCCATGGCCAACAGAAAACCCACAAACATTTCAACTGAAAAAGGCAAGTGTTTGCCCCCTCCTAATAACACCAATGGGAGAGCCAAGGCTGTACGAGAAGTGAGGCAGGATGGCCAATTCTCACCCAAGATGTGGTTTTCACATCGTCTAAACCTGCTGGGGCATGCCGGTCTTTGGCAGGGACTAACTTTGTAATCTCTTCTACCAGAGACTCCCCAAAATTCTCAACTACTTTCTGAGTTCCCAGGAAAGATTCTGGACATTCACAGAGAGTTGAAGAAGAAAAAGATGTGCTCATGGACAAATTAAAACAGCAAACGACAACTGGCTGGAAGTCATTCTTTCTGTGTAAGGAAGGTGGGGAGCCCAGTCAAAGCCCTAAGTAAACAAAATACAGAGACAAAAGACAAGGTGTTTCTTTTCTGAGCACTGGAAATTCAGTAACAACTTGCATCAGATTTTGCAACCCTCACAAGAGTTTGGCTATTACAACAGAATGATCGTATTCCTGGAACGGTCTCAGAACCAATTGCCAGGTTCTTTGGCCTGAAAGTCAAAGATGGCCATGAAACGAGTCCAAACCATGTTAGATTTGGGGACTGGTGGGGAGAGAAACAGGGTTGGAATGAAGGTGACGGGGACAACATGGTATATTTTGTAAAGATACCAAAATCCTTCCCACTCTCAACTCTGACAATTGCTTGACTCTATGTTGACACTTTGAACTTGAAGCATTCTTCAGGCGAGCACAGGACAAAAGGCAAAAGGATGTGTTCTGGTCAAACAAAGAACATACCTTGTAAATGTGGCAGGTTGTTCTCAGGACATAAGGGGTTGAGATGCAGGAGGAAGCCACCCAATGCCAAAGCATTTAAGTTGTGTCGTTTTCTTGGGCATAAAGCACAGGAAGGAGTCCAGGGGAAGGGAAGAATGTTTTGTTCACAAAATCTAGAGCTAAGCAAACAGTGCAGGTTGGAAAGGAATTGTAGTGTTTTAATACTGTACAAAAGAACAGACGATAAATCCATTTAGAATTGACAGGAGCAGCCACATGAATAATACAAAAAGCATCGCTTCGAGTCCCGAGAATGAATAATGTGGTGTCTTGCCCCGGCATATTTCTCTTTCTAAATATGTTTCCAGTAATTTATTGTTAAAATGAATGAGCATTCCCTGAGTGGCTGGAGAAAGGGAACCCGTATTTTGGGCAGCACGAAGCGAGGTCCCTGGGGTCAAAACATTCCTGCAGATAACTTATACAGGCATCAGTGAGAGCTGACTGAGTGTGCTATTGTCTAGGACTTTTATGAGTCAAAAAACTCTTCAATCCACTATTGTCCCCTCCTAGTTTTGCTGTGGTTTTTCCAGTACCCGGCACCCTGTTAACGACTCAGTTTGCATTCCCTGACCTAGATGACATTCACTGCATCTTGTCACCCAAGTTTTATTTTCTTATTTTATTACCACTAGCTGAAATTTTCTTATTTAATCTTAATTTTTATTTTATTTTTTACTTAAACTAGAACATAAGCTGTGAGGTTCAGAGGAACAGAAACTCCTCTGTTCTGTTTGCTGTCATATTCTCTATACCTAATATACTACTTGGCACATAGTAGGTGTGCAGTAAATATTTGCTGAGCAAATCAACACGTTTCCATCCGACGTACTTTCTAGAGAGGAAGTTAGGGCTCCCTGAAGACTCAGTGCCAGCTGAGCTCCTCCAAATTATGTCCCACCCTCACGTCTTTTTTTTTTTTTGCTTCTTTTCAAAAATTAAGATATAAATGACAAACAGTAAACATCATCTTTCTTAGGGTATGGTTCTGCAGGTTTTGACACATGCATTCAGTCATGTAACCACCACAATCAAGATGTGGAATAGTTCCATCACCTCCCAACCACCCCCCACCCCGGGCTATTTAGCAGTTAATCATTCCCTGCACCCGTGCCCCTGGCAACCACTGATTTCATTTCTGTCCCTACAGGAGCAAGCCTTTAGAATCTGGCTTCTCTCACTTCGCATAACACATTTGAGGTTCATGGTGTTGTATCATTAATTCATTCCTTTCAATGGTTGAGTCGTCTTCCCTTGTATGGATGTACCGGAGTTTGTTTATCCATTCTGCGCTTGAGGGATATCACCTCATCTCTTCTTATATGGAAAAGTTATGCTCACACAGTGGCTAAGAGCAGAGCTTTGGGGTCTGCTAAACATGGGACTGAATTCTAGGCTTGATACTTCCTAGCTGTGTGAACTTCGGGCAAGTCAGCAGAATACCAGGACTCAGTTTCCTCAGAAGAGTATTGGAGATAATTTATACAAAGCATTGAGCAAAAGGGTTGGCAAATAATAAGTGTACAATAAATGGTAGCTCCAATCAATTTTGGTGGGAGTGGGGAGAGGTCCTGCTCAAACTTCCCTTCCTCTGATCACCTCACCAATTTTTAGTCATTTAGTTGTTACTTAACCGGTCTCAACCTCGGTTCCTCTAACTGAAATACGGGGGTGATAATACCAAGTTCATAGAGTTGCTTTTCAGACTAAGTGGGCTAATACATGTAACTATCCTAACGTGGTGGTGCCTGGCTCAGAGGACGTCTTCAAGAAATGGCAGTTAGAAAATGAGTGCTGAGAGCACTTGGTTAATGTGATTCTTCTTCCATCTTCAGGGTCTGCACAAATTAGAAGGAAGCATTGCTGTAGGTGAGGGGTGGATGCACGGGCTCTGGAGTCAGACTGCCTGGGTTTGATTCACCTCTCTGCCTCTTCCTAGCTGAGTGACCCTGGGCAAGTTACTTAACCTCTCTGTGTCTCAGTTTCCTAATCTGAAGCGTGAGGATAATAATACCTACCTACAGGGTTGTTCTGGGGTTTATATGAGATAATGTATGTCAAATGCTTAGAAAAATGCCTAGTACATAGAGTTCAATAAACGTCAGCTGTGACTATGCTGCTGAGGGTTAGACACTGCACGTGTCTGATTCTCATAGATCACTTGAGCTTTCTGTATCTCTGTATTATCACAGAAGAGCACAGCTCCGGGCACAATGTAGGAGCTCAATGCATGCTTGTTGACCTGAATTAATCCGAATAACATATGTCCCTCTGGGTCACATCATGATCTCAAATTTTATTATATATATATAAATGCAACGCAAATTTTCAAAGGATACATGCTGCGAAACCATCAGTGATGAGACTCAGAACAGCAGTTGAGGACTTATATTACCCATATAAGAGGGCTTTCGTTAGGATGATGGTGGAAAATTTTTCATACTGGCAGTTCTGTTAGAGAATCTCACCCTTGGTTTTTCTGAACGCGCTTCTACAGGTCACTTGTTTTATCCTTCAGAGGAGAACACATTGAGTTTCTGCCATGGCTTGGTTGCCTTTGGAAATCAGACTTGTCTGTTTTCTGGCTCCAGGACTGGCCTGCTGTGTGACTCCAGATAAAGTGAGTGCCTTCTCTGTGCCATAGGTGCTCCATCAGCCACTTCTGTGCACTGCAGAGTTAAATCAACAATTCTTGTCCAGCTGTTTGATATCCATAAAGGTGGGAGGTGTGTATTGGGGTAGAGCAAGGCACTACAAAAGTTACTATCATTTATTATAAAGAAGTGAGGGGTTTTAGACATTATTTGGTAAGAAGATAGGCTTGTGTAGACTATACATGCACGTATGTCAAGTTACTAAGCTCCCACTGAGGTCTGTTTACTTATTCATTCGTCCATCTTACACTTGTCAAACACCTATCATGTTGCCTAGTTATCAATATGACAGTCTGCCTCCTGGGTGGGGTACATACCCCTGGGTGGGGCATAAGGCAGTTTCACATCAGTTTCTGCTGGCCACTGCGAATGGTCAGTGATGCTGGGGATCAAAACTGGTCCAACTGGAGTGAATCTCTAAACTTCTGTGAGAACTGCCAGAAAAGAGACTCATTGTTTCCTCCTGGACTTGACATTGGAAGAAACTGCTGGTGGCCATCCTGCCACCCGGGGGAGACTGTCCAAGAGTGGAAACAAACAGAGGAAGCTGGCTCAGGAAGAGAGAGAGAGAGACAGAGAGAGAGAGACAGAGAGAGATAAATGAGGTCCTAGTGACAGAATCCGAGGCCTGACTCCAAGTGTAACTGAAAGACACACTTTCTATCCATGTATTTTTCTATTGATGTATCTCTTGATGACTTTTTCAATTTTGTAAGCCAATCGGTCCCTGAGCCACCATTTTTTGGGCATATGCCGGTTTGGGTTCTATTTAATGTTATAACCACTTACTAGTTATGAAATCTTGGGGTTACTTAACCACACTGAGCTTCAATTTCTACAGTTGTAAAGAGGGGGTAAAAATTTATGATGTGTGTTTTTATTGTGAGAATTAGAAATGATGCTAGTATATAGTAATTCCCAAAGAAACAAATCTTTCCCGAATGTCATCTTCCCAAGGGGGACTACGTTGATCTTCCTATTTAAAATTTCAAGGCCTCAGCACTCTCTATCTCATTAAGCCTGCTTTGTTTCTGTAGCACTTAATACCTTTATTTCTGAAGCACTTATGGCGAAGTGATTTATGTAATCGTCCCAACTAATGGCTTCCCTGAATCTGCATCTTTGGCCCTGTCACTTTGCGGTCCTGTTCACTGAGTCTGGGCTCTGTCATGTGACTTTCTTTGGTCAATGGTATATTAGTAACTAGGATGCAAGCAGAGACTTGAGAAGTGTGCGTGCCTTTTCATTTTTCCTTTTGCAGAATCGGAATGTTCCCCTTTGCATGTCTGCCTAGCCATGAGAACTTGCTGGGGCTAGTCTGCAGGCGGGATGGAAGAGACACATGTGCCAGAATGAGCTAGTTTGCTTCAGCTGACCCCAGATGACTGAACCCTTAGCTGCAAGCCAGCCAGACCCGTGAGCAAGCCCAGCTGAGAGAAGCAATCAACCTAAATCACTGATCCACAGAATCAGGAAATACAGAAATGGTTACAGACTTAAGCAATTGAGATTTGGGGTGGTTTGTTATGCAGCAAAAGCTACCTGATACACTAACATAGCATTAATTTACTTACTTGCTATGTGTACTGTCTTCCTCCCCCAACTACACTGTGAGCCCCAAGAGGGTAGAGATTTTTGTCTGTTTTGTTTAGAGCCTGGCAGCTAGTAGGTACTTAAACAATACTGTTGAATGTTAAACGAATAATAGAGAAAGTGCCCTAAGAAATGGCATGTGAGTCGATGCTTAACAAATGGTAGCTATTGTAATGATAATGTTAAATATTTTCATGAAAGAGCCAACACTTTTTTCTCAGGCTCTTCTGTTATTTTTCCTGCTGATATTGTCCCAGAAAGGGGAAAAAGACAAGCCACTCTCCTTTGGGTATAGGATGGAAGATGAAGGATGGCAATAATGTCAGATACAAGCTTAATTCTTTTTCTTACCAAACTGACTTAGGATGGTGGGTGTTATGGAGACACAGTTCTTCATTTTTTAACTTGGTTGGTGTCACCCGAGCAACCCCTGGGGATGCAGCTGGGCTGACATTTATGTGTGTAGGTGGAGCCAAAGGTTGTGCAGAAGGTAAACTTACAGCATAGATAATACTCTTTTAAAACCACCATCATATCTGAAGTATTGGGTTGGCCAAAAAGTTTGAGTTTTTTTTTTCCGGAAGGTCTAAGAAAAACCCAAATGCACTTTTTGGCCAACCCAATAATTCATTAGTTACTGGATTATCTGTTTAATTCCTCTCTTCTCTACCAGGCTGTCAGCTCCATGGAGGAGGGGACCACTTCTACTTTATTTACCATTATACTCGCACCATCCACCACAGTGCAGGTATTTAAATCTATTGGTTGGGGGAATGATTCGGGACCTTGTTCATTTTAAGAATGTAAGCTTCCTGAACTGAGGGACCACATCCTTCCACAACCATGGTGTGAGCGTGGCAAGATGATAGTACATCATCTATCTACGATCATTCTCAATTTGGGGCAAATTTTATTGAGCCATTACTAGGTGCCAGGCACTGTACTAAGCACATGATACATGCATTCACTGTGGAGGAAGGTGCTGTAAAAAGTCCAGTTTTATAGATGAGGAGTCAGAAACACAGTAAGCCTCTCTTGGAACATTGTGACATACACTGGACAAGTCCCACTCCGTCTGAATCTCTATCCCTCACTTGTCATTTAAAGGGATCAGGTTAGAGCAAGCTTTCCTCCTATGTGTATCAATCTGAGTTGTTCTAGAAGGAAAATAAAGACTTCTGTGGTGAGCAGACTTGTGTGTCACACCACATCCCTCTGGCCCACCTTAGCTCAGGGCAGCTGTGTGGAAAGTTCCATGCACGTTGCCAGAGTTCCACGTCAAGTGTTTCCCTCGGTGTCTCTTTGCTTTGTTGCCTTAGAACCTTCCCTAAAACTGTGGCGGGCTGCTCTGCCAGTATGCAGGTGCAACCCAGGAAGTGCAGGGCCTCTAACCCCGCTTGGACAACATCAGCCAATAGGGAAAGGGAGCCCTAGTAGCCTTGATCTTTAGTGGGACGATCTTGAGGCACATTTTATATGGTTCCTCAGATGTTCTCCAGCAACACTGAGTTCCAACTGCTCATAATTGCAATCAGCTCCTTAACGCATCTTGTTCTTTCCCTGTTTCGTGCTCCCCACTTCTTCGCTTTTCATCACTGGAATCAACTCACCTGAACTCAAGTGTTTGTCATTGCTTTTGGGAGAATTCAAACTAAGACATATGGTCAAATAATATGAGAAAACACTGCATGCTATCTATGTTCCTCTGTCAGACATGCAAAATGCACATGAACATATTCAAGGCTCTGAAGAGTCCTGCTGCAAAGTTACGCATCTAGCGCTCTTTAACTCAGGGATTCCCAAACTCTTCTGCACACAGAAAGTCTTACTCTTAAGATCTTTAAAATTTCCCTGAATGAGTGCTCCACGGAATATACTTAGAGAAATGTTTGTCAGTATCATCTCTAGGACCATCTTCCTCACTTGCATTCTTCAAGCTGATGGGTGGATCCAGCCTTGACTGCCATTCCCTGGCCTGGAGCCAGCAGCCAAATAGAACTCTCCAGACATTTCTCAGCGTCAGGGAGGATAACCTTCAGACAAGCCCTTTCCGGAAACTGTCTCTTTCCCTTTTTCTTATAAATGGGATGGTCAGCCTGCTGGTGAGGCCAGGAATGTTTGGCTGACTGGGCTGGGAATGCAGCTGTGGGCATCCTGAGAAAAAGCTCCATTTGCTGATGACGCAGAAGCCCAGATGAGATGAACAGGAGACGGATGCCACCCAGCCCGCCTCCCCATGCTCTTCTGCTAACAAGCAGCCATGGGAGAATGTCATTGGCATGGGTCCAGAGTGGATAATTATTTCCGAAGGTGATGCACAGAAGGGCGCTCAGGAGACCCAGCAAGTGCCGGACCAGGAGGATGTGCGTGGAAACCTGGGGCCCGGGGTTTGTGACCTCCCGGTGGGGGCTGGTCATTGGGAGTGGACAGGGCTGACCAGCAGTTAATCCACCTTCTTTCACTGCTCAACGTCTTATATTTAAGTAACAGCATTTGGGTTCTTGGATTTGGGGGATCAGGTTACACGTATCTGAGAGACATGCTTGAAAATCTTTTCATTCTCTTCTTTAATAAAAATGAAACCAATGAAAATAATAATAACAATGGGAAAATCAATTTCTGAATTCTTTGTTGAAGGATGCACACATACAGCCCTTTATCAGATCCTTTATATTCAATGATTAGTCTATGTTAGGTTTTCTCAACTTCAGCACTATTGACACTTCAGGCTGGAGCATTCTCTGCTGTGCAGCTGTCCTGTGCACTGTGGGATGTGTAGCAGCATCTCTGGCCTCTACTCACTTAATGCCAGTAGTACCTTTCTCTTCCCAAACTGTTACATCCGAAAATATTTCTTGGGGTTGTAAAGTCAGTCACAGATAGGAGCTCTTGGTCTACATTAAAGGGGTAGTAGGTGTTGTAGTTAAAGCACAGGCGTCCAGCTAGGCTCCTTTGTCCAAATTCTGGTTCTACCATTTATTACCTTTGTGACATTAGGTACATTATTTAACTTCTCTGTGCCTCAGTTTCCTCTTCTATACAATGGGGATAATAAAAATACCTATCTGCGGGGGTTACTGTGAAGATTAAAGAGGTTAGTATATGTATATAACTATTTATAGCATATTTAGCACAGTCTGATACACAGAAATCTTCCAATAAATGTCAACTGTTATCATCGTCATTTTTTTTTTTTCCTTTTTGCTCCTAGTCTGTAAACTATTTGAGTGCAGAGACCAAGCCTTTTTATTTTTTAATTCTTGAAGTCCAGCACCGGCACATAATAAAGACTGAATTCGGGAAGAAAGGAGGGAAGGGAGGCAGGAAGGAGAGGTAGAGATGAGCAATGGAACTTCCTGAGCGAAAGCACAAGAGAGGAGGATCGAGAGTCTTCCCCAGACAGCCGGCCTGTGCACCAGCGCCTGGGACTGGGGGTCCCATGGTTTTAGACCAGACCAGGGACGAGTCCATACCAAATACCAGGGGACGTGTAAAGGCAGCTACATGTGGATAAACACACATACGGCAACATGCGTGAAACTTCTGGGGGCTGGAGGTTGCAGGTGGGCTCTGAGCTAACAGAAGTGATTGCTATGGCCTGGAAGAAGCAAGAAGCAAAGTAGGAATGTATTTTGTCTACTTGTGCTTCAAGAAGGACGGAAATATGTCTAACAGTGTATTATAGACTCCTCTATTCATATACCTCGTGAAGTCTGTTCACGGACTTGGGGTAGAACCCTCTCTACAGAGGTTGAAACAATACAACAGAAGCGACGAGGCTTTTGCGTGTCCCCCCACCCCACCCTAGAGTGGTGTCTACTTCTAAATCCTAGGACAAGGGAGGGCCCTAGAACAGCACTATCCAGCTGAACGTTCTGCAACGGTGGACGTGTTTGGAACCTGCGTTGTCCAACATGGTAGACACTGGCCACATACAGCGATGGAGCGCTTGGGCTGTGGCTGGTGCGAGTAAGGCACTGAAATTTAATTTAACTTAAATTTAAATAGCCACATGTGGCTAGTGCCTCCCATACTGGACATAGACAGCATGGGTCTAGAAGAAACCATGTGCCTCTCGATACACAGGCTCTCCGAGGACACCGAGGGATGGTGGGTTCACTGCTTTCAAGGACGAAGCATAAATCCCTATGACTCCCCACCATCCACCTGCCAGAAAGGCTACACGCTGTCCTGTTCTGGATCATTCCACTTTCCTGGGCCACAGGCTACCCGACGTAAGGGGAGAGAAAGGCCGAGAGACACGCAACAGCAACGATGACTGTATTACCATTACCGCTGTGATCGTTGACAATCTTGATGGACCACTCAGTACTTTCCTAAGCATTTCACATGGACCATCCCTCTGGGTAGGTTTCCTCATTATCCCTGTTCCATACAGAGGCAGAAACTAAAGTACCTAGAAGTGACCCACTGCCAGCCAACCAACCAGTACATGGTGGAGCTGGGCTGTTAAGTGGTTAGAAATACAGACTTTGGAATTAGGCAAACTTGATGTGAGACTGACTCCGAATCTTTCTGGGAAGGGATCTATAAGAAAGTGTTCATGTTGGCTACTTTTGCAAAGAAGGCCTGGGGATGAGGCTGGGGGTGGAGGAAATTTTTTTCCTTTTTCTGCACTGATGTCATCCTGTATCATATGAAAACACAATTTACCAGTACCTGCCTAGCTTTCAGCTAAGGGAAAATACGTCAGGAGGGCTTATCTTCTTGTTGAGGTTGCGGGCCTTTTCGTTTTTATTATTTTTTGTATTAAAGCAATCAGCTTATCTGGGGATGGGGAGATAGGTTACTTGGGGGCATGAATATGACAGTGCATATATAAAAGCTCAGTGCTGTTGATTGTCTTTTGGGTTTGCATTTTCCTCTCGCTGAAGCTGGGACTGGAAGGGGGACCCACGGCAGATAATCCCATTTATGCCACAGAAGTTTCCTGGACTGTTGACCTTGGAAGTAGGGTGACAAGCTATCCTGGTTTGCGCAGGACCGGAGGGTTTCCTGGGACACAGGACTTTCAATGTTCACTGGGAAAGTCCCAGGCAAACGAGGACAACTGGGTGACCCCACTAGGAAGTGGGAAAAAGATGAACCTTTCTGGACACTTGGACCCACACAACTCCTGCAGGGGGAAAACAGCTTCCCAGCAGGCACTATTAGGTGGGTGAGGGGTTGCCAAAGCAACAATATGACTTATCTCCCCGGCATGGCTCGTTTTCCACTTCGAGTTTCAAAGACAGGGCGTCCTGAGGAAACACCACCAGTTCCCAGGAAGGGCTGCATCATGACTCTCAAGCGCCCTAGGCACTTGGGCCTCTGCAGGCCCCCTCCTCCCTAAAAACTACAGTAAAAATCATCCTTAAGACTGCAGTTGTGTAAAGATGGATGGATTCATTATCATATAGCCATTCTTATTACCTTCTTTTTTCTATGGATCTCTAAAGCAATGAAAATCACAACATTTCTCCTCGCCCTTAAAGAAGTCCTGGGCTTTAGGCTACTATGGCACCACTTCAGGCTACTTTAGCCTACGATGCCTGGTGGGAAGGTTGGCCCTGGTTCCAGGGCTTGAAAGAGAGGGAAGTTTGGAAACATCTCAGTCAGGGGTTCCTAACCTGGATGAACTTGGATGGGAAAAACATGGGTGTTAATTTCTGACCCCCTCTGACTGAAATTGAACATTTCCTCTCCTTATGACTTAGGGAACAAACCACACTCACGTGGTACTTCTTGTGACTCTGCCACCAGTAGAAATGACAGGACTCTTCAGATCATATCACAGTTGTGGTTGGGGTATTGAAATAGCATTTTCCCTCATTGCTCCTTCAGAATCATAATGGATTTCTGGACTGGCTGCTAGATCATGTTATTCAGCGTGTTACTGAAGAAGCTCATGAAGGGCTTCCCTGGTGGCGCAGTGGTTGAGAGTCCGCCTGCCGATGCAGGGGACATGGGTTTGTGCCCCGGTCCGGGAAGATCCCACATGCCGCGGGGCGGCTGGGCCCGTGAGCCATGGCCGCTGAGCCTGCGCGTCCGGAGCCTGTGCTCCGCAACGGGAGAGGTCACAGCAGTGAGAGGCCCGCGTACCACAAAAAAAAGAAAAGAAAAGAAGCTCACGCATTATTTTATCACAACTTTTTAAAAATAAACAGTGTCTTAATACATTTTTGTCTTTCATAATCCAATGTATCTTGTTTTATGTATTTCAAAACGTTATTCTGAGAAGGGGTCTTCAGCAGATTGCCAAAAGGCCCGTGTCAAAGGAAGTGTGAAGGATTCTAGACTGAGTGTTCTAAAATTCCTGAATCTGGCCCTTTCCCCAGTTTCATCCGTCCAGTGAGGAAACTCTTAATCAGCTTGGCGCACCTGACAGGAGAAGTCCAGGACAGGGTTAAAGGCTGGCTGGTAGAGGATAAGGTCACACCCCAGGTGTGCAAGCTAATAATAAGGTGTTAATTGGGAACCAGCTGAGCCGGGAGAGGAAGCCTTGGGCAGGTTGCATTAGGCACTTTCTTCTCGGGGTTTGATTGTTGACAGAAGATCATCAACCCCTCCTCCTGGATGGAAGCAGGCTGGGCGCCTCCCTTTGCAATGCTGCTTTTGCAGAAAATTCCACTGCTGCCATCCTGGGGTAGACCCTGAAGTTTAGTTGAATACATCTTACTGATGGATTTGTTGTAAACCTTCATTGAGCCCTTCCTGTGTGCCTTGCAATTTGCCAAGGGCTTTACCTGATGATCTCATCCAGGCCTCATAACTCCATGGGGAAGGTCCTCTTATTTCTATTTTTACTTATGAGGCAATAGAGGGAGGTTCAAAAGAGCAAGTGACTTGCCTAAATCCATACAGGCCGCAAGTGGTGGGCTGGAATCTGAACTTGGTCTGACTCTTCTGAAAGTCTCTTCCCTTTGAACTTTTGGGTTATTTGGTTTTCTGTTTTGACTCGATAGAACTTTCTCAGTGTTAAGGAAATAGCACATCTCAGCCATGTCGCTTGATAGGCAGTGAGCACAGAGGCAGCTCGTGAACCAGAGGCCCATGATAACGTAGCATGTGACTCCACAAACACAGTGGGGGCTTTCTGAGAATTCCAGGCCCCCCAGAATGGAGGACAACCTGTGTCACCCCCAAACCTTATTGCTCTGTGATAATCACAGGGGTGATACTAGAGAGGCGCTGTGTGTGTGTGTGTGTGTGTGTGTGTGTGTGTGTGTGTGTATGTGTGTGTGTGTGTGTGTTTTGGTGCAGGTGCTGAGGCTGAGAGAGAAAGCTATCCTCTTATATTGAGACAAAGGTCATACAACTCCTGTACACATATCCTTGACTTTTTAATTAAAAAGTCAAGGGGAGTCAAAAGGTACAAACTCCCAGCCAGAAAGTAAGAAGTCAGGGATGTGATGTACTGCGTGGTAACTATATAGTTAACGATACCGTATTGAATGTTCGCAAGTTGCTAAGAGAGAAGATCTTAAAAGTCTTCATTGTAAGAAAAAACAATTCTGTAACTATGTATGGTGACAGATGTTAATTAGGTTTATGGTGGTAATCATTTTGCAATATCTAAAAATACTGAACCATTGTATTGGACACCCAAAACTAACATAATCTTGTATGTCAATTATACCTCAATTTTTAAAAAGCCAAGGGGAAAAATGTCACCTCTCTGCTCTCTATGATAACTGCCTAGTCACGTTCAAATCTTGCACTGCTGGAACTGGGGGAGAAGTGGCTGGTTTTTCTCTGGGACATCATAGGTTGGATGGGTTTGTCATCAGAGTCGCTCTATCCTGGGTCTGGGGTCAGCTTTTCTCTGCCCTACCTTCAATCACCCAGAAACAGCAGTGCTCAGATGCAATTTCTCCACAAGACACCTACCCTTTGTCACCATCTGTTTATATCCCAAAGAAAGACTTGATGCTGCAAAACACTGAAATTTCGAGTACATAGAGTAAGGAACAATCCATTCCTTGTTTTAAATCAAGTTGTCATAATCCAAAGGCAAGCTCCAACTTTAATAACAAACACCCAGTGTTATGACATTTTACCTTTTCCAACTATTTATGTAGGCACAAATATTGTGTTTAAATTTTAAACTATGCAGTTAACATAAAACAGTCCACTCACTTACACAGAGTAAAAATAAAGTGAGTTATGCCAGTTCTGTTTCCCTTTTAGGCCTCATTCTTTAAATAGATCATTCATTCAACAAAGGTCTGCTAGGCGCTCGGTGTCAGACACTGAGTTTGGCATGGCTCACCCTAAAATGAACCAGAAGCTGTCCTTGTGTTCTGAGCACCAGAGGGAAACAGCCGGAAAACCCTGGGAGCCGCTTTTACACTGACCTGTGTTCTGCCATCTCTGATATCTCAAAGGAGAGCTCTCAGAACTGATTTGCATTCCCTTTTCATTCTCCACCCAGCCCTGTTCCTTTGGATCAAGCTGTAGTGGGGTCTAGAAGCTGTACCTCTGGCGTATGGTTTTTCAGCAGTTTTAGGAACTTCGGCTGTGAAACGCAGAAATGAAAGTTGTGGACACAGCCGTACTTCACAGGATTTCCCCCAAAGAAAGATCACATGTGTGATACTCAGGGCTTGGCATCCCGACTCTTCATCCCACACTCAGATGGCAATTGGATTTTAACAAGGAGTGGGGTTTGTGGTTTGGGAAATATGGCATTTTTACTGCCTTGGGTCATATTTGAAATAGTTGCAGGCATTTAAAATAGCGTAATGTTATTTTTTCCCTTGTCTTCAAAACAAACCCAGTAAGCTTTTATAAGTCCTAACAACAAGCATAAAATTGGGACATTGGAAAACCCACGAGCAGGGATTGGGACACTCCATTCTCCGCCAAGAGGGGTGTTTGGATTTGGGTGCGGAGGATCATAAGCCTCTTGGGGGTCCACCTGACCTTGAATGACTTTGGGATCCTGAGGAAGGGACCAGGGCTCCGGTGACAGTAGAACCGGACACCCCCACCCCCACCCCCACCCCCATGGCTCTCCCGTCATTCTTCAGGGCAATGATAGAAGTATGTACAGGGGCTTTGGGATTTTTTTTTCTAGCCAATTTTACTCTGGAAATTCCTTTGAAAGAAAAAATAAAAAGAATCCGGAGACTCATATTTATTTAAGCGACCAATTCCCAAAACCCATTGCCCTGGAATTCTGTCCCATGGGCATTGCTGTCTGGGGCCTTTTCCTGCCAAAGGGCCTCAGGTAGGGGCAAACGCTAAAATGAAGATGTGAACTGGCCTTGGATGCAAGGGTACCCAGCTTTCTGCTTATTAGAAAAATTATTAGAAAAATGAAAGGTAATCAGTCTTTGCCCAGAAGGAAATATATAAGCTGTATATGTATATATATACACACACACACATATAGGTATACATATATATGAAAAATAAAGGTATAGTTATATAGTGAACATAAAAGTGAATATTTATTGAGCATCTAGTAGACCGTACCTCAATTAATCCACACAACAATGCTATGAGATATGTGCTATTATTATCCCAATTTTACTGAAGGAGTAAACAGGGAGGTTAAGTAACTTGCGCAAGGTTACACAGCTCGGAGGCAGTGGAGCTGGGACTTGCATTTAAGCAGCTGGATGTAGGGAAGGAGTTTCTGTTGTCATTATTCATCCTGGACCTGTTGGTCAAGCCCACGTCCATATTAGAAATCTTAAAAACCTGACGGCGAAGGAGAGTGTTCGATGGCTTTCCTTTTGATGTTCGGTATTAAAGAAAAAAAAAAGATAACTCCAATTCTCAGATGTGAAAGATATAAGAAAATAAAATAGATCAAGAATGAATGAAACCAAGTTTTCCCTATCTCAACCCTACTGCATCCTCCCCCAAAGAGCAAAAGAAGCAAGAAAAAGAAGGGGAAAAAGCCCTTGATTTGTCCTTACTTTTTGAGATCATCTTTGCAAACTTTTAAATGTCTGGTATTAAGAGTGTAAGAAGAAACAACGCAAAACAGTTTTTGAAGCCAACTAGAAAGCAGCAGAACCCAGCAAGTGGTGAGCTGCGCAGGGCGGCTGCTGGCGGCCGTGCCGGAGTGTGGGAGAATCCTGTCTGGGAGAAGGACACGGGAAACCTCTCAGCATCCCGGGATAAAAGACTTGAGAAGAAAGGAGCCTCTCAATGAATGGTGCTCAAAATGGGCTGGAAAACAGGGGAAACGGGCCCTCTCAATGAAAAGCCAAGAAAGTGTCTTTTTTGTTGATTCTCTCACTGCAAAGTGCTGCTTCCCCCCACTCCCCCTCCCTGACCCCTTCCCCAGCTCATCTCCCTGGGCTCAGAGAAAAGGCTTCTTGTTGTAATCCCATCTGCCTGCTGCTCATCCACATTCTTTTATCTCTGCCCAGGGCTGGCAGTTGGGAAGAGGTTTCAGATGCCAGAAATTCGGGGTTTCACATTGAATCTTTCCAAGATGGGCATCTGAGAAATGTCAGTTTACATCAAAATTACCTTCTCTAGCAGATAGCCCGAAAGCTGTCTTTCCCAGGCAAGGTCGGGAAATAATTCTCTTTTCAGGATCGTGCCAATACCAACTCCAGTCCGCATTTGGGATGATTGATCTGACTTAAAGAGACAGGGACCACTTCAGTTTTACACTAAAAGAAAAGATTTAATCTTAAATTAAAGATGGAAAGTTAGTCATGTTTCGTTTTTAATAGTGCTTGGTGTAATAAGGAATATTGTACTGTAACAAATACTGTACTGTAAGAACAGGGTTTGTGGATATGGTTATAGAGAGCAATTGGGAGCTAAGTTTAAAAATCACCAAAAGATAACACCTCTCGTGGTTGGCAAGTAAAAAGGGTAATGGGATTGGGGAGGGAGGTAAGAGGAAAAGGAGTGAAAGAAGAATCTCTTCGAGAAATGTCACTGATCTTTAGAAAGTTCTGAAACAAAGGAAGCAAAGCATTGTTTGAGATAGAGGCCCTTTACTTAATGTTAGAAAGCACAGGAGAAACTGGGAGAAAGTCTGATTTTTTAACCCTGCAGGAAATCTCTGCTCAAAATAATAATTTCAAGCAGTGATACATCTATCCTAAAGATTGGATTCTGGCCATGATGCAGAGGGAAATTCAGGTGCAGAGATGGACAGAGCTGTTTTGACTCTACAGTGTGGGTGTCCGCGTGGAATGCTGCCAGCTCCTTAGTTCCGGGTCTAAAGACAGAGCAAGGCATCCGAAGGCAATAAAGGACCTGGTCCCACACGGTGAATCCTGTTTGCTGCCTGCTCCCTCTTCCATGGTTGTCCTTTGTCAGGTGGATTTTTATCTAGGGGTGAGTATGGGAGGTGAGAGGGTTGGAAGAGGAAGGGGGTTAGGAGATGGGGGTTGGGAGGGCTGGGGAGGTGGAGGTGGGTGGGAAGTAAACAATAAAACCCCTGCGGTGGCTGGGTGTGGCCACCCTAACTGCCACCTTAAGGTGATGGGCTTGAGGTTTAGCACAAAGATTTTATTAGGTTATCAAGCCCCTGGCAGTCCTCTTCCCTCCCCCATTTTTTTTTTCTTCCTTTGTAGAGAACTAAGCACATACCTTCAGGTCATCTTGTTTTTCCTTTCAGCAATATTCTCTAGTCCCTGAAGCTGGGAAGGTCGTTCTAAAATAAAAATGAGACCCTAACACTCTGGCTAAAAACCCTGCAAAGGATTGCCCATCATCCTCAGGACATGGTGCAATCCAAACCGTGACTCAAGTGCAAGGGGACTGCTATCATCCAAAGAAAGACATTTCTAAAAGTAAAAGTGAGTGCAGTAGAAATTATGCCAGGGCAACGGATATATACAGAGGCTGTCCCAAGCAAATCAAGACGTGGAGTCATGTGACCCCATGACTGGAGTCACAGACCCCAAACGCCCTGTGCTATCTGACCCCTGTCTGCCTCCTCGGCCTCTTTTCATCTCCCTCAACCCTCTGCTCTCTGCTCCATCCAGGGTGGATTCCTTTTGTTCCATGTGCCTTGTCCCACTTCAGGGCCTTGATCCATCCTTCCTGATGCACTTTCCCTCAGAGTCCTGCTCTGCCCAGGGAAGCTCTCTGTGGGTACCATGACCATACTGGACCCCTTGTTTCATGTCCCAAGGACCAGAGGAGACAATCAAAATACGTAATCACTGCTGGGTAATGAATCAATGAACAAATGGATGCAAAAAATGAATAATCATCTCCCTTTGTCTTAGTTAGCTAGGGATGCTATAAAAAAATAGCATATTGGGTAGCGTAAGCAACAGAAATTAATTTTCTCACAGTTCTGGAGGCTAGAAGTCCAAGATCAGGGTGCCAGCATGGTTGGGTTCTGGTGAGAACCCTTTTCCTGGCTTGCAGACAGGCACCTTCTCACTGTGTCCTCATGTGATGGAGAAAGCAAGAGCGAGCTCTCTGGTTTCTTCTAATAAGGGCACTAATCTCATCATGGGGGATCCACCCTCATGACCTCATACAAACCTAATTCCCTCCCAAAGGCCACATCTCCAAATACCCTTAGGGCTTCAACATGTGAATTTTGACGGGGACACAATTCACTCGATAGCACCCTGTATTTCTCTACATAAATTAAACTATATATTAAACAAATGTACTTATTGAGTGATATATTGCAGTACAAATTTCTCCAGTAATTTCAAAGTTACTTCTTAAAAACTATTTTGAAATAATTATAGATTCACAGGAAGTTGCAAAAATAATACAGAGACGCCTGTGTTCCCTTCTTGGAGTTCCCTCCCATGGTAACATGTTACCAAACTCCAGTACAAAATCAAAGCCGGGGCACTGGTATTGGTGCAATTCACAGAACTTTTTCAGATTTCACCAGTCTATGCACTTTGGAAATTTCTTTGAAAGAAAAAACGAAAATAATCCAGAGACTCATATTTATTTAAGCGACCAATTCCCAAAACCCACTGCCCTGGAATTCTGTCCCGCGAGCAGACAGTTTGTGGGTCGAGAGTACGTGTGTGTAGCTTTTTTTTTAAAGTATAATTTCTACTTTATTTTCTTCCCAGGGAACAGTATTTCTTTAGTCTTGAAGGACTTAGCTCTTTACGTGGGCTTTGGTGGAGGTCGTGGGGCAGCACCCGCAGGTCTAAATCGGGGTGGAGGTGTTTGGTCCTTCCGGGCTTCCCGAGAACGATTCCTGACTACCTTGCTGTGAATGGCACAAATCACGCAGTAATGCAGTTTCACATACAGCTTGGGAAGCACACAGGCGTCAAAAACACTCGCTTCAGAAATGTCCCTGACGGCTGTGGCCTCTACGATGTTCTGAATGACGAACTTCTTAATGGCCTTATCCTTGGGCACACAACGGGCACAGCTGGTACAGCGAATAGGCTGCACGTGGCCGCAGCCCTTTTTGGCACGACCATTGTTCCTTCTTTTCTTGGTCATCTTGGAAGCGAGGAGGCGAAAGAGCTGTGTGTAGCTTTATGCAATTATACCACATGTGTAGATTCACTTAACTACCACCTCTATCAAAGCACAGGACTATTCCAGCACCACAAAGGTGTCTTGTGTTCTCCCTTTTATAGTAAGAGTCAGTTGATTTCTTCACCACTCCCACCGTGTCCCCAATTCTTGCAAGCACGAATTTGTTTTCCATCTCTGTAATTTTGTCATTTCGAGAATGTAGTGTCAGTGGAATCAAACAGTATGTAATTTATTTAAAAATCACACAATTGGTATTGACATACACATACTACTAGATATAAAATGGATAACTAATAAGAACCTACTGTATAGTACAGGGAACTCTCTTCAATTCTCTGTAATGACCTATATGGGAAAAGAAAGAGTGGATATATGTATATGCATAACTGACTCTGCTGTACAGCAGAAACTAACACAACACTGTAAATCAGCTGTACTCCAATAAAAAAGAAGGATGCTATCAAAGGAAAAAAAATAAAATAAACACACAGTATGTCACCTGAATTTTAAAAATAGTTGGTGTGGTGTGATCTCTGATGTGGACGCCACTCGCTAAATGTGTCCCTTCTGGGCTGTGATTTGACAGAGGAATCCGCATTGATGTGTTCCAACAACTTCCCCGTTACATCAATAGTGGTGAGGTACCACCACTGGCCTGTTTTGTTTTGGTGAGGAACGCTACCTGCACATTCAGGTGGAGCGTGTTTGTGGATTCCAGAGCTTCCCATGTGGTCAGGAGAACCTCTGACAACAGTGGCACCTCCCAAGTCCCTTGTCTTGCTAGCTGTTCCCCAGCCCCAGAGTAGCAGATGGGCACTGTAACGCCACTCCAGGTCCTGTTCAGGCCCTGGACATCTCTGGATTACAGAAAGAAACTTATACCATTCACCAATCGGCATAGAAATTATTTCACCACTTTAACAATCTTCAGTTGTACTCGTACATTCCTTTTTTTTCTTTTTTGCACAGGCTCTGGACGCACAGGCTCAGCGGCCATGGCTCATGGGCCCAGCCGCTCCACAGCATGTGGGATCTTCCCGGACCGGGGCATGAACCCGTGTCCCCTGCATCGGCAGGCGGACTCTCAACCACTGCGTCACCAGGGAAGCCCACATTCTTATTAAATATGACCTTTTTAATGTCCTTTTCCATGTCTGTCCTCTAAGCTCCGTGAAGTCGGGTGCCTCCTTGTACTTGTCATGTCACCAGCACCCACCTCCATTGTCAGTGCCTAAAAGTCACACAAAGCACTTTTGCTGAATGAATAAGTGGGAATCTGTTTTGTGAATGGCGTGTTGAATCGAAACTGATTTCTCTTGAGAAGAGACTTTTCATTCCTTTCCCCAAAGATGCTTTCCCCTCAAATTCCACTGGAATTTTTTTTTTTTTTTTATATCAAGAAAAAGGGGAATGTGCCAGCAGCTGCTAGTCTAAATGACCTAGTTATGGCGTTCACAATGCCTCCTGCCCTCCTGACTATTTTGAAATAAGCACAGGAAATTACGTAAATTGGCAATAAGAGTCCAACAGTTGGGATCGGGGAGGTATGCATATTTGCTTTTCCAATTTTCTGCTCCCCTACCAAGCGAACACATGGAGCTTTGACCTTCCATATGTTTTTAATGCGTGTCGGAGATAAATGTTGCAACAAGTTGGAAGCAACAGGTTGAGTGCTCCCCCCGCCCTCCCTTACTCCATCTGAAGCTGCTTCAAGCAGGCTGTGGACCTGAGGGAGAGAGAGAACAACCTCCCACAGCACTAGGCCTCAGAAAGTTCTGGACTCCTATCCTCTTGAGTCATTTGTTCTGGAAATTCTCCTTGACTTGCGGGATTGGATTAGTGAACCCTCGCCCCCAGCACCCTGTGTTGGACCTCTCCCGGCACCATTACGCTGTAGGGAATTCAGTCTGTCTCCCACATCTGGTTATAAACCCAAGGGAGACTAGGGCCGTGTGCGTTTTCTTCTCCACCTTGTTCCCAGCTTATTATCTCATGCAGGGTAGGGGCGCAGTATTTGTCAGATGAATGAATGGATGATGAAAAGGGAAACGGGAGCGTTACTCAGAGCTTTAAGACAGTCTAAAAACCACCGGGACTTCTGGCACTCATACGATCTGGTTCTTATTGCAAGAATCAGCAGAGACCATTGTCACGCATCCTATAATTCAGTGGTTCTCAACTCTGTGCATTAGAATCACCGAGAGGATTTGTGCAAGGACAGATTGCCGGGCCCAGAGTTTCTGATTCCGTTTGTCAGGGGTGGGCCTTGAGATCTGCATGTCTAACACGTTTCCCGGTGATGCTGACGTTGCTGCTCTGGGACCACAGTGTGAGAACCACTTCGATAATAAACAGGGGAACTGTGCTGTAACTGTATTACTTTTTTTTTTTTTTTTTTTTTGTGGTACACGGGCCTCTCACTGCTGTGGCCTCTCCCGTTGCGGAGCACAGGCTCCAGACGCGCAGGCTCAGCGGCCATGGCTCACGGGCCCAGCCGCTCCGCGGCGTGCGGGATCCTCCCGGACTGGGGCACGAACCTGTGTCCCCGGCATCGGCAGGCGGACCCTCAACCACTGCGCCATCAGGGAAGCCCTGCATTACTTTTAACAATTAGATTTGCACTGCAGGATTTTAAAAAATGGCAGCATGGCTACTTATGATGGAAAATCAGCCTTATTAGCTGAAGTGTGATTCAAAGGACTTAGGAATCTGTATCTTTGACCATGTGGTAGACAGAGAGATGAGCCTTTCAGCAACATGCATTCCATATTTAAAAGGCATGTGGAGAAAAGAGCATGGGCTTCAGAGCCAGTGGGACCTGACTTTGAATTTCACTTCACTGCTGATCGGCTAGGAGACCTTGGGCAAGTTAACGTGCTGTCTTAGGGTCTCAGAATATCCATCTGGAAGGTGGGGTTAGTAAAAGACTTTTCAAAGTTGCTAGAAGAAAGAGTAAAAAACAGAAAATACCCCTTCCTAGTCAAAGATTAACTGGATTATGAGACTAAAAGTATTCAATTTGTATAGCAGGGGATATAATGCTTTTTTTTGTTGCTAAAAATCTATTTTATTTTATTTTACTTTTATATCTTTATTGGATTATAATTGCTTTACAATGGTGTGTTAGTTTCTGCTGTACAACAAAGTGAGTCAGCTATGCATATACATATATCCCCACATTCCCTCCCTCGCACTCTCCCTCTCCCACCCCTCTGGGTCCTCACAAAGCACCGAGCTGATCTCCCTGTGCTATGCAGCAGCTTCCCACTAGCCATCCATTTCACATTTGGTAGTGTAGATATGTTAATGCTACTCTCTCACTTCGTCCCAGATTCCCCTTCCCCTCATGTGTCCTGAAGTCCGTTCTCTACGTCTGCATCTTCATTCCTGCCCTGCCACTAGAAGTTATTTGGCTCCTGAGTTTTAGGTAGCAAGGATTTTATTGGAAAATTTATCTCAACTTATTTGGTTATTGAGCTTAGATAGTGAGAGTTTAGATAGAGAAGGATATTTGTACAAGTAAAGAGACTTTTTATAGAGTAGATGCTCAAAAAATGATAGGTACATAGGTATACCTCAGAGATATTGTGGAGTTGGCGCCAGACCACCACATTTTTTTTTTTTTTTTGCGGTACGCGGGCCTCTCACTGTTGGGGCCTCTCCCGTTGCAGAGCACAGGCTCCGGACGCGCAGGCTCAGCGGCCATGGCTCACGGGCCCAGCCGCTCAGCGGCATGTGGGACCTTCCCAGACCGGGGCACGAACCCGTGTCCCCTGCATCGGCAGGCGGACTCCCAACCACTGCGCCACCAGGGAAGCCCAGACCACCACATTAAAATGAGTGTTGTGATAAAGCAAGTCACACAGATTTTTTGGTTTCCCAGTGCATATAAAAGTTGTATTTACAATATACCGTAGTCTACTAAGTATGCATTAAGTCTAAAACCAAAAAATAACATACCTTAATTTAAAAATACCTTGTTGCTAAAAAATGCTAACCATCCTCTGAGCCTTCAGTGAGTCATAGTGATAACATCAAAGATCACTGATTGCAGATCACCAAAACAAATACAATAATAATTAAAAAGTTTGAAATATTGCAAGAGTCACCAAAATGTGAAACCAAGACCCGAAGTGAGCAAATGCTGTTGGAAAAAATGGAGCCAATGGGCTTGTTTGTTGCAGGGTTGCCACAAACCTTCAGTTTGTAAGAAATGCAATCACTGTGAAATGAAATAAAGCAAAGTGCAATAAAACGATATATGCCTGTAATAGAAAACTGAATGCAAGAGAATAATGTATGCATAAGAAAGTGGATAAATCATATGGGGAAGATCTTCATTACCTGAGTATTCATTATTTAAGAACCTGCAGGTAGCAAGTTGTGAACAGAAGCTGAGATCATGGTAGCATGGAAAATATCCACCAATGACACAACTGTTTCAAAATTAGTTTCTACTCAAATCCTTCCTTAGCATCTATTTTGCTCACTAGGTCATAGTCTTAGCTGGTTCCCCTAGCTGTCCATCGGATGCCCACCTAACAAACAAGCAAACACGATGAAAATCTACTGGAAAGTGAACAGCAAATCTTACAAATAGCACAAGATTTCACAAAGTTGATGAAAAAATGTTAGAAAACTATTTGAGTCATGTAGAAAGAAGGATCTAGCAGAGTTAGACAAATGTACACCTGAAGAAGAAAAAATCCAAAACGATGATGTTTTAGTGTTTTCAAAAGATAATTATTTGGCTATCAAAGGATTGTGAGAGGCCCTGAGGAAATGAAGAAGCTCCCAAGTATTTTTGCACGGTGAACTCTCTTTTTGATAAAACTGCTAAAGTCAAACAGGAAGGGATGCGACTGTATTAATGTTAGCATATATTTTGTCAGAAACATGATGTCAAAAAAAACCCTCACATGATTCGTGCTTTTTGTAAGAATCACTATATACAATTATGACCCCAGTCAAGGATCCGCAAACTATAGCTTGAGGACCAAATCTGGCTCACCACCTGATTTTGTAAATAAATATTGGAGCACAGCAATGCCATTGGTTTACTTATTGTCCATGGCTGCTTATACACTACAGTTGAAGCCTTGAGTAGCCACAGAAGAGATCTCATTGCCCACAAAGCCCAAAATACTATCTGGCCCTTTACTGAAAAAATTTGCTGACTCCTGACCTAACTTTTCTTTTCCAAATAAACTCTTCCTCTTTATTTTTACTTTTATTTTTTAAAGACTCTTCTAATAACCACCCCCCAACTCTTTACAATGGCATTTTGATTTCCAAGTTGATTTAGTCTAGATGATGCCCGCCCCACCCCCGCTTCTCCTCCCAAAGTATCCTTAGCTGATGAGGCCTCTCTGTAATTCAAGACAAAACATGACTGTTCATAAAGATAAATCATTGCTGGTTCCTAATTTAAGAGGGCTCGAAACCAGACTAACACTGTTTGAATCGCAGTACTATACTTCCTAGCTGTGTGAGCAAGCTTTTCGACGTCTGGGTCTCAGTTTCCTCCTCTGTCAAATGGAGATAACAGCATTAACCTTGCTCAGTTAGTGAACTAAAACAAGATAGTGAAGGTCAGGTTCTTACCCCATCCCTGGCACACCGTACGCACACACAACGGTAGCTGTTGTGATTTCTATGGGACTAATTTCTCTCTGGTTTGGAACGGCAATTTACGCAGCCTGGATCCTGAGCTCTGAGTTCCTCCAGGCATTCTCTGTGTTGCTTGCTGTAGGCCCCCCTCTAGCACACCGGTTTTATAAAGCCCTGCTAGGAGTGGAAGCAAGTCTTTACCAAGCCAACCAGTCTGTTCTGTTGGAAAGAGTAAGGGATGAGTGAAGAATTTGTCTTCACGTTTAAAGGTGTTTCCTTTAGTCAATGGATGTCATAAATAATCTGCAGCAGCAGCTGGGAAGAAACTTTTCACAACAAGTCGACTCCAGCAGGGAGAGTCAGCCCAACACAGCTTGCATATAAATACTCCCAGATGCTCTGACTTCAAGAGGGGCGGCATTTTGTCATCAGGAGAAGTGGACAAACATGACAGCGGTACAGCAGTGATGGTAATGAGGGTGGTAATCAACAGGCCAGGGGAGAGCAAGATGATTTCCTGACTAGATCATGGATGAGGAACAATACTGGCTTTATTCCTCCAGACCTCGTCCTAGTTTGCAACACTTGCAGGAACAATCCTCGTTATGCTGTCCTGGTAAGCAGCTTCAAAATCAACATCCCGCGATCCCACCTCTTTGTATTCATGCCTTTGTGTAACCCCCTGCCCCTGAGTGTGGAAGTGGAGCTAGTGACTTGCTTCTAACCAACGGCAAAGATGATGGGACATGACTTCTGCAATTAGGTTACAAATGTGTCTAGCGTCCGTCTTGCCAGCAGACTCTCTCTACTGCCCTCTCACCTTGTTCATTTTCATGAAACAAGCTGCCACAGGGAGAGACCCGCATGTCAAGGAACTAAGGCCCAACAACCCTCCAGGAACCGAATCCTGCCGACAACCATGGACATGAGTGCAGAAGTAAATGCTTCTCCAGTTGAGCCTTCAGATGAAACCCCAGTCCTGCCTGACATTTTGATTCTAGCTGTGAGCCACCCCGAAGCAGAAGACTCAATTCAGGCATGCCCAGATTCCTGATCCACGCTAACTGTGGGATAATAAACATGGGTTCTCTGAAGCCACTGTGTTTTAGGGTAGTTTGTTATTCAGCAGTAGATTACTAATACAGATTTCATTCTTAAAGTTAAAAAGTAAATGAATGTACATTTCTGCTGAGGGTTGGTGATGAGTTAGATTGTCACTTGGTTGGTTTTCTCTTAGTCTGAATTCATCTAACACTGTGTCAATAGATTAATCTGCCTGAGGCATACCTCTGATATTGCTATTCCCCTATTTAAAAACCTTCATTGACTTTCACTGACAGAAGGAAAGAAGGTCTACTTTTCCAGGTGGTGTTCAAGGCTCCCCTGTGTATCTGTTTTCTACCAGCTGCTAGAATGATCTTCCTAAAACACCAATTAGCACATGTCACTCTTGCACTTAAAACTCTTTGTTGGAGTCCTGCTACCAACCAGATTAAATCTGTGTCCCACAACATGGCAATCAAGGCTTGCCAGGATCCGACTCCCCTACCTTTCTGCCTCACACTTAACGCTCAGCAACACAGAACCGATTGTCTATGCAGCCAGCCCGTGCATTGTGCCATCTCCTGTCCCCTTCTCTCCTCCCCCCATCTTCAAGCACTTGCTTTCTCTTAACCTCCACTGCCTTTCTCCTCTCTGGAAAGTTTATACTTAAAGATTCAGCTCTGATGATCTGTGTAATCAAGAGGAAAAACAAAGAACCCCAAACACACTCGTTTGTTTGGATCTGCATAGATGGTCTTTGGAAGGATCCAGAAGAAACCAGTTGTTGTCCTGGGGGTGAGGTAGGGTGGGTATTCAGTAGGCTTGAGGGATAGAGGTTGAGAGAGAGAATTTTCACAGTATATCCTTCGGTACCTCTGTAATTTTCTAGCATATGAATATATTGACCTATTCAAGCCCCAAATAAAACAATTACAATGAAGGAAAAAACGTTAATTTCTTGACTCATCCTTGCTGAGAAGCCTTCCCTGATTTTCTCAAACTGAGTTAATTGTGGGATGACTTGCTTATGTATCTGTCAACCCCTCTAAGTATCTGAGTTCCTAGGATCATCCCTTATTCATTCTTTATCCCTGTCCCCCACTGTCTAGTGCAGTGCCTGCTACTTCATGGTTCCTCAAAATAGCTGAGGAATACAAGAGCTATACTTCCTCACCACTCCCCAGGCAGACTGAACTAGTAACTCCCTCCCTGTGGGCTCTGGACTTTCCTGCCTCTGGGCTGTGGCCGCTACCGTTCCCTCTGCCTACATTTTCTTTTCCCCCACTATCTCATTTTTGAATTCTCCTTATCTTTCGAGGCCCAGCTCAGATCTCACCACAGGAAGTCATGTTCTCTTTCTCTGATGTCCTATAGCATGACTGAGGATTTTTATAACTTTTCCTTTTACATCCAGGGTTGGCAAACTACAGCCTGTGGGCCATATCTGGCCCATGCCTGTTTCTGTAAATAAGGATGCCCATTCTTTTACGTATTACCTTTGGCTACTTTCCTTTACAATGGCAGAGTTGAGTAGTCCCAACAGAGACCCCAAAGGCCTGCAAAGCCAAAGATATTTACTATCTAGCCCTTTACAGGAAAAGCTTGTTGACCTCTGATTTATAACTTATTTATGTCTATAGACTCTTCTGCTCATTAAGACCCAAACTTGGACACAGAACTCTGTGTTGGATCCAGCCAAATTCATTACCCTGGCAAAAGGCTGCCCACTCCCCCTCAGAGCCTGCTAAGGACAATCCCATGGAGACCTTCCCTACCCCCAGAGCTCTGCACATCCTTTCCTGTCTCAGGTTGGAATGTGCTCTCCCACCCTGCCTGGAACTCAGCTCACCCCTGAATGGTTTCCTATTGCTCTCCTAGTCACACCCAAGTTCTCTGATCAGAGAGGCCTTCCTGGACTACCTGATCTAGGTAGTACCACTGCTAGTCTCTGTTGCAACGCTGGGCATTCTTACGTGAGAGTACTGCAAACTGTAATTATTTTTATTTATTAAATTTTCTCTCTCTCCTAGTGGACCATGAGCTCCTTAGGGTAGGCTCCGTATCTATCTAGTTTCCCCACTGTATTTGCAGTGTCTCGAACAGTGGCTGTCACACACTGGGTAAGGACTGTAGGAAATACTACTTATTGACTGACTAAACAGATGAATAAATGAATACGTCTTCATCTCCATCAAAGTGACTACCTGAGTGTTTAATAGGCACTCAAAACTATTTGTTGAATGAATGAATAATGTAAGAGAGGACGTTTAATCATGATAACACTAACAGATGAAAGTAACTCATTGCATGGTTCTCTTGACCTTTTAATATCAGCTCGTGGAAAAGAACAGCTTCCTTCAGCTTCATTTAAATTATTCAGGATAAAGGAAAGGAAGTAGGCTCTCGAGGGACACACTAGAATATCCTCTGATTGTGTGTGTGTGTGTGTGCGTGAGAGAGAGAAAAAGAGAGAGAGAGAGAGAGAGAGAGAGACATCAGCCTGTAGGTCTAGCTCTCAGTCAAGCTGCTGTCCACAGGCTGGGGGAACAGGGGAATGGACACCACAAATACGTTGCCAGTGGACTGCAAAATCTGTTTTTCCTCAAAACCAGCAGTTCAGAAGTTGGAATACTCATTCAGTATGGTTTTTAAAGCAATGCTCTTTGGGATCATTAAACTGATGCATGCATTGCAAAGAATTTAAAAGCTAAAGAAACTGTAAACAAGAAAATAAAAATTACCCTTAATCTCACCATCATGGTTGTCTATTTGTTTCTTACTTACTGTATGCGTGTTTTAGATTCCTTCCCTACCTCCCGTTCTCCTTTCTCTCTCTCTCTCGCTGTCTCTGTCTGTCTCTGTCTGTCTGTGTCTCTCTCTCTCTCTCTCTCTCTCTCTCTCACACACACACACACACACACACACACACACACACAGGGGATCCATTTAGCATTCTATCCTGAAAATTATCTCTTTAACATTAAATGCGTTTTGTACCTCAATTATGCCTCTATAAAAAACAAGACAAATTAAATGTGTTTTGACAACATTTAAAAAAACTGTATACTATTCCAGTTAATCTACCCCAGTCACTTGTATCAGTTGTATTTATTTACTGCTACTAACAGTCTACAACTAATATATAATTCTACAGTGAACAAGTTTAGTAACTTTGCATTTCCTTTAAGTAGGTTTACAGGTGTGGCATTATTGGCTAAAAGAGTATAGAATTTTAAAATATTGTGGACAGGTACAGCCATATTAATTGTGTGGGAATGACACAGGTCCACAGTCTTAACTCCATTCATATCTATTTTACCACACCCTTGTCATGGATTTTCACCAAAATGATTACATTGTTAACACATAATACTTTTATATTTCATTAGAGAATATTAATTAAAATATATTTACCATTTATAGCTCTTTTTCTATAAATTTATTTTCCCTATTCACGTATGTCTTTTGGAGCTTAAAAATTCAATCGAATTTATAACAATTATTGATATCATCTACGTGCTTGATTATACTTCCAATCAGAGGTAATATTTTAAGTATAATATACAAGAGTCGTTGCATGTACATAATCCAACTGGAATACACGACCAAAATAAAAGTTTCTACATTAACAGCTCACTTACCCTTGGCTGATTTACTGATCCATTTGAACTCTTTGGAGTATGGAGCACCTGGATAGAAACAAAAGAATGGATCTGAGAAGCCCAGACGAGGATCCAGGACCAGGCTCTAAGACAACGATCCTCAAGGTCTGGTGCAAAGCCAAAACACAACAACGTTACCTGGTGGAGGTTGCGCCTTACCCCACGCTCGCCAAATCAGATGATCTTGTTGTCAAAGCCCAAGAATCTGCATTTTAACAAGGATCCTGCAATTTAGGAATGGCTTTCTTCTTCTCCCTGACTCTGTTGTGCTTTATCCCCAGTCTAGTGGGCCTGATATGGTACACGTATTCTGAGCAAGATGGCCCTTATTCACACAGAATCCTGACAAGGGGGACTTGCCACAAGACACGTTTTTCCTCTTTGGATACGAGATCCTGACTATACTCAGAGAAGGACCATGTGTCCTAGAAATATAGGTGAATACAATACCCGAAGGATAATCTTTGGTTTGAGAATCTATGAAGATGATATCGACTCCCCTCCTCCTGCCCATGAGCAAGGCTGGTCGTTGACTTAGGGGTGGAGCCCCACTGGGGTGGGGGTTGGAGTGGGGTGTGATGGGTAAGCAGAGCTCCTACAGTAAGGTGGAGACAAACCCTGGATAAGAAGCCAAAGGCTGGCTGGAGGAAAGAGGAGACAAAGCCCCAGAGAAATTCTGTGAGTAATATAGGCAGAGGGAAAGCGTTTTTCTGAGCAATATTCTTCAAACGTTGCTGCTCACGTGACCCCTAAAATGTTTCTGGAACATTATTTATCCCTCACCTGTGTTATTATGACAATTACTTTTATTTGTACTTAATTGGTCAAAACAACAAATATATTATAAATATTATAAATTTTGGTAATTACAAAACACAAGAATTAAAATTTTAATGGAAGTGTGTATCTTAAATGAGATTGAGCTTTTCTCTCCTATTAACTCTGGAATATTTCTTATTGTCCAAATGAGACAGAATTCAGCATCAATTTCACTCCTTTTTTTCCCCCTTTTAATCACAATTGTAAGTACTGAAAAACTGTTCACATAAGTAGATGGAAATGGAAAGAGTTTTGTTACAGCAACATCACTCAATTCTTTTTATTTATTTATTAATTTTTGGCTGCTTTGGGTTTTCGTTGCTGTGCGCAGGCTTTCTCTAGTTGCGGCGAGCAGGGTCTACTCTTCGTTGCGATGTGCGGGCTTCTCACTGCGGTGACTTCTCTTGTTGCAGAGCATGGGCTCTAGGTGCGTGGGCTTCAGTAGTTGTGGCTCACGGGCTCTAGAGTGCAGGCTCGGTAGTTGTGGCGCATGGGCTCAGGTGCTCCGCGGCATGCGGGATCCTCCTGGGCCAGGGATCGAACCCGTGTCCCCTGCATTGGCAAGAAGATTCTCAACAACTGCACCACGAGGGGAGTCCCCACTCAATTCTTTAAACTCTTCCAAGTTATTTGTCAGAAATTATACGGTGATCTGTCATCAAAAATTATTTTTAATGCTCTACCAACTGACAACTCCATCAGATCCTTCTTCAAGTTTGTTGAAAGCAAAGAATTGAGAAGGGTTTGTAACCCAATCACTAGAATCATTCATTTTCTCAACACTATCAGCTAGATTTTGAGTCACTCCTTTGTTTGGAGTCCTGGATTTTTTACCCTGGGGGAACGCATCACAGTAAGATTCAGATGGGCGAGAGGTGGGCCTTTCTTTGATAAAAGGGGAAAAAGGCAGCCGTGAAAGGGGAAGTGGGAGAGGGGACCAGCTGGGGCCCATGGCACAAGCCCAGGTACATCCTTCTCTTTGTGTCTGTGGTGTGCTGGAGTAGGTGTCCCCAGGAGTTTGCAGTTTGAAGCTCTGGCAGGAGAACCAGCATGCCACACACATGTTCTCAGAGCAGTTTTAGATGCGTCTAGAAAGGAGCTGACAATCTGGAAATTATTCCTTTAAAACTATTCGTGCAAAGTTGCCCTTAAAAATCTTTGTGGCAAGTATCCGAGAAATAACAGATTCCAGCAAGAATCATCAATGGAGGCTAGAACTGGTGCGGAACAGGACAAAGTATCTCCCCACAAAACATAACTTATCACTAAATACAAAATACTTATAAATTAGAGAAAGTGGCAAACACTATATATGGACAAGTACTGGGTCCCTATGGATAGAATGCCCTGAGAAAAGCAGAGCATCATTTCTCTGATATTTCCACCTGAAAAGCATACCTTGAACCTCATCTTGGGGAAACATTTAGACAAACCCAAGTGGAGGGATGTTCTACAGAGTAATTGGCCTGTACTCTTCAAAAATGTCCAGACACAAAAGGTGAGGGAGTACTGAGGAACTGTCCCAAATGGAAGGACACTAAAAAGATTTGAAAGCTAAATGCACCACATGACCACGATTGGATCTGGACCTGTGAAGGGCATTATTGGGTTAATGGGTGAAATGCAAAAGAGGTCTGTGGATTAGAAAGCATGATTGTTTCCTGGCTGTACTATGACTATGTAGGAGAGGGCCCTTAGTTTTAGGAAAGAGACATTGGCGTATTAAGGGATAACAGGTGTCATCTCTGCAGGGTACTTTTTTATGGCTCTGGAAAAATGTAAGTACACATATTCAGGGAGGGATAACTAAAACATGAGGAACCTGAATGAAGAGTACGCAGGAACTCACTGTACTACTGTTGAAGTTTTTCTGAAAGTTTGAATTCCTGTTTTATTTTATTTTATGGCCGCCCTGTGCAGCTTGCGAGATCTTAGTTCCCCGACTAGGGATTGAACTCTCGTCCACAGCAGTGAAAGCACGGGGTCTTAATTGCTAGACTGCCAGAGAATTCCCTGAAATTATTTTAAAATAAATCATTAAAAAGTCTTACTTTCTTGGGGGACTGCAATCCCCCAGTTTGGAGATCATCATTCCTTTTAGAAGCCCCATAGACAAAGATAAAGGCTTTAGGAGTCCAAAGCCAGTGTGGACACACACAAAAGGATTCATTAAAAATAAGGAGGTCCTCACTGTGTAGTAGGAGTAAAATATGCAAAGATAATGTGATGAGTCTCAAAGAAGGGGGAGTAGAGAAGTTCCTTTGCACATGGGTAATGAGATTTTATATTTATGCAAAGGGGGTGTATGTGTGAAGAAAGGTTGAAAAACGCTGCTACAGACATTACCGGGACACCCTCAAATCTTACAGGCATAAGACAGAGACAAAGGATAGGTCATAGCATCTGATGTCCATCTCTGGTATTTTTCATTGATTAAAATGATGATAACTCTTGTTCAGTATAGCCAAGGGAGTAACCACCATCCTGATCAGGAGTGGATTCTTCTAGTGTGTGTCCAACCATAATATGATCTGATCTCAGAGGGCTGTTGCATGAGGTGATGTGCATTTCTTTTTTTTTTTTTTTCGGTACGCGGGCCTCCCACTGCCGCGGCCTCTCCCGTTGCGGAGCACAGGCTCCGGGCCCAGCCGCTCTGCGGCATGTGAGATCTTCCCAGACCGGGGCACGAACCCGTGTCCCCTGCATCGGCAGGTGGACTCTCAACCACTGCGCCACCAGGGAAGCCCTGATGTGCATTTCTTGATTCTTGGTCCTTACCATGAAATATTTGCCTCTAAGACTTTATCAGTTGATTTCTGTTAACAGCTTTGCTTCCTTCTCATTGACTTGGCAAACGATGGTTATTGTTGTGCCATGTCGTAGTTCTCTTTCTAACTACAGTCTCTGTTTCTGTCTAGATCCTTGACCTCAATATTTTCTCCGCTGCAATGACTTGGAATGTTACTGTTTATTTTTTTCTTTATTTTTTTCTTTTTTTTTTTTTTTTTTAAACATCTTTATTGGAGTATAATTGCTTTACATTGCTGTGTTAGTTTCTGCTGTATAACAAAGTGAATCAGCTATACATATACATATATCCCCATATCCCCTCCCTCTTGCATCTCCCTCCCACCCTCCCTATCCCACCCCTCTAGGTGGTCACAAAGCACCAAGCTGATCTCCCTGTGCTATGCGGCTGCTTCCAACTAGCTATCTATTTTACGTTTGGTAGTGTATATATGTCAGTGCCATTCTCTCACTTCGTCCCAGCTTACCCTTCCCCCTCCCCGTGTCCTCAAGTCCCTTCTCTACTTCTGTGTCTTTATTCCTGTCCTACCCCTAGGTTCTTCAGAACCCTGTTGTTTTTTTTTTTAAATTATATTTATAATTGACCTACAACGTTATGTAAGCAACTTTTACACGACACAGTGATTTGATATTTCTATACATTTCAAAATGATCACCATGGTAAGTCTAGTTACAATCTGTCATCATACAAAAATGTTATAGTTATTGACTATATTCCCCACACTGTATATTTCATACTCTTGACGCACTTATTTTGCAACTAGAAGTTTGTACCTCTTAATCTCCCTTACCTATTTCTTTACTTCTCCCACACCCAACGCCTGTGGCAACCATCTGGTATTTTTTTCTCTGTATCTATAATCCTGCTTTTTGTTTTATTAAGCTTGTTCATTTATTTTGTCTTTTGGATTCCACATATAAGTGAAATCATACAGTATTTGTCTTTGTCTGACTTATTTCACTTGGAATAATACCTTCTAGATCCATCCATGTTGTTGTAAATGGCAAGATTTACATTGTGTGTATATATATATATGTGTGTATGCATGCACACACACACACACATACACACACACACACCCCACATCTTCTTTTTCCATACATCTATTGATGGGCACTAAGGTTGCTTCCATATCTTGGCTGTTTAAAATAATGCTGCAATGAACATCGGGGTGCATATATCTTTCTAATTAATGTTTTTGTTTTCTTCATGTAAATCCCCAGGCTAGGTCATGTGGTAGTTCTATTTTTAATTTTTGCGGGGACTCACCATACTGTTTTCCATAGTGGCTACATTAATTTACATTCTCACCAGAGTGCACAAGGGTTCCCTTTTCTCCACACCCTTGCCAACACTTATTTGTTGTCTTTTTTGGTAATAACCATTCTGACAGGTGTGAGGTGTTACCTCATTGTGGTCTTGATTTCCATTTCTCTGATGATTAGTGATGTTGAACATCGTTTTGTGTGCCTGTTGTCCATCTGTATGTCTTCTTTGGGAAAATGCCTATTCAGGTATCTGCCCTTTTTTTAATCAGGTTGTTTGTTTTTCTGCTTTGTGAGTTCTTTGCATAATTTGTATATTAACCCCTTTCCAGATATACTGTTTGCAAATATCTTCTCCCTTTCAGTAGGTGGCCTTTTAATTTTGTTGATAGTTTCCTTTGCTGGGCAAAAGCTTTTTAGTGTGATTAGGTCCCATTTGTTTATTTTTGTTTTTGTCTCCCTTGCCTGAGAAGACATATCCAAAAAAAAGAAAAAAAAAAGATTAAAATTAATGTCAGAAAGCTTACTGCTTATATTTTCTTCTAGAAGTTTTATGGTTCCAGGTCTTATATTTAAATCTTTCTTTTGTGTTTCTTGCCTAGAGAAGTTCCTTTAGCAGTTGTTGTAGAGCTGGTTTGGTGGTGCTGAACTCTCTCAGCTTTTGCTTGTCTGTAAAGGTTTTAATTTCTCCATCAAATCTGAATGAGATCCTTGCTGGGTAGAGTAATCTTGGTTGTAGGTTTTTCTCCTTCATCACTTTCAATGTGTCCTGCCAGTCCCTTCTGGCTTGCAGAGTTTCTGCTGAAAGATCAGCTGTTAACCTTATGGGGATTCCCTTGTGTGTTATTTGTTGTTTTTCCCTTGCTGCTTTTAATATGCTTTCTTTGTATTTAATTTTTGACAGTTTGATTAATATGTGTCTTGGCGTATTTCTCCTTGTATTTATCCTGTATGGGACTCTCTGTGCTTCCTGGACTTGATTAACTATTTCCTTTCCCATATTAGGGAAGTTTTCAACTATAATCTCTTCAAATATTTTCTCAGTCCCTTTCTTTTTCTCTTCTTCTTCTGGAACCCCTATAATTCGAATGTTGGTGCGTTTAATGTTGTCCCAGAGGTCTCTGAGACTGTCCTCAGTTCTTTTTATTCTTTTTTCTTTATTCTGCTCTGAGGTAGTTATTTCCACTATTTTATCTTCCAGGTCACTTATCTGTTCTTCTGCCTCAGTTATTCTGCTATTGATCCCATCTAGAGCACTTTTAATTTCATTTATTGTGTTGTTCATCGTTGCTTGTTTCATCTTTAGTTCTTCTAGGTCCTTGTTAACTGATTCTTGCATTTTGTCCATTCTATTGTCCATTCTATCTCCAAGATTTCGGATCAACCTTACTATCATTATTCTGAATCCTTTTTCAGGTAGACTGCCTATTTCCTCTTCATTTGTTAGGTCTGATGGGTTTTTATCTTGCTCCTTCATCTGCGGTGTGTTTTTCTGTCTTTTCATTTTGCTTATCTTACTGTGTTTGGGGTCTCCTTTTTTGCAGGCTGAAGGTTCGTAGTTCCTGTTGTTTTTTGTGTCTGTCCCCAGTGGCTAAGGTTGGTTCAGTGGGTTGTGTAGGCTTCCTGGTGGAGGGTAGTAGTGCCTGTGTTCTGGTGGATGAGGCTAGATCTTGTCTTTCTGGTGGGCAGGTCCACGTCTGGTGGTGTGTTTTGGGGTGTCTGTAGACTTATTATGATTTTGGGCCGCCTCTCTGCTAATGGGTGGGGTTGTGTTCCTGTCTTGCTAGTTGTTTGGCATAGGATGTCCAGCACTGTAGCTTGCTGGTCGTTGAGTGAAGCTGGGTGCTGGCCTTGAGATGGAGATCTCTCGGAAATTTTTGCTGTTTGATATTATGTGCAGCTGGGAGGTCTCTTGTGGATCAGTGTCCTGAAGTTGGCTCTCCCACCTCAGAGGCACAGCACTGACTCCTGGCTGCAGCACCAAGAGCCTTTCATCCACAGGGCTCCTTAATTTGGGATGATTGGTTGTCTATTCAGGTATTCCACAGATGCAGGGTATATCAAGTTGATTGTGGAGCTTTAATCCGCTGCTTCTGAGGCTGCTGGGAGAGATTTCCCTTTCTCTTCTTTGTTCTCACAGCTCCCAGGGGCTCAGCTTTGGATTTAGCCCCGCCTGTGCGTGTAGGTCGCCGGAGGGCGTCTGTTCTTTGCTCAGACAGGACGGGGTCAAAGGAGCCGCTGATTCGGAGGCTCTGGCTCACTCAGGCCCGGGGGTAGGGAGGGGTAGGGAGGGACACGGAGTGCGGGGCGGGCCCGCGGCGGCAGAGGCCGGCGAGACGTTGCAGCCTGAGGCGCGCCTGTGCGTTCTCCCGGGGGAGCCGTCCCTGGATCCCGGGACCCCGGCAGTGGCGGGCTGCACAGGCTCCCCGGAAGGGCGTGTGGCTAGTGACCTGCGCTCGCACACAGGCCTCCCGGTGGCGGCAGCAGCGGCCCTAGCGTCTCATGTCTGTCTCTGGGCTCCGCACTTTTAGCCGCGGCTCGCGCCCGTCCCTGGAGCTCTCTCAAGCAGCGTTCTTAATCCCCTCTCCTCGTGCACCAGGAAACAAAGAGGGACGTAAAAGTCTCTTGCCTCTTCGGCAGTTCCAGACTTCTCCCCGGACTCTCTCCCGGCCAGCCGCGGTGCACTAACGCCTTGCAGGCTGTGTTCACGCCGCCAACCTCAGTCCTCTCCCGGCGCTCCGACAAAAGCCGGAGCCTCAGCTCCCAGTCCCACCCGCCCCGGCAGGCGAGCAGACAAGCCTCTCGGCTGGCGAGTTCCGGTCGGCCCGATCCTCTGCGCTGGAATCTGCCCGCTTTGCCCTCCGCACCCCTGTTGCTGTGCTCTCCTCCGCGGCTCCCAAGCTCCCCCACTCCGCCTCCCGAAGCCTCCACCCGCGAAGGGGCTTCCTAGTGTGTGGACACTTTTCCTCCTTCACAGCTCTCTCCTGCTGGTGCAGGACCCGTCCCTATCCTTTTGTCTCTGTTTAGTTTTTTCTTTTGCCCTACCCAGGTACGTGGGGGGTTTCTTGCCTTTTGGGAGGTCTGAGGTCTTCTGCCAGCGTTCAGTAGATGCTCTGTAGGAGTTGTTCCACGCGTAGATGTATTTCTGGTGTATCTGTGGGGAGGAACGTGATCTCCGCGTCTTACTCTTCCGCCATCTTCCTCTTACTCTTCCGAATGTTACTGTTTAAATAAGAGACGGCAAGTTGGCTTTATCTCACCAACTGATTGGTAATAGGCCTCTTGGAGTCGTCCACTAGGTAGGATTTTGAAACTTTTTCTGGGCTCAGTGGGAGAGCACGCCATGATTGATGAATGATGTTTGCTATGGCCTCTGAAAGCAATACAATGTTATGTTTGGTATGTGGGGTAAGCAGCCTCCGTGGGAGTCCCTATTGATCCCCCTCCTGGTATTCTTCTCCTTGAGAGTGCGTGGGACCTAGTGACTTGCTTGGAACCAATAGAACACAACAAAGGTGATGGAATGTCACCTCTGTGATTAGGTTACAGAACACTGTGACCTCCATTTTGCTGGAAGATGCTCTCTTGCTGGCTTTGATGAAGCAAGCCAGCTGCCTTCTTGGAAAGGCTCATGTAATGAGGAACTGGGGGTGGCCTCCAGACAACAGCCAGCAGAGAACTGAAGGTCTCAGTCCAACAGTCCTTGAGGAAATGAATCCTGCCTTCAGATGAGACCTCAGCTTTGGCTCACACTTTGATTGGCAGCCAAGTCAGACACCCTGAAGAAGAGGATCCCACTAAGTGGGCTGGATTCCTAACCCACAGAAACTGTACGATAATAAATGTGTGTTCTTCCAAGCTGGTAAGTTTCAGGGTAATTTATTATGCGGCAATAGATAACCAATATACCGTGTATGTGCCAGCCTTCCTTTAGTCACTTTATGCACATTATTGAGGAACAGAAAGATAGTAGGCGCGGTAGCAAGCAGCAAGAAACTAGCTGAATTTAAGGGAGGAAGTACAAACATTACCAAGATTGATCACAAGAACTCAAGACCCAGCAATCAGAGTGGCAAGGCAAACTGTTCTCGAGAACCCAGCCAACTCTGAATTCAACTATTTTGCCACCTAATGCAAAGAAGTTCACAAGTCTTTATTTCTCTTATCCTGGCGCGTCAGTGTGATTCCCTCTTTTTCTCTCTTCTTCACCAGAACAGAGGCTTTATAAGGACAGACACTCTGTCTTTCCTGTTTATTGTGCACCTGGCACAGTACCTGGCACATATAAGGCTTCAATAACTATGTATTGAATAAATAAATGTTTATGTTTCCTTGAATGTCAATAAGTCACAAAATATTGCCACACGTTTGAGAAAAATATGCACCGAAATCGTTATAATAAAGATTTTTTTAGCCCGTAAAGGAAGCAAGTCTTAGTATCTTGACAATTCACTCATTTAAGGCATCTAATTCCCTGATAATGTCAGTTAAATGGAACCTTACTGTAATAAGTACCATTAATTATTCATGGCTAACACAGTGCTCAAGGTCAAGTGAAATCTGATGGAAAAATCTCTTCACTGAGGAAAAATCACTTGCTGGTTGCTATCGCAACTTTCACAGCCACTGTATACAGCTTCTCACCTTCCAGCATGTTCAACAGGGACCAGAGCCACTAAGTTCATTTTATGGAAAATAAGGCGATTTCTTTTATCTGACTGCATGTTTCTCTGCTGTTAGGCATTTCCTTATTCTTGTAAAGGATATTATTTTTGTCTTTGAACTATTATAAAGAGAGAGCAGGAAATCAGTTATGGTAGGACAGAGGCAGAATAAATGAAAAATAGATTATCTGTGAAAAAGAAACATAGAAAGCAAGTATTACCAAACTTCTGAGATGAAGCTCTGAACTGCCAAGTATAAGGCAACCAATATAAAATCCAGAACCTACACTACAGGGATGAGTTTAGCATTAGCTTGCCCGGCAAAATGGCAAATGGTGGTGATATCTTTATTCACTGAGAACCAGAAATGGCATTTAGGTTTCTCCTGTTGATCTGTGTTGAGAAGGATTCTGAGGCCCAGTGGAGGAGTCCTATGATGGATTAATGACAGTACAGAGTCTAGAGCAGATGTGTTAATAAGTGCATTTACAAGTCTTAGATTTCTCTAACGTAATGCAATTTCAGGGTAAATTGTGACTCAGTGAAACCCAATTATGATTTCTTTTTTAAAAAATTGCAATACTATGACCAGTCATCTTTCCAAATTCAAGGAACTTAAAAAAAAACAACAAACTTTGCTCTTCTACCTTAGACTTGGCTTAAACTTACTTTCAACAGGTTATCTTTGCTTAGGGAAGGATTTAATTCTCTAAAATATCATCAGGTTTCCCATGAAGGAAAAACAAAGCCCACAAAAAAATGAATCATTTTTCAAAGGTGACAGAATCCCCTGATGCCTCTGCCTTACGTGTTTGCATTTCACCGTGAAGCAATAACTACATGTCCACTGGCGATCTGCTTTAATCTTAAGATAAATAAAACCTGCTGGAGCAGAAATTGGGAACAGGACGGTCAGAGGGTAAACAGCATTGAGAGTACTCTGTTCTCACATCGCACACGATTTCCTTGGGGCATCTAGCCCTGCGCTAACTTAAAACAGTGCACCGAGCCTTTAGAAATGTCTATGAGACAAAATAAAGTGAAAAAGCTTTCCAGCATGCTCATCAAACTCATAATACGTAGACTGCATAAAGGCCGTGTGTATTTTTAGATAACCTTTGCCGGTAAAACCCTTTTCCCTCACTCCATTTTGAAATCTGAGGTAGTCTGACACCTTGAGAGCAGGACCACAGGTTCCTACCATTTGGCAATTCTACACATTACCTGGACTGTTCCCTCCAGTTGCCACTAAATGCATTAGCTGCGTGGAGCCTTCTACTCCTTCCCCTCAAATATAAGGTGAGGAGTAAATACCTTCTCCAAGGACCTGCCTTCTCTTAATCACTATGTACTTGTCACTGAGCTTGCCGAACTTTCATTCGTTCATTCATTCATTCACACATAAATTTAATAGAAATGTAGTGAGAGCCTAGTGATACCAGCGAGGTGCCGAAGATAAAAGGGTAGAGAAAAGAATAGGGTTGCTACCTTCAATGGATGGTATACTCTAGTAAGGAAGATAGAAAATAAACAAGTAAATGAATAATGATACATTGTGTGTTACCAAGGAAATAAATAAGGGACTGAGAAAGAGGAGAGTAGAAAGGGATTTCTCTTTCTAGCCTCTTGGTAGACTAGATGTTCGCAGCAGCCCCTCTCAGTAAAGTACAATGATTTTTTTTTTTTTTTTTTTTTTTTTTTGGCGGTACGCGGGTCTCTCACTGTTGTGGCCTCTCCCGCTGCAGAACACAGGCTCCGGACGCGCAGGCTCAGCGGCCATGGCTCACGGGCCCAGCCGCTCCACGGCATGTGGGATCCTCCCGGACCAGGGCACGAACCCGTGTCCCCTGCATCGGCAGGCAGACTCTCAACCACTGTGCCACCAGGGAAGCCCCAAGTACAATGATTTTAATGCTCAGTAAAATACTCAAGACATTTTAAGAAATGCATGGCTTTCTGTGCAGGAGAGTAAGGAACTGTGTGGAGGCAAGAAGTGACCAGAAAACAAGAATCATCAGGGGACAGGGAGCTCTGGAGTTGCCATTTGCCTTACAAGTAAACTGTTATCTCTGGTCGCTGAAATCCTGGGTTTGAATGAGTCACATGTAGGGGATAAGAGGAGGAGCAAAGGACTGAGCAGAGGTTGGATTCATGGGGCTCTACATTAAGGCCAGGAGACAAAAGGGCAACAGTCTTAGTGAGTGAAATGAAAAATCAAACCAAACCCTTGGCCATGACAGAAACACTGGGGGTACAGTACCTGCCTCTACCTTGACTTTGGGTGAAGAAAAAAGATCACAGAATCCCTTTAGCATTCTTTACTATAAGCCTATGGTAAGAGCGTTTGCAGGTTTGGGGTTGGAATCCATGATATCAACAAACAACCTCAAACCAGAAATGTAATTTTAGGTAGTTCTAAAGGTGGCTGGGAGAAGAAAAACATCTCAAATCCTCGGTGTGGAAACGCAATCAGATGTCAAACCCAGGTCTCAAAGAAAATCAAGAAAGTGACATTCACAGTCAAAACCAATACAAACATTAGGAAACAAAGTCATCATGTATATAAAGAGAAACAAGACTACATATATAATTCCTCAACTAGTCAGGAGGAAGAGATAGAATTAGGAAAGTCTTGCCCAGTCTGAAATGGAATGAAGTCAACAGAGAGCTTAAAATAAGATTATAGAAGTAAATTCAGTGTTATAGCATGAATCACAATCAAGTAAGTGAAAATAAACTAAACATTTCAATAGAAATTGAAGGTTATTAGATATCATTTCAAAAAATCTAGCAATACAGAATGATTGAAAATAAAAGGAACAGAATATAACAGGTGTGTACTAATCTAAAGAAATATGGGTACCTGTATTTCTAGAAACAATGCTTCTAGAGATAGAGGGTCACTACATTTTGATAAAAGTTGCAATCCATTAGGAAGATAGAACAATTCTAAACTTATATTTCCAATAATAACTTCAAAATACCTAAAGCAAGAGTTTCGGGACCACAGAGAAAAATGAACAAGTCCTTATGATAGCTAGTAAAAGCTTCTTTATCAATAATTGATAAAGATAGATAGGAAATAAAAAATAATAAAGGAAATAAAAATAAGAATATAGAAGATTTAAACAAAATAATTAGCAAGAATAACCTAGTGGACACATACAGAATACTATTCTTAACAAGTGAACAAACTTTTTATTTTTTTGCATACATGCAACATATATAAAATTTGGCCATGTACTGGAGCATAAAGAAAGTACTGACATTGTCTGTATGATACCAATTGCTTTAAATTTGTTGATACTTGCTTTATGCCCCAGTACATGGCCAAATTTTACATATGTTGCCTTTTTTCTTTTTTTGGTGGAACTTGACAGGCTACTTAGAAATTCACATGGAAAAGGAAGAACTGGTAAAACACTCCATAAAAAAAGTTAATAAATGAGACTTGCCATAACATATATTAAGACTATGTTAAATAAGACAGTGTGGTATGGGTCCAGGGATTGGCTCACAGAACTCAGAAACAAAAGGTCCACGTAGAACCAGGCGGGGAAAATCAGACCATTCAATGGTTGATGTTAGGACACCTAGTTATCCATATGGAAGAAAAAAAGAAACTGAATCCCTACTTCACAACTTTCACCAAAGTCCATTTCAGATGCACCAAGGGCTTAAATGTGAAACGTAAAACTTCAAATTGTTCAGGAGGAAATACAAATGTATATCTCCATGACTTTGGAGGTGGGGAATGATTTCTTAAACAAGAAACAGAAAGCACCAACTATCAAGGAAAAGATTGATCAATTTGACTCATTAAAATTAAGAATTTTGCTCACTGAATGATTCTCTGAAGAAGGTGAAAAGATAAGCCCCAAATTGGGAGATGATATTTGCAACACCCAGAACCGAGAAAGGATTAATATACAAAATACATTAAAAAATACAGAGAGCCTACCTTGATGAGTTAATCATGGAAGACCTCTGAAAGGTGGTGATGGGAAAACTGAGATCATAGAATGAAAAGGAAGTGAAGGGAGGATGAGCACGCCTGAGAGGAAAGAGGAAGTTCAAAGGCTGTGAGGTGGAGAAAGGAGAGAGAGAGAGAGAGAGAGAGAGAGAGAGAGAGAGAGAAGGAGAGAGAGAGAGAGAGAGAAAGAGAGAGAGAGAGGGAGAGAGGGAGGGAGAGAGAGAGAGAGGGGGACAGAGAGAGAGAGAGAAAGAGAGAGAGAGAGGGAGAGAGGGAGGGAGAGAGAGAGAGGAAGGAGAGAGAGAGAGAGAGGGAGAGAGGGAGGGAGAGAGAGAGAGAGGAAGGAGAGGGAGAGAGAGAGAGAGAGAGAGAGAGGGAAAGAGAGAGACAGAGGGAGAGAGGGGGGGGAGGGGGAGAGAGAGAGAGAGAGAGAGAGAGAGAGAGAGAGAGAGGAAGGAGATGAAAGCTGAGAGGAAGCAAAGGCCAGAACAAGCAGGATGGTACAGGGGAAGCCAATGAAGGATTTATCTGAGGACACCTGGCTGCTTGTGACGTGTGGGTGAGCAGCTGCAGGTACTTATGGGAAGACCATGGCACCACTGGAATCTGGCAGAGAGGAGCTCTCACAGAACCTCAGAAAGGCAGCCACAAGGTGTAGGTGAAGGGCACACACTCTGGAGCCAGATTACCTGGTTTCCTATCCTTGCTGTGCTCCAAAGAAGTCCCTTGAGCTTGGGTAAATTACTTAGGCTTTCTAAATACAGTATTATCCAAATACAGTTATCAAAATATTACATTTAAATACATATACATATGTATATATATACTGCTTTACTTATCAATAGGAAGAGCTATTCAGGGGAATAATAACTACCATAACTTTGAAGTTGTGATAAGTGAAGATAATATTTTAAGACATCTATAACTGTAATGTCATTAAAAAAATCAACCATTTCTACAGGTTATAAAGTCACAGGTACTAACCAATTCTACTGTATGGTTTGTCGCCTATGTTCATAATTGAAGGAAATGTTAAATTTCAGTTAGAGGTTACTGAAAAATTTTTTTTAATGTTTATTTTCCTCATCCAAGCTGATATACAAAATATCAATATATAAAGTCTGTTCGGGCTGCTCTAACAGAATACCATAGATTGGGTGGCTTACAAACAACAGAACTTTATTTCTCACAGTTCTGGAGGCTGCAAAGTCTAACACCAAGGCACCAGAGGATTTGGTGTCTGGTGAGGACCTGCTTTCTGGTTCACAGATGGCCTCCTTTTCAATGTTCTCACATGGAGGAAGGGGTGAGGGATCTCTCTGGGGTATCTTTTAAGAGGACACTAACTCCATTCATGAAGGCTCCACCCTCATGACCTAATCATCTCCTAAAGGCCTTACCTCCTAACACTATCACATTAGGGATTAGGTTTCAACATATGAATTTTAAGGGGGACATGAACATTTTGTCTATAGCATCAATATTCTTGAAAAAGCACTTCTTTTCGCAAATAATCTTACCTATTAAAAATTTAAAAGAGATTTTAAAAACCCCAAATATATCCTATGGTAGAAAAACATTTACTTGACATGAAGCAATTCCTTTAGTTTAGTTTCTTTTTCTTCTGTTAAGTTCAAGTAACATTTAATATAGTGTTTTCATTTAAATTTATTTATTTATTATTTATTTTTGGCTGTGTTGGGTCTTCGTTTCTGTGTGAGGGCTTTCTCTAGTTGTGGCAAGCGGGGGCCACTCTTCATCGCAGTGCATGGGCCTCTCACTATCGCGGCCTCTCTTGTTGCGGAGCACAGGCTCCAGATGCACAGGCTCAGTAGTTGTGGCTCACAGGCCTAGTTGCTCCGTGGCATGTGGGATCTTCCCAGACCAGGGCTCAAACCCATGTCCCCTGCATTGGCAGGCAGATTCTCAACCACTGAGCCACCAGGGAAGCCCTAGTGCTTTCATTTAAAAATAGAATTGAATAGTTATATTTTTGTATAATTCTACCAGATGATCAGACTGTCTCTCCATCCATCCATATGTGATAGATTGAAATCACTGGTCCTGATTATTCACTCCCCTATAAAGAGAGTTATATGTCCATACCTTTGCCTTGGCCTCAGGGAAAGTAAAGTGTGCTTGCCTGATCCTTGATTTTGGATTTGGCCATAGGACTTGCTTTGCCCAATGGGAGGTTAGTAGAGTAATACAGGCAAAGGCCTGAAACGTGTCTGCACGGTTTGGCATGACTCTTTTGTACTTCTGCCATTACTATGAGACAAACATACCCTGTAGACACAGTCCCTCCAGTCTGGGCACCAAAACGAAACATAAGAAGCAATGTCAACAGAAAGACCTGCAGGCTGTTGAAGAACTTCCCCAGCTAACCCACTGAATGAGAAATAAATGCTTATTTTTGAATACCACTGCTATTGTGTGGTTATTTGTTATGCAGCCATAGGTGACTGATACAGTGTCCATCTATCCATCCATTCATCCATTCTTTTTTTTTTTTAAGATTATTTATTTATTTATTTATTTTTGGCTGCATCGGGTCCTCGTTCAGGCATGCGGGATCTTCCGTCGCGGGGTGCGGGCTTCTCTCTAGTTGTGGTGTGTGGGTTTTCTCTCTCTAGTTGTGGCACGCAGGCTCCAGGGCACTTGGGCTCTGTAGTTGTGGCACATGGGTTCCAGAGCACGTGGGCTCTGTAGTTTGCGTCACGAAGGCTCTCTGGTTGAGGTGCACGAGCTCGGTAGTTGTGGTGTGTGGGCTTAGTTGCCCCGCGGCATGCGGGATCTTAGCTCCCTGACCAAGGATCGAACCCCCGTCCCCTGCATTGTAAGACAGATTCTTTTTTTTTTTAAAAAAACTCCGTTATTCTTTAATATCATCAGACATCCAGTCAATGTTCACATTTCCCCAAATGTTTAATTGGTTTGTTTTACAAAAATTATTTATTTTACACTTTCTAAAAATTCACATCTAAGTAAGGTCAATGAAGTCCAATGGTTATATCACTTATCTCTTTTAATCTATAGGTTTCCCTTTCCAACTGGTTTTTCAATTTCCTTGGAATTTATTTGAAGAAACTGGGTCATTTATTTTGTAGGGCTTTTCACAGTCTGGATTTTGCTGGTTATGTCCCCATGGTGTCTTTAACATATTCTTCTGCCCTCTATACTTCTTGCAGATTGATAGTTGGAGCCACAGACTTGAACAGATTCCGATTAGATTTTGTGGCAAGAATACTTTATAGGTGGTATGTTGTTATTCTGTCAGGGGATGCATCATGTCTGGTTGTTTCTTTGTTTGTGTAAGGCGGATTCTTTACCACTGGACCACCAGGGAGGTCCCCATCCATTCTTTTACCAGTATAAGCACCTAGGAAGATGTCTGGAGTGATGTGTATCAAATGTTAATAATGGTTGTCGAAAAAGCACTTGTAATGAGGTTTGGCACTAAGCTACTTTAGTTCTTGTTGTTGCTGTGACTACTGCCATTATATTGGGAGGTGGCATGGGTAACAGTGAAGACTTTCTGGTACACCAGGGCAGATGGCTTTGCCATCTACCAGCCCTGTGACCTGGGTGAGGCAGGTAGCCTCTCTGACGCTACCCCCTGCCCCTCCCCACGACGTCTCTCCTGGAAATCTTGATAGAGAGCTAGGAAGCGGGGAGGGAAGAGGAGGAAACAGCTCCAGGACAGGTTCTGCCTTTAACGCTTTAGCCTAACGATGATCATTATTCATAAACTATAACTGCTTATGCTCTGGATTTTACTGCTCATTAAGAGCTGAGTACAATATCCTTAATTAGAGTCAGGAGTTGGACGCCTAAGAAAGAGATGCGGAGAACATTTGAAATTCTGAACCTAAAATAAAACTCTTCAAACAGATAATTTTTTGAAAGAATAAAGCTTTACATGCTCCTGGAGAGAAATCTTTTCTTTAAAATTTTGAGCCTGGGAAGTTTGTTGTGAACTAAATGGTTCCATAATTCAGTTTTCTTGCTTCCTTGTAGAAAGCAGCCTTATGGAGTTCTACCAGATACTTGTACTTCTACCCTCAACGTTTAAAAATGCTTTCATACCAGCTGTCTCTCCTGTCTCGCTTCTTCCTAAGGGCTTGTAGGGTAGGTATGATCCCCTTTTGCTTGAGTTAGCCAGAGAAGGTTTCTTTGCTTGCGATCTACATTTCTTTGCTGCAGACCTTCTCAGAGCCTCTATACGCTAGTGTACGTTGGGAATCCCAGAAAGGCGAAAAGAGAAGTCAGCATTTCTCCAGCTTGTAGGACCCACTTCTTATCTGTGGCATTTCTCACAGGACTAGTAGGGACCTGCTGCCTTAGATATAACCTCCGAAAAACAAATGCCTTTCTTAGTGGGTGTTTGCAGTCACCATACTTAGGACACAACCAAACAAAGGAGAAGCCGGGAAAGTCGGGTGTTGTGACAGGGCTGAATCTGCAGCAGGCACACAGCGGTCTTAGGAAGAAGATCCTGTGGCTTTTTAAAACATCTTATTTGTCTTATTCATGTTGTGATTTCTTATAAAGACTGAAATCTCATTCCCAGGCAGCTTGTTTTCTCTTCTTCTGGTTTTAGAGCCATCGGCTAGGTCCTGCATCCTCTCAGAAACTCAGAACAGTTTTCTCTCATGTGAGGTCTGCCAGATATTAGATCTTTCTTCTCTCTTCCCACGTCTCTTCAACCCCACTCCGCCCCCCTCCCACAGAGGTGCTGTTTGCCAAGAGACTGTTTGCCTAAACCAGGTGTTCTCAAGGAAAAGCTGGCTGGCCAGCCTTGTGGAACAGGGTCCGTGGGTGTTACCGAGAGTCATGGGGCGCTGCAGAGCATCTGGGCTGTCAGTGACCCAAGGCTCTATCTCTCCTGAACATGAAAGGAAGCAGCGCAGAACATTTCCCAGATGGGGAGTTGGCCTGGTGGACTACACAGAAGATTAAAATAATGATTTTTTTGGTTTCTCTAGAGAAGAGGTGTCAACTTCCTTCTCACTTCCTGAAAGCAAGAAGTCAGCATTTTGAGAGGCATCTCTTCACCTATATGACCAACATTAACTGGGTCTGAATGGGGGATGAAGTCGCCCCCAGGGGGACGTTTGGCAGTGTCTGGAGATATATACGGTTGTCACAATGGGGGTGGGTGGTAGGTGGGTTATACTACTGGCATCTAACGGGTAGAGGCCAGGGATACTGCTAAACATCCTACAATGCTCAGGACAGCACCACAACAAAGAATTATCTGACCCCAAATAGTCAGTATTGTCAATACTGCTGAGGTTGAGAAATCCTGTTCCAGAGCATGGTGGTTAATCCCAAAGGCACTAGAGTCAGAAAGGCCAGGGTTCAAATCCTGGCTTCATCACCTACTGCCCCCATGACCTGAGCAGATCACTTCACTTAATTCTTTCAGTTGTAAAATGAAACTACTAACACCTACCTTATCAAGTGCTCAGTATAGTACGGGACACTTAAAATGATAAGATTTTACTGTCACTGCTCCGTAAAATGTCCGGAATTGGCCCCATGGAAGACAGAAAGTTGGCAGCTGTCAACCTCACGTGCCAGGCACTGTGGCAGGGATAGCAGATCATGGGGGAGTGTTTGCAGCAGACAGCAGAAAGATGCTGCCCTACTTCTTATACAGTCTAGAATGGTGTGGTTCAATAGAACTTTCTGGAGTGATGGAAATGTTCCCTAACTGCACTGTCAGATGGGATAGCTCCCAGTCACATGTGGGTCTTGAGCATTGAAATGTGGCCACTATAACCAAGGAACTGAATTTTAAATTGTATTAAGTTTAATTACTTAAAATGAAGATGCTGCACATGGCTGGTGGCTCTTATACTGGACACAGCAGGATGAGAAGAGGAGATCAGATGGATGTAGACCAAGTCTTGACAATCAGTGGCACCGTGTGGGGAGAGGACGGCTGGGGCACAGGAATTGAAGGGAGGAAGACATCACTTCTGAGCAAGCACTTCATGGAAGAGATTCTGGGAAAGGTGGGCCTGAAGGATGGGTAGGCTTTTTGATAGCAGGGATTAAGACCAGTGAGGGGGAGACGAAGCATGAGGGCAAAGATGTAGGCATGGGGGAGAAAGGCTCGGCATGTCTGTACAGATGAAGGTCAAGTCCTAAGACAAGAATACAGCCCCTTCTGAATGCAACAAAGGTGACATTCAAATATATAGCACCCAAAATAGGGACCGTCCAGGCGAATCCAAGATGACAGAACATCTTAAATCCAGTACACTCAAGATAAAGAGGAATGACTTGGAAAATTTAAAAATGCCACGTTTTATGGAGCAAAATTTTACTGAATCCACCACAGATTCGTAAATATGGTTCTTGAACCCATGTCTGTGCGACTTCAAGTACAAGGTTTTCCAGTCTAACCCATGAAAGCCCCAAGTCTGTGTGGGCAATAATAACATATGAGAAGCTGAAAGAATGCTGAAGACAAATTTTGACAAGTTGCCTCAGGCCGCTCTGGTTTCTGGAACCCAGTTAAGGATGGATGACACGGATGGGCAGAGGATAATTGGTACTATGAAACGCCCTGTCTCAACCCAATTTCACTGAAGACACCCAGACATTGCCTAAAACTTTTCCTAGAAATCTGTTAAGTACTGTCTGTGACTCTGCCAAGCAGTACTTATTGCGTGGCAGCTAGGGCTTGACCAAAAGGAGTAACTGCTTTGAGGATCTCACCACCAGAGGAGGGGAAAAGAATCTTTGCAGCTGAAACCTGAGGTTTGCTGCTGGAGAGAGGAAAATTGATCTCTTAAGATAAGGAATATTTGCAAAACATGCCAGGCTACAATGTCCACTAAAGGTAAATAAAGGACTGTTAGGCAAAAATTTCTCAGGACAAGAGGAAATCGTCTGTGCAAACCAAAACGCTGTCAGCTTTGGTTACTGGCTTGAACCCAGGATTCTTATATAATTGGAAAACAACTATGGCTCCCCAAACCAGGTAGATTTTTAAAGTTGCATATCTTAAAATATCTGACTCAGTCAACAATCAAAACTTTTGATGAATAAATTGGAAAGAAAAATTTCATACTCTGTGGACTGCCTACTAAGCTTGGAAGGAAAAAAATAACGAGATGTCTCAAAATAAATATTTGCATGTTGAGAGAGAGAAAGAGAGAGAGAGAGAGAGAGGGAGAGAGAGAGAGAGAGAGAGAGAGAGAGAGAAATAAACTTGGAAAAAGTCTTTGAAAACTGAGCATACTGTTCCTAAAAGCAATCCCATAGAAGAGTTAAAATCATGTAAGAAAAACAGAAGCTCTATGGCATTATCAATCTGTGGATAGCTTAATTCATGATTGTAGTCATCTGGTATTAATACAATAATTTCATAACTTAAAGGGAAATTTCAAAATAATGTATAGGTCTCCACTCATTTAGGAGTTAAGGTTTATAGAGTTTTTCTCTGGCTAGAATCTAGGACAAGAACTACAGTAACAAGATTATCATTTTTCACTTCCTTGGTTTACAAAGCCCTAGTCCCTTTCTGTGGTCAGACACTTCGGATTAAGTCAGATGTGTTTTCAAACTACTTTGCCTCTTAATTTTTAAACACTTGTTTATTTTAAAGAAAATTTAATCCATATGTTTCTGATTCATTTACACTTAACTCTTCAAAATGCTGTTTCATAAAAAGCTCTTTGATGTTCAAATTGCTTTTGGAGCTATTTTTATTAAGATTTTTTTAAAGCTTCCCTACTTAGAAACAGAAAGTTTCATTTCACTGCTATTTAACAACTTGGGGTCCAGAGGATTGGGTTCAGTTTATTACTTAAATGGAATAATGTATGTAAAATGCTTCATAAATTCTAAAACAATCGATGCCTGTTAGTGATTACAGTTGCTATTGTTACTACGACCACGCAGAAGACATAAGGTTTGAGGTTTCTCCTTCCCGCAGTTGGCTGGACCAGATCATCTCGTGGCTCCCTCCTAACAACACTTTCTTATTCTATGACTTTCTCATTCTTAGTAACACCTACGATAAACGTGTCAAATGACTGGTTCAGTAATAACGGAGAAAGTCAGGGAGAGGGCCACCCATACAAATTGGACCCCGTTTAGTTGAGCTCTTGCTTGGATCTACCGTGTGTAATGCATTGATCTTCATTGAGGTTCAAGGTCTGGTTGGGTTTTATTGACTTAGAGGTCAGGGTCTTCCTGGTGTATCATTTGATGAATGGATAGACTCTGTCAGCAAAAGCATTCACTAAGAAGGAAGTTTTGTGAGCAGGAGGGGGACAATCAAAGCAAGGCAGGGTCTGTTCCCGAGTCCCATGAGGATTCTAAGCCTTGAGGAGTACTACATGGAAAAGTTGCAGTTGTTTTCAAGCGGGGTCTGGGAACGTGGTCACATATGGTATTGACGTGGCAAAATGTGAGACAGAACATTCTCCCACTTCCGCGTGGAACCCATCTCTGCCTTGGCCTCATATACATCGATGATAGCGTCTGGAACCGTGAGACAGTGGTGGCTCAGATTCTATTATCTGTTGGGAGATGGCTGAAACATTCTGGCAATGCAACAGCAGTTGCCTGTAGCAGCAGCGTCCCGTTAAAGTTGGCTTAAGCACATGGGAGCCCCCCCTGGGCTACCTAGAAACACTTTGGGGCATGTGTGTGGGTGGCCCAGGGGTCTCTGTGACCTCATTCCTAAAGTCTAATGAGGCCTGGGGTCATTCAGATTTCATGTGAAAATGGCAAAACAGCCATTTGGCTTGTCCTGTCTTGACAATTGCGCAAAAGGTCTCGACCACTCTAACAAAAGTGAACAGGAAACCTTTGTCTCCTGGAGGCTGACCCTGAGCTTGCGTGTGAAGCGTATACCCTGCTTCCTCATGCTCTCCCCATGCCTCAGCCTGTTGCACACCAGGCTGCCTTTAGGAATTTGGAACCAAACACGAAACTCTTCATCACACAATGGAGGGACCATGGCTCTGCCCTTTGGCACATCAGTCTTTCCTGGTGAATGGCTCCCCAGCCTTGTGATTCTTGCCATCTGGAACAGTTGGCCCCTTCAGTTAACTTGCCAGCAGTAATCAGTTATTTCTCCTAGCCATAAATTTCCACCATTCTTTTTGGAGGGGGAAGAAATTAAAGTAACAAAGGGAGGTGGCTATAATGAACCAAACTGTCAGAATAGCAAATGTTTTAAGTAATTTGTTGGATCCTTGGTTTAGGGTTGACTGATTTCAGCACTAATTTTGCTTTGGACTCTTTCTTCGGACCAAGAAGCCTTATTTTCACCTGCATCTCCAATGAAGATTGTGACTACAAATGTGGAAAAGCTGGTGAGAGAGGTTTTATTAGAATTCAACAACTTCACTGATTTTTTTTTTTTTTTTTTTTTGGTGGAGGGGTTGGGGAGAACTCTGGCCATCTGCTTGGCTATCTCCTTTTTCATGAAACAAACCAGATTTTTGACAACACCCACTGAACTTGGTCCATTACAGATACTGACCAAGAAACCACCTGGTCCAGCTAAATAGTAATAACTGCTCTGAGCATCTAATTCCACCATGTCTCGTTTGAAAAAGAGGAAGAAATTCCCCAAATGACTAATGCTTTTTAGGTTCCGCAGCCGTTTTTTCATTGTCCTCAAAGCACCTGGTGTAACCTGCTTGCTTTCAATTCTTCTGAGAGCCTGTGGATTTGAAATGATAAAAGCAAATAGGATCCCCTAAGTCCACAGGCCAAGGCAATCTACTTTTATAAAGAAAACACTGAACATTTTCGAACATGTGGCCCACTAAGCTCCCCCCTGTCAGGGTCAGATTTATGTATTTGCTCTGGAACCAAGATTTTTGTACACCAGGCACAATACCTTGGAGTATTTACAGTGTAAGCTATTTTCCCAAAGCAAACAGCTGAATCAGTAAACCCCCCGTCCCCAGACACAGGACTCAGAGCCTTCCTGGGGAGCAGGTGTGCCGTAACTAGGAGGAAACCTTCCTTGGGCCTGACTCCCTGAATGTCTGAACATTTCCCCCCTTCCAGAGATGCAGTCTGATGACTTCTGAAGGCTTTGAAAAGGCAATTCTTTTCTTATTTCCCCCTTGATAAGAAAAACTAAAAAAGGGTCCAGTTATTACAATCTAAAGGGAAGGGATGGGTGGCTTCCAGAGGAAGCCGTAGATAAAACAGAGCTATTACAAAGGCACTTTATCTTCTTATTCTTTTTCTTCTCCTTATTAAAAAAAAAAAAGTTCCCCTCCCTCTTTTCTGGCAGGGAGGGTATAGGCCTTGGTCTTGAGCAGGAATTTGAAAGGGAAACGAAAGGCAAATCAGGAAGCTGCTTTCCTGCCTGGCATCCCAATGGCTCTCTTCGCCTGTGAGAAACTCCTAGCTGGCCTTGATCAGTGGAGGTGAAAATCATCCACGTTTCTGCAGAAGGGACTTTACAAGAACAGGCAGAGGTGGCATGAGGAGATGGCATGATTCATTTACTTATTCATCCCATAAATATTTGTTAAGTGGGTTTCCGCGGTGAGGTCACTTTTGTAATGGAGTTGGACATCACCCCTGCAAGAGATCAAAGGTGTCTCCTTCATTTCTTGACCTCAAGACCTTCACAATTTCAACCATTCCTTGAGAGACATTGACATAGCATAGAAATGCTATGTGAGGACAGTTGCTATTTTTCTATTATATTTAAAAATCCTTGTTTGAATTATGGGATCCAGTGTAACACAGTATCGTGGAAGAATCACTATTCAACAGTCAGGACAGTTGAGTTCCGATTCTGGTTCTGCCAATCACTACCTGTGTCATGCGATCACGTGCAAGTGACATTTATCCTCTGGGCCACAGTCTCTCCATAGGTACAATGAGGGGGGAGGATGTTGAATTGCCTTCCAGCTTTCTGATCCTACAATTTGTTAATAGTTTAAAAGTGGATATCCAGGTTAAAATGTGATGGGAGGGCCGAAGTGCTTGGCATGTGGTCTAATCTGGAAGAGGAAAAGGCAGAAAGGAGGGAACCCTATGCATGTGGGTTAATGATACCTACTGACAACAGGGCAGGATAGCTGGGGACAGGGGAGAGGTGTAGGGAACATCGCAGGCTGTGGAGTCAGGCTACCTGGGTTTGAATTCTGGCTCTACCACTATGGAGCTTGAGACAAGTTATTGACCTTTTCCAAATCTCAGCATCCTCACCTGTAAAATGGGTTAATATTAGTATCTACCATATAGAGCTGTTGTGGGGATTAAGTCAGACTGCCCACCTAGCACAGGGAGCCTGGATCACAGAACCCCTCTGTATCAGGCATATTCACAGCATGGTCTGGAGACCCCTGAAGAGTCTTGCTGGGGGTCTGTGAGGTCAAAATCCTGATGACACTAAGATATATTTGCCCTTTCATTCTTATTCTCTCATGAGTATACAGTGGAGTTTTCCAGAGGCTATACGACATGTGATACTATCATAGACTGGATGCAGAAGCAGTTAGGAGAACCACCTGTCTTCCTTTAAGCTGGTCATTTTAAAAAATTGCAAAAATATAAAATAATTCCACTGTTCTAATTTTTCTTGGAAAATACAGTTATTTTTCATAAAAGTATGCATTTTTGGTTAACATGTCCTAAGCTCATTATTGCTATTTTAAGTACAGCAATCATTATTTCACACAATCTTAGTTTGAATTTCTAATATGGCAAATATCGGTAGCTCTAACCCACACAAACAAAAGCTATGTTTGGAGGTGCCAATTATTTTTAAGAGTGTGGTTCTAAAAACAAAGAAAAAATATATTCCTGCCTTAGTTTGCTGTTGCTACGCAACTGCTGTAGCAAAACACCATGAACGTGGTGGCGAAAAAACACCACCAGTTTACTATCTTCCTGTGCTGGAGGTCAGAAGTCTAAAAGAGGTCCCCAGGACTGTGTTCCTTCTGGAGGCTCCAGAGGAGAATTTACTTCCTTGTCCTCTGCAGCTTGAGACTGCCTGCACCTTTGGTGTCCGTCCTCCTTCCTCCATCTTCAAAGCCAGTGGTACAGCCTCACTAAAATCTGCCCCTGCTTTTAGGGTCACATTGTCTTTTGTCTCTCTGATCTCCTGCCTCCCTCTTACACTGGTTACACTGGGCTGACCTAGATAATCCAGGCCAATCTCCCCATCCCAAGATCCTTAACTTAACCACACCTGCAAAGTCCCTTTTGCCATATAAGATAACATAGGTCCCGGGAATTAGGACATGGACATCTTGGGGGCCATTATTCAGCCTAACACAATTCCACTGAGTTATTTACAAATTGGATCCTTAACATATAAACAACAGCAACAAAAAACTCACTAAAATGTCTAATTATAGTGTATATCAATTGAAGGTAGATCTATCTTTTTTACTCATTTCTCTCAACAAATATCCTTAAAGATCTCTACATAACTCTTTGTCCAATCTTTCAATCGGCAGCTTAAGAGCCCCCTCCTCAGGATATCTTCTTTGCCTCCCTCAGGAGGGTTCCCTCTTCTCAGCATCTGCATTGAGCTTGGTCCAGAGTAAGAACTCCATAATTGTTAGCTGACATTTTTTCAACTACTTTTCCATGTCTCTCCCCTCTCCTAGCCTCTAAGCCACCATCCCCTAAAGCATGTTTCACAAAATACTTGTCCCATGAGATTACACCACATAAAATAGCTCCATGGTCACAACATTACAGGAAACACTAAATATGAATCAATCTCCTCCCTTGTGGGGATTCATGGTACACTTCGGCATATTAAAGGCTCTGAGAAGTTCTGCAGCGTTCAGGGGTGGAGGTGGGGTTAGTGTAACACAGTGTTTTTCAAATTTATTTGCCCAAGGAATCTCTTTTTCCTATAAAATTGATTACCATTCTATTTTTAGAAACACTGCTCTAAGCTCCTTGGAGTAAGGACCAAATTGTGTCCTTCTTTGTATCTTCTGTGGGTTGTCCCTGGGAGGTACTTGACAAGTAAATATTATATGAATGTACTGAAAAGAGGAAAACAAAGTTGATAAGACAAGATCTCTTCCCTTAAGTTGTTAAAAATGAGCAAGACAGATGTATAAATAATCATTTATATAGTCGTAGGTAAGTGCAAAAGTGATCTAACCCAGGATTGTTGATAAGAAGGAGAAAATCAAATCCAAATGCCGGGAACCAACCTAAGAGTCAAACAAAACTGAGGTAGGTAATTCAAGCAGCCCTTTGAACTTGGACTGCACTCTCTACAAAAGGAAATAATAAAATTAGATCTGTGTAGCACACAGCAGAATAGAAAGAAAGAGCTGTCTTCAGATACAGAATGAAAATTATTATAGAAAAGATTAAGCCAGGATTAATACCCCAAGTCAGGTCTCTACTGTGCCCCAAGTGATGGCTGAGAACCCAGTACTCACATCCAATTGTCCCTGTGAACTGCAGGCAGTCAGTTTGAGGGAGTGAACCTGTAGCTCACTGCCACAGGCTGGGCATGAATTTTTCAATCCCAACCACCGCCATTTATCAGAAATAAAGGTTCTCTTGACATGAGAACTGGCACTGGCCCCACCCTGAGATGGCAGCAAAGGCCAGGTCAATCACTGGTTGGACCAGCCCCTCCAAGAGCCGCTCCATGGCCTCGCTGGCCTCCTCTGTCGGTTGACTCTGAGAGCTAATTCAACCCAAGTTATGAAGGGGCAAAAGGCAGTCTTTCCTACATGCTCTGATAAAGCCATGATGTACGAGGAGAAACAAACAATACTAGCTCAAGCAAGAAGAGAAAGAAGTTGGTATGGCTCAGTGGAAGGGGCAAAGGATTTGGGGGCCCCCAGAATGATTTGGGTTTGAAATCCTGGCTCTGTGAACCCTGACCATAAGCAAGTTACTTAACAACTATAAGCCGGTGTCTTCAGTTGATAAATTTGAATATACCTTCTGTGTAGGGTTGTTGAAAGTACTAGAAATAAGGTTTATGAAGTGCACACAGTAGGCACTCAATATACAATAGTAGGACAGCATTTATAATAAACGTTTATTAGTTAACATATAGCGATATGTATTATATTAATGTAATATTAAAATATAGTAAAATATAATAAATACTAAATGCTATGTTTATTATAAATAAATCATGCATAATTTATCAATAAACAATGGCAGGGTAACATCTATGAATTACTAATCTTTGTTCCCACATCCCTCTCCAAGTGTTTCCTTTTATCCCCTAACCATGTTTCCCATTTGGGAAGTTGTCTATTCTGGGTTCACTGCCTCAGGGAATAAATGGACTAGGAGAAAAGCAGATAAAAAGGTGGTGTTTCTGGAATTTGCATTCCAAAAGTCAGACAATGAAGGAATAGCAAGGAACACTCATGGCATAAACTTGTGTTGACCAATATGGCAGCCATTGGCCTTAAGTGGCTACCGAGTGCCTGAAATGTGGCCAGGCTGTGTGCTGTAGGTACACACTACACTTTGGATGTCAAAGACTTAGTACAAAAAAAGGGATGTAAAATACTTCATCACTAATTTTTAAAACTGATTACATGTTGAAATGATAATATTTTATTGGGTTAAGTAAAATATAGTCTTAATATTAATTCTACCCATTTCCTTTAAAAAATATAGCTACTAGAAAATTACATATGCAACTCAAATTATATTTCTGTTGAACAGCACTGGCCAAGACAATGACGGAGTAGAAAAGCCTCATGGTACAGAGAATAAATTCAGGAGAAAATGTATTCAGGTAGAGCAAGTTTTTTTGCTCCTGAAATTAGAAAGAATTCCAGGCCTGCGTGAGAAAGGTCAAAGGCATGCCATGAAAGCTAAGATGCAGGTTCATTTCTTTGACCTGGATGACCTCTAACTCTCTAGCCTGCCCCCTGGAGAGGGGAGGACACTTTCCCCAGATAGGGTTTCGGGACCAAAAGGCAAGGGTCCCCAGCTTTGCCAGACAGAGTTCTGTTATGGCAGCAAGATTCTAGAAAAGAGATGACCATACGGTCGCCCCAGCAAACTGGGTCTTGGCAACCCCATTAGGTTCACCACAGTCCAGAAGAATTCCCCCGCACCTCGAAGTGGTACAGACACAGGAAAGCTACACATCAGAAGAAGCTTTACAGGTAGGAACAGGGGCCGACACAGCAGTGACCTTAACAGACTGTTAGCCTGCGGGGCCCCTAGGTGCTTTGCACAAGTTCTCTTCTCTGGCTACTGCTCTCATCAAGCTGTTGAAAGTTCACATTGCATCCTTCTCAGGAGGATTGCCCTTCACTAACTGAACTGCTCTTCCTAGAGAAGCCTGGAAGTTATGGAGGAGGCACCCAGAGCACCTGCTACATGGACAGGAGGAAAGTGGGGAGCAGACGAACTTCCTCTCATGGCCTTAACACTGTATCATTCTCATCCTTAGAATTTAGCAGCAACCCTGGGGAAAGAGGGAAGACCCTAAACTGGTGGAGAGTAAGTTACTTCTATCCCTGTGGAAAGGAGATTTGAAATAGTAATTAAGGCAATATCTAAAAAAATTAAATTCTATTCCTTGCATACCTGAATCGTTAATTGAGATTCTCTCTTTGTTATAATGATTAGTAAGGCACAGTAGGCTAATATAAAGTTGGGATGAGGTGTACATGAGAGAGAAAAAAAGTACATCTGATGACAAATAAAGAGAATTACATGGTATCGGTCCAGTATGAGCTATTGGTAATGCTGGTGAGAAGTATGTACACATTCCAATGGTTACATGATGCAATGTCCAGGTGGATATTAAATGTTCTGTGACGAATCTGGACTGATGGTACTGATACTATAAATACCTCGTTAACAGAGTGGCACAACCTATAAAAAGAAAGCTGTTACTGACTTTATTCATGTGGTCACCATATTTTCTTGAGAATTTTACAAACATTTAGATCTGCTTAATTCAAGGGAAAAACAATCTGTCTTGGGGGAAGTTGCCAAGAGCTCATGGGTCTTTCAATTCTTCATGTGTATCATAAGAGTCCATGTAATTCAATCAATTCCAGTTTACATTTTTATCCCATCATAATTTATAAAGCACCAAATAAGAACTTAAAAACCCCCAATTCAAAAACAACAAAAAATGTCCAATTCCCAAGGTTGTTTGAAAAATAATCACTATTTTGCCAAATATTTGCCAGCATCAAATATGCTAATCAGCTCTTTCTCCCACTGCCACGCCCCACCCCCCAAACTCTCCTGCTCATTTCACTACTTTCCCCCAAACTTGACTGAGGACTTTCACAAACTCTCTACAATGATGTTCTTAATCGTTTTCTGCAAAATTTATCAAATCCGTTTGGGTCATTCACTCATTTAGTTCAAGAAAGTTTTCCTGAGAATTAATATTGTTAAAATGGTCATACTACCCAAAGCAATCTACAGATTTAATGTGATCCCTATCAAATTATCCATGATATTTTTCACAGAACTAGAACAAATAATCCTAAAATTTATGTAGAACCATAAAAGACCTGGAATTACTAAAGCAATCCTGAGGAAAAAGAGCAAAGCAGGAGGCATAACCCTCCCAGACTTCAGACAATACTACAAAGCTACAGTAGTCAAAACAGCATGGTACTGGCACAAAAACAGACATATGGATCAATGGAACAGAACAGAGAACCCAGAAATAAACCCAGGCGCCTATGGTCAATTAATCTTTAACAAAGGAGGCAAGAATATACAATGTGGAAAAGACAGTCTCCTCAGCGAGTGGTGTTGGGAAAGCTGGACAGCCACACGTAAATCAATGAAGTTAGAACACACCCTCTCACCATACACAAGAATAAACTCAAAATGGCTAAAAGACTTAAACATAAGACATGACACCTAGAGGAGATCATAGGCAAAACATTTTCTGACATAAATTGTACCAATGTTTTCTTAGGTCAGTCTCCCAAGGTAATAGAAATAAAAATAAAAATAAATAAATGGGACCTAATCAAACTTATAAGCTTTTGCATAGCAAAGGAAACCATCAAAAAAACCAGAAAGAAAACCTACAGAATGGGAGAAAATATTTGCAAATGATGCAACAGACAAGGGCTTAATTTCCAAAATATATAAATAGCTCATACAACTCAACAACAACAAAACAAACAATCCAATCGAAAAATGGGCACGAGACCCAAATAGACATTCTCCAAGAAGAAATACAAATGGCCAACAGGCACATGAAAAGATGCGCAACATCACTAATTATTAGAGAAATGCAAATCAAAACTACAATGAGGTACCACCTCACACTGCTGAGAATGGCCATCATTAAAAATGCTACAAATAACAAATGCTGGAGAGGATGTGGAGAAAAGGGAACCCTCCTACACTGTTGGTGGGAATGTAAGTTGGTACAGCCACTATGGAAAACAGCATGGAGGTTCCTCAGAAAACTAAAAATAGAGCCACCATATGATCCAGCAATCCCACTTCTGGGCATATATCCACACAAAACTATAATTCAAAAAGATAAATACTCTCCTATGTTCATAGCACCACTATTCACAGTAGCCAAGATATGGAAACAACCTAAATGTCTATCTACAGATGAATGGATAAAGAAGATATATGGTCTATATACACAATGGAATACTACTCAGCCATAAAAAAGAACGAAATAATGCCATTTGTAGCAACATGGATGCAACTAGAGATTATCACACTACATGAAGTAAGCCACAAAGAGAAAGACAGTGGTTGAGAGTCCGCCTGCCGATGCAGAGGACACGGGTTTGTGCCCCGGTCCGGGAAGATCTCACATGCCGCGGAGCGGCTGGGCCCGTGAGCCATGGCTGCTGAGCCTGCGCATCCGGAGCCTGTGCTCCGCAACGGGAGAGGCCACAACAGTGAGAGGCCTGCATACCGCAAAATAATAATAATAATAAAATAAAAGAATTAGTCAACAGAAAACGCATAGTCTTTCATCAGGATAATGTAAGACCACATGTTTCTTTGATGACCAGGCAAAAATTGTTACAGCTTGGCTGGGAAGTTCTGATTTGTCCCCCATATTCATCAGACATTGCACCTTCGGATTTCCATTTATTTCAGTCTTTAGAAAATTCTCTTCATGGAAAAATTTTCAATTCCCTGGAAGACTGTAAAAGGCACCTGGAACATTCTTTGCTCAAAAAGATAAAAAGTTTTGGGAAGATAGAATTATGAAGTTGCCTGAAAAATGGCAGAAGGTAGTGGAACAAAATGGTGAATACGTTGTTCAATAAAGTTCTTGGTGAAAATTTAAAATGAGTCTTTTATTTTTATTTAAAAACTGAAGGCACTTTTTGGACAAGCCAGTGTTAAGTGGATGGCATTTATTTGATGTCTTATTCCTTCTGGTTTTTGAACCCCTCTGTCTCCTAGTGGTAACCTTTGCTCTGGTCTTAACATCCCCTTGATCTTGATGTCATATTGGAAGGGAAATGATAAACCAATGCCTGCTGAGGAATCAAGATGGTACCTAACAGACAGAGTTGGGTCTGTTGCTGAAAATCTTTCAGAACAAAAGGTCTGCATCTCCAACAAAGGGCTTTCAGATGTTGCAACAAAAATTGATAGTTTTCCCATAAGTGAATTTGTCCTTTCCTTAATAATGGAATACCTATTCATTAGCTGAGACCATGACTGCCCTAAAGAAAGATTACATCTGCCAGTCTCTCTTGTAGCTATGGTGGCCATGACACTGAGCTTTGACCAATGGTATCCAAAGAGAGTTGTCTGTGCAACTTCTTAAAAGTGTCCTTAATGGAAGGTAGTCTGAACTTTTATGTCCTTTCCTATTGGCTGGAACACAGACACGAAGGCTGGGGCTCAAGCAGTCAGGTTGCATCATGAGGTCAGGTGGTGGAAGTAGTGTGTTGATGGCGATGGAGCAGGAAGCTGGAAGAAGCCTGTGTCTGAGGACCAGGGAGCATCCCAGCAGTCCTGGGCAGCTTACCTTTGGATGTTGTTTATGTAAGACAGAATTAAACTCCTATCTAGATTTCTGCTACCTTGGGTTTTATGTCATATTAATCAAATTTTAATGAAGCAGGCACTATGACAGGCTGGTGGGGAAATGAAAATATAGACCAGAGACTTCCTGAGTATCCCTGAGTCAGGGGATTACTGATTCTCTCTACTTGTAATGCTTGTCCATATACTGTCCTTAAGCCAGAATGAAACTTGAAAAGAAAGCAGTTTATTAATGATCAGAATGCATTCTGGCAACCACAGTTAAGGGCAAAACTCCTGCTCCTGGGAGATCCTGGGAGATCCTGGGAGAGTCCTCCTTCCTTCATGGCTTTTCCCCAAGAAGCAAGCCTATGTTTGCGACAGCAGTCTCTGCTCGCCTCTATTGCCCCAGCCTCTGAAATCACTTAGCCCCAAGGAGTTATATCTACCCTAATTGCCTATACTCAAGATAACTTTGTAAAGAGAAGCCTGGAGGACAGAGAACAAAGAACAAATGGGATCAGATTTGCAATTTAGAAATACTGGTACAGAACAAATTGAAGGGGTGATGTCAAATTGGGAGGAGGGAGAAAAATTAGGAAGGCATTGAAATAATGCAGGAGGCAAGTGACAAGAGCTGGGGCAAAGGCATTGCCAGTAAGAATGTAAAGGAAGCTACAGCTTCAGTATAATTGTCGCTGGTATGAGATTTCCTAGTGATTATTCATGGGGGGAAAGTGTGGCTGATTACTAATGAAGTCCGGTTCCAAGTGGGCAGAAGAAGGAAAGTGGGCAAAGGAAATGGTGAAGGTGTAACCACAAGGACAGAAGGAAAACCAGGAGAGAGGGGCATCACAGAACAGAGGGGGTGGTAAACAGAGTAACAATTACTAGAGAAGACGGATTAAGGAGGAAAATGTATCTACTGGCTTTGGCAACATGGTGGTCACTGGAAACACTATCCCGAGTGACTGACGGATGTGGAAGGCAGACTGCAGCTGAGGAACTCACCCTCTTTTCCATTCCTGTAGTAATGGAAAGTGTGGGATGAAGGGTTGTTTCTATGGAATTATGGAAACTGCTGGAACACAGAAATCAGATGAAGGGAATTCTTATAAGAAGCTTGGTTTGATAACATAGAACACTTCCAATTCATACTCATGTTGTCTTTGGCTCAGGGGAAATGGTAATGAATACAAAAACTTCAGCACTGTGACTGCCCTCGACTGTTTGGACATCTTGACTACTACCCAGTCAGCCAGGCCAAAATCAACTGAGCAATTATGCATAGGGGCATGATAGCAATATGCCAAATGTTTACTCTCTGCGACCAAGAGCTAGTAGCAAAAAGTTCTAATTAGGTTCTGTTTATATTTCCATAATCATGGCTAATTACCTGTTTTACTCAATGATATGCTTTATTAATTACCATGGGTGCACTTGTTTCTCAGCATATTTTAAGCATCTTACAACACATGTTCTATCTTCTGAGTGTCCGTATCAGCTGAGATTTTGTTTGTATTGAACAGCAATAGATACGTGGAACATGATGTATAAATTACAGAAGCTATTCCCCCCAATCCTCTTTGATCTTTCATTGAGAAACACAGTAATAGGCTGGTCAAATTTTAGTGTCAGGAGAGATAAAATTAAAAATATTATTATGTGGAGCAGTTCTCACCCCAGGAGTGGGGAGAAGGTTTCTTGGTAGAACATGGGAATTTTATTCTAGTTACAAGACAAAGTTGGATATCACCGTCTAATCCATTTCTATAGGACTACTACAACTGAGGTCCTTAAAACTTTGCATATGTGTCTGCTATGACAAGAGAATGCCTATAAAATTGTGTTTCTCAGGAAAAAAAAAAAAAAGGGAGACTTGTTTTTTATCATGATAAGTTCCAGGTCTTTGAAAGAGTGATTGGTGGTTTGTAAGAAAATCAGGGCAATATCTCTAGCTTGGAATGGGAGAGACTGAAGTCCAGATGGGGACAAAAAACTATCATAGAATTGCCAAGTGTGGAAACAGCAAAGTAAGAGCTGGAATTCCAGTCTCCTGCTTCTTCCCACTGATCTCTACCTCAACTACTCCATGCTGGAAAAGCAGGTGTGATGGTTACTTTTTTTTTTTTTTAATAGATCTTTATTGGAGTATAATTGCTTCACAATACTGTGTTAGTTTCTGTTGTACACCAAAGTGAATCAGCCCTATGCATACATATGTCCCCATATTCCCTCCCTCTTGAGCCTCCCTCCCACCCTCCCTATCCCACCCCTCTAGGTCATCGCAAAGCACTGAGCTGATCTCCCTGGGCTACGCTGCTGCTTCCCACCAGCTATCTATTTTACATTCGGTAGTGTATATATGTCGATGCTACTCTCACTTCACCCCAGCTTCCCCCTCCCACCCCGTGTCCTCAAGTCCATTCTCGATGTCTACATCTTTATTCCTGCCCTGCAACTAGGTTCATGGTTACTTTTAATTGTCAACTTGACTGGGCTAAAGGATGCCTGGATAGCTGGTAAAACATTATTTCTGGGTGTGTCTGTGAGGGTGTCTCAGGAAGAGATGAGCGCTTGAATCTGTAAATGGAGTAAAGATGGCCCTCACCACTACAGGCGGGACATCATCCAATCCGCTGAAGGCCTGAATAGAACAAAAAACCAGAGGAAGGGCAAACTGGCTCTCTTTTTGCTTGAGCTGGGACATCCATCTTCTGCCCTTGGACATGGGTGCTCCTAGCTCTTGGGCATTCAGACTAAGACAGGAACTTACACCACTGGCTTCCCTGGTTCGTGGGCCTTTGAACTCGGGCTGAATTACACCACCAGCTTCCCGGATTCTCTGTTGTAGACGCAGATGGTGGGACTTCTCAGCCTCCACAACTGCATGAGCCAATTCCTATAATAAATCTCCTCGTATGTATTTATATCCATCCCGGTGGTTCTGTTTCTCTGGAAAACCCTGACTAATACAGCCAGGTACTTCAGGCTCTGGGGTCACTCAGATCTCACTTTGAAGCCTGGATCCACTGTATACCTCACTCGTCTCATCTGGAAAATGGGGTCACAGAAGTTACCACTGTACTGGGATTGTTTTGATTGTTAAATGAGGAAACGTATGGGAAGTTCCCACTCAGTGCCTGGCGCATGGTGACTACCCAACAAATGTCAGCTGCTTTTAACAGCACAGACCCTGAGCAAGAGGGCTGTGGCTTTGCTGGGTTTGACCCACTCCCAGGAAAAAAAGGCTAGAATCCCTATCAACGGAAACATCATCCGTCTCCACCAGATTGTGATCTGTTTGCACTTGCTGCTGATCAGTTTCAACTGAGACCCAGTCATAGCCATATTCCAACATCAAAGGCACGTGGGCCATAACATACTCCCTTCTCTGTTGTTTTCCTTATATGTGTATCTGACTGAATTAATTGATTGGCTACTACCATATGGAATCCTGTGACTACGTGGGGCCACAGCTCTGAGGCTGTCGAGCAGAACAGTGAGGATGCAGTATCGTGCTTCCATCCCACTGTCTGAATTCTCTGGTTAAATCACTCAACCTCTCTGTGCCTCTGTTTCCTCATCTACAAAATGGGGATAAAAGAGGACATACCTCTTAGGTTCTGAAGATAAAATGAGATGCTGCACAGAAAGTGCTTAGCCAAAGAGAGCCCCTCCTACGTCCTCCATTTTTAGGCCATTAGTGTGACTTGTATTTCCTCTGCCATCCCTACCGTCTCACTGGGCAGCTTGGTTCTAATCAGGAACAGGATATACAAATGTCACCTGCAGTTTATGGTGTCCTAAAGTTGTATGAACAGCGACAGGCAGGCTGAAAGGAGGTCCAGGCTTTCTCCTCTACTGTAACCTGTCCATCTTGTGACTAAGTAGGTGGGATGGGAAGGGGGAAAAGACCTGCATCTTGGGGTTTCTGGGCCATTGAGCTTATAGGCTTGGATTTCTTACATAAACCGAGCTTCAGAGGATTAAAGCATGACGGAGACCTGGTCTCTCCTGGCTATAATTTCCCATCCTCTGCTCTCAACCCTTCCTTGACTGGTGGTAAGAGATTTCCTGTTGTCTGACTGTTGATGTGCAAAGATCTCCATTCTGTGTCTGGTTCTAAAGATGATGAGGATCAGAAGAAGTCATATAGGTAAAGCAGAAGTTCCAGCCTATACTGTGGCTGTGGATGCCAAGGTGAACTTCTCACAATGTGGATGGCTGGCTCTGACCTCCACATCTCTGGCTTCAGTCAGTCCTGCCCAGCAATCTGCGCCTTTTCTAATTACCAGCCAAGAGGATTTGATGCAGAATCATGCCTGAACCTCACTGTAAGAAACACAGTTCTAACCCATGCCTGCATTAATATTCCTTTGCTTTGAAACTTGTTGCTTAAGTAAGAAAACATTGGCTCTGGTGTTGCAGGGCCTGCCTGTGTTCAACCTACGTGAGTACACACCCACCTTCCCCCGGCCAAGTCATTGCCTGAGATAGGCTTTAATATCAAGAAACGCTTTTAAAGACCACTATTAAAATCACTTTAACTTTTTAACCAAGAGAAGAAATAGAAAAAAGCATAGCACTTGAGAAAAAAGATACCGTTTAAGTAAAGAAATTAAAAAATCATGATCTTAAGACGTCAAGCTTACTGATTTGGTCAACTCAAGAACACAAGCTGTTCAAAACCCACTGGCCAATTTCGTGAAAATTTAATTGAGAAGTGATTTCTACCATGTAGACTGAACTCCTGAAGGAAGGAGGTAGCCTAGTGTAACAGAAAGAGCACAGATATTTCTATCAGACGACTTTGCTTTGAATTCTGGCTCCATCAATCCAACCATGTGATCTTAACCTCCTTGAGGCTGGTTTTCCAATGGGAATAAGGGTGTGGTAAACATTAGTGATAATGTATACAACCCGCATAGCCCAGTTATTTGTATTATTCATGATCATTGCTATTTTCATTTATCTCTTCTTACCTTCAATCAATAAGACAGGAAACATGATGGTATTAGCTTATAATTTTGTTGTGAGAATTATTAAATTAGATAATTCAAAGCCTACACGTTTAGTGCGTATGATGTTCTAAGTACTTTATATGCGTTAACTTATTTAATCCTTACAGCAAACCTGTGAAGTTCTCCCCATTTTTACTGAGGATGAGGAAACTGAGGCTCAGAAAGATTAAGTACATTACCCAAGGTCACACAGCTATAAGGGGTGAAGCTGGACTATTATATGTGAAGAGCTCAGCTCAGTACCTGGCACACAGTAGAGTCTCAATAATGGGCAGTATTTATGGTGTCATGAGTAGAGAGAACCTTTCCTAAGGGGTCGCCTTGGGGAGTATGACAATCATGGCTGGCTGGAAATTCCACATTGGTCAGTGCGTTAGTACTGATGGTAGTTCATTCTTTCACGGAGCATGGGTTCAGGATTGCCGTGGTGGACAAAAAAGAATTAGCCCCGAGCTATGAGCTACAAAGAAGAGTGGACATTTATTTAAATAAGGGGTCAAATTTATCCCATGTGGTCCCCATATTAATGATACCTATCTACAAAGGAACTGAATAACTGTCTTACTTAGAAGATTCCTTTTTAGTCCTGAGAGAACAATTACGCTGCAAAGAAGCAGTTGTTAAGACTGGCTGGGAAAAAAAAAAAATCTTCTCTTGTAAGTTATATTTTGATGGGCCCGCATTAGACACAATAAAGGCACTGATATTTAAATTGATCAGGGACAGATGTTTAACATATTTTATGTAAGAATTATAGACAAAGTTAACTGCCAAAACAGACTGTTTCCTGAAACACTGGACAGATGGAACTAAGAAGATGTACTCTTGAGGAGTCTGAACTCTTCAAAGTGACCCTAATCTTAAAAAAATCGTTTTGATCAAAGCACTTCAGTGACTTTTAATTCTTTTGTTTCTGTACTTTTTTCACTTTGTCTTGGCTACAAAGGTATTTGGGACGCAAAATTTTTCTCTCTTTCTCTCTCTCCCTCTCTGTGTATGTGTATGTTACACATGTGTGAGTATTCCTGGTTTCAAAAGCATGATTTGTTTTATTTTCTTTCTATCATTCACTGTGGGAAAACTGAGTGTGCTGTACACATTGCTGGCTGTCTCCCCAGCATCTGCTCCCCTCCCTTCTCCTCAACAGTCCCTGATTTCCATTTGGGGATCTGGGGTTCCAGGGATGTTGATTCTACTTCCACCTCCAGATCTTGTCACTATTTGCTGGAAAGCCTTTGATTGGTCCTTTTCTTATTCAGAGCAAAAAAACTCAAAGTGTTTCCACTGGGCTGCAAAGCTTGATGCAGTCCAGCCCTGTTATGCCAACCTCATCTCCTACAGCCTCCCCACCCACTCTGTACTCCTATACACGGACCCCCTTGCTTTTCCTTAAATATGCCAGGCACTTTTATGTCTCCCAATAGGCTCCCACCTTTCGGACTTTAACTCTCTGCTCTGTTAGAATAAAGCAAATGAAGACCGATTGAGTTGAATGGTTTTCCCCAAATCCCTCATTTTGGCTCATAGAAAAAAGAATCCCAATACAATCACATTAATTTTAAGCATTCACCATTAAATGCTCCAAGAAGAGTGTTCACCAACATCCTGCCCTGCTAAGCACTGAAGAGGATGCGTGTGAAGTCTTTCTTCTTGTGTTCCTAAAGAACAATATGCAGTTCACTGGTGCAGAGAAGGCTTGGTTGAAAGCAATTGCAAGTTATTTACCGGGTGGGGTTTCGGTCTTGCATTGGCTATTCTGCTGATACTCACTTAACGAAACTTAAAAATAAAAACATCTGGAAAGTATGCCAACCGATGCCTGCTTCACCATCTCAGCTTTCTGGCTTGCCTCAAGTAATTTTAATAAAATACGTTAACTCTACTAGTGTCTTGAAAGAATTCATGTTCTATGATCTGGCCCTCTCAACTGCTCCAGGTTTTGGAAATAGGCCCATGAATTTAATGAACTACTTAAAATAATACTCCAGGAGACTTAAATCTTGATAATTATGCAAGGAGTAATATTTCAGGTATATTACATGTTTTGAAAACGACGCATTTTGCCTAGAATTCTGATTGTTGTACTTGAAATGAGCTATGGTTACCAGGATCAAATTTAAATCAAGTTTTCAATTCATAGATGACCTAAAATGAAGTTCATGTAACTAACAGTAGGGAGGGATGGTGCTATCGCTCTCTTGAGTTTGCCTTATAATGACTCTGTTTAATTTCCTGTTTTAAGGAAAGAACTTGAATGGAATTTCTTCTTCAGGGACTGTTTGGTTTAAACCTGATCCTCTCAAATGCTTTCCTAAATCCCTCCTTTGAGGATTTGGACTCCAGACTCACCTGAAGGTATCATTTCAGTTCTTGGATGAGAGACACGCTTTTTATCATTCCGAAGCAATCCAAGAAAGTCCTTCTCTGCCACAAATGGCACCAGCAAGTGTACAAAGCCCACTTTGTTCTGTGGGAAAGGAAAACGTATTTTTAATAGTGCATCCTTGGACTGAAATAGGAAGAACCTCCACCGGGACATTAACATAAGTCAGAATCATTAACGTTCATAACAACAATCACCATTGCTATTTATGCAGTTGGTGTTCAATGTATCTGGGTCTTGTTTCATTCAATAGCATAATATCTGCATTTGCCAGCAGCCCTGATCTGGACTTTTTGCTGTTAAACTCAGCTAGGAAAATTAGTAGCCAAGCCAGAGAATGTAAGGTCAAGGCCTTCATTACTTCTTTTGCCATCAGTGGTTAGTAGAGCAAAAGATCTCCCAGCCTATCCACCCAAGCTCTTCCCACTTTCTGGTGGAAAGATAGCTCACTGATAACAGTGAAGGGTCAGTGTCTAAGCAAATTCTTTGGGATTGGGTAGATGTTGGTTTTAGCAGTTCAGGCGAGGATGACTCATTTTGAACTGCAACACAAAAGATATGTGCAAGTCGAGTTATTGGAAAGTGTATAGGCTAGATATACTGCTTAGACAAATAGGAATTTCTATACAATGTCAAGTTAAGCAAGCAACCCCAACAAACTCAATCATTGTGAGGCTAAACTAAGAGTAATTTAAGAAAAACAAAACCAAAAACACCACTAGGAGAAAGTGAAAATTACAGTCAGGTAAGATAACAGTGTAATGTATTCTCCATAGCTCAGGGATTCCAATGATTAGATGGTGCCTACGTGCACAGCAAAAGCTCCACAGCTCTGTGAAACCCTGCCCAGCAGACAGCTTTCCTAGAAGAATTCAGAATTAAAAGCCAGAGTAATCCATTTCTAATTAATGAATATCAAGTTTTAAGAAATCTGAATAACTCACGTATTAGGTTATTATGAAGTAACCTTAATCATACGTTGAAGTGACAGTCCATGGAACTTCAAATCATTCACCCAGAGGCCCCGAAAGAAAAAAATATACATTAAAAAATTTAACTTTTTATTTGAGACAATCACAGATTCGTATGCAGTTGTGAGAAACAGGATGGAGGGGTCCAGTGTAGCCTTTACCAAGTCTCCCCCAATGCTAATATCTTGTAAAACAATAGTACAATGTCACAAACACAACACTGACACTGATACAATCAAGATACAGAGTATTTCCATCAACACAAGCGTTTCTCATGTTGTCCTTTTGTAGCCATACCCACTTCTCTCCCACCACCGTCTTCTTCCTCACCCCAGGCAACCAGTAATCTGGTCTCGATTTCTATAATTTTCTCATCTCAAGAATGTTAGTCAATGGAATAATATAGTAAGTAACCTATAGTAAGCAATATAGTAAGTTAACTGCCAAATTGTTTTTCAGAATGACTGTACCATTTTACATTCTCACTGAAATGTATGAGTGATCCATTTTCTTTACATCCTCTCCAGCATTTGCTGTTGTCTCTATTTTTAATTTTAGCCGTTCTGATAGGTGTGTAGTGACACCTTATTGAGCTTTTAATTTGCATTTCTCTAATGGCTGATGATGTTGAACATCTTTTCATGCATTCACTTGCCATCTGTATAGCCTCTTCAGGGAAATGTCTTTTTATGTCTTTTGCCCATTTTCTAATTGGATGCTTTGTTTGTTTTTTACTGTTGAGTTTGAGAATTCTTTTATAGTCTAGGAATTGGTACTTTGTTGGATATGTGTTTTGCAAATATTTTTTCTCACTTTGTTGCTTGTTTTCTCATCTTCTCACTGTGTATGTTGCAGAGGAAAGTTTTTAATTTTGTTGAAGTCCAATTTATCTTTTTTTTTTCCTTTTATGGACCATACTTTTGATCTCAAGTCTAAGAACTCTTTGTCTAGCCCTAGATACCAACTATTTTCTCCTATTTTTTCATATTGATTTATAGTTTTACACTTAATTCTGCTGTCTATTTTGAATTTGTTTTTGTATAAGATGTGAGGTTTAGGTTTACGTTCAGTTTTTTGCCTGTGGTTTGCCTATGGTTGTCCACTTCTTCCAGCACCATTTGTTGGAAAGTCTATCTTTTCTCCATTGAATTGTTTTTACTCCTCTGTTAAAATCAGTTGGGCATATTTGGTTGGATCTATTTCTGGGTTCTTTTTTTGGTTCCACCGACCAATGGTGTGCCTATTTCTCTGCCAGTATCACACAGTCTGGATTACTGGAGCTATATAATAAATTTCTAAATCAGGTAGACGGATTCTTCCCACCAATTCTTCTCAAAATTATTTTAGCTATTCTAGTTCCCTTGCTTTTAATATAAATTTTAGAATAATCTTGTCTGTATCTACAAAAAATATGCTGGGATTTTGATAGGAACTGCACTAAACTTCTGTAAAATTTGGGGGAGGACTGACATCTTTTCTATGATGAATCTTTCAATCCATGAACATAGTATGTCTCCATTTATTCATATATTCTTTGATTTCTTTCATCAGCATTTTGAACTTGTCAGCATATAAGTACTGTACATAGTTTATACAATATTTTAAGTGACTTTGAATGGTATCATACTTTTAATTTCAGTGTCTACATGTTCATTGCTAGTGTATAAAAATAAAATGAATTTTTGTATGTTTATTTTGTATCTTGTGACCTTCCTAAATTCCCTTATTAGTTCTAGAAGTTTTTTGGTAGATACCTTGAGATTTTCTAAGTAGACAATTGTGTCATCTGCAAAAAGGAGACAGTTCTATTTCTTCTTTTCTGATCTGTATTCCTTTTCTTTCCTTATTGCACTGGATAGAAACTTCCAGCACCATGCTGAGTAAGAGTGGTGAGAGTGAGCATCCTCGTCTTGTTCCTGATCTCAGGGAAAAATATTCAGTCTTTTCAGTCATTTAAATGTAATGTACTTATTGATGTGTTTGTATTTAGGACCACCATATAATTATTTATTTTCTGTCTTTCTGTTTTTGTTCCCCTATTTCCCTTTTCCTAACTTTTTTGTGGTTATCTAAATATTTTCAGCATTCCATTTAAATTTATCTATTGGTGATTTTGGCTATAACTCTTTACATGGATTTTAAGTGATTGCCATAGATTTTAAGTGATTGCCCTAATGATTAAAGTATATACATACTTGATGTCCCATAAAGTATATATATACTTGATGTCCCACAATTAATTTAGAAGTAGTATTTTATCTCTTGAATTGGAATGTAGAAACCTTACAACTGTGTAGGTCTTATTACATCCCCCCCCTTTATGTTATACTTGTGTTATATATCATATCCACATATATTAAAAAGCCCATATACAAGGTCATAACTTTTGCTTTCACTCATCAAATATATTTTAAAGAGCTCAATTGAGAGTTCATTATATTTACCCAAATATTTACCATTTCTATTGCTTTTCCTTCATTCCTGATGTTCCAATTTTTTTCTTCTGGTGTCATTTCCCTTCTGGTGAAGAGCCACCTTTGGCAATTCTTTTAGAGTAGGTAGGATGGAAATGGATGCTTTTACTTTTCCTTCACTGAGAACATCTTTATGTTACCCTTATTCCTGAAGGATTTTTCCACTGGATATTGAATTCTGGGTTAACAGTTCTTTACTTGCAGTACTTTAAAAATGTTGTGCTACTTTCTTCTGACCTCCATGGTATTCTGATGAGAAATCTGGAGTCACATGACTTATTGTTGCCCTCTGGGTAATGTATTGTTTTTCTCTGGCTGCCTTTGATAAATTTTCATTGTCTTTAATGCCATAATTTGGCTATGTTTAGCCTTGAATTTCTTTGGGTTTATATAGTTTGAGTCTTGAGGAGCCTCTTGGACCTGTAGATAAATGTCTTTTGTCAAACTTTGGAAGTTTTCAGCCACTGTTTCTTCAAATAATTATTCATTACTGTACTCATTCTCCTTCTCTTCACCTGAGGACATAAATGTTAGACCTTTGTTAGTGGCCCATAGGTCCCTGAGGCTTTGTTCATTTAAAAAAAAATTTTTTTTTCTATTGCTCTTCATAATTTCTACTGACCTAACTTCAAGTTCACTGACTCTTTCCTCTGCCATCTCTAGTCTGCTGTTGATCTATACAATGAGTTTTTAATTTTGGTTATTGCATGTTTTCGTTCTAAGATTTCTACTTGGCTCTTCTTTATATTTTCTATTTCTTTGCTGAGACATTCTATTTTTTCATTTATTTCAGGTGTGTTTGTGATTGCTTGTTGGAGCATTTACATAATAGCTGCTATAAAGTCTTAGCCAAATAGTTCCAATATGTGTGTCATTATGGTGTTGAGGTCTGTTGATTGCCTTTTCCATGCAGTTTGAGGTTTTTCTCATCCTCTATATGTCCAGTAATTTGGATGTATTTTGAATACTATATTATTAAACTCTGTGTCTTCTTTAAATCTGATGAAAATTATTGATATTTTTGTTTTGGTAGGCAATCAAACTGGTTAGGTTCAGATCACAAATTCCAACCTATGAGCACTGTTTCCAAAATCATTTCAATTTTCAAAGCCTTTGCAGTTCTATTAGGATCTGTCCCACATCTCTGTCACTCAGTGGTTAGTTTGGGACCTTGGCCATGGTCTATCAGTTCAGTTCTCACAGTCTTCATTTGCTGATTAGAATCAGACTCCTGCATGCATAACTCAGGGGGAGCCCATTTGTTCATAAATCACTTTATGGGGTTTCCTTCTTGAGTTCTCCTCTCCAACCTCCCTGGGTGCTTTCATTTCCCTTGTGTTCCTCTTTTTGGCCCTCTGGTCTGAGAGTTGGGCTTTAGTTACCCTTTCTGTCATGCATATCTGTGACTGCACCCATGTCTGAGCCCAAGTGGCAGAGGACAGAGAAGGAACCAAATGCAATGTAGGGGTTGCCCTACTCTGTAGGGATCACATCTCCACCCATTGAAAAGAAAGGTGCCCTTCCCTCAGAGTTTTGGCTCCTGCTAGCTCCAGGTCAAGTTTTTGTCATTGCCACCATGGGACTGCCTTGGGGACATGGTGGGAGAGAACCAAGAGAAGGAAAAAAAGAAGGCAAAACAGATTTTCACACTGTCTCCAAGCATTAGGAGTCCAAACATTAGGAGTCCCCTTTTTCTTCTTCTCAAGCTGGGACTAGAAGGCTTCTTCTGGAGCACTGTCTGCACCGCAGGGCTCTCTTTGGGGTTTTAGGCTGCACTGTGTTCAGGCCAGGGGATGTTGAAAGGGAAAAAAAATAATAAACTCACAACAATTTTGGTGGCATTTCAAATTCTAGTCTTCTTCCCCGATCTACCTGCTACTAATTACTTTTCGGAGTTCTCAAACTGCTGTATGCATCCTGTCCATATTTCACAGTTGTGTTCAATGGGAGACATAGGGTACAGAGTGCTTATTCCATCTTTACTGGAACAAGAACCTTAAAACATGCATATTTTGATAGACTGAACAGCTATCATAAAAAGCCCTACACCATATTTGAGAATCACCAGTCAAAAGCAAGGTGGCTCAGTCTCCATGTTCTTCTAAGAAAAGAACAATGATATGTTTATCAGTCTTTTAGTCATGACACAGGTAAAATTAATTAGAAACTTACAGCTGAAGATCTTAGATTTGCTAAGCATCTTTATAAAACTATATACCTGGATGATATTACTTTAGCTCGTAGTTGAAATATACTCAAGACAGTGATTAAAAACAGACTTTGGTTTTTATCCAAAGTTGAGATGAGAAAAAGTAATCTAAAGTTTGCTTTGTTATCTTTTGCAACTCTACTTTGGAGGACATGGCCCATTTTGTTCCATGTTGTTTAAATAAAACATTCCTCTTTGAACTTCATGTAAAGAAAAGGTCCATCACTTCTTATGAACTCACATGCTTCTTATACAACTTAGGTTTTCTTTTTGTCCTGCCTTTCAGGAATATCAGAACCTCATATATTCTCTGTTCTGGTTCTTCTGTTACTGGCTCTCCTTAGCTAGTATTCTTGGAACAGCTATTTTTCCTCCACCACATTACATAGGTTTTACTATTTTATACTTATTTTATTGATAGAAACTAAGTCATAAATGAATAAGATGCAATGGTAAGATTATTAGTCTCCTCTCTCCTTTTTCTTTGCCATTTCTTTTTTGCTTTTTTATCATGCTTTAAAAAAAATATAGTGTTGAATCTGGGTGATGAATACCTAGGATTTTATAATATAATCACACCTATTTTGTATATTCTTGAAATTTCCCACAATAAAAAATTAAAAGTAAAAAATTAATGAAATTATAATAGTGTGGCACTGGTACAAGAATAAAAAGATAATTATTGAAATAGAATAGGTAGTCTTGAAGCTGACCTAGCTAGCACATTGCATTCTGACTTATACATTGAAGATGCAATCATATATCAGTGGGAAAGTTACAGCTGCTATGGAAAACAGTATGGAGGTTCCTCAGAAAATGAAAAATAGAATTACCATATGATCCAGCAATCCCCCTCCTGGGTACATATCCAGACAAAACTCTAATCCAAAAAGATACATGCACCCTTATGTTCATAGCAGCACTATTCACAATAGCCAAGACATGGAAACAACCTAAACGTCCATCAACAGATGAATGGATAAAGAAGATGTGGCCTATATATACAACGGAATACTACTCAGCTATAAAAAAGAATGAAATAGTGCCATTTGCAGCAACATGGATGCAACTAAAGATTCTCAAACTGAGTAAAGTAAATCAGAAAGAGAAAGACAAATACCATATCATATCACATATGTGGAATCTAAAATATGACGCTAATGAATCTATCTATGAAACAGAAACAGACTCATGGACATAGAGAACAGACTTATGGTTGCCAAGGGGGAGGGGGTTGGGGGAGGGATGGATTGGTAGTTTGGGGTTAGCAGATGTAAGCCATTATTCAAGGAATGGATAAAAAACAAGGTCCTATTGTATAGCACACAGAACTATATTCAGTATCTTATGATAAACCATAATGGAAAAAAATATTTTAAAAAAGAATGTATATATATGTATAACTGAATCACTTTGTTATACAGCAAAAATTAAAACAACATTGTAAATCAACTATACTTCAATTTAAAAACAAACAAAAAACAAAACAACAAAAAAATAAATCAGTGGGAAAGGTTTTTTTTTTTTTTTTTTTAACAAATAGGTACCTGGTAATGCATTAGTTATTTGTGGGGAAAAGTTTACTTTTCACTGAACACAAAACCTCAAAATCAATTCTAAGTACAGGTAAGAGTTAAATGGAAAAATGTCAGACCATAAAAATCTAAAAAAACAAGTGATTACTGAATATTTGGGGAGAAACTTTTTAAGGTAAGAACAAAAGACAACAATCCCAAAGGTTAAAGATTTTATCACTGAAACATTTCACACTTTACATTTTGAAAATAACAATAAAACAGGAATAGGGGAGGAGCTTCAAGATGGCAGAAGAGTAAGATGTGGAGATCACCTTCCTCCCCAGAAATATATCAAAAATACATCTACATGTGGAACAACTCCTTCAGAACACCTACTGAACGCTAGCAGAAGACCTCAGACCTCCCAAAAGGCAAGAAACTCCCCACATACCTGGGTAGGGCAAAAGAAAAAAGAAAAAACAGAGATAAAAGAATAGGGACGGACCCGCACCAGTGGGAGGGAGCTGTGAAGGAGGAAAGGTTTCCACTCACTAGGAAGCCCCTTCGCGGGCGGAGACTGCGGGTGGCAGATGGGGGAAGCTTCGGTGACGCGGAGGAGAGCACAGCAACAGGGTGCGGAGGGCAAAGGTGAGAGATTCCCGCACAGAGGATCGGTGCTGACCAACACACACCAGCCGGAGAGGCTTGTCTGCTCACCCGCCGGGGCGGGCGGCGCTGGGAGCTGAGGCTCGGGCTTCGGTCGGAGCGCCGGGAGAGGACTGGGGTTGGCGGCGTGAACACAGCCTGAAGGGGGCTAGTGCGCCACAGGTAGCCGGGAGGGAGTCCGGGAAAAGGTCTGGACCTGCCGAAGAGGCAAGAGACTTTTTCTTGCCTCTTTGTTTCCTGGCGCGCGAGGAGAGGGGATTAAGAGCGCTGCTTAAAGGAACTCGAGACGGGCACGAGCCACGGCTATCAGCACGGACCCCAGAGACGGGCATGAGACACTAAAGCTGCTACTGCAGCCACCAAGAAGCCTGTGTGCGAGCACATGTCACTATCCACACCTCCCCTCCCGGGAGCCTGTGCAGCCCACCACTGCCTGGGTCCCGTGATCCAGGGACAACTTCCCTAGGAGAATACACAGCGCGCCTCTGGCTGGTGCAACGTCATGCTAGCCTCTGCTGCCGCAGGCTCGCCCCGCACCCCATACCCCTCCCTCCCCCCAGCCTGAATGAGCCAGAGCCTCCAAATCAGCTACTCCTTTAACCCCGTCCTGCCTGATCAAAGAACAGACACCCTCAGGCGACCTACATGCAAAGGCGGAGACAAATCCAAAGCTCAACCCCAGGAGCTGTGTGAACAAAGAAGAGAAAGGGAAATCTCTACCAGCAGCCTCAGGAGCAGTGGATTAAATCTCCACAATCAACTGGATGTACCTGCAACTGTGGAACACCTGAATAGACAATGAATCATCCCAAATTGAGGAGGTGAACTTTAGGAGCAACGATATATATTTTTTTCCCTTTTCTCTTTTTGTGAGTGTGTATGAGTAGGCTTCTGTGCGTGATTTTGTCTGTATAGCTTTGCTTTTACCATTTGTCCTAGGGTTCTGCCTGTCCGTTTTATTAATAACTTAAAATAATTTTTTTTATTTTAATAACTTTATTTTACCTTCTTCTTTCTTTCTTTCTTTCTTTCTTTCTTTTTTTCTCCCTTTTATTCTGAGCCGTGGGGATGACAGGCTCTTGGTGCTCCAGCCAGGCGTCAGGACTGTGCCTCTGAGGCGGGAGAGCCAAGTTCAGGACACTGGTCCACAAGAGACCTCCCAGCTCCACATAATATCAAATGGTGAAAATCTCCCAGAGATCTCCATCTCAACACCAAGACCCATCTCCACTCAACGACCAGCAAGCTACAGTGCTGGACACCCTATGCCAAACAACTAGCAAGACAGGAACACAACCCCATCCATTAGCAGAGAGGCTGCCTAAAATCATAATAAGGCTACAGACACCCCAAAACACACCACCAGACATGGCCCTGTCCACTAGAAAGACAAGATACAACCTCATCCACCAGAAAACAGGCACTGGTCCCCTCCACCAGGAAGCCTACACAACCCACTGAACCAACCTTAGCCACTGGGCACAGACACCAAAAACAATGGGAACTACGAACCTGCAGCCTGCGAAAAGGAGACCCCCAAACACAGTAAGTTAAGCAAAAGGAGAAGACAGAGAAACACACAGCAGATGAAGGAGCAAGGTAAAAACCCACCAGACCTAACAAATGAAGAGGAAATAGGCAGTCTACCTGAAAAAGAATTCAGAATAATGATAGTAAAGATGATCCAAAATCTTGGAAATAGAATGGAGAAAATACAAGAAGCATTTAAAAAGGACCTAGAAGAACTAAAGAGAAAACAAACAGTGATAAAAAAACACAATAAATGAAATTAAAAATTCTCTAGAAGGAATCAATAACAGAATAACTGAGGCAGAAGAATGGATAAGTGAACTGAAAGATAAAATAGTGGAAGTAACTACTGAAGAGCAGAATAAAGAAAAAAGAATGAATTGAGGACAGTCTTAGAGAACTCTGGGACAACATTAAATGCACCAACATTAGAATTATAGGGGTTGCAGAAGAAGAAGAGAAAAAGAAAGGGACTGAGAAAATATTTGAAGAGATTATAGTTGAAAACTTCCCTAATATGGGAAAGGAAATAGTTAATCAAGTCCAGGAAGCACAAGGAGTCCCATACAGGATAAATCCAAGGAGAAACACGCCAAGACACATATTAATCAAACTATCAAAAATTAAACACAAAGAAAAAATATTAAAAGCAGCAAGGGAAAAAAAACCAAATAAGACACAAGGGAATCCCCATAAGGTTAACAGCTGGTCTTTCAGCAGAAACTCTGCAAGCCAGAAGGGACTGGCAGGACATATTTAAAGTGATGAAGGAGAAAAACCTACAACCAAGATTACCCAGCAAGGATCTCATTCAGATTTGACAGAGAAATTAAAAGCTTTACCGACAAACAAAAGCTAAGAGAATTCAGCACCACAAAACCAGCTTTACAACAAATGCTAAAGGAACTTCTCTAAGCAGGAAACACAAGAGAAGGAAAAGACCTAAAATAACAAACCCAAAACAATTAAGAAAATGGCAATAGGAACATACATATCAATAATTACCTTAAATGTAAATGGATTAAATGCTCCCGCCAAAAGACATAGACTGGCTGAATGGATACAAAAACAAGACCCATACATATGCTGTCTATAAGAGACCCACTTCAGACCTAGGGATACATACAGACTGAAAGTGAGGGGATGGAAAAAGATATTCCATGCAAATGGAAATCAAAAGAAAGCTGGAGTAGCAATTCTCATATCAGACAAAATAGACTTTAAAATAGACTATTAGAAGAGACAAAGAAGGACACGACATAATGATCAAGGGATCAATCCAAGAAGAAAATATAACAATTGTAAATATTTATGCACCCAACATAGGAGCACCTCAATACATAAGGCAAATACTAACAGCCATAAAAGGGGAAATCGACAGTAACACAATCATACTAGGGGACTTTAACACCCCACTTTCACCAATGGACAGATCATCCAAAATGAAAATAAATAAGGAAACACAAGCTTTAAATGACACATTAAACAAGATGGACTTAATTGATATTTATAGGACATTCCATCCAAAAACAACAGAATACACATTCTTCTCAAGTGCTCATGGAACATTCTCCAGGATAGATCATATCTTGGATCACAAATCAAGCCTTGGTAAATTTAAGAAAATTGAAATTGTATCAAGTATCTTTTCCGACAATAATGCTATGAGACTAGATATCAATTACACGAAAAAATCTGTAAAAAATACAAACACATGGAGGCTAAACAATACACTACTTAATAACCAAGAGATCATTGAAGAAATCAAAGAGGAAATCAAAAAATACCTAGAAACAAATGACAATGAAAACACAATGACCCAAAACCTATGGGATGCAGCAAAAGCAGTTCTAAGAGGGAAGTTTATAGCAATACAATCCTACCTCAAGAAACAAGAAACATCTCAAATAAACAACCTCCTAACCTTACACCTAAAGCAATTAGAGAAAGAAGAACAAAAAACCCCCAAAGTTAGCAGAAGGAAAGAAATCATAAAGATCAGATCAGAAATAAATGAAAAAGAAATGAAGGAAACTATAGCAAAGATCAATAAAACTAAAAGATGGTTCTTTGAGAAGATAAACAAAATTGATAAACTATTAGCCAGACTCATCAAGAAAAAAAGGGAGAAGACTCAAATCAATAGAATTAGAAATGAAAATTGAGAAGTTAACAACTGACAATGCAGAAATACAAAGGATCATGAGAGATTAATGCAAGCAACTCTATGCCAATAAAATGGACAACCTGGAAGAAATGGACAAATTCTTAGAAATGCACAACCTGCCAAGACTGAATCAGGAAGAAATAGAAAATATGAACAGACCAATCACAAGCACTGAAATTGAAACTGTGATTTAAAATCTTCCAACAAACAAAAGCCCAGGACCAGATGGCTTCACAGGTGAATTCTATTAAACATTTAGAGAAGAGCTAACACCTATCCTTCTCAAACTCTTCCAAAATATAGCAGAGGGAGGAACACTCCCAAACTCATTCTATGAGGCCACCATCACCCTGATACCAAAACCAGACAAAGATGTCACAAAGAAAGAAAACTACAGGCCAATATCACTGATGAACATAGATGCAAAAATCCTCAACAAAATACTAGCAAACAGAATCCAACAGCACATTAAAAGGATAACACACCATGATCAAGTGGGGTTTATCCCAGCAATGCAAGTATTCTTCAATATACGCAAATCAATTAATGTGATACACCATATTAACAAATTGAAGGAGAAAAACCACATGATCATCTCAATAGATGCAGAGAAAGCTTTCGACAAAATTCAGCACTAATTTATGATAAAATCCCTCCAGAAAGTAGGCATAGGGGAAACTTTCCTCAACATAATAGAAGCCATATATGACAAACCCACAGCCAACATCATCCTCAATGGTGAAAAACTGAAACCACTTCCACTAAGATCAGGAAGAAGACAAGAATGCCCATTCTCACCACTATTATTCAACACAGTTTTGGAAGTTTTAGCCACAACAATCAGAGAAGAAAAAGAAAAAAAAGGAATCCAAATCGGAAAAGAAGTAAAGCTGTCACTGTTCGCAGATGATATGATACTATACATAGAGACTCCTAAAGATGCTACCAGAAAACTACTAGAGCTAATCAATGAATTTGGTAAAGTAGCAGGATACAAAATTAATGCACAGAAATCTCTTGCATTCCTGTACACTAATGATGAAAAATCTGAAAGTGAAATTAAGAAAACACTCCGATTTACCACTGCAACAAAAAGAATAAAATATCTAGGAATAAACCTACCTAAGGACACAAAAGACCTGTATGCAGAAAATTATAAGACACTGATGAAAGAAATTAAAGATGATACAAATAGATGGAGAGATATATCATGTTCTTGGACTGGAAGAATCAACATTGTGAAAATGACTATACTATCCAAAGCAACCAACAGATTCAATGCAATCCCTATCAAACTACCACTGGAAATTTTCACAGAACTAGAACAAAAAATTTCACTATTTGTATGGAAAAGTGCCAAAGTGCCAAAGCAATCTTGAGAAAGAAAAACGGAGCTGGAGGAATCAGGCTCCCTGACTTCAGACTATACTACTCCAAGGCTACAGTAATCAAGACAGTATGGTACTGGCACAAAAATGGAAATATCGATTAATGGAACAGGATAGAAAGCCCAGAGATAAACCCACAGACATATGGTCACCTTATCTTTGATAAAGGAGGCAAGAGTATACAGTGGAGAAAAGACACCCTCTTCAATAAGTGGTGCTGGGAAAACTGGATAGCTGCATGTAAAAGAATGAAATTAGAACACTCCCTAACACCATACAGAGAAATAAACTCAAAATGGAGTAAAGATCTAAATATAAGGCCAGACACTATCAAACTCTTAGAGGAAAACATAGGCAGAACACTCTATGACATAAATCACAGCAAGATCCTTTTTGACCCACCTCCTAGAGAAATGGAAATAAAAACAAAAATAAACAAATGGGACTTAATGAAACTTAAAAGCTTTTGCACAGCAAAGGAAACCATAAACAAGACCAAAAGACAACCTTCAGAATGGGACAAAATATTTGCAAATGAAGCAACTGACAAAAGATTAATCTCCAAAATTTACAAGCAGCTCATGCAGCTCAATATCAGAAAACCGAACAACCCAATCCAAAAATGGGCAGAAGACCTAAATAGACATTTCTCCAAAGAAGATATACAGATTGCCAACAAACACATCAAAGAATGCTCAACATCATTAATCATCAGAGAAATGCAAATCAAAACTACAATGAGATATCATCTCACACTGGTCAGAATGGCCATCATCAAAAAATCTACAAACAATAACTGCTGGAGAGGTTGTGGAGAAAAGGAAGCCCTCTTGCACTGTTGGTGGAATGTAAATTGATACAGCCATTATGGAGAACAGTATGGAGGTTCCTTAAAAAACTAAAAATAGAACTACCATACGACCCAGCAATCCCACTAGTGGGCATATACCCTGAGAAAAACATAATTCAAAAAGAGTCATGTACCAAAATGTTCATTGCAGCTCTATTTACAATAGCCAGGACATGGAAGCAACCTAAGTGTCCATCAACAGATGAATGGATAAAGAAGATGTGGCACATATATACAATGGAATATTACTCAGCCATAAAAAGAAATGAAATTGAGCTATTTGTAATGAGGTGGATAGACCTAGAGTCTGTCATACAGAGTGAAGTAAGTCAGAAAGAGAAAAACAAATACTGTATCCTAACCACATATATATGGAATCTAAGAAAAAAAAATGGTCATGAAGAACCTAGGGGCAAGATGGGAATAAAGACACAGACCTACTAGAGAATGGACTTGAGGATATGGGGAGGGGGAAGATATAAAGAATCAAATAGGGGCTTCCCTGGTGGCACAGTGGTTGAGAGCCCACCTGCCGATGCAGGGGACACGGGTTCGTGCCCTGGTCTGGGAAGATCCCACATGCCACGGACCGGCTAGGCCCCTGAGCCATGGCCACTGAGCCTGCGCGTCTGGAGCCTGTACTCCACAATGGGAAGAGGCCATAACACTGAGAGGCCCGTGTACCAAAAAAAAAAAAAAAAAAAAAAAAGCATCAAATAGAAACACACACACACACAGACACACACACATACACACACCCCGATGTTTAAGTCTTAGAAAGAAAAATCTGGAAACAACATAAATTGTCCAAAGTTATAACGGTTCAGTAAATTATAGCATATCCATATAAAGAATATTTTGTAGTTAATATGAAACAATGTTTAAAAATATGATTTTTCTCCAGGGGCTGGGGATATGGGAGGCGTGATTATAAAGTTTCTTTTTCGCATGATGAAAAAGCTCTGGAAATAGATAGTGGTAATGGTTACACAACATTGTGAATGTACTTAATGCCACTGAATTGTACACTTAAAAAGGGTTAAAATGGGGCTTCCCTGGTGGCGCAGTGGTTGAGAGTCCGCCTGCCGATACAGGGGGCACGGGTTCGTGCTCCGGTCTGGGAAGATCCCACATGCCGCGGAGCGGCTGGGCCCGTGAGCCATGGCCGCTGAGCCTGCGCGTCCGGAGCCTGTGCTCCGCAACGGGAGAGGCCACAACAGTGAGAGGCCCGCGTACAGCAAAAAAAAAAAAAAAAGGGTTAAAATGATCAATTTCATGTTATGTATATTTCACCAAGATAAAAAGGAATTATTTGATGATATAGGAAAACACTTATAATTTAAAAAACCCAGATGCTATGTTAAAAATGAGGATATTTCTAATCATATTATACGGAATCCATCGCTATTTTTTTCTTTCCATTAGAATGTACTGATTCACAATTGGTGATATGGATCTGAATCATCAGAGGAGCTTAAAAAAATCTAAAGACGCTCAAAGTCCATTCACTTCAATATTAAATCATCATTTCTAGGGAAAGGCTTGTTTTTATTTGAAAATTATGTTTTAAGAAATAAAATCTACAATTGACTTTAATGTACATCCTTGAGTAAGAACTCTTCTTTTAGACTATAGGTAGTCTTTAAGATAGCGACTGAGAAGGAACAATAATTATAGTATAATTCCAACTGTATCCCAGGGGAAAAAAAATAGGCCCACAAACGAAACATACACAGAGATTTACTGAAAAGTTATCCGCAGAAATATTTGTGAGATGGGATAAAAGATGTCTGATATTTCATTGTTTATTTTTGTGTGTTACTTCAAGTTTTCTACAGAAGTATTAGATACATAATCAGCAAAAATTTACAGTAAGTAAATTAGTCAACGAATTTCTTTTGAAGAAGAGAGGGTTCCCATGTTAAAAACCAGAGATTACCCCAAATCCCAACTTCCACTACACTGAGTGTCTTCCTTGTCACTAGAACCAAATGTGTTGTGTCTGTACCCAGAGTCAGCTGAAAAGTGAAAAAGAGTATTTACCTTTGCTGGGGTTATAAGATGACAAGTGACCAATCCCCCCCACCCCCAATCCCCTTTCTTTCTTTCCTTCTCTGCCCTTGCCCATTACAACCATTAAATTTATGGACTATTTTGGTTTCAGTCTTATGTCTAGAGTCACAGATGTATCTACACAGGTCCTTGGGGCTGCTCTGTGAGGGTGGCTTCTTCTTCTTCTTTTTTTTTTTTTTGAGGTACACGGGCCTCTCACTGTTGTGGCCTCTCCTGTGGTGGAGCACAGGCTCTGGACGTGCAGGCTCAGCGGCCATGGCTCACGGGCCCAGCCGCTCCGCGGCATGTGGGATCTTCCCGGACCGGGGCACGAACCCGTGTCCCCTGCATCAGCAGGCAGACTCTCAACCACTAGGCCACCAGGGAAGCCTTTCTTCATTTTCATTTAACCTCTTTCTTACATTAAGCACTTAAAATTAGTCAGGCAGAGCCTCAAAAAAAAAAAAAAAAAAAATCAGGTCCAGAGACTAAGACATTTTGGCCAACACTTTGGTTTGTGTGAAATATATTCCTCTTGTTCACTGTAAAATCCCAAGCCCACCTCCATCAGATTTCCATCATATCAAACCCTTTTTCTTGGTGTAAATCACTTCTTTCAGATGACTGTGAACCATTTCCCAACCTTATTTATGCAATGGAAATCTAACCTAGTTTTCCATTATAATATATCATGGTAACATTTACGTTTACATTGAAAATGATGAACCTCAAGCTCAATTTGTTCCTTTCCTTAGAAGATAGAGCCTCTGGGGGCACAGACGGAGGGTTAAGCTGTATTAACTGCCTAGCACCGTGCCTGGTTTACTGTAGGGTGTTTGTTAGTTCTCTTGTACTGGTTTCTTAAGTCATACACATTTTTGCAGAGCTGCTATAACGTGCAGGCTGGAAAAAGTCATTCAGGAAGAAAGACATCTGGAAAGGAAGAGGCCTTTGTGAGTTAGTGAGTACATTAGAGATTATGAGTGTGGAACTTGAAGGGCAATGGGTTGCTCACACTCTCTTCCAAAACACCTTCCAAGAGATTTATACTCCCTGACAGGCAGGGTGGATGCTCCTACACAGCCCTGAAGCAGCTAGAGAAGACAGACCGTCGCCCCTCTGCTTCCCATAAGATTATGGGAGTAAAGTCTCTGATGGGGGGAATGAGACAGCAAGGGAGCAAGGCATAACCTTTTACAAGAATGACAGCCATTGAGGACATGACATAAACTGGTTAGGACCAACTAGGCCCAAGATGGCAGATGACTGACTTCCACTAGACCTTGAGCCTCAGTCTATGCTCATTGTAACACATTAGTTACGTGACACACCCATGGACTCATGACAGTTCTGAGGCCGAACATAAAAGGCCAAAACGTGGGCGGTGGCCCAATTCCTGGAAATCCCCGCCCCTTCCCCCGAAATAGTTGGAATAACCCTCCCACTCATTAGCTTATGCAATTACCTACCCCTATAAAAACTGACAACCCCCTACCCTGGTGTCTCTAGCCTTCTGAGATGGCCCATGCTTTGTCTATGGAGTTGTGTATCTCTCTGAATAAAATTTGTTTCACTTTAAACAACAAAAAGGAAACAAACAAAAAACCCCACAAAACACCTTCCAAATTTAGGAGCTAGAGAGTCAGTCACCGAGGAAAGGTTTTGAGATCCAAACCAAATGATATTTTTGTGGTGGATATTTTCCATTTGCTCCTCCACTCTGAATCATTTGATCCACTTGCTCTATACTACTTGACCAAGCTCTGCTCCCGGGAGGCTGATCATGGCCTCCACCAGATTGGATCCTTTGCCCTCTGACTCTGTGTTTTGTTTTTTTAAATTAATTAATTAATTACTTTATTTATTTATTTTTGGCTGCATTGGGTCTTCGTTGCTGCGTGCGGGCTTTCTTCTAGTTGCGGCTAGCGGGGGGCTACTCTTCGTTGTGGTGCGCAGGCTTCTCACTGCGGGTGGCTTCTCCCGTTGTGGGGCATGGGCTCTAGGCACGCGGGCTTCAGTAGTTGTGGCTCGTGGGGCTCAGTAGTTGTGGCGCACGGGCTTAGTTGCTCTGCGGCATGTGGGATTCTTCCCGGAACAGGGCTCGAACCCATATCCCCTGCATTGGCAGGCAGATTCTCAACCACTGCGCCACCAGGGAAGTCCCCCTTCCTGTTGAATGCAGCCAATCAAGGACATCATCAAGAGGTCTGAGAATGAGGTCATTCATGCATATTTCCCTTCTTCTGTCCTTGTTCCTCCCTCTACAGTTGGGTTGCCTTCCCACTGAAGGCCCCATCTCCCATAAGTCAGCTCTCTAATGTACCTCGAACACCCCTCTCCAGCTCCAGTGATGGTCATGTTCTGCCTCCTTGATCCTTCAAGTTTGGGCTGATACAGTCCCTCTGTAGCTAAGCACAACATTCTACACCACCCCCTTGTTGGTTCCCCTTAACCCTACCTACACTTTTATAAAGAACTCTGCGCTTTTATTCAATTCTCCTCAACTCTCCCCATGGGAGGGGAGCCAGGTGTGTCCTGCTAAGACTTCAAGCCACACTGCTCTTGAAGTGCAGCAAGGTTTTTCCCCGTTAAGCCTCCACTGAAGAGCCAAGCATGCTGTCTGCCCAAACCGAATGGAGGCAATGGCTGCAAGAGGAAGGCCCCTTTCTGGGATTCTGTGGGATGAGGAATGCTTCAGAGCAAACAAGAAGCATGTGAAGCCAGACGGGCACACTGAAGTCAATCAACATGCACAAAAGGCACGATGCCAGTGCACCCCCAAACCTTGATGATTTTTCTGATCTAAGTAAGCACAGCTTTAAGACTACTGGCCCCTGAGAGGGTCCATCCAAACCTCACACCAACATCCACACAACTCAACATCCCCCTTGGGAGCACAGGAGGCATTCTGGCTTAGGCAACCAACACAGAGTATGTGTGCTATTTGTGGAACACTCTGTTACTCAGTCTACAAACCCACCATCTTTAACCTCCCCGACTCCCCATGAGGTTGATATTATCACCACTTTACAGATGAGGAACGCGAACTCAGAAAGGTCAGACCCAGGATACAGAATGAGCAGCTGAACTGGCACATTCACACGCAGGCCTGAGGCTCTGAAGGCTTAGAGAATGTTATTAGAGATACAGCTTGGGAGATGAAAGCCTTATTGGCTCTCCTGCTC